>NC_136114.1:15031275-15633506 GCF_965212315.1 Lampetra planeri
ATACGCTGCCCGCTGTGGCCTGCGTCAGGGCCTCCTGGAATGCGCCACAGGCAACGCCTTGCCTCACGTATTCCTGACCAAACCCTGGCTCGTCCTCGTGGTATAGCAGCGTTTCACTCGAGTTTCAAGTGGACTGTTTAAAGCAGGAGACAACTCAGGAGACCAATCTGAGTCTCATTTGCAAGAGTGACCTGGGGCATTCGTCTAGCAGGACGGGGTAATGATTGCCGCTGCTGCTGCTGTGTGTGCGTGATATCCAAAAATCGAGTAGATTGCCGTATCATTTTCAAATTTGGCAAATTTGGACACTGACGCCGAACAAACAAACACCATGGCCTATTGTTGCGAATGACGCCACTGGATCTTTAACGTGTAGCGTGAGTGAAATAGGTGGCTGCATATTTCCATCAGCCAATCCACCCGCGGTACTAACCGGGGAGGCCGCTAGATTTGAACCACATATCTCTCCTGATGACGGTTCTGCCCGTGAGAGCGTCGGTGTAGAGACGTCCCCTGCTTGACCCCTGTGAGACCCCCTGTAAGACCCCCTGTGGGACTCCCTATGGGACCCCATGTGCGACCACTGCGGGGTTTGTTTTGGCAGAGTCCGAGAGGTGGCCCCTGGCGACATCGCTGCCGTGGGGAGACGTGGACACGTGGAACAGCACGACCTCTGACCTTCAGCTTCTTGACCTCCTACACCAAACTCAACCCCAGCTCTGGGGGTCACCCAACAGCTTGGGAGATGAAGATGTTTTTGAGTGGGGTCCAACCATGACGATGTCACCATCACTTTCATCATCATCATCATCATCGCTTGTAGCAGCAGCAGAAGATGCAGCAGTAATATCAGAAGCAGCAGGAACATTGACATTATCATTATCAGCAACATTATCATCAGCAGCAGTTGTGACAGCACCATCAGCAGAAGTGTTAACATCGTCATTACCATCATCGTCATCATGGACTCTGCTTCCATCATCGTCACCATCGCGGCTCGAAGGGGGTGCGACACGCGTGGTGACTGAATCACAGGATCTCCCGTCATCTTCTCTTGTCTTCTCACCTTCTCATCACTCCTCACCACCTCCTCCAGAAGAGACCACGGCTGGCTCAGCTGCGTCCAGAGACATCGCGCCGTCCTTAACTCCCCTCGTCGCCTTCACCGCGTCCCGCTCGGTGGCTCTCTCCTCCCACCCCGAGCTCCCCACCTCCTCGCCGCTGCCACGTGGGTCCCCGCCCCTCGCGCTTCTCGTTTCTGATGTCCAGGAGTCGGAATCTTTTGCGGAAGAGACTCCGTCTCCGCGCCGCACGTCCTCGGATCTCTTCCTTTTGGCGGCATCAGAAGGAGGAGGAGCTCTCTCCGGGTCCTCCGAGCTCCGCTCTTTGCTTGCGATCTCAGCAGATCTCGCAGCTCCGCGGCGGAACTCGGAGCCCGCCGTCTCTTCTCTGGCGGAGTCGAGCGCTGCGCTGTTGGGAACGGACCTCGCGGAGAGAGTGGCGACGGGACGCGGCCCGATCCCCGCGAGCTCCTTCGCCGCCCCCGCTCAACCATCACCTGCGTCCACTATCTGGCGAACACCGCGCGAGGGCATCCCTGCATCGTCTTTAGCATCATTGTCGTCGTCATCATTGCCTCAGCCGAGCAGAGACATCCTCCCCGCGACCGCCGATATCTCGACATCGCAAGGTCCCCTGCGTTCATCCCGGCCGCCTCTCCTCTTCTCGATGCCTGGGGACTCCGAACTCTTCTCCTCCACCGCCTCCTCGTCCTCGCCATCATCCCCGCCCGAGCTGTCTCCCTCGGTGGAGATTGCAGCCCAAGTCTCTGGGACTCCTCTCTCGGTGACGCGGACCCCAGCGCTTCCTGCAAGCGCGGGGGCGGCGGTGAGTGGCTCCGTGGGGAGCGACGCTGACCTCCTGGTGTCACGGCGATCCCCGTCGCTCACGACCGGCATGGAAGCCACCACCTTCGTCTCGTCCTCCACTCCTTCCATGTCGTTCGCGAGCGCCGTCGGTTCCTCCGGCCGAGGCCCCCGGGGTACGGTGAGCACGCAACCCATGAGCTCGGCCGCGCGGATCGAGACGCCGCCGCTCTCATCTCAAGCGCCGGCACCCGTGGCGGAGGAGAGCGCCGCTCTGAGCCCAGTGCCAAAGTCGACGCGGGTGACGACAACGTCGTCGATGGTGATGATGACGACGACCACGATGATGATGATGTTGACAGGGGTGGCTTCGTCGTCGGTCGGGGCGACCCCTTCTCCCGTCCTCTCAGAGCCGAGCGATTCTTCTCAGCTGCCAGATGTTTTCGGAGAGATTGATGGCAGCGGCCTCGCGTCATCGCTTACCTCCTCCTCATCTTTCTCCTCCTCGTTCTTCTTTTCATCATCTTTGCCATCACCATCGTCGCTGTCGCCGTCACCATCACCGTCGATCCTTCTTCAGCAGGACCTGCCGTTTGCCTCGCCGCCGCCGCTCACCTCGCCCGTCGCGTCCACGTCGATCATCGTCAACCGAGGACCACCTCTATCGTCCATCTCCACCTCCTCCTCCACATCTTCGTTCTTCTCATCATTGTCATCAACATCTTCGTCGTTGCTGCCATCGTCTGGCCTCGTCGCCTCCAGCTCCACTGTGCCTTTTCCTACATCTCGGGCCTCCGTGACCACAGCTCTACCGGCCACAGAGACCTCCTCCCTCCCAGCCAGGGGCACCGCGGCCTCCGCTACGATTGGACCCACGGCCTCGTCGCCGCCACCACCACTGCCGTCAACAATGACGCCGACCTTGACATTCGCCCCCGCGATGACCACCGCAGAGTTCGTGACCTCAGGGCCATTTGGGCCCACGGTGCCCACAACCACCCTGATACCCACCCCGACCTCAATGATGTCATCGGTGCCCGCGACCAACCTAATACCCACCCCCACACCAATGATGTCATCGGTGCCCGCGACCACCCCGACACCCACCCCGACCTCAATTATGTCATCGGTGCCCGCGACCACCCTGATAACCACCCCGACCTCAATGATGTCATCGGTGCCCGCGACCAACCTGATACCCACCCCCACACCAATGATGTCATCGGTGCCCGGGACCACTCTGATACCCACCCCGACACCAATGATGTCATCGGTGGCCGGGACCACTCTGATACCCACCCCGACACTAATGATGTCATCGGTGCCCGCGACCACCCCGACACCCACCTCGACCTCAATGATGTCATCGGTGCCCGGAACCACCCTGATACCCACCCCGACACTAATGATGTCATCGGTGTCCGCGACCACCCTGACACCCACCTCGACCTCAATGATGTCATCGGTGTCCGCGACCACCCTGATAACCACCCCCACACCAATGATGTCATCGGTGTCCGCGACCACCCTGATGCCCACCCCGACACCAATGATGTCATCGGTGCCCGTGACCACCCTGATACCCACCCCGACGCCAACGGCACCAGCGGTGCCCGCGTCCACCCTGACCCCAACGGTGCCCACCCTGACCCCAACGGTGCCCACGGACCCTCCAGGAACCCTGAACTGCAACGTGACGGAAGCGCTGTGGGTGACCACGGGTGAGCCACCTCCACAAACACCGCCACCACCCCCTCCCCCCCCTTGGAGCCAACATCATCATCATCATCAAATTCAGCATCCTTATCAGCCATGATCAATCCACTGCTGGATGGAGGCCTCGTCGTGCCTTCTGCGTGCTACTGAGGCCTATCTCTGTGGGTGGCCCTGAGTCAGCGGTGGAAATTCCACAGTGCTTTGGCAGGGCCCAGTGTAATTCTCACAACAAGTTAGGGATGTGTTTGAAAGAGCGACCATCTTAAATGGCATTGTTTAATTGTGTATACAGTAGAACCCCTCTTAACGACGGTAATTGGTTCCACGAAACCGGTCGTTAAGTGATTTGGTCGTTAAGCGAGTATAGGAAATACACGTTAAAGGCTTAATTCGTTCCGATAGCATTGAATGTAAACAATGTCCCAACGCTCATGCATGGAGGTCGCTGATTGGCCGAAGCCTGGTCAGACCACTTTGGAGTTCGCCGATTTGCCAAAATTGGCGGTTGCATGCTCGTCATAAGCCCGTTGTCGGTAAGCGACCACATTGGGCTCTATGGAGGCCCGTCGTTAAGCGATTAGTCGTTAACGGGTTAATGGTCGTTCTGCTGTAATTGTGGCCCATTGACTAAAAAACCCCCCCAACTCACCTCCCACTCCCCCCTCATCCTGCCCTTCCCCTCACCCACTCCCCTCACCGAGCAGGGGTCACGGTGTCTGCCGGTACGGACCCCTTGAGCCGCGGGTTTCGGGATGGGGTGGCGAACGGGCTGGCGAGGGCTGTGCGGGGGGCTCTGGGTGAGGGGGGTGCGGTGGTGCAGGTGAGTTTGGGGGGTGTCGGATTTCCACGTGACTTTTTTTATTCTGCACATACGCACGCAATTATTTTTTCTGCCACTTTTTTTTACGATTTAAGAGAACGGGTAAAACTGTACGTCCCTCCGACAAATGCATTCTGCTTGCGAACGGCGTAACCATGTAAATGTTCTTTGTGCGGATGTTTGCATTGGGAGGCTTTTCTCCCTCAATTATTTTATGATTCGTTTTTTTATATAAATAATAACGTTCATGCAAATTGCATCTCACAACCGCTGAGTCAGAACCACAGACCAAGCTGGAAGGCTGCCAGGTGGAGATCCGGCGCTACCAACACTTACTCATATTAAGATGTTTTCAGCCAATTCTGCATATACGTACGTTAAATGTATTTCGCGCCGTCCGTATCCAACCGTGTTAATCGGAGGGATCACCCCCTCCCCAACCCCCCCTGCCCCCCTCCCCCGCCCGTCGCTCAGGTGGAAGCCATCCTCAAGGCCTCCTCCCGCGGTGCCGACGTGTGGGACGTGTCCTACGTCACCGTCGTGGGGAGCCAGGCGCTTACGGCGTGGGCCGTGTCGGGCTCGCTGGCTCGCTACGGCTCCATGCGCGTCGCCTGGGAGCTCAAGAGCCACGGGGTCACGGGGGTGACGGACCCCCCCGGCTACCCGCACCTGTCCTACCCGACTCTCTTTCAGGTCACGACAGGTGAGCGACGGGGAAGGGTCGCCGCCGCCACCTTCGAGGTGCGATGCGTCGCGGCGGACGCGTCGTGGGCCCAAGAGGGATATCTCGCGATGCCAGTAGAGGACGGCACAACGCCGCATCGTCGTCTGGGGTGATGGAGCTCTGTCCCTCCCGTTGTGACGCTACTGGGAGATCCAGGACGTAAAACAACTTTTGCGACCGGAGAATCCGAAGATGAACGGCCCAGGCCAGGGCTGAGATCATCGCCAGTAGACAAGAAGTGGCGCGTCACTGGTGCTAGCCGCGGTCGTAGTGAGACGGATACTGGATGTGGTGTGCCGGGCGCGTAAATATATTTGTGGTTGCCAAACATGGACCGGTAAAGGGTAAAGGCGTAGCCCTGCAATTGCCTGCTCCCGCCACTGCTGGCAAGAGGGAGCTCTTCTCTCGGGGGTACTTGTCCTGCTCTTCCGCGCTGAACAGACGTCTGGGAAGAGGTGAAATCACCCACAATTTACCCCACCGCACGCGACCTGCTGATCGTAGACGACCTACGGTGAACCCATTGTACGCCGCTGGGTTTCAGTTGCCGCGCCGGGAGGTGGAACCAGTGACCGCTGGTTTGCAGGTCTGGTTGTATGTTTACCGAAGCGTATGCATAGTGTACAGGATCGCCAACTTCCACGTGGTCTTCGCTGTCTGCCAGCGCACCGCGGTCCCTCGAGACGTGACCCACGGTCATCGTCGTCGCGCTTGACGATGTTTGTCCGCTCATCGTCAGCATTGGCTAAAATGTAAACAGAGAAAAACAGAAACGAACCTCCCTTGTTGACAATTACTCATATCGCTGATTTAGTTTGTGAATTTAACAATCAATCGGAAGGACGCGAGTTCTCATCCCGGTTGTGCATCATCATGCATAACTCCGTGGGTCGATAAAACAAGCACCACTTTTCGAAGAAAGTCAGTGGATAGACCCTCCCTCCCCCCGCCCCCCCGCCCGCTATACGAATGTAGAATTGCCACCATCACTGGCCCAGTGGCCCTCCCATGTCTGGGCGCTGCGTCGCTCACCGCTGACTGCGTCTCCGGTGTCTCCGCGTGTTTCACCACCCAGCGCTGGCGTTGGTGAAAGACGACATCCGCTTTTGCGGCTTCGTCCAGGCGCTGGAGGTCCGTCTGGCGAGGGCCTTCGCCGCCGCTTGGGCCCTGCGCGACCCGGCCCCCTCCCCCTCGACTCCCACTCCCACCCTCGCCCCGGGGATCGTCACGGCACAGGTTTGTGAGACGGCGCTCGCTCCTCCTCGTCGCGGCCGCCATCGCAAAGGGCGCTATCCGAGCCGCCCAAGCGCTTGGTCGGCGCGTTGTCGAGTTCAATCGGCGTCGTTCCGCGGGCCGTGTCACTGGGGTTTCAACTCGGTGTCACCGTAGCGGGTCGGCACGTTCGTGCGTATTGATCGTCGGCTCGAGTTGCGCCGTGAATTTTTATTTTGGACGCGACCTGAATTCCCGGCGGCCGGTCTCGCTTGACGGCGCGGTCTGGATTCCCTCTTCGTCACAATTCGGCCGACGCGAAGTGACGCCACCAATGAAAGGTGTCGTAGGCAGTAGCGATGCTGACTCTTGGCTTTTGGGTTTTGTCAGCAATGCGGATCTTGATCCTTTGACCGTGGGAAAGTCTCGATCGGAAGTATTTCTGCCCAATTTGCATAACTTTGAAAACGACACTTCACATATGAATAACCAACTCAAGCTGCCCTTCAACGCACGCTGTGGGTGACGGAGCGACGCGATTGGCTGGTGCGCACGAGCGAGTTGGACCGCGGCACCGCAAAAACCACGAGGCAGGGCGACGGCACGGGGACGGAGCACGGCTCGTGCCGACGATGCACGTGGCACGTTCTGGACAGCAGGCTTCACCGTGCGCCGCAGACGTAGCCCACGTGGGGGCTGTCGGTACGGCAGGCCAAGGCGCCGCTGTACGAATCGAGCGATGCACGGCGAACACCGTCGCCCGCCTCCCTCCATCCCTCGCCGCAGTGACCTGCGGGTCGCGATTACGTAAGTAATTAATGAGACGGCTTGCCCCCGGCACGCCACGGCGTGAAGCCCGCGTGCTCGCTTGCCGGCAGCGTCCGTCTCGCCGCAGCCGCCCCCGCGCGGAGGCGGCGACGGCGTTCGTCCGGGGCAGGGGGACCTTGCCGGGTCTCAAGGCTTCTCAGTGCGACGGGCCCCGCACCCCCCCCCCCCCCCCCAAGGACCCGCTCCCCCCCCCCCGCTACTCCCCCCGAGGGACTCGTTGTCGCGAGATTCCTCAACGGGCATCTCCCGTGTCGCCGCCGGCCTCTCGTCATCCCTCGCGTCCGACGGGACGAGGGGCACGCGGACCGCAGGACGTGCGCGGGTCAGCGGAGACGGAGCGATGGACTCGGCTCGTGCGTGAGGCTGCGAGGGAAAGCCTACGGAGAGAGCACCACGGCCGCGTTGAGGAGGACGACGACGGTGTCTCGCCTCCCCCCCCCCTGCCCCCGCGGGTGAAGGTGCTGAGCGCGGAGCGCGTGCCCCCCCTCTCGCTGGACGTGACGCTCACGTACGTGGTGGCGGTGGCGGCGCGGGAGGGCGCTCCCCTCAACGGATCGGAGGCGGCGGAGGTGATCCGTCTCCTCCCGGCGGCGCTGCTGGGATTCTACCTGGGATACCCGCCAACCACCCTTGCTGAGCGTACAGCACTCACCCACTCACACACTCACTCACTCACACACTCACTCACACACTCACACACTCACACACTCACTCACTCACACACTCACTTACTCACACACTCACTCACTCACACACTCACTCACTCACACACTCACTCACTTACTCACTCACACACTCACTCACACACTCACACACTCACTCACTCACACACTCACTTACTCACATACTCACTCACACACTCACTCACTCACTCACACACTCACTCACTTACTCACTCACACACTCACTCACACACTCACACACTCACTCACTCACTCACACACTCACACACTCACTCACACACACACTCACACACTCACTCACACACTCACTCACACACTCACTCACACTCACACACTCACTCACTCACATACTCACTCACACACACACTCACTCACACACTCACTCACTCACTCACACACTCACACACTCACTCACTCACACACTCACTCACACACTCACACACTCACTCACTCACTCACACACACTCACTCACTCACACACACTCACTCACACACACTCACTCACTCACTCACACACACTCACTCACTCACTCACACACTCACTCACTCACACACTCACTCACACACTCACTCACTCACTCACACACACTCACACACTCACTCACTCACACACTCACTCACACACTTACTCACTCACTCACACACACTTTCTCACTCACTCACTCACACACTCTCACTCACACACTCTCACTCACTCACTCACACACTCACTCACACACTCACTCACTCACATACTCACTCACACACTCACACACTTACTCACACACTCACTCACACACTCACTCACACATTCATTCACTCACACACACTCACACACTCACTCACACACTCACTCACTCACTCACTCACTCACTCACACACACTCACTCACACACTCACACACACTCACTCACACACTCACTCACACACTCACTCACACACTCACTCACACACTCACTCACTCACTCACACACTCACTCACACACTCACTCATACACTCACACACTCATACACTTACTCACACACTCACTCACACACTCGCTCACACACTCATTCACTCACACACACTCACACACTCACTCACACACTCACTCACACACTCACTCACTCACACACACTCACTCACACACTCACACACTCACTCACACACACTCACTCACACGCTCACTCACACACTCACTCACACACTCACTCACACACTCACACACTCACTTACTCACACACTCACTCACACACTCACTCACTCACTCACACACTCACTCACTCACCCAATTCTTTTGCTCACCCACTCTCCCATTCATTCCCACGGGGGCACACACAATTGTGCACTGGCAGCTGAATCACAGCCAGGGATATGCGCGACAAAAAATCTGCAACCGCAATTTAAATTCCTTCCCAAACCTCTCCTGCTGTTGCTGCCACGCTTCAGTCAGCATCAAGGCCACGTGTCTCGCCTCGCCAGCTTCCACCACCAACGCCACCATCACCACCACCAACGCCACCATCACCACCACCAACACCACCACCATCACCACCGCCACCACCACCACCGCCACCACCGCCACCACCGCCAAAGCCATCAACACCACTGCCTGGCTAGCGTGTAATCAGCTTAGGCTCCAAGCCGAGCTTTATTTCACAGGAGCCGAGGCAGTGAAGATCGCCCTTAAAGCCCAGGCAGGTGTCTCTTCCCCCCACCCCCTCCCCACCACCTCGAAGTCCCCCCTGCTCCCCATGCCCCTCCATGCTGATTAAGCTTCGACCCCCCTCTACCCCCTCCTCGCCCCCCCCTTTTAAGAGGCTCCCGGGTCAACTCGCCAACGCATTGAGAAGCCGCGGTGGCTGCACGGCGAGCGCTGCACGCGCGCGTTCGTTGCATCACGGACTTACGGACACACGGACGCACGCACCGACACACGCACCGACACAGACACACTTACGCACGCACCGACACAGACACACGGACGCGCGTATGCACGCACGGACGGACGCACGTGCAGACACACTCGTAAGACGTTTCCCGTTCATGTTCGTCGCCTCTGTGTTTCCTCCCCCGCCCTGGTTAGCCGTCGAGTACCCCATCCTGGACACGTCTGCCAGGACCCGGCAGCTCTGGGTTCTGACAGGTACGGGGCCCCTCCCCCCTGCTCGCCACTGCTGCCGGATCACTGCCCCCAGCCTGGACCCCCCCACACCCCCACACCCCCACATGCCCACCCTGGTCTACAGATCCACAATCCCCCAGGATGCGAGACCCATTTGTCCCGAACCAGAATGAAGCTTCCTTAACGAGCAAAACCCCAGTGAGTGACATCACTGCTGAATCCACTCCGTTGCTTTCTAAAGCCACTCCACTGCAGTGATGTCACTGAATGCTCTTTGTGTTTCGGTTCCAAATGGGAAGTTAATTAGTCTCTAAACCCCATGCCAGCCACTAATTAAACATTCACACGCACACTCACTCTCAAAGCCCCAGACAGACAGAGCTCTTGCCGTGTCGCTCCACACTCGAGCTGCCTTCACCTACGAGAAGATTAAAAATTTGAAGTCTCCTTACTGAGAAAACAGACGTCAGCTGGACGCTTGGGCTGCTATAGCCCTCGAGTGAGGCCAGCCTGGCGCGGTCTCACACGCGTGTGCGGTGAGGCCAGCCTGGGGTGAGGTCGGAGCGTACCGGTTGGGATTTAGAAGTTTTTTTTGGGTTTCTCGTTCAGGAAAGTTTCAAGCATCTCGTTTCGGACGGCCCCGGGCGCACGACGCAGTCTGCGTTGGTTATTACATTTTTAAAAACACATCAGCAAACGTCCATTTATTTTCCGTGCCGCGACTTCATCGCTCAAATCATAAATTCTTCACGAGCTCTTCCGAGACGCCGTCTAAAGAGCCGGTCCGTAATGCACCTTGCATTATCTGAGTGCCCCGGGGATGATGATGACGATGATGGTGGTGGAAGTGGTGGTGATGGTGGCGATGGTGGTGTTTATATCCTCCGTAATGCGCCCTCTTTCCGCTTTATATAAAGTCGGCGCACAGAGACTATTTTCGGCACGGCGCTTATTGCTCAATAACCCGTCCGTGTGCCGCGCACCGCACGCCCGTAACGAGGTTACTCTGACAATCGATGCCAAGTCGCGCCGGCCATAATGAAGGTTTATTGTCGAGTCAGCAACATGATGTACAATCCGCAATAACAGACGGACGGGAGTAAAGGTGCAGCGCTGCAACAGCTCGCTCACGCCTCCACTCGCGGGAGCTCCGCGGGAGCCCTTCCCGCGGGGATTTGAACGACTCCTCCACGCAGGGCAGACGCCTTGGAGAAGAGGGGCGTGCCGACACTTCACCCCACCACGTGGCGTGACCTGCCCATCTTGGGCTAACGGTCGTGGGGAACCCATTTATGCCGCTGGGTGGACAGAAGCAGCGAGGGCGACTTCAGAAACTTGCACCGTTGGTCCAACTGCCGCGGCGGGAGATTGAACCTTTGACCTCTGCGCTGGACCCTATCACCCAGGCAGCTGCCTCAGCAAGTCTATCTTGTCACTGAATATTTTCCGGGTCGTTGGTAGAGCGTAGTAGGTGACGTGCGCGTAACAGGCGCGGCCGTGGCGAGGGGTATACTGGATGTGGTGTGCCAGGTGCGACAGGTGGCACGTGGTGGGGTAAAGTGTGGAGACTCAAAGATGCCTGGTCAGTAGAAGAGTAGGCCAAACATGCCATCCAGAGGGCCTCTCTGAGCTCCTTTCCACTGGCAGTGACAGGGCGGCACCGCAACCCCCTGCGAACCCAGAAAATATTTCCACACCCGGCACACAACACCCATCATGCCCCTCGCTGTGGCCGCGGCTACTACCAGCGACCCGGGGCCACGACGTGCGAGGGCGCTGCGTCACGGTGCAAGGGTCACGCTGTCTGTCCCCCCCCCCCTCCGTGTCGCCACTAGTGCTGCTGGACGTGACGGACGCGACGCTGCGCGACGCGCGAGGCTTCGCGGCCGACATGGAGCGCCGCCTCGCGTCGCTCTACGCCCGGGCGGAGCGCGACGCGGCGCCGTCGTCACGGAGGACGCGGCGTGCCGCCACCAACGGGCGGTTCACCGTCCAGGCGCGACCCCCGCCGAGCGCACGCCCTCCACCTCCCCCCCCGATCCTGATCCCTGACCCCCCCATAACCCCGACTCCTTGAACCCGCCTGCTGACCAACCCTCGGCTAAATCCCCACTCCTGAGTCCGGGTCCGTATCGAGCGGCAGCAGAAGTGGCTGCCTCCTCCTCCCGCTACACCTTTGGATCATCTAATAATCCTCCCATAGCGCGACTGCGGTCACCAATCGCAAACCACGGACCGCACAGCGCCACCCCTGCCCACTTCCATCAGTCGCTGGCAGCGGCACGTCAGATATTCACCGCGAGACTACTCCTGGAGCCCACCCCTGCTGACTCACTCACCCACCGGCAAACACCGCAAACGCCGCTAGCGCCACTAATACCGCTAGCGCCACTAGCACCACTAGCACCGCCAACACCGCCAACAGCACTAACAGCACTAACACCGCTCGCTTGCGTGCGGCGCTGCGACCGAACCGCCGCCTCCTCTCTGTGTGCTCTGGGAGCAGGTGGTGAACGCCAGCCGGGGCGCGGGCGGCGGCGAGCGCGCCGACGTGGTGCACTACGCGCGGCTCGACGGGCGCGACCTCCCCGCCCTGGACGCCGTGGCGCTGCTGGCGTCCGTGAGCCAGCAGACGGCGGCGCTGGCGCTGGGCCGCCGCGTCCTCTCGCTCGCCACGCGTACGTGACGCACGGCGCTCTAACCACGTGTACGTGACGCGCGGAGCTCTAACCCCGCGGCCGCGTGCGGCTACCGCGAGGTCGGTCGGCGTCGTGCGGGGACGACGCTCGCGGCCGAGCGGCGCGGGGCGGGGACGCGAGTCCGGTCGAGGCTCACGACAGAATGGGGGCAGAAGGAGAGAGAACGCGGCGCGAGAGAAGACGTCCACGGCGCAGACGGAGCGATGCGGTCGGCTCGCTGCGACGGCGCTGGACGGATTGTTGCGTTGCTGGGGAGCGGCGGCGTAGCGGTTAGCTCGCGCGCAGCGCTCCGTGCTCTTGGCCGGTCTTGGCCCTCCTCGAGATCGACTTAGCCTCAAATGAATACCTGGTTTGGTGTTTAAACATCATCATTGGGGATTGCCCACCCTCCCCATCGTGTTCTGTGCCGGCCTTCATCGGTGCTGCAGGCTAGCAGCTCTTGCTCCAACAGCCCGTTAAGGCTGCACGGGGGATGGTCGTTTCTATCTTTAAGTCAGGCAAACGTATTTGGTAGTAAAACAATTCCCCCCCCGTGCGATATGTTGATTTGTGGGTAAACCTCTACGCACCACCGCTGGGAACGCACCACCACAGAGAGGCGTGCGGTTTACCTCACCCGGTGTCCACCCCTCTTCCCATCAGCGGTGATGCAGGTGATGTCCCCGAGCCAAGCGCCCGTGGGGGGCGCGGGAAACCTGTGGATCATTGCGGCCGTGGTGGTGCCCGCGGCGCTGGCGCTGGCGCTCTCCTCGGTGCTCTACTGGAAGCTGTGCCGCTCCAACCGCATGGACTTCAAGGCCGACACCATGAGCCGCATCCACAGGGCAAAGGTCAGCCGAGGGCGGCGCCGCCACCCCCCGCCGCGCTCACAGCGCCGCCGCGTGGGCGGCACGGCCCCCCTTCCCCCCTCCCCCTCCTGTCCCATCTCCACCCTCGGCTCTCTCTGTAGCCCTGGCGCCTGGACCCCTCCGGGACCCGGTGCAGTTGCACCGCCTGCACGCGACTCGATAGCTAGGTCACTGCCCCTCACGTGCCCAGTACCAACCACTCCACGGCAGTAGCCACTGGCGAAGGTTTGGGTGGCACCCCTCCCCCCCCCACCCGGTTTGAAGCCGTCTCGTGTCCCCGTCCCCTCGGCTCCAGCGCCTCCACGTTGTTTTACCCGAGCCAACATCTTCGCCCCCCCACTCATCACAGCGAGCGGGGGACAGGCAGACAGGGTGGGAGGCCTGGCGGCTGATGATGATGCTATTGCTGTTGCTGCTGATGATGATGATACGATGTTCGTGATGATAATGATACTGTTGTTGCTGCTGATGATGATTATCATCATGATTACCATGATGATGGCGCGAATGATGGTGATGATCGTGATGCGTTGCTACTGATGATGCTGCTGCTGTTGCTGACGACTGTCGCGGGTGTGGCTGTGATCACGGTCGCCGTTGCTTCTTCCACTGCTGCACAGAGCAGCGTCTCCCTGGACCAGGGGGAGGGGGAGGCTGACCCCCCAAGGTCAGAGGTCGAGGTAACAACTTGTAGACCCTGATGGATCCTTCTCCTCCTCTCTTGTTAACCCCTTCACTGGAATCCCTTGCCGCCTCGCCGACACGATTAGTCAGGTGCCAATTGGTTATTCTGTGCACACACTGGACCCTGCCATACCACTGTGGAATTTACACCACTGGCTTGGGGCTTACACAGGAGACGAGGGCCGCCCCGTCGCTCGTTTGACCCGGGCGATTGTTTGATTTTAATTATTATAATTCAGTATTATAATTAATTATGATATTAATGGATGAATCTGACCAAATCACCCGATCGCATTGGAAGCTGAGCAGCGTTGAGCCTGAACAGCGCTTGGATGGGCGACCAGTGCGCACAAACAGGTTGCTATTGGCTGATGCCAGACCACGTGGTGGGCAGCAGAGGGCGGCGCGGCAAAACCTGCTGTTGCACTGCACTTCTACGCTCCCACGACTTTGCTGCCCTCCATTACCAAACAACGCGCGGTGACCGCGGCAGCGATGGACAATCAAATTACCCCGGAGGGAGTCGGGAGGCCCTCGTCCAGCAGCGGGCCGACGAAAGCGCCGTACGCACGAGCGCACGAGAGCGCCCGCTCAGTCGATGGCCACGAGACCGGGAGGGCGACGGCGCTTGGCGAGCAGTGGAACGGTTACAGCTGCAGCCTAGACGCGACACCTCGCCGTCGCCAATGTACACATTGCGTACCTTGTGTGTACACCGCGTGTACCTTGTGTGTACACCGCGTGTACCTTGTGTACACATTGTGTACACGTTGTGTACAAGCTACACTCGACGTATAACGTGCAATTAGTTGCGGTGCAATCTGCGTTGATGGACAATTCGCGTGTGTTGGGTAGAATTAGCACAAAATGTAGAATTAGCGTCCAGTTGACAATCAGCGTGCACTGTGCAATCAGTCTGATGGTACACTGTGCAATAAGTCTGATGGTGCACTGTGCAATCAGTCTGATGGTACACTGTGCAATCAGTCTGGTGGTACACTGTGCAATCAGTCTGATGGTACACTGTGCAATCAGTCTGATGGTGCACTGTGCAATCAGTCTGATGGTACACTGCGCAATCAGTCTGATGGTGCACTGTGCAATCAGTCTGATGGTGCACTGTGCAATCAGTCTGATGGTGCACTGTGCAATCAGTCTGATGGTACATTGTGCAATCAGTCTGATGGTGCACTGTGCAATCAGTCTGATGGTACACTGTGCAATCAGTCTGATGGTGCACTGTGCAATCAGTCTGATGGTGCACTGTGCAATCAGTCTGATGGTACATTGTGCAATCAGTCTGATGGTACACTGTGCAATCAGTCTGGTGGTACACTGTGCAATCAGTCTGATGGTGCACTGTGCAATCAGTCTGATGGTGCACTGTGCAATCAGTATGATGGTACATTGTGCAATCAGTCTGATGGTACACTGTGCAATCAGTCTGATGGTGCACTGTGCAATCAGTCTGATGGTGCACTGTGCAATCAGTCTGGTGGTACACTGTGCAATCAGTCTGATGGTGCACTGTGCAATCAGTCTGATGGTGCACTGTGCAATCAGTATGATGGTACATTGTGCAATCAGTCTGATGGTACACTGTGCAATCAGTCTGATGGTGCACTGTGCAATCAGTCTGATGGTACACTGCGCAATCAGTCTGATGGTACACTGTGCAATCAGTCTGATGGTGCACTGTGCAATCAGTATGATGGTACATTGTGCAATCAGTCTGATGGTACACTGTGCAATCAGTCTGATGGTGCACTGTGCAATCAGTCTGATGGTACACTGCGCAATCAGTCTGATGGTGCACTGTGCAATCAGTCTGATGGTGCACTGTGCAATCAGTATGATGGTACATTGTGCAATCAGTCTGATGGTACACTGTGCAATCAGTCTGATGGTGCACTGTGCAATCAGTCTGATGGTACACTGCGCAATCAGTCTGATGGTACACTGTGCAATCAGTCTGATGGTGCACTGTGCAATCAGTCTGATGGTACATTGTGCAATCAGTCTGATGGTACACTGTGCAATCAGTCTGGTGGTACACTGTGAAATCAGTCTGGTGGTGCACTGTGCAATCAGTCTGATGGTGCACTGTGCAATCAGTCTGATGGTACACTGTGCAATCAGTCTGATGGTGCACTGTGCAATCAGTCTGATGGTGCACTGTGCAATCAGTCTGATGGTGCACTGTGCAATCAGTCTGATGGTACACTGTGCAATCAGTCTGATGGTGCACTGTGCAATCAGTCTGATGGTGCACTGTGCAGTCAGTCTGATGGTACACTGTGCAATCAGTCTGATGGTGCACTGTGCAATCAGTCTGATGGTGCACTGCGCAATCAGTCTGATGGTACACTGTGCAATCAGTCTGATGGTGCACTGTGCAATCAGTCTGATGGTACACTGTGCAATCAGTCTGATGGTGCACTGTGCAATCAGTCTGATGGTCCACTGTGCAATCAGTCTGATGGTGCACTGTGCAATCAGTCTGATGGTGCACTGTGCAATCAGTCTGATGGTGCACTGTGCAATCAGTCTGGTGGTACACTGTGCAATCAGTCTGATGGTGCACTGTGCAATCAGTCTGATGGTGCACTGTGCAATCAGTCTGATGGTCCACTGTGCAATCAGTCTGATGGTGCACTGTGCAATCAGTCTGATGGTGCACTGTGCAATCAGTCTGATGGTGCACTGTGCAATCAGTCTGATGGTCCACTGTGCAATCAGTCTGATGGTACACTGTGCAGTCAGTCTGGTGGTACACTGTGCAATCAGTCTGATGGTGCACTGTGCAATCAGTCTGATGGTGCACTGTGCAATCAGTCTGGTGGTACACTGTGCAATCAGTCTGATGGTGCACTGTGCAATCAGTCTGATGGTGCACTGTGCAATCAGTCTGATGGTGCACTGTGCAATCAGTGACCGATAAGGGTGCAATTTGCCATGAGTGTGTACAGTCATCTTAAAATAAGTAATTGGTGTACCATGGTTTTTACGTATAATACACAATTAGCATGCAATGTGTAAATTGATGCATTATGTACATTCGCATACAATGTACAATTAGTGATATTTATGTACTTAGCATACAATCGTGAACAATGCACTGTTGGAGTACAGTGTACATATTTATTTTACTAATCATAATAATTTAATATTAATAATTGAGAATACGTGATCCTGGCACGGGACGATGATGGTGCAGGAAGGCGCCGCTGTGCCTCAGACGCAGCCCCGCTGCTGCTGCTGTTGTTGTGGTGGTGGTGGTGGTAGTGGTCGTAGTGGTGGTGGTGGCGGTCGTGGTGGTGGTCGTGGTGGTGGTGGCGGTCGTGATGGTGGTGGCAGCGGTGGTTTCACAGCAGGGGGCAACGATCGCTGCTGCTGCAGTGCGATTCCAATTGAGTAATTTTTCAAATTTGGTAAAACTCGGACCGCAACGCCGGGCACGCAATGCGCCACCACCGTCCGACCATGTCGCCGGATCTTAAACAAATACCACAGCGCAGCGTTAGCCGGGCCGGCCCGCCGGATCGAACCGCAAGCCTCCCCGCGACTTACTCGCAATGATCGGCGCGCGCGACAGAGCGTGCAGGGCTTCGACTATGCCAAGAAGACCATCGGCTCGGACCTGCGCATAGACCAGGAGGTCGCGACCCCCGTGAAGGTCATGGCCGGGGTGTCGCGCTCGCCCTCGGTCGCCAAGGAGACGCCCTCGTCGCGCAGCCACACACCCCAGCAGAACAAGCTGCGCGGCAAGAACGGCCGGTAACCGCGGCAACGGCGGCACCAGCACGGCTCGGCGTGGAGCGCGACAAACACCCGTAAACTCTCCGGCCCGGTGACAAAATGAAGCGAATTCTTTGCAGATACTGCCGCGTTGTTAGCGGTGCCCCCATCAAAAACGGCGTGGCCTTGAAGAGGGTCGAGTTCATAACAGGCGACGTTTCGGGCAACGGTCCTTCTTCACAGCACCACACGGAGAGAGGCCAGTGCGACATCAACCCATTGTAGGCCACATTGCCCACCCCGTCATAGGTGCTCACCAACGGCACTTGCTCCTAACTACAGGGGGGGGAGGGGGCCTTTGTCTTTGTGGCGTTGTTCACGTGGTCTATACAGGAGTGACATCGCGCCAAATCGCCTGCAGTACGGCCTGAAAACACTTGGCACAGCGCAGCGGCACAACCACGAGAACCCACGCCGTGAAAAACACCTCCCCGCTCGGCGCTTTGGGCCTTTGGCACACTGAGCTCGGCAACGGCGGCACAGGGAGTCTCCATCTTTGCCGCGGTGTCTCCTGTGATGCGGTGCGCTAGGACGGAGCCATCCGACACGGAGTCGGAGCTGAGCGCCGGGCGGGGAGACACCGGGGTTTCTCCAGGGTCCCACGAGACGCCGCTGAGGAACGGACGCCTCGGTGAGGGGGGGTGGGCGGTACCGTCATCATCGCCCGTCCCAGCGTAACGGTGACGTGGGCTGCCCGCTCTGTAAATCCACTGCTGAATGAGGGCCTCCCCACGCTGTGTATGTCCACAGCGGCCACTCGATAGGAACGTGTAATTTCCACCATCGGCCGACGCTGGAGGTTAACACTGCCAAACCTAAAAGAAAAACCTTGTCTTCCGTTGTGCGCAGGCTCGGAGTGGAGCGTGAGGTCGTCCTCTCTGCAGGACGACTCAGGGAGAGCAGGAGGAGGGGTGACGTGGCCGGCCCGTGGCGGCAGCCGGGACACGTCGCGCTCGCGCTCGCGCTCGCGCTCGCATTCGCGTGCTCGCACTCACGCGCAGAGACAGCCCCCTATCCAGCTCATCTCGCTCCGGCCTCTCCCGGATATGCGGGAGCCAGGCCGCCCGCCGCTCTCCCCGCGCTCTCCTCCCCCTCTCTCCCCGCGCTCTCCTCCCCCTCTCTCCCCGCGCTCTCCTCCCCCTCTCTCCCCACGCTCTCCTCTCTCGCATTCCCCGCGCTCTCCCCAGCAGACTCCGCCGATAACCCCGACCGCCCGGGACGCCCAGGAAATGGAGCTGGCGACGCGGGCGGTGAGGGCGGTGAGGGCGGTGAGGGCGGTGAGGGCGCATCAGCGAGTTCACCACGAGCGCGACCCTGACTGTCGCCAATTTGAACCATTTATTTAGTCTCAAGATCCTGAGACTTTTTTTAGTTTTCCCGAGCCTCTAAAGGCCGCTTGTGCATTGTATCCATATCTCATCTTCACCATTCCGATGCCCTGCTGTCGTCTAGCCAAGAGGACCCTCAACGGAATCGAGTAGGCCATGTGTATCCGTGTCAGATCCTGGAGTTTCCACGTTTGACAAATCACTCGCAAATTACTGGGAAACACCACATCGCAACATCGCCCCCGATTGGTAGACTGAGCTCACTTGCAGGACGGTGCTGCATTCACGGTGTGCCGCACACAGTGACGGCTGCCCCTGGGGGTCCCCTCGGCCGGACTGCAGTTGGGCATTTTAGTGGTCGGGGATGAGCTGCGACGTGAGGTGCTGCGAGTCGACACGGTGTAATTCTCGAGCTTACCTGCAAGCGATGAGCAACAAATCTAGCGACTTTCTGGGACGGGGACATGATGCAGATTCATGAGCGATTCCTCATGTGGATGAAGTTTGTGTGTATTAGTTTGTCTATTAAGTGGTGAGTTGTCTCGAGACGTATTTGACGACTTGAGAGGCCAGCAGAGCGGCTGGTGACGCACTTTGTTGCCCGCTCGGCGCCACGAGCCTCCGGCCAGTTCGCCGCTTTCTAAAAATACTCTAAAAGCATCCAGAGGATGGTTATTATGATTATTATTATTATTTATCACTGCTCTTGTTAGCTTCACAAACAATAACCGCCGAACCGTGACACGTGCTTTGTGCTGCCCGCTGCGAGCGGCGGTCGGGATCGCGCCATTTGGCAGAATACGGCGGCCGTGTCTGACAGAAGCACGCGAGCAAACAATACAACGCACACACGCACACAAACACACTTACACACACACACACGCGCGCACACTCACACACACACACTTACACTCATGCACGCACACTCGCGCACACTCATACGCACGCATGCACTCGGCGCTTCTATTTTTTGGTTCTTTTCGCCCTACGAACGTCAGCCTGACTCAACTCTGGAGCAGCAGCAGCAGAAGAGGAAAAAGAAGAGGAAGAGAGAGAAGGCCCAGGGGCAGGCGAGCGCCGGCGACGGCTCGGCCCGGAGGAGGTCGGCGCGGGACGACTCGGCCCGGCGAGCGCAGAGGGAGATCGACCGCGTGCTCGACCCCGCCTCGCTGCTCCCCGACGTCTTCGTGGAGCCCAGAGGGTGCGGTGCCTTACTGGCTCGTCTGCTCGCTCGCTCGCTCGCTCGCTCACCTGCCCGCTCACCTATCTACGCGTTCGCTCGCCTGCCACCTCGCTCGCCCACACTCGCCCGCCCGCCCGCCCGCCCGTTGGCTCTCTTACCCATGAGCTCAATGCCCCCCCCCGCCTCGTCCACCCGCCCGTCCACCCGCCCGCCCGCCCGCTGGCTCTCTTACCCACGAGCTCAATGGCCCCCCCCTCGTCCACTCGCCCGCCCGCCCGCCCGCCCGCCTGCTTGATCGCTCACTGAGTAAGGGGGAGCAAAATAAACGCACGCAGCAAAACAACCGCGGGGTTTGTTTTGTGGATGATTGAGGCAGGCGAGGAAGCGGGTGAGCGAGTGCTGGGGGCGCTCCGGGCGAGTGAGCAGAGAGTGCTTCTCAGTGCCTCATTGCAGGGGCCAAACATCGCAATGCAGGATCCTCACAGAAGAGAGTCTTGAGACTCTGTGATGCTTTCCTGGGTAAACAAATAAAACAGACTCTCCAGTGGGCAGGCTTTGATGAATGTGGCCAGTCTCCAATAGCGCGTCCCTAATAGCGACGCAGCCTCACACACGAGACCCCCTCCCCCCAATACCAGTCCCACTGTGCGTGCGTGTTGCGT
The DNA here is from genome assembly GCF_965212315.1 of Lampetra planeri. NCBI lineage: Eukaryota > Metazoa > Chordata > Hyperoartia > Petromyzontiformes > Petromyzontidae > Lampetra > Lampetra planeri. Next base: position 15,052,410 of record NC_136114.1, read on the forward strand.
GTGTGTGTGCGTGTATGTGTGTGTGTGTGCGTGTGCGTGTGCATGTGTGTGTTTGTGTGCGTGTATGTGCGCATGTGCATGTGTGCGTGTATGTGTGTGTGTGCGTGCGTGTGTGCGTGTGTGCGTGTGTGTGCGCGTGTGTGTGTATGTGCGTGTGTGTGTGTGCGCGTGCGCGTGTGCGTTTAAAACTGGAAGACTCGGAGGAAACCGTAGCACGACAGGTGGAGAGAACATAGAAACTCCACACGCAGTAAGGCGCCCGAATCGGGAATCTAACCCAGGCGCTTGTTGCCAAGAGGTGCGAGCGTTACCAGCGCGCCACCAACACTCTGTCGCCCCAGTCGACGACTCGCGTTCGCGTTTTGGAAAACGTTTGACCGGTGGGCCCCGTAGAGGCTGTAGAGTCAACGGTTCCCTAACCCCCCCTCCCTCAACCCCCCCTCCGCCTCCCCCGCCCGTGCAGCGCGAGAGCTCGCGGCTCCCGCAGGAGGAGGCGCGCCGGGGCGGAGTGCAGCGACACCGACCAGGAGCAGCTGCTGCCCTCTGACAACGATGGCCCGAGCCGGCCGCTCACCAACGCCGCCTACGCGGTGAGCGCCACGGAGTGGCCCCGTCACGGAGGGGGCCCTCATCCAGCAGTGGACTGACCAAGGGCCGTGCCGGACGGGGGTCGTCGGGCTCTTTGTATTGCGACTCCCACAACTAGGGCCTCGTTACCCAGAGAGCACTCTGTTACTCCGCTGCTGGATGAAAGACCTCCTCACGCCACGTCGGTTGTGAAGGTCGTCTGACCATACTTCACCGCGCCGGTCGGTGGGAAAAGTGCTGTCAGCTAGTACCAACGAGGCTCATGAGGGGGTGGTGCGGCGAGCACCGCGCCTGGCCGCCTTTGTCTCCCCTGGGTGCTGGCTCTGTCACGTCGCACCGGGTACTCACTCACCGCGATTCGATCCCCCATCGTGCCACCACCCCCCCTACAACGCCTTGAGCCTGATGAACACGACCAGCCGAGGTGGCAACATTGCCACAGAGGTCACCCACGGGCAGGGCAGTACCAGCAGCTCCGTATCACGATCTGGCGACAAATGATAGCTGATCGTCATCATCATGTGGAAATATGTAATAGTCAAATGCTCTACATGCATGTTGATTCCGAATTTGGAGTGGAAAACCCGGTGGACCCGGAGAAAAATCCATGCGACCACGGGGAGAAAGACATCGTGAACTCCAAATATACAGCAGCAGGCGTCAGAGTCGGGATTGAACCCACAAACTCCTGCATACCAGGCGAGCTAGTTAACATCTCGCCATTGCAGCGTTAAGTATTGCACCCGCACTGTTTGACTTGATCGCAATTTAGAAAAAATGTGTGGAGCTGAGCCTTCAGTAGTGGAGGGGTGGTCCCCCTCCCCCTCGTGTGCGTGTGTGTGAGATCGTGCGCTTTGGTAGAATCCATAATGGTCATCTCACCAAGGCTTACCAGCCTTGAAGGCTGTGGCACATGACAGGTAATAAATCAAGCCGCCAGTGTCGGCTGTGATGCTGACTTGAATATCAAACTCTGAGCGCGTCCGCCGGAGCGCGGTGCTCACGCGGCACAAGCGAGGCACCTGGTACCTGCTGATGCCACCGGTGTAACTGGTGTTGTGGTTAGTACCCTGGACTTGTAATCCAGAGGTCGCGTGTGTTCAGTTTGGGGTGGGAAGTGCAGTGGTTAGCGCACCGTGCTACGACTCAGTCTTAAACCAGTACCTGGAGCCGTGTGTAATACTGTGTGTAATCGGAGAGAAAATTAAGGATGGGGGTGGTGTTGGCTGATGCTGCTGATGTTGGCCACCCACCCCTTCATGTGCCGTGCCGGCCTTCTATGTTGCTACTCGCTAATGGCACTTGCCCTAGCAATCTGTTGAAGGCTATACAGTGGGTCTTTGTCTTTGCCAGTCCGAGGCAGACACAGCGTCGTCCGAGAATGCCGTGACGGCCCCCGCGACCGCCGGCTCGCCCTCCGACCCCTCGAGCAGCGAGGCCGTAAGTCCCCGGGCCGCGGGGACGCCCGGCTCCCAGGGGCCGCCGTCGCAGGACCCGTCCCCGCTGGGGACCCCGGTCCCGCCGGCGACCCCGGCGCAGTCTCCGGTCGCCCCCCAGCAGCCGTCGATTGAGGAGGCGCGCAGGCGCATGCACTCTCTCCTGGACGACGCGTTCGCGCTCGTGTCGGCCGCGACCACGGGCGGGGGGCTTCGGCGGCCCCCCACGACCATGCCTGCCCCCTCCCTACTGCTCCCCCGGCTTCCGCCCCCGCCGCAGACTCCGCCGCCCGCCTCCCCACGAGGAGGTCACTTTGATCATCAGCAGCAGCATCAGCAGCATCAGCAGCATCAGCAGCATCAGCACAATCAGCACAATCAGAGTCGTCACGGTCAGCAGTCGGTGGATAACTACCAACAGCATCATCGTCACGGAGCCGGCACGGCGCTGCCGGCCTTCGCAGCTCATGACGGCAGTCCCGGGACTTTGTGGGTCGTGCAAGATGGGGCAGCACTTCCTGCCAGCAACGGGGGCAGCGGAAGCGCAATGTGGGCCTCTCATCCGAAGCCATCTGGGAGGTGCGACGTTGTCTCGCATGTGTGCTCGCGACGCGCGACCGTCAAAATTTCCTGCGGCGGATATTGTACAAACTTTTTTTAATCCTATCCCTGTGCCCGCATCATGGCGAGTTAGCGAGCCGCGCTCCCGCGTGCGTCACTCCAGGAGGGCGCACGCACGGCAGGCTTATCTCTCCCAACAGTGCGGCAAATTTTATATTCTCTTTCCCTGTGCCCTTCCGACAGTCACGGTCGCTGCCTGTGAAGTGCTGATAGGATACACAGCGGTGTGGGTCGGAGGTGGTGGTGGGGGAGGGTTTGCTCATTATAGGAATAATAGTTTGGGCAGGGTAGAAGGGCAATGGAGAGGAGAGGGAGAGGGGGGGGTAAGAGAGAGAGGAAGAGGTGAGAGAGAGGGAGAGGGGAGAGGGGGTAAGAGAGAGGAAGAGGTGAGAGAGAGGTGAGAGAGAGGTGAGAGTCGAGGACACTTGTTCCGTCAGCCATGGAGAGCGACCGTGGCTGCAGTGGCCAGTGTTTTCGTTGACGTGGTGATGGCGTCGTACCGTTCGTTTCCATGGGATGCCGTCCGCCTGCTCGCGTCGCTGCCCAAACTGATTCCCCCACGGTCTGTGTCACACGGACACCTGAGCTGTGGCGCAGTGAGGGAAAGGTTCGAGGCGCAGCCCGACAATGGCTCGCTAGCGTTGCTGCTGACGGAAGGGCCTTCACTAGCGAGAGCTCTGGAGAGCTCTGGAGAGCTACTTTGGCCTACTTTTCTACGCTCATCAGATATCATCGGAAAGCTGTGGTAGTAGCCACCACTTTATCCCACTGCTCACAAGCTGTAGACCGACTACGGTGCACCCATTTATACTGCGGGGTGGACCAAGGCCGAGGGATTTAAGAAACTTGTATCGTTGTTTCAACTGCCGCGCCGGGAGATGGAACCGGCGACGTCTGGATTGCGATTCCGGCACGATAACCACTACCCCCACGGCAGCGCCCCCCCGGTGCCGCTGGATAGCTCTCCGCGTTCCCCCCACGTGGAGATGAGACGGAGACGAACTCTCCACGTGGAGATGTACGATATCTCATCGTAGATGTAGGATAGCCGAGATGTAGGATATCTCATCCCCACGTGGAGATGAGACGGAGACGAACTCTCCACGTGGAGATGTACGATATCTCATCCTAGATGTAGGATAGCCGAGATGTAGGATATCTCATCCCCACGTGGAGATGAGACGGAGACGAACTCTCCACGTGGAGATGTACGATATCTCATCGTAGATGTAGGATAGCCGAGATGTAGGATATCCTAGATTTAGGATATCTCATCCCCACGTGGAGATGAGATGGAGACGAACTGAGGCCTCCTCGCCGTTCTGCGCGAATCCCCACGCCAGCTGGGATGGAAAACGTGAGGAGGTCGGCACTAAAGTCAAATAATTAATCCGCTTGCCAACTCGGACCGCCGCTCCCTTTCACCCTGGCGATCGCACAACACTCCGTCGCGGGGCTGCTATTTTACACGATGTTCCGACCTCTGCAACGTTAATTCCATTGCGGCATTCTAAGGGGCGTTAATTGCGGGCCGCGACTCCGTTGCTGCGGGCAACAGTGGCCACGTTGGCGGGCCCGTGTGCTCATCCCACCAGCGTGGGGCGCCGCCGCGGTGGTGGTGGTGGCGAGGTGGTGACTACGCCGCCTCGGATCGTCAAGTCAAGCAGTGCGGGTGCAATACTTAACGCTGCGGTGGCGAGATGTCAACTACCTCGCCTGGTATGCAGGAGTTCGTGGGTTCAATCCCGACCCTGACGCATCTATATTTGGAGTCTGCGTGTCTCTCTCCCCTTGAACGCGTAGATTTTTCTCAGAATCCTCCGGTTTTTACCTCCACATTTAAAATAAATATAACGCGTTTCAGGTATTTGGCTGCTATAAATTGTAACCGGTATTGACCAAGATACCCCAATGCTGAAAAATTACACTGCAAATTACTCAACTGGGATTACACACACACAGCAGCAAACATTTCCCCCCTTACTCCGAAAACTTGGCAGGACCCTCCTGGGAAAAGAGTCTTGAGGCTCAGTGAGGCTTTCCTGGCTAAACAAACATAGTAATAATAATATGAAAACAATGCCATGAGACCTCCTTTGCCAGTATTAAACTATGATAATAGGGTTTTCCCCTTTCTGGCAATAAAACAGGTGTTAAGATGTTAAAACATTTTAACGCCTTTTGGCGTCCTCTGGTTTAACACTGTTCGAGACTAGGCTCTAAAGAAAGCTGTCTCTGGTGTGGACCAATCAGTTTCAAAGACAGTGCACATACTGTCAGAGCATGTTTTTTTGTTTGCATGTTCACCACAGGTATATATGGTAAATGCAGACATGATTCCTTGCAAAGGTTTCAGTTTGGTGTTTTAACATCTTAACACCTGTTTTATTTCCAGAAAGTGGAAAAACCTATTATCATAATTTGAAAACAATGTGTTGCGTGCTCCATAGCCACTAATGTGTTGGATCATGAGTGCTGCTGCTGCTGCCCTTGCGATCAGCCCCAAACTCGGCACGAGTCATAGTTGCGTCGAAGACGTGTTGAGCCGTGACGGCAACGCTGAAGCTTCCTTAGCGACCGCAGAGACGCCCTGGCGCCGGGCTGTTGAGCCACGGGTAAACAGGCCGTAAAGTTTCCACCTCGCGAGGTACAAAGCAACCAGGGGCTGTCATGGGATAAAGAAGAATATCTCACAGTAGCAGAATACCTGAGAACTGCATGCAAATGGATTGTCGTGAGTGGGGCGTTATCGCTGTTATTATTACACAATTGTCTTGGGAAGACTTAAAGATGTTCCAGGATGGCAACCTCAACGAGAGGATAACCCTGAGTAAACCAGGACAAGTGGCGGCTGTATGAAAGGGCTGGTAGTTCTATGCATCTCCTCTGTAGACCTTTATCAGTCCTGACAGAGATGTTTTGTGTTGCGCTACAGGACCCATCAAGACTACAGTTCACATGACCTTCAGCAACACTACAGGCACCCACACCAGCATCAACACCATCAACATCATCATCAGCAGCAGCAGCACCAGCAGCAGCACATTCTGCCCGGGCTGCAGGCTTCACTGCCGGCCTACTCATCGCAGCCTCCTCTCTCGGCTGCTCAGGCGGGGCCTCACCACCAGGCTGGCGCTGTAGGCTACTTCCAGGCCTCGGCCTACCCCCGGGAGTTCACGCGGAGTGCCCGGAGAGTGATGGCGCTCGACCCCGGGCTTGCTGCCACCACCACGCGCCACCACACCTCGCGTGAGTGATGCTACACACACGCGCCAGGCGATGCATGGACGCCAAAAGCTTTGCTTGTGGCCTCCGTCCATCCATCCATGCCTTACATCTCAGGTGACATCACCATACTGCGTGTATAATGTAGCGGTGTACCGTCAATCGCATCAGAACATCAACAGGACGATGCATGCGCCTCCTCTATAAATGGTGAATTCAAGACGAGTTGCAGGAGTGCGACTGGCCATGCAATCCAAACTATGGACCATAGAGAGAACCACTATTGTCCTCAATGGAAGAGGAAATGCAAAACGACACAAACTCGCTCGCCTGAAGCCTTCTCATCATGGCCAGGAGACTTCCACATTGGCATTTAGCTCCTGAACATATTGCCATCTTGCGCAAGAATAGAATCTACAGAGCCTTGAGGCATTGGCCCGAAAATAGCCATCGGTAGTCACTGAGAGTGGCAACTGCTGCCAATTATCTTTCTTGTAAAATATTATTTCTAGATCACAATGTGCGACAGCAAGGCCATCTCGGTGGCTTTGATTTAAAAAAGAAGTAACTAGTTCTAGAAGGGTGCCACTTTGTGCTTGATGAAATATTGTTTTTAAATAGCGAATGTGACAGAAGCCATCTGCGGAATACGACGACGAGGAGAGGGAGGAGGATGTGTGTCTATAAACGAGATGGTGTCTTCGATGAGATTTTTGCCCATGGTGGACACCGGGTGGCATTTGCCACTCCAAGTGGTATCCGACCAACCCTCTTGGCTGATGAGCTATGCGTCTTGGGCCACCAACTCCGAGTAGACAAATATGGTGCTCTATATCTCCCTCTCATGCTCTCTCTCTTAGCTCTTCCTTGCTCTCCTGCGCTCTGTTTATTCGTCTCTCTCTTACTGTCTCTCACTCAAACTCTCTCGTTCTCCCACTGCCTCTCTCACGCGCTTGCCCTCTCTCGCTCTATTGATTGCCTTTAAAGCGCGATCTTTCTTGCCCCCCCCCCACTCACTATGGTTCTCTCGCCCGCTCTCACTCTCTCTCAATCAGAGCCGTGAGCCGTGACTCAGCCGTTCCCAGGGGGAGGGAAGCGGCGAAGGTCGATGGCTCCGCATGTCACCGCGTTGCCGTGCCGACGACGATTGGCCTGGTAGCAGCAGCGATGATGGTCATGGGGGCGATAACGATGATGATGATAACAATGACAATGGACAATACTCTCAGGGCTTAGTTTCTCACAGAATATTTTTCAGGTCACTGGTAGACTGGAATCGGTGGAACAATTCTCGTAGTAGCCCCGGCACATTAGAATCAGAATCCGAATTGAGATTGGAGGAGGAATTTGATGAGCTATGAAGCTCTTTTTCACAGATGTCCAGTAGTTGCGGATTAGTCAGCAAGTTACAACAACAACAGCCAAAACAAACAACGATAGTGCAAAGTAGAGAAAAAGTAAGAAAGTCACTAAAATAAATCAATAAAGTCTCTTCATTCCTGCCAACATAGCGAGAGGTTTCGTGGACGTTGTTGGCCCAGCCGCCAGGTGCGTGAATATCATTTGGGTAGCCGGCCTGCTCTGACCCGGCTGAAATCGATCCCTGATGACGACGACTCTCCCCTCCCTACTGCTCTGCCCTCTGCTTCCAGCGTAGACGGGTGACTGAGTCGATGGGCGTGCTGCGCGATTTACTGATGCTGCAGATTGCTGGGTGAACTGACGAGGGGGGGGGGCAGTTTTGCGGTTTAAAAAAAATGGGGGTAGGGGTGGTGAGGGGGAGACTCAGTGCCGGACTATCCTAGTAGCAAAAGTAGCTACATAAGCTACAGGCCCCACACTTTCAAGGGCCCCGTATTAAATGCTTTCAAGCTATCAATTCCGGTTCAGTGATTCTGCACTTGCTCTATTACTATAGTACTATACTGCCTTGAACTTTTATGAACGACTGGGTGTTTAAGGTTATCGATTTGTCGTATTATCTGGTTTTATAGCAAATTAAAATATACAATTACTTTACTATGCAACTACAAAAATTGTGCTTTAATATTTACGTGTTTTTTTTATTATTTAGGGCCCCGTTCTAAAAGATGCTACAGGCCCTGCGCTAGCTTAGTCCAGCACTGAGGGGAGTGGCGGTGTAGCGGTTAGCGCGCTGTGCTACGATCCCGGCCACCCGAGTTCGATTCCCGCTCACGGCCAACAACAGTGACGATTATCTGAAGTGGTCATGGGCTTCCGCTCGGTCGACTCAGCCACCCACCCTGTCCTCGGTGCTTCTTGCCTTTGTGTTGCAGGAAGCGCGGGCCCATTGGTTGTGGAGTAGTGTGTCTGTGTGTGAATGAGTACCTGGTGCGGCAGTGTGTAAACATCGCCATTGGGGAGACAAAGGCGGCCGGGTGTGTTGCTGGCCTCCCAACCCCTCGTGTTGCCGTGCCGGCCTTCATAGGTGCTCGCTAGCAGCACTGGCATCAACAATCTGTTACAGGCTACACTGGAGGGGGAGCAGCGGCGGTTACTTGTCTGGGGTCAAACCCACGCTCTGCTCCACTGAGAGCGATGCGTGCCGCTTTGGCATTGCCGCCGCCACCCTGCACGTAGCTTCCATCGATTGCTCTCTGAAGCTTTTGGCTGGGAATCGCCGATGAGCTCCCACCCCCCCCTTCCATCTCCTTCCATCGCGACCCTTTGATGAACGCACGCAGGGGGTCAAGCGGCGTTAACAGATCTTCAATCGGAGAGGTGAAATAAAAAAACAAATAAACAGAGAGGGAGAGGGAGAGAGAGGAGAGCATTCAACACAGCGGTGTTGTCCAGAGCCAACAAGACCAAACTACATGACATTACCTAATTACTAAAGCACTTTCGGGGCACTGTGGCAGTGTCATTGACCACACCGGGACAGTGGCTGAATAACCCTACGATGTTTATTCCTGGTGACCTCAACACATGCACAATGGGCTGGGAGCATCTGTGAGGGAAACGTCGGACGTCGTGCGGAACGACGCGGCGCGACCCCCGACAAGCCACATGGCGGCACGACGTTAAAAACGCGGCTCTGGCCGAGGGCGTAACGGAGCGAGCGACATCAATCACTTCCAAGGTCATTTGCGGCACACGCACAGCGGGGTTCCCTCTGGTGGCCGAGCGGCGGCGGCCCTCGCGTCTAACACGGAGGGCCGGAGCTGAGGCACCGAGCTGCGTGACGAGCGCCGCCTTCCCAGAATCAGGATTCCGGATTGGCGGCTCGGGCCGTGAGAATTTGATTTGGATTCTCCGCAGCTCCCGCGGCGATGGAGCGCGAGTGAGCGATGTGCGGGGAAATGAGATTGTGATACAGAAATGTGGCTTGAGTGACGGTTTTTTTCCCCTTTTTCTTTTGCCAAGCAGTCTTGTGTGCGCATCTCCTCGTGTGTGTGTGTATCTTTGTATGTTTGTACGTGTGTTGGGAGCGGTCGTGTAGCAGTTGGCACGCTGCGCTATGAACCCGACTCGAGTTTGATTCCCGCTCACGGCCAACACCAGTGACGATTATCTAAATCGGTCCTGGGCCTCCCCTAGATCGGCTCAGCCTCAAAATGAGTACCTGGGGTGGTGTGTAAAAATATCGCCTCTAGGGAGACAAAGGTGGTCGGACGTGGTGTTTTGGCACCCAACCCCTTATGTGCCCTGTCGACCTTCATACGTGCTTACGAACAGTACTTGCTCCAACTGGCTGTGCAGGCTACACGGGGGATCTTTGTCCTTGTGTGTGTGCATCTCTGTCCGTCAGTGTTTGTGTTTTCGGCTCCCTGAGCGACGGTGCTCGCCGGCCGGCGCTTTGTACCGTTCCTAACGAGAGCCAATTGCTTACTCAGCCTAATGGGGAGCCAGCTTAGCTTTTGTCTGCGCCGCTACACAACGAGAGTGAGAATGAGCGAGTGAGAGCGTTTGGTTTAAATCAACCCGACGCGCTACGCCGCGCCCGTCAATCCTGCGCTAAACTGCGCGGAATACTGAGAAGCCGTGATGTCTCTCTTCAGTGCCTCTCTTGTCTTGCGCTGGTTTTCCCCCCCTCCCATCTCCCGGTCCTGCCACCACCACCACTACCAGCCTCTATGGCCATCAAACCCACACTGTCTTTGCAGCCGGCATTTTTATTCGGTTTCAGGTCCTTCCCCTGTGGAAGCTGCGCGCGTAAAACTGGTCACGGATGATCTATTACGGCCCTTTCCTGGGAGTCATTGGAAACGACGCCCGAGGCTCGGAGGGCCAATCCACAGCAGCGCAGAATGGCGGAACAACAGCGAGGGGCCGCACCGCGCCGAGCCGGCATTGGCCAGCGCGGATTAACGACCATCGGCCCCGAGAGTTGTTTTCATTTGAAGTTTCGTGCGGTTAATTTTCACGGGACGGCAACTTTTTAACGGAGCTCGTTTCGTGCCCTTGGGCTGTCGCGACCCCGCGTCTGTTTAATCTCCAGTTGTCCGATGCAGCAGATACTGTGACAAGCCAAACTTGGTAATGAAACGTAACATGCCACTGCATTGCTGATGTGTTTTCTGGTTTTAAATGTTTTTTCCCTGCACAGCGTGCGGCTACATGACGATGTACCTGAAGGAAAACTCTCATCGGTCGTTTCACACGCAGACTCTTAACGCGCTACATTACCCTTCCGAGTCGATGTTTGGGTTGGAGCGTTGTGTGGGTGCAATGTCAAAGTTCAGCTGCTGCGTACCCTCCACCGCTCGACAAAGTTGTCAATGGGACAAATGTGCCAGTTGATTTAGTTTTTCGCCTTCTCAGTGCCGATGCCGACGCACTGAATCGGATCGGCACTTGGGGGTTCCACGGGGGTGTTATTGTGCATAACGGCCAGGAGTCGGACCCAGGTTGCACTCTAGAATCACGTGGGGGCGGTGAAGGCGCGCAAGGACGAGGTCACCGACTCTCCCCACATTCTCTCCCCCCAATTTCTGCCTCTGACTCACTGACTCCGTGAATTGTACCCAGCTGTATCAGGCTATGTCAGGCTGTGTCGGCCTAATTCAGGCTGTATCACGCAGTTAGGTTGTATGAGGCTGTATCGGGCTATATGAGGCTGTATCAGGCTGTGTGAGGCTGTTTCAAGCTGTGTGAGGCTGTATCAGGCTGTGTCGGCTGTGCCGGGCTGCAGTCGGCGCACTGGAGGTGAAGGAGCTTCCCGGGACCTACCCGACCCCGTCGCCCGGTGTGGGTCGCCGTGGCGACGTCGTGTGGTTGCCGTACCACCAGGACGGGGCCACCGCGCTCTACCCTGCGCACCCGCACCAGCCGGTACGGCGCTCACTCGGAGCCGTCAGTCATTGGTGTTGTTTGACTGTACTGCACGGCAATGTCCGGCGTGGGTGGGGCGAAGGCGTGCAGTGTGAGGGCGGCAGCGTGGAAGTACAATTCATAATCCCGCACTGCTCCCCCGGCGTAGCCCCATGGCAGCCTATAGCGACCTGTTGCGCATGGCGGTCATTCACCCAGGCGCTGTCCAGGCTCCAACCTGCTCAGCTTCCGAGATCTGACGAGATCCCGCACGTTCTGGGACTGAGTACTCGCTGACTGTGTTACCGGTCGCGCTGGTAGACCGGAGTAGGTGGCGTGCGACAAGCGGATGCAGGCATGCGAGAGGTACGCAGGATGCGGTGTGCACGCGGATACGCAGACGTTACGTCCTACAGACGGTAGGCCGGCATCTTCCCGCTCGAGCGGGAGTCGAGTGGAGCCAGGGTTGGGGTTGGGGCCGTTGCTCGCTCATGCCGCCTCTCCATCGCTCACGCAGGGCTTCCCGGACGGAGGGTACCACCGCCCGCCGCCCCCACCGCCGGCCTCTCAGCCGGGCGAGGCCCTGCTCCGCGCCGGCCCAGGGCCTGCTTCCTTGCTGGCCTCGCGGGCGATGGAAGGCCGCCGAGTGGGGCACGCGGGCCACCCACCCGGGCCACCGCCGCCGCTACCGTCGCAGCCGACGGCGTCGCTGATCCGGTCGATCCGCGAGGAGCTGGCGAGGCTGTCGGGCAGACACACGGACGTCCGTGAATTTAGGGTGTGATGCCCCCCCCCCCCCCCCGAACTCGATTCCCCCCTCCTCCCTTCTCCTAACCCCCGATCCTACTCGCAGCCTGGTCCTATTTTCTATGCCTGCTCCCAATGCATACCTGTATTCCCTTACCCATGATGCTACCTCCCTACTCCTAATCTATACCCTTAGCAGTCTCGGTCTAACCCTTGCCCGCCAATCCTACATCCTACCCGCATCGGCTGAGCCCTAATCCGACCGCTAAGACGAGCAGCCGAGTCCTCACCATCCTCCTAACCTCTACACCAACCCCTAACTCTACCCCACCTGCTAACTTTTACCCCAAGCAGCCTACACCTAACCCCTACTCATATCCCAACCAATGTTAGCTTAGCCCTAAAGATATCCTCTACTCTAACCCCGTAGCAGCCTATCTTGAACCCTACCTCCACTCCTAACTCCTTCACCTGGCAGCCTCGTGAGAACTCTGCTTATATTTGTAACCCCACCTTTAGCCGTCATGTGAACCCTCGTCATAGCCCTACCCCAGCCAGCCCTCATCCTGAACTTACCAGGCCTAGACCGATCCTCCAGTCTATAACTTCCTTCAACAATACCCCTATCGCTACCCCTGCCCCTATCTCTACCCCTATCTCTACCCCTATCTCTACCCCTGTCTCTACCCCTACCCCTATCTCTACCCCTACCCCTATCTCGACCCCTGCCCCTATCTCGACCCCTATCTCTACCCCTATCTCTACCCCTATCTCTACCCCTGTCTCTACCCCTACCCCTATCTCTACCCCTACCCCTATCTCGACCCCTGCCCCTATCTCTACCCCTATCTCTACCCCTATCTCTACCCCTATCTCTACCCCTATCTCTACCCCTATCTCTACCCCTATCTCTACCCCTAACCTTTACCCCTGCACCTCGATCTGCCCAGCACAGCTTCGCACGACCCAACGCTCCACCACCTGCACTGCTCCACCACCCGTACTGCTCCACCACCCGTACCCACCCTCTCCTGCCTGACCCCATTGCTCTCTCTCCCTCCCTCCCTGTCCCCCTCCCCGCCACCCCTGCCGCCCCTCCTCCCCGACCCCCCCCCCCCCGCTCCCTTCTGCCACCTCCTCACCTCCGTAGGCATCGTCATGAAACGTGGAGCCCCGAGGAGGTTGTGCTCGGTGATCGTCGAGCGAGAGAGACAAACGGCCGAGCGTGGCCGTCGGGGTTTTTCCGTGCAGACGTTTAAACAAACGCTTTCGTTTTAGCCAGAGTGGGCGGAACTTTTGGTTTTTATCGTGAGATTTGAACTCGACGTGGGCGAGGAGGAGGACGAGGTGAGGTGGAGCGCCCCACCTCCTCCACCCGCTCCGTTCTCTCCGCGGAACCGGAGAGCCGGGCGTCGCGAAGCTCCCAAAGGGCTTCTTCTGGCGCCGCCGCCCACGGACGCGCTTGACGGATGCACACTGACTGGCGTTACCTTTAATCTTCGTAACAACAACGATCATAATAACAACAACAACAACAAGCATGTGTGCAGGTGTGTACATATTAACACAAAGATATCGCTGTGGGAGAATTGGCTACTCTGGACAGAATTCACTGAGCGACGTTGCACAGAGGTGGGTCGTGTTCACCTGTCGCTGGCTCCTCCGCCAGTTCCCCTCCGTCAAAAACGTTTCGTGTTTAGGGCACGGAGCCCCCCCCCCCCCGCGCCCCTTAACGCGCTCTGAACCTGCCGACCCGAGTTCGATTCCTGGCCACGGCTGACATCAGTGGCGAGTGATGTCTGAACCGGTCCTGGACCTCCTTCCCCCCTTCACCGACGCGTGCGGAGCGGCGTGGCGCAGTCCGGCGGGCACATCTCTCGCCTCGTGGTGAACTGACAAAGGGCTGTAAATAATTATTGTTGTTCTTCACATTTGCAGTGCGGTACAACTTGCGCTGTACAAAGCGTCGAAACACAACCGCACCGTGAAGACGTCTCTCACGAATTCGTTTTGGGTCCGAGTGCCACTGAGCCTTAATTATGTTTCGCGCAAAACTTTTAATGCAAAGCTATTGCGTTATGCAAAACGTACATACGTGCGCGTGTGCGTGCACGTGTGCATGCGTGTGAGCACGGGCGCGAGCGTGCACAGCGTATCTTTAACACGCGTGACGCGCGGGACTCGGTTAGCGCTGTGAGACGGCGGATGACGCCACGAGTCGGGATCGAGCGTGCCTCCGCCACCGAGGCCGTGCAGGAGCCACGGCGGCGATTGCGCGCCCCGCGTAAGCGTGCACTACCGCGAGGCTCAAGCCGCGAATTAATTCATTATGCAAACGGCTCGTTAAGGCGGAGAGGCAAACGACTGCGGGGCTCCTTCACCGCAGGAGGCAAATATGCATTCCCCCCCACTCCGCGCGTTAACAAAGGACGCGTCCCCACCCATAAACAACAAAGACAAAGATCCCCCGTAGAGCCTGGACAGACTCTTGGGGCAAGTGCCATTAGCGGGCAGCACCTATGAAGGCGGGCACTTCACACGAGGGGGTGGGTGGCCAACACCACGCCCGGCCGCCTTTGTCTCCCCAGTGGTGATGTTTTTACGCACCGCACCAGATACTCATTTGATGCTGAGTTTACCTAGGGGAGGCCCATGACCGGTTCAGATAATCGTCACCGGTGTTGGTCGTGAACAGGAATCGAACTCGAGTCGCCAGGTTTGTAGCGAAGCGCTCTAACTGCTACACTACCACCGCTCCACATCCATAAACAATGCACACACGGGGAGATCTCCTCACCCCGGAGACACACACCCAGGCTCTCAAGCACGACCGCTTTTCCACTTTAATTTTTCAACTGCAGAAGTCGAGCCATGCCACCGATGTAGTGTCCAATGAAGGCATCACATCGTTAGCCCCCGCCCCTGGCCTTGCTTGGCCGTGAGCCACATTCAGATATTTCTTTCGAGGCCAGCGGGCGTTTTGTTTCGGTTCGAATCTGCAAACAGCCCCAGTGGAAGACCACCCCTAGTACCGTTGACTCGGCTCAGATGTGCCAGTGGAAAAGTTGTTATTGCGTTTTGGTTGAAAAGAGGATTTACCTCTGAGTGGACCTGTGTAGGAAACGGAGCTGAGAAGAGTTTGGGGTGTGTTGTTATGGGATTTTTTTTTATCACTTAAACGCATAATAATGTACATACCCTGATGTAGAAAACAAAACAATGACGCGTGAGCCACAAGGTGCTTAGCAGTGACGGCATCGGTAGCAACCTTGTGCATGGAATCAGGTAAACCAATGGACGTTTCACAACGTACAACGCGACGTTGAGTGCTCGCGCCACGGTATATTTTTGTAGGCCACAGTCGGTCGAGGCTGCCGTATCTCCCAGGTACTGAAGGCCGTGCAGTGAAGGCCTGTGTCTCGGCACGGCCACCGCTCCTCAGCCCGTGCCACCATCCCGTCGCTCGGTCTCCACACAAGCCCAGGCACCTCGCGATCGGTCGGTCGTGTCAATTGGCCGAGTCCCAGTTGTACACATTTTAAACGTATCAGTTTGATTGCATTGGAACGAATGAAAGAGGCCACTTTAATCGATCTAGGATTATTCGTCGCGTGCCATGGACGTCTCAAGTGCACAATTGAAATACATTTTTGGGAAAAATTAAATACACCACACTGGTTATGGTTTGAACGATTTCAGAAGTTAAATAATTTTACATGAACGGTTTCTGGCAAATTGTAGGCACTAACCCGGTATCCATTGCTCGGTGCAAAGAGGGCTGCATTCTTGTGTTCATCTCGGCATTGTTCTGTTTGTTGCCTGGTCGAGCCTTGTTAGATTTAACAAAAAAACTCGACTCACATTCTCTACGATTCGTCGATCGATTGCAGTGCTCGTGAGACAAGATCTGACTTTTATAAACGTCCTCATCGCGAGAAGCGTGGGGAACTGCGAACCTTAGAGGCCTCATTTTATGGATTCTGTGAATCGACGAATTGGCACAATTTAGTTATGGTCGTGATTGGTTCAAGAGTGAGTAATTGGTGCATTTGACCATACTTCACGCTGGTCGGTGCGGGCTGGTGAAGGAGGGCGTCGGGGGGGGGGAGGTGGGAACCAATTTAGTAATCACTCGCCACACATGTTCGCCGTGGCTAGGAATTGAACAAAATCCAATAACCACTTCACCACCCTCCCCCACATAAATCACAGAAGTTGAAATGAATACATTTGTCACCCACGTGATTCGATAGGTGTTGTCCCGAGCCTATTAATCGATCTTGATGAATCGATGCGTCGTGACAGTCCCTATGCTCTTGGTCACCTCCTTGAGGGCTGGCGGATCATCAAATGTCTCCTTCAATGGAGACGCAGCCGAGAAAACAAACAGCTGGAATCTCTCAACCCGACCGCTGTTTGTGCTGAACTTAGGCACCACGGTGGAGTGCCCTTGCCAATAACATCTGACAACCCATCGGCAAGCGGCAGTATGTGTTTCGCACGCCTGACTTCTGGCGCACAGCCGAGGTGTGTAGCTACGAGATATGAGCTACGTGTGTTTCTGAGCTGAGTATGTTTTTTGTCTCCCAGTTTGTGTATATATTTACCTCTTAACCTACGCGGTCTGGACACTGATCAATGTCCCGTTTTTAAACAAAGCCAACATCCCACGGGTTTGCTCCATGGATCTTCGGCTGACTCCCACTGCGGTTTGTTGAGCTGATCCCAATGCAGGGTTTCTCAACTCCAGTCCTTGCGACCCTCCGCGGTCCGCACGTGCGCATTTACCACTCCCATTCGTTCGAATATAAATTAAGTTGGCGCCTGCTGCACCAACCCGATGATTGCTAAACACGTTCCGACGTGTGTGTATATACCGAGTGTGTCTATCTGTCGCATACATGATGTACAGAGTTCCGATTCAAATTCGGATAGCGATCTCGTGTGTGTGTGTCTGTGTCCCACGTGGGGAATCGTGGTGCAGCGGTTGGCACCCTGTGCGATGCGAGTTCGATTCACAAATGAGCCGTGGTCCTGACCACTTTCTTCCGTGTGTTGTTCAGGCCATCGTAGATGCTCGATAACAGCACTTTCCTCAACAGTCCATAACGGCGATCCGGGGAGGTGTAAGGGGGGAGCGGGACTTCATGTATTGTCAGACCTAGGACGTATTTACCAATCATCCGGCGTCTGCAGCGTGCTGAGAATCAATGTGAACTTGAGCGCTAATGCTTGGTAGAGCGTGGTCTTTGAGAAGACTGCTTGAGCGCTCTGGAACAATGGAACCTTGGGTTATTCCTGGCGCTTTAAACACCGCCGCTATGGTGTAGCAGTCCGCAAACCTCGCTGTGGCAGCGCCTTCGTAAGGCGCGCGCGTGACTCAATGCGTGGGCGGTCGTTTCATAGGAATAACAAAAGCCAGCATAGGTCGCATGGGTCATGGCGCGTACACGGATAGTGTGTGTGTGTGCGTGTGTGTGTGTGCGTGTGTGTGTGTATGTGTGTGTAGTGTGTGTGTGTAGTGTGTGTGTGTATGTGTGCGTGTGTATGTGTGCGTGTGTGTGCGTGTGTGCGTGCGTGTGTGTGTGTGCGTGTGTGTATGTGTGTGTGTGTGCGTGTGTGTATGTGTGCGTGTGTGTGCGTGTGTGTGTCTGTGTGTGTGTGCGTGTGTGTGCGTGTGTGTGTCTGTGTGTGTGTGCGTGTGTGTGCGTGTGTGCGTGTGTGTATGTGTGTGTGCGTGCGTGTGTGTATGTGTGTGCGTGTGTGTGTGCGTGTGTGTGCGTGTGTGTGCGTGTGCGTGTGTGCGTGTGTGTGCGTGTGTGCGTGTGTGTATGTGTGTGTGCGTGCGTGTGTGTATGTGTGTGCGTGCGTGTGTGTATGTGTGTGTGCGTGTGTGTGCGCCACGCGTTGTGGACGAATGCTCCTGCTCGTCCGACCCTTGCTTCTTGGAGGAATCGTGCCCCAGTCGCCTCATCGCCAACGCGCGGGTGCTAATCAAATCGCCATACTTGGCATGCCGATGATGATGATGATGAGGCTGATGATGACGACCGTGCTAGCGATGATGACCAGGACTTAATTTCCCACTGAATGTTTTAAGAGCGGTTGGTGGAAGACTGTCAGCGCAGATCTCGGCGGTCGCCTGACTACCGGGCAGCAGCTACGGACTCTGCCAGTGGGTGGTCGGCGAGGTGTGGGTGTTGGCATCAACAACTTCGGCCACCGTGGCGCCTTGCTTCTGTTAGACTAGAATAGGTGGCACCTGACTCGTAGCCAACAGCCACAAGGAGAGATGAATACTGGATGTGGGGTGTCCCGGGTGCATAACATCATTCCTGTTGACTGACTCGGACAGACCCGGCTGAAATTAAGCCCTGGTAACGACGACGATGTGGACGACGATGTCGAAGATGCATCTAACTCCGCTTGCGAACGCTGTCGTGTCCGTGCAAGATTGTCGCGCGTCGGCTTCCGTCGCACAGACAAACCCAGCGCTCTCGCGTAGCGATCGATCGCCTTAAACGTTATGCATTCAGCTTCGTGACAATAACAATATTAATAATAATATGCAAACGCAAGGCTCTGTAGATCGCCGGGCGCGCCCGTACATCTGCGCCGGAACCCTCGCGGGGAATCCCCGGCGCGAGTCGGCGAGTTGATTCGTCCCGCGACGCGGCTCCAGGAGGCGGCGGCTCCACCGCGGCGGGCGCTCCGAGGGTGCCCGCCCACGTGCCGTCTGCGCCGTCTGTGCCGTCGCGTTTTTAGCGCAAGCGAGCAACGCGCCCGAGCGGCCGCAGGAGGCGGCCGTGACACCGTGCCGCGGTGGTCGTCCCCATTCTGCTGGCGTTTGGCCGCGGGGTGGAGACAGCATCTCGGGGCCTGCGCGACCCCGAGGGTCGCCATCGGGAACTGTCCCCGCGTCCGGGAGACGATGCGTTCATTGGGCGGAGTGGCTGCCATCTCTCCGGGCGATCCGGTTTCCTCCCACTTGCACAAACACTTGTTGATTGATCGATAACACTTTAATATGTAGAGGACCGCAGAGCTTGGAGGGTGGGTGCAGGTAATTTGGTGCTGGCTCCTCACCGCGTGGCTGCTGCTGCCGCCTTCTCTGCTCGTCTGTGGCTCCTGCTCGCACCTCCGAGTCGTCCTCTCTCGTCGAGAGCGAGCGGATGCTGTGCGGCATGACAAGTTGACATTATGATGATGTTATGATGATCTGTGCTGCATCTCCCGTTCTAAGTGGAGGCTTCTTAAAAGACGCGATCCCACAAAAACCCCAAACGGCTCTTGTAAGATGCGCGACACGAGCCAGAGGCTTCGCTAATGACAAAAGTTTGATGTCAAGTTCGGATAGTCGTGCCAATATTGCGCCATATTTCCGTCGCTACGACGTCACCCACCCACGTGCTCTGAGACATTAATGCAGCGACGTCACAAAGACGCTGTCATGGAAAGTCTGACCGGCAGTATAAATTATGTTGAACTTCTTCCGCCAACCGTGCTGATTGGAGGCGCGGGTTGAAGGGCAACATACGAGAAAGGCAGCCCACGTGTGTTGTAGCTGCGAGATAAGAGCTGCCGTTGGTGGTTTGTTGGGTCGCTTAGCCTACTAACAGGTGTTTGTGTTGTTTCTATCGAGATTTTAGCGAGGGAAGTTTAACTCCGCGACCTTCCCCCTAACCCACGGTCTCTCTCCCGACCGCCACCTCGCCGTTCCCATGCCGGTGCCGGTGAGTTCGCTCTGTGCGCAGGCGAAGCCCCGGCGCGTTTGGTGTTACGTGCCGATCTGCTCGGCGCTTGAACGAGAGGACATTCAGAGCCAAAGCCAGCGCCGTTTCGGTGTCATGGTGCGCTCCATTCGTGTCCACAGAGCGCCGCGGAATCTCCTCTGCCAGTGGCATGCCGCTCTACGGGTTTATATCGATCACACCAGCCGGGCTAAGAGTATCTCAACCCTCCCTCGCGTGAAGGGCGTCATTGTTGCAGAACGCCTTTTAGCTCCACATCGCCGGTAGACCGGGGTAGGTGGCACGTGACGAGTACAGCGGCCACAGACCGCCGCGTGCGGTGTCCTGGATGTGGTGTACCGGGTGCAGGCATGGCGGGTGGCGACTGAGGGAGAAGGTTTGGGGAGTGTGTGGCGGCAGGAAGTGGGAGCCCCCCAATTAAAGTTAATTGAGCACAAACCGCGGTGTTTACACGCGAACATCGCCCCCCCGCCGCCCTACCCCCCTGGGCTAGAGACCCCCCTCCTTGATCTCACCACGAGGCCACTCGCTGCGTCGTGCATATCGAATTACTTTAGCAGCGCAACACCGATACATTTCGAGATGCCTCACTGATCATCATCATCATCGTCGCTACAGACACTACACTCGGTTGCTATTGAGGCATCGTGTGCACGCATCGCATTCTCTCCGTTTAGTTGCTCGGAGAGACGTTGCTCTGTTATTCTCGCCACGTGTTACGGACATTCTGCTTATTCGAGTTGTCAATTGTTTTTTGTTCGTGGTGGCTCACGGCCAAACTGTTTTACTTGGAATAGGCGCCGTGCGTCCGTGTGCGTGGCAGATGCGTGAATCTCCATCCATGTCACCACCACCACCACCCGTTGAGAAGACAGTCGAGAGAGGGTCGTTCGAAATGAGTGGGACGTCTATGAACGGGGATCTCGCTTGTCCACTCGGCTCATTTGCACCGCGGTCAGCGCTCCCGAACTCACAATCGGAACTGCGCGAGGTCGAGACCCGATTGCGGGGCGAGTCGACCAAATCATCCCTTCGGGCGACCTCGTCTCATGGATATCCGGTGCCCCGTCACGGAAACGTGGAATTTCTTCCACCGGCTCTGCAATGGCAATTGGTGATGAGCGCCAACCCATTTGCTCGTGTTGAGCATGGGGGCGAGTCGAGCTTTTGACTTTGATGATGTTTATTGCTTTTGATTATGCAGTGTCGGTGCGAGCGTGTGCCAGGTGTGGTGGATGCGTTCCGGATGAATAGATCTTACCTGGTGCTCTCTGTCGCGTTTTGAAACCCTCGATCCCGCTCTCGAATCTACGTCCCGAGAGCTACCTCCGACGCGGAGATGGAGCGATGGAATCGGTTCGTGCGCAAAATGCTCGGCGGATTGTTGTCGCATCGCAGGGACGTGAGAGACGGCGGCGGCTTGGAGATGTAATCATCCAGCAATGGATACATCACGGCTGCTGCTGATGATGATGATTATGATACATAATTATAAATGTAATGTGTTTATCTAGGAATGCTTTCCCAGTCGTAGGATTCTTCTTCGATTGGCCAATTTTGTTGAGTCGAGGAGCTGGTGGCGGCTCCGCTGCTGCACGTGGCTGCCTGCAGCCCAGCGATGTGGCGGCATCACGGAGGGTTGGTGATCACGGCACAGGTATCACAAAACTCCCTTCCTGTGGGCGTCGGATCGAGTGTTGCCCCCTCGCACGCGTGGGTTTATCTCCCGGTGCTCCGGTTCGCTTCCACTCGTCTAAAGACTTAAAATAGAAACCCAATGTGGCAGGACCCGCCTGAAAGAGTCATACGACGCAGTGTGGCCTTCCTGGATAAATACATTTCCAAAATCCACTGCTATATGAAGGCCTCCCCACGCCGTGTCGTTCATTGTGGATTGATTGACTATACTTTACCACGCTTGTCAGCGCGGGTTGGTGAAGGAAGGGTATTGCCCAGGACTGGTTTAGATATCACTCGTCATTGACGTTAGCCGCGAATCAAACTCAGGTTGCCGGGTTCATGGTGCGGCGTTCCAGCGGGGTTTCGGCGGGGTGGCGTAGTTTGTAAACAGCAGAGGGATATCTGCGTGCTCCTTGCAGACCGTACGGTTAGCGAGCACCTATTAAGGCCGGTACGGCACATCAGTAAACGGCGTTGGGATATTTGGCCCACTCCATTTGAATTAACAGAGTAAATACGCAGTCAATCTGTCTCTTTCACATGTCCGTCTCTCCACACAAACATATAAAAGTAAATATTATGCAAAGCATCAGCCACACGGCCGTCTGGGGGTGCGTCATTTCAGCAGCATTGATTCAAACGCAAGCAAAGCTCTGGGCCGGTTTCGACGCTCAGTGTCTCATCAGCAGATTCAGATTCGCTTGAATCAGTGCTGGTGAAACTGCCGAAGG
Source organism: Lampetra planeri (assembly GCF_965212315.1). Taxonomy (NCBI): domain Eukaryota; kingdom Metazoa; phylum Chordata; class Hyperoartia; order Petromyzontiformes; family Petromyzontidae; genus Lampetra; species Lampetra planeri. The sequence goes on from NC_136114.1 coordinate 15,074,463, forward strand.
TACAGGCAAGGCCCCTCTCTTTAGGAGGTGCAAACTGCCTGCTTGGCTATGTTGTGATGCGCGTTCCCCACAAGTGCGCTGGGGATTATTCTGATCGTCTGGAAATCGGGAGTTGTGGTTTTTCGTTTTCACGAGGGAGGAAACTGGTGTCATCTGCACACTGGGGGGAGGGGGGGGTGAGACTCAGAGGGCCGCACAGCCGGATTCATAAACTCGCTTCCTGTGCTGCCATCCATCGGCGTGACGAGACGCTACATCCGTTTTAACTTGGAATAGATTCCGTGAGTGGCGTGGCGAGGTTCGGCATCGTCCCTGATGTAAGGAATGGCATGGGCCCCCCTCTGCCCCTTGTGACCGACGTTGCAACCTCTTCATAACGCGGTGCCTGGGGCCCCCGCTGGCCTGCGTGGACTGCGGGGTAGGTGCACCGCCTGCACTCTCGATGGCTACGCCACTAATTCCACGTGATATTGATTTAACATATCTGAAACATGTTGTTGAGATCAATGTAAGTGATCGAGCTGCATACAGGCAAGACGTTGCCGAGTAGGGGAGGTAATGCTGTACCGCGTTCGATGGTGTACGGGAAGGAACGCGAATTAACTCAAACTCGATCCAGATCCGTTTTACTCACGATTTTTAATTATTTCATGAAAACGAATGCATTAAAAAACAATTTCCTAATTTACTCAACACCCATCGTGAGCTTCTTCTCTCTCTGTCTCTCGCGCGCTTTCCGTGTCCTGTTTCCAGGGCTGTGTTTCAGCTGGAGCTGTCCGGGGCTGAACTCCGAAAAAATGGGCATCCCAATTACATTTTATTGGCCATACAGAGATAAAGTGATACCATTAAAGTGGTAATATCTGTTTATATATATATATATACACCCCAGCGTGTGAATTGTTCATTTATCTGCTTTGACAAAATTCTGATTTGTTAAAATGTAATTGTTTAATTGCGTAAAGAAGCTGCTGGATGGAGGCCGTGTTTTGTAGGTGCAGGTCGCGATGCAAATCCAGGTTTTGCGCGGATAAGTCGTCACGGGCTTTGTGTCCTGCTGCCGTCCGTCCAATCGAGGTCGCATCGTCCTCGTAAAGAAAGGAAGCAGCGACTCTGAACTAAGCCTCGAGGGGAAACCCGGAGTAGATCGCGACCGTGCAGCTAGAAGATTCTGGATGTAACCTCACCATTCCACACACGAACGCACGCCGACTTGGTTATATCCCGTCGGCTATCCGATGGATGCCCTGGTATGCGGACAGCATTATTAGGGTACCTAATTTGTGAGTCTTTGACTTCAACATTTTTTTGTGAAATATGTTTAACTGCAATCTATTAAACTCGGTTAAACGTGAAGATTACACGAGATTGTTAAAAGATACATGGATACAAAATTGGCACTAATGTAACAACACATTATTACAGTGTTGATTCCAAGCCCTGCACATATCCCATATCATGGTGGAATTGGTGTTGCCTGTAACATCGGCACGTGTATTTAGAAAATGTCACATCTCTGCTGATGACACTCAAAAACACCGTCCTCGTGGTGTATTTATGTTTAAATATATACAGCACAAGCAATAGTTGCAGACCCAAGACGTCTAACGATCAGCAATAAACAGCACTTAGCGTTGAGTTAGATTCGCGTTAACATACGTATTTAATTGAGCAAGGGTTATATTCTGTTAAAAAAACGCTGGTCTAGGAAGCCCATAGGACGTTTACGTTGGATTCTATTCGGTCAATTGATCAGAGCCTCGTCTGCCCCAAGCAGTAAGACATATAACTGTCAAATGTGTTCAATTGTGTTCGCGTCGAATTCTCCAACAAGCGTACTGCGCAATACACTAAACCGCACCGCTGCTAAACGTCCCCTTCACCAAGTGAAAGTTTGAGTCTCTGCGTGGCCGTGATCCGACTGCAGGGGGAGCAATGTCGCTGTCCATCGCGCGGTAGCAACGCCCGCATCGCCACTCGGGGGCGCCCCACCCGGCAACCCTCACCCACACACACAGGCGGCGTCGGTGGCGGGGTGCGAGAGAGGGTTGGTGAGTTGGGGGAGGAGGATGAGGTCAGGAGAGGTGGCGAGGAGGTGGAGTGGAGGGGGGTGGGGTAGGAAGAGGTGAGGTGCAGAGAAAGGAGGAGGTGGCGGTGGAGAGGACATTTGGTGAGGAGGTGGTGAGCAGGTGACGGACGTTGGTAGGGAGAAATGAGCAGAGGTGGGGAGGTAGAGAAAAGGAGGCGGTGTTGGTGTGAAGTGGTGAGACGTGGTGGAGAGCCATGGTGAGGAACCGGTGAGGTAGATGGAGGAGGATGTGGTGAGGAGGAGGAGGAGGTCTCTAGTCCCGCATGTCGGGGAGGCGGTGGTGTCTGGGCGAAGCGGGCACCACGCTGGCGAGACGCGCGGCGCACACGAGGGTGAGGAACCACAGCCCCCAGCCCACGGCGGCCGCCACCCAGCCGCTCTGATCGGCGCCCAGAGCGCATCACGAGCCCGCCACGGCGCCCGCGGGGGGTCAAACAGCGGGCCAAGTGGCACGGCGTGACTTGGCACTGGCGGCGTGACTTGGTACAGCGTCGCCTGACACAGCACGGCCGCAATGGGGGCTGGCACAGCAGGCTGGCTTGGCACAGCACCACAGGACGAAGCGTGACTTGGCGCAGCTGGCAGTCTACAGAGCAGAGCAGCACCGCGCGGGGAGGTGCGGCGTGACGACAAAGCGCGACTTGGCACGGCTCATCCCCCCCCCCACTCACCCCCCCCACTCATCTCCTCCCCCCACTCACCTCCCCCCCCCAGCTCACCCCCCCCCCCACTCATCTCCTCCCCCCACTCATCTCCTCCCCCCACTCATCTCCCCCCCCCCCGCACTCATCTCCTCCCCCCACTCATTTCCCCCCCCCCCCACTCACCTCCCCCACTCATCTCTCCCCCCTCACCTCCCCCTCTCACCTCCCCCCTACCCATCATCACACCCAGCTCTCCATCACCCCTCGGCCCCATCAGGGGCCATCCATTGAGTAGGTACGAATTGAGGGGGGAGGGGGGGTTAACCCAAATGCGTAGCTTGCGTATGGGGGGGGGTCCACTAACAATGTGCGTACGCATAGGAAACGGGGGGGGGGTGAAGCCTCGATAATAATTTGTCTACATCGGCCTTCAAATGAGCCACAGTTCAGTGTCTTCAGCTGCGAGACAACAAGCACTAGCGGGACAAGTGTGAGAGGTGCCACGTGTATGCCGCCTTGCCCCTGGCTGCTCGCTATCACGCAGCGAGTCTGACATCGTACCTACTAAATGGATGGCCCCTCGCCACTCACCTGCGGACGCTGTTTGCGGGTCCGTGTTCGCCGGTGCCGCTGTGGTGGAATTGGCGTCACCTGAACAGAGCATTGGAGAAAGGCATAGGAGGAAGGGGGGAGGGGTCACAACGATTCTTATATCCCCCGCACCCCCAATCCCTCGGGGTCTTGATCCTGAGTCCCCGTGTTCGGCTCGCTGCAAAGTCCGCAATCAGCACGACGCAAGGTGCTGTTCGCCCTTGAGGGGGGACGCTTGTGTGTTGTGTGCGAGCTACATTTGTGGGGGAGCGGCAGGGTTAGCGGTGAGCGCCCAGCGATACAAACCCGCCGAGCTGAGTTCGATGTCTCGGACGACAAACATCAGTGCCCGATGATATCCCAAGCGGTCATTTCACAAACCTCTACCGACCAGCCTGGTGAACTGCTGGATGAAGGAGGCCTTCATCCAGCAGTGGATTGACGAAGGGCTGTGCATCATTATTATTATCACACGGATTATCACTTGCAAACGACACGGGCCCCACGTGCTGAGAGAAGAGATCATGCGGTGGAGCTGCGCGCAGGCAGAGGGCCAGGTGAGTGGTGGCAGGTGGGACAGAGAGGGGGTGGGTCAGTGGGCACCTGCACCACCCCCCCCAACACACGGGGCGCGCTGGAACAAGACCCAGGCGGTTCGTGCCAATTCGTCTGCCCTGCAGCTAAGGCGAACTCACCTCCTCATACACGCAGCGCTCATTGAGATGTGCGGCGCTGATTGGTTAATTGAGCGAGTGGAGGCTGGTGAATGTAATTTGTTGAGCACAAAGAAGCTGTCATCCGTGGTCTTGTATCAAGCAAGACGGAGAGAGACGGAGAGAGAGGTATCCTTCAAGGGAGACCTGGGTTTGAATAAATTCAGCAAAACAACATCGGCGTATCTGGAGGTGCCTTAGACTTACCTAGACAACCACATTTGTACACAGAGAGCATTAGACTTACATAGAGACCCGAGGTTTAGAGAGGTTTAGACGCACACAGAATCCAGGGAGCTAATGAGAAATCCAAAACAAACCGGAGTTCCATTCCTGGTTAGGGCTGACATCAGTGGCGAGGTAATAGCTTAACAGTCTCAACCCTCCCACTTCTCCCCCCCCCCCACCAACTTCACAAACCCGCGCTCACCAGCGTGGTGAAGTATGGTCAAGCAACCCCTGTGGCCAAGAGGCGCGGAAAGGCGTTTATCCAGCAGTGGATTTACGAAAAAATGTGCGTTGGGGTTTGTGTAACAACGTGGGTTCCCAATCTGGATCTTGAACACACCGGTGGAAAGATTAACAGGTTCACTGAATATGCAGATGTATGGCGGTAGAACGGTTGCAGTCGCTGAAAATAACTATCTCGACGTTTCGGTCGACTGGCCTTCTTCAGGAAGCGTCAAGATCGTTGTTCCATTTCAGTGGCAGCCACAACATCACCAAAATAATGCCATTCTCATTTTTTTACAGCGTTGTGAACTGTGAATTGGGGGCCGGGTGAGAGGATTTTTAGTGATGAGGAGGTGAAGAGGGTTTAGGGCAAGGGAGGTGGGGGCGGGGGGGATTGGTGGCTCATTCAATAATCACTCCACGGTCTCCACCACGCACAGTGCGGCGGTGTGGAGCGGCGCTAATCTCTTTGTTGCAGACTGCGCCTTTCTCTCATTCAGTTAACGCAGCATTTTGTCTTGACAAATGAAGCTCATTATTTAGGTCGACAGTTACCGTATCGTCCCGATTATAAGAAGCCTGCATGTCCCGTCTGTGTGGGGTTTTTTTTCTCACCGCCAATGTTCAGCGTGTGTCGTATAATCCTATAGGGAATAGAGGACGTGAATGCGGCCAGATTTAAATCGCGCCGTTGACATCGAGTCCGACCTGGGGTGTGCGTCTTACTTTCCGGGGCGTCTTATAATCCTGAGAATACTGTCCTCGGGGGAGCACGATCTGCGTCGAAGGAGCGCGTCGCCTTCATAATGTCCCATCGGAAAACGACGCTCGGCTCTCGCGAATCCCCACTGTCTCCAGCAGCAGGCGACGGAGTCTGAGGCGCCGTGGGATTACGGCGCGTTGAGATAGAAGCCGAACGTCCCTCACCTCGCAGGATCCTCCGGGAGTCCTGAGGCTCTGCGCGGGCGTTGCGTTCGCCGTGATTGAGTGCTCCGTGTACGTGTCCATAAGGCACCACGAGTGTAAAGTACTCACAACCTGTCCAGGTTACACAAGGGTGCTGTACATAAAGCAATGCGAGTGCTGTCATTCGTCGTGCAGACTTTTACGCCGAAGCGAGGGGGAGCGGTGGCGCATTGGTTAGCGCACTCGGCTATGAACCTGTCCACCTGATCTTGATTTGAGTTTGATTCCGGTCCCCAATGGCTCACAATCGGTGGCAAGTCGTATGTGACCAGGTCCTGCCCCCATCCCTCCCCCCTTTAATTAATCCGTACTGACCAGCGCGGTGAAGTATGGTCAAACAAACCCCCATGATTTACACGGCGTGGGGAGGCCTTCATCCAGCAGTGTCAAGAGCTACTATTCATTGTCACGTGTAGTTCATTTTATTTACAACAACAACGCAAAACTCGCAGCAGCTGAGACGTCAATTACACAAATTTCACGGGACACGGGAGAATAACAATTTTGACGCACACCAAAGACACATATCCCCCGTATAGCCCTAACGTACTGTTGGGGCAAGTGCTGTGAGCCAGAATCTATGAAGGCCGGTAACGGCACACGAGGGGTGGTCAGCCATCACCACGACCGGACGCCTTTGTCTCCCCAGTGGCGATGTGTACACAACACACCAGGTACTAATTTGAGGCCGAGTCGACCTAGGGGAGCCCCAGGGTCTTTTCAGATATTGGTCACCGATACGGCGCACGTTGTGACAGGCGCTCTCAGATGTCCTGACCTATATGCATCTATTTACATCGAGCAGAGTGAGTGACATTGTCGATGTGTATCACCGTGTGTGGTGCCACTGCTGGGTCAAGGTCATCACCCCGTCTCGCCAGCCCGAGCCCCGCTCCCTGTCCCTAGCGAATCCCCTGGTGATGCTCCTGCTGTATTGGCAGTGGTGGTGCACAAGCACACATAACACAAGAAAACAACAACAACAACAACACATTCGTAAATGGCACTGCGACGTTCCGGGCAATGCCCCTTCACAGAACGCATAGAGTCGACATTCGTTCAGCTCGTCTGATGTGGGCACCATTTCTGTCCCGATCCAATCTGGTAATCCCTGAGATCCATCTCACCATCATCATCACCATCCTCATTGATATTCTGCACACTTCTACGCAGCGAATCGACCTCGCGTACCCTGCAGTTCCACTGCTGACCACGCATCCCCGCGTCGCACTGTGTCCATGGACACACGCCTGGTGGTGTGTCCATGGTGTTTTATGCTCAGAACCAACGTTTGTTGCTCAGTTGGAGGTCGTTCATTCCCCTCTGCTGCCCCTACGGTCTGGAACTTTCCACCCATCCCCAGCCATCCATCCTGTAGACTCCCCGTCAATGTTCAAGTCCAGGCTCAAGACCTCTTCTGCCTATGACCGCCTCTCTCTCTTTCTCTAAAGCAAATACTTCGACTGTCTCTGTACAGCATATCGAGACGCGGTCACACGTGCGCGCATTATACATAGAAAATCCACGTTGTAATTGCATAGTTTAATTTCGTCCACGCACCCTCAATCCGCCGAAGCGCACACCCCAGCATTCATTAGGAAAATGCGTAATGAGCAGAAAGGCTGCGTGGGGGGTAAGGGATGATGGTGTGTGGGGGGTAAGGGATGATGGTGTGTGGGGGGTAAGGGATGATGGTGGGTGGTGGTGGTGGGGGGGGCAGTAAAAGAGCTTAGTTGACATTCCCTGGGCGCGTATGTGACTGTGCGTGTGTGTGCGCGCGTGTGTGTGCGCATAACACTATGTAACACCATTTTTGTGCCTGGCTAGTAAGTGTTATTTCGTAATTGCTTATGCCTAAAAAGTATAGAAAATGACTATTATTCCCCGCAAACTTTGCTTTTGTGACCAGGACAGTGATATTTTGAAGTGTACCTATTTTCAATGAGAAAACGGGCGAATCTGTGTCTTTTCGTTCACACAAAGTCAGAAGAAAACAACAACCAGATTTATAAATGAGTAGTTTGTCGAGATTTTTCGATTATACTGTAAATCATAAGAATAGGGTTTTCCCTTTTTTTCTGGCAACAAAACTGAAACCTTTTTACAAGGAATCATGTCTGCATTAACCACAATGCTTGTGGTCAGAAAGCCAAAAACACATACTCTGATAATATATGTATTGTCTTTGAAACTGATTGGTCCACACCAGAGACAGCTTTCTGATAGGTCCACACCAGCTGTCTCTGGTGTGGACCAATCAGTTTCAAGGACAATGCATATATTATTAGAGTATGTTTTTTTTTTGCATTCTGACCACAAGTATTGTGGTTAATGCAGACATTATTCCTCGTAAAAAGGTTTAAGTTTTGTTGCCAGAAAAAAGGGGAAAACCTATTCTTATATTTTGGTACTGGCAAAGGAGGTCTCATGATACTGTAAATCACTTTCACAAATCAGCCCCCAAATGTAGTCTCCCATCATGTTCTCGTTATACTGTCCTTGGTAGCGGCGTTCCAAGTCCAGTATATCCTGGTGGAAGCGCTCGCCTTGCTCCTCCGAGTACGCTCCCATGTTCTCCTTGAATTTATCAAAATCATCATCAAGGATATGGACTTTAAGGGACATCCTACAACCCATTGTGCTGTAGTTTTTCACCAGAATCTCAACCAGCTCCACGTAGTTTTCGATTTTGTGATTGCCCAGGAAGCCACGAACCACTGCGACAAAGCTGTTCCAAGTCGCTTTCTCCTTACTAGTGAGCTTCTTGGGGAATTCATTGCACTCCAGGATCTTCTTTATCTGTGGTCCGACAAAGACACCGGCTTTGACCTTTGCCTCAGACAGCTTAGGGTCGGAAGAAGTCTTGAAGGTACTTGAAGGCTGCCGACTCCTTATCTACAGCTTTAACAGATTGTTTCATAAGGCCCAATTTGATGTGCAGCGGTGGCATCAGCACCTTCCGGGGGTCCACCAGTGGCTCCCACTTGACGTTGTTCCTCCCCACAGAGAACTCGGTCTGCTGTGGCCAGTCCCGCCTGTGGTAGTGCGCCTTGGTGTCCCTGTTGTCCCAAAGGCAAAGATAGCAGGAAAACTTGGTAAAACCGCCTTGGAGAGTCATCAGGAATGCCACCATTGTGAAGTCTCTGTTGACCTCCCAGCCATACTCATCATACTTCAAGGCGTCCAGCAAGGTCTTGATGCTGTTGTAATCCTCTTTGAGGTGCACCGAGTGAGCCAGGGGAAGAGACGGGTACTTGTTACCATTATGGAGCAGCACGGCTTTGAGGCTCCTTGATGAGCTGTCAATGAAGAGGCGCCACTCATTCTGGTTACAGGCGATTCCGATTGCCTTGAACAGACTGGTCACATTGTGGCAGAAGCAGAGCCCATCTTGACGGGTGAAGAAGCTGCAACAAGGTTGGTGACGCTTCCTCTGATCTGCGACTTGCACACTTTCATCCAACAAGTTCCACTGCTTGAGCCTAGACGTCAAAAGCTCGGCATTGGACTTGGTGAGACCAATATCTCTGATCAAGTCGTTGAGGTCTTTTTGGTTGGGGCAGTATGGGTATCTCTCCTCAGCTCCACCTCTCAAATTGTCATCTGGATCTACAACGTCTTACTCGCTCTCTGACTTGCTGCTCTCTTCTAAAGACGGCTGCTCTTTCTTCGGAGGAGTGGGTACGGGGAGCTCATGGCAGTGTGACACCGGGGCAATGGATGAAAGAAGGTCCGGATACGTGATAGCAGGTGCATTCTTGCCAGTCCGACGTATGGAAGGGTCCACCATGCACAAGTATCAGTTGCTTGAGTGGTCAGTGAGTTCCCGCAAAATGCTTGAGATAGCGAGCTTCATGGCTCTCTTTTCCCCTCTATACCATCCTACAAAAACACATTTATTTCACCCATGACTAATGTGTAAGAGATTCTCGCGACATTTTTCATATATGATGTATTTTTTCAATAACATTGAAAAGTGTAAAACATTTTAAAATTAATTTAAAATTTAAAACTTTTACAATTTTAAACATTGTAACAAATTTTACAACGTAAAATTGTGAGCAACAATTGTCCATCTTACCTTCCAGAGTTTTTTTGGATTGCTCGCAGGTGAAATGAGGTGCCCAGGGTTTGTCTTGATCCCCGACAGGCATGTCGAAATATGCCTTGTCGGCCTCACACATCTTAGCAGATGCTTCCACGGAGTAATTTTTCGCTCTTGTCTTGATAAATTGGCCGCAGACATAGCAAAATGCGTCTGCCGGATGCTTGCAGCCTCTATCTGCATTTTTCTGCCATCTCAGAAAAATGCAGATATGTATCCACTTAGGCAGCTGGAACTAAACTGAACTGGTGGGCTTAAGGCCCCTGTATTTATACTACTATTTATATTATTGGAAAGTTCTAGAATGTTCTAGAAGTAACTCAATTTTTACTCAGCACTGAATCTATCTGGAATGTTCTGGAAAATAGGTAAATTTCAAAATATCACTGTCCTGGTCACAAAGCAAAGCTTGTGGTGAATAATAGCCATTCTCTGTACTTTTGAGGAATACGCAATTAGGAAATAATACTAGCCAGGAACAAAAATAGAATAAAAAATTGTTACACAGTGTATTGGTTAGCGTACTGCGCTACGAATCGGGCGATTCGAGTTCGATCTCCGCTCACGACCAATTACAGTGGCGAGTATTTAAACCGGTCTTGGGCCTCCCCTAGGTCGACTCAGTCTCAAATTATTACCTGGTGCGTTGTGTCAAAATCGCCACGAGGGAGACAAAGACGGCCGGGCGTGGTGCTAGCCACCCACCCCCTCGTATGCCGTGCCAGCCTTCATAGGTGCTCACTAACAGCACTTTCTCCAACCGTCTATTAAGGCCATCTGTGTCTTTATGTGTGTGTGTGTGTCTTTGTGTGTGTGTCTTTGTGTGTGTGTGTGTTTGTGTGTGTGCGCGACTCATGCGGAGATGATTACACGAAGCTGCGTGTCAGCCCGGCTCTGACGCGCGATCCGATCTTCATTTCGCTAATTGTCAAATCCACTCGGCGTCGAGCGCACGAGTCAGCCGCGGGGTTTGGAGGCTTGCGCACGCGTGGAAGGGCGGGCGGGCAGACGATTTGACGCCTGCCTCTGATTTAGCAGGGGGACCCACCCCCTCTTTAGTGGACACTTCTCACCCCACTCCTCCCACCAGCAGCTCCCTACCCCCCCCCCCCCACGACACGCGTGTATATATATAATACTCTAGACCGCACGTGCTATCACCTGCGCATCGCCATCTGTAGAGGACGCTCTCGGCACAGGTATTCGACGCTCGTCTCAGACTAAAGCGACGTTTGGCGGCTCTCTCGCGGTGCTCTCGGGTCGGCTACCGCGTGTGGCTCGGCACACGATGTCCGACGTTCCCACAGCTGTCATACCACACGGTTCACTCCGTCTTCTTGTGCAGGGAAATCGAGTTTTTCAGGTCCATACGGCGTACAGCCGTTTCAATACGGGCAACATTTTTTTGGGACTATTTGTTTGTGTGTTCCTCCCTTGTGATGGGACTTTGTAGGATGAACGTTGAGATTTATAAGGGCACGGGGTGACCAATAAGATCTGAAATTGTATGTTATAAGGTAGGGGCACTGATAAGGGGTTGACAGGTATGTGTCCCGCTCCGAGCACGTGGAGCGAAACGTTTTATCATAGTCTAATTATCATGCAATCAACGTGATCATCCAATCATCCTAATTTCGTCATCACTAAAATCATTTCTTCATCATTACATTTTATAATGTATCATCATTGTCATCATCATCCATTGTCAAATATTATTGCATCGGTTGTACCCTGTGTGTGTACATGTACCCTGTGTGTGTACCCTGTGTGTGTACATGTACCATGTGGGGAGCGGTGGCGCAGCGGTTAGCACTCTGCGCGACAAAGCCGACGACCCAGTTCGATTTCCCGCTCACTACCAACACCAGTTACGATTCCTTGTATTTGAACCGGTCCTGGGGCTCCACTGGGTCGACGCATCTCCAAATGAGTAAACATCGCTACTCGAGAAACGAGGGCGGTGGTGGTGGCCACACCACCCCCCCTAGTGGGCCGTTCCGGCCTTCATAAGTCCTGCTTACTCGCTAACAACACTTGCCACAAAAGTCTGTTAAGGCTATACGGTGGACATTTGTCTTGTGTACATCGTGCAGGCTCAGCCGCAGCGCACTGATCACTGTCGCGATGGGGCTGGCGAGCAGCGGCAGCGGCGAGCGAGCGGGTAGCGAGCGCAGCGTGGCCCATCACCTTCACGAGTGGTACAGGTGCGAGGGTGCACGCGTGTCCGTGTGTCCGTGCGTGTGTGCGTGTGTGCGTGTGTGCGCGTGTGTGTGTCCCCGTGTGTGGGCACGCGTGTCCGTGTGTGCGTCCGTGTTTGTGTGCGCGCGTGTCCGTGTATGTGTGTGTGCACGCGTGTGTGTGGGCACGTGTGTGTGTGTGCATGTGTGTGTCCACGCGTGTCAGTATGTGTGTGTGCACGCGCGGAGGAGGAGCCATGGCGCAGTGGTTAGCGCCGCTGAACTTTGAACCCGGCCACGAGGGTACAATTCCCGACTACGGTTCACATCGTTGGAGAATATCTGAACCTGTCCTGTGCCTCCTTCATGTCGACTCAGCCTTAAAATGAGTACATGGTGGGGTGTGTAATCAGCTTTGGGGATACAAAAGTGGTTGGGCGTGATATTAGCCACCCTTTTGTGCTGGTGTCGGCCTTCATATGTGCTCGCAAACAACACTTGCTCCAACAGCTTGTAACATGCTATACGGTGGATCTGTGTAGTTGTTTCTAGTCTGTGTGTGCGTGACACAGTGGGGAACACAGGTGGCGCACAGACACGCACGCACAGACACGCACGCACAGACACGCACGCACAGACACGCACGCACAGACACGCACGCACAGACACGCACGCACAGACACGCACGCACAGACACGCACACACAGACACGCACGCACTCTGGTACATCCCAGAGGAGAATGCAGAAGTGAGCGAATGAATTAATTCCCAGGACTTCTTCCACTCGTACGATCCACCACACGCGGCGAGATCGGGGAGATGAAACTGTTTTCATTACGGAGACAAAACGATAACGGCGGAGGTCATTAGATGCGTAAAGGGATTTCAAGAGCAGCGATGATGAAAAGTCTCCGAAAAAAACAACGCGCTGCCGGGAATTGCCCCCGAAGAATGTGAGAGCGAGATAACGACCGGAGACACCGCCTCCCTGCCTCTCCAGACAGTAGATTATAGCAGCAGCAGCAGCAGCAGCAGTCACCCTCCCGTCTAGTGCCGTACAGATGGATTCAAGCAATCCACCATCCCCCTGCCTTCTCGCTCATCTGTTTAAAGAAGGGCCACTGCCCGAACCGTCGGCGCTAGCAGTTGTTAGCGCACCGGGAAATGAACCTTGCCGATCTGACTTTAGATTCCCCGGCCACGGCTGACGTCAGTGGCGAGTAAAATGTGAACCAGTGTTGCGCTCCGCATTGAAAAGAGTGGTGAAGTATGGTCAAACAACCCCCACGTGACCGACAAGGTGTGGTGAAGCCTACACAATTGCAATGCATCATGAATATAATGAAGGCGGTGTTCATAAGTCGCGCGGTGAATGTATGGATTTTTGTTTTATCTCATTGCAAATCCAGGATAAATATGAATCAACACAATTTTGCAGGAAGCGACTCGTGTGTTTGTTTTCGAATATGCACCCACCTGTTCCATCCTCACGAATGTGGCATTTACAACTCTTGTCATGTTCCGGTCTCCATTGTCCCACCCCTATCACATCCCCTGCCCGTGACCACCGCCTCCTCCACTTCACAAGCCCCCCGCTTCCAGCTGACCATACCGATATTGCCTCCAGCCACGCCCCCACCTCCTCCGGTCGTACTTCGCCCTCGTTTGACGACGCCCCGACCTCCCCTGGCCCTTCTACGACCTCCAGTGACATCGCCCTGACCTCCTTCGGCCTTGGCACTACTGCCCTTGGCCATGAGCCGACCTCCCCTGATCGCCCGTCGACGTCCAATAACCGTGCCCTGACCTCTCCACTATTCGTGTCCCCGCCTTTCCTGGCCATGGCCCCCGCCTCCCTCTGGCCATGCCTGCGGTCACCCCTGGCCGTGCCCCTGTATGCGGCTGCCCCCAGGAAGTTCATGCGCGAGTGTCCGAGCGGAATGATCACGCAGCACGAGTTCAGGCGCCACGTGTGCGCCGCGGGGGCGCTGGGCCCCGGCTCGGCCGAGTACGCGGAGCGCCTCTTCAGCACCATGGACACCAACGCGGTGGGTGCGCCAGCAAGCGAGTGTGTGTCTGTGTGTATGTATATATGTATTATGCGTGTGTCTGTGTGTGTGTGTATTACGCGTGTGTCTTTCTGTGTGTGTATTACACGTATGTGTGTGTGTGTGTATTACACGTATGTCTGTGTGTGTGTATTACACGTGTGTATGTGTGTGTGTGTATTACACGTGTGTATGTGTATGTATTACACGTGTGTCTGTGTGTGTGTGTGTATTACACGTGTGTCTGTGTGCGTGTGTCTAGTGTAGCGGTTAGCGCGCTGCGCTGCGAACCCGGCGACCTGAGTTCGCTTCCCGCTCACGAGCAACATCGATGACGAAATATCTAGAGGCCCTCTCCTATGTCGACCCAGCCTTAATCGAGCACCTGGTGTGTTGTCTAAACATCAGCATTGTGGGTATATGTGGCCAGGTGTGGTGCTGGCCACCAAACCTCCCGTGTGCCGTGCCGACCATCGTAGGTGCGCGCTGACTCTACTGACCCCAACAGTCTGTTAAAGGCTATACGGGGAATATTTGTCTTTTTGTGTTTGTATCTGTGTGTTTGCAATTGTAATTGTGTGTTTGTGTGCGAGAATTAAACCATTTATGTGTTCACACTGACGCAGTACCCATGTAAGAAGGCGAATATTATGTTTGGTGAATCAGACATTGACTGTCAAGTGTGGGCTACAGGAAATTGAAAATAATACAGTATACATACTGCATGCGTGGGTCAAGGATATGCAAATTATGGGTTTACATGGAATAATCACCTCCTTTCACTTTAATTAGTGCCTTAGTATATAACTATGTGTACAGCTGGTGCATGTGTGTGTGTGTATCTGTGTGTGTGGAGGGGAGCGGTGGTGGTGTGGTTAGTGCACTGCGCTCCGAACCCGGCAACCCGAGTTCGATTCACGCTCACAGCCAAACACCAGTGACAATTATCTTAACCGGTCCTGGGCCTCCCCTAGGTCGACTCAGCCTCGAGTGAGCACTTGGCGCGCTGTGTGAAATATCAGCACTGGGGAGACAAAGGCGACCGGGCGTGGTGTTTGTTAAGGAAGTCACCACCCACCCACTCGTGTGTCGTTCCGGCCTTCATCGGTGTCCGCTAACAGCACTTGACCAGCGAGTCTGTTAAGGGGAGGTCTTCGTGTGTGTGTGTGTGTGTTACACGTGTGTGTGTGTGTGTGTTACACGTGTGTGTGTGTGTGTTACACGTGTGTGTGTGTGTGTATTACACGTGTGTGTGTGTGTGTGTATTACACGTGTGTGTGTGTGTGTATTACACGTGTGTGTGTGTGTGTATTACACGTGTGTGTGTGTGTGTATTACACGTGTGTGTGTGTGTGTATTACACGTGTGTGTGTGTGTGTATTACACGTGTGTGTGTGTGTGTATTACACGTGTGTGTGTGTGTGTGTTACACGTGTGTGTGTGTGTGTTACACGTGTGTGTGTGTGTGTATTACACGTGTGTGTGTGTGTGTGTATTACACGTGTGTGTGTGTGTGTATTACACGTGTGTGTGTGTGTGTATTACACGTGTGTGTGTGTGTGTATTACACGTGTGTGTGTGTGTGTATTACACGTGTGTGTGTGTGTGTATTACACGTGTGTGTGTGTGTGTGTGTATTACACGTGTGTGTGTGTGTGTGTTACACGTGTGTGTGTGTGTGTATCTGTGTAAGTTTGCCAGATCTACAATCATCATTTTTTTTGGCTTGTTAATCATCGATGTGAAATGTAATGGGCGCAGCTTCAAAGTCTTCTCCCGATCCCCACCCCATCCACTTCAAATGCTAATCACGGCCCCTGCCCTCAACGGGGGGGGGGGGGGGGGGGGCAGCGGGGGGGAGCGGCAGACGCTGCTGCCAAGGGTCGAGATCTGAGCTTCAGATCTTTAATTGGACGTTAATTGGAAATAATTTCATTTGGCTGTTTGTCATTCGCGAATCCTGGCCCGTGGCGAGGGGTCGGGGCGGGGTGTGGGGGTTGGGGTGCGATGTGTGTCGAGTGCGTGTGTTTAACTTCTTTCGCACCGTACGTAGCCAACCGTGATCATCAAAAGTGCGAGTAAGCGCTGTATCAGAGCTGGGATATTTGCTTATTTACGTAATCGATCACTCTACCGATGTAGCGGTTCGATTACTCCAATGTGTGCTGCTGGGTACCCGAGTAATTGAGCACGGAAATTGTAGCCTATTGCCATTTTGAGTCGACATCAAGCCGATTAATCCACTGGCTCTGTCTGTCACGGAACGCTGCGTTGTGCCGTCACTCTGCGGGTCAGAAGCAGACGCGGCACGAGCTGCAGGCTCTCGGTGGGCGCTGTGTGCCAGGGGGCTGTCTGGTGAGGGACATGCCGCGTGCCGCCCACTTATCAGTCCACTGCTGGATGCCCTCACCTCACGCCGTCGTGATTTGACCATACTTCACCACGATTATCCAGAGCGGGTTGTGACAAGTTCGGGTGTGCCACTTGGTGCTGTCACGCTATTCCGTTCTACCGTCCCCACGTTTAAGGCAGTGGCTCTCAACATTTACTGCAGCCTTGCATCCCTTTGCTACTCTATCGTAAAAAAAAAGTATAATGTTCATGAACACGTAGGTCTGATGAAACAAAGTATTTGTACTTACATGCCCGTGCGTAATTTGTTTCGACAATTTACCTTCTACAAACAGTTGCCACGTCTCGCACCCCCAGCGTGCACCCCGAGTTAAGAACCAGAGGTCCAAGATGTTGCCGTCACGTGGCGTCTCACTGCGCTACGTCAACCATCACAGCGTCACGCCGCGCAGCGTGGTGCCGCCAGACACTCAACCCATCATCCTGCCGGGAGGTGCATAAATCGAGTACCACTTTGCACACGCAGGACGGCGCCGTGGATTTCCTGGAGTTCGTGACGGCGCTCAGCCTCCTGCTCGAGGGCTCGCCCCAGCAGAGGCTCCACTGGTCCTTCCAGCTGTGCGACCGGGACAGCGATGGGGCCATCACCAGAGCCGAGATGTTGGAGATCATGAACGTGAGAATCTTGCCTGCACCACCACCACCACCACCACCACCATCGCTTCATGTTTATCCCGAGGCGCCCTGCGGCGGAGACCTCGACGTGCCACGTGGCCCTGTGCGGTGCAAGGTGGACGCGCCAGCGGCCTGCACGCGGGCGTATGGCCACCTCCTCGAGGAGGAGGTGGCCATACCCTGGCTTGCCAGGAGAAGGCAGCACAGCAAGTGAACTCATCGCCACCTGTTCCCATCGCACTGCCCCCACCCCCCGCCCCCCAACGCCCGTACCACGCAGGCCGTGTGCCGGATCGACGTGGCCCTGGGTGGCGGAGACGGCTCCCTGGGCCCTGTGGAGTGCACGGAGCGCATCTTTGCCGGCCTCGACAAGGATCACGACGGTACGCGACAGCTGATGTCCCCGTGCGCGCGACCAGCGTGGCACGAATTGGCTGCACAGACACGGGCGCCGTCGGTTGGCCGACTGAGATGACTGGCAGCTGTGCTCCCCACTGTGCCACTTGGCTGCGTTTTATCCACCCGGCACTCGGCTCGATGTTGTGAGCGTCGCTCCTCCACTCTCCGTTGCTTTTGGAGGGCAACTGCCTCCAACTGGCCCAGTAGTGTCCTTCACGACAAAGACAAAGATCGCCCTATAGCCTTCACATACTGTTAGGGCAAGTGCTGTTAGCGAGCACCTATGAAAGCAGGCACGGCACACGAGGGGGGTGGGTGGGTGGCCAGCACCACGCACGACCGCCTTTGTCTCCCAAGTGGCGATGATTACACACCTTACCAGGTACACATTTTGAGACTGAGTCGACCTAGGGCAGGCCCAGGACCGGTTTAGATAAAAGTCACCGGTGTTGGCTGTGAGCGGGAATCAAACTCGATTTGTTTTGGGTCTGTCCCCTTATCACATATACACATTCAATGGGACAATGCATCATTTAATCATTTTACGTATCCCACTCTTCACTCGGCCACAGTCATTCCGCGCGTGTTTCACAGCAGGCGCGGCCCATGGTCGGGATTGATTGGCCACTGGCCGCGTGCCTGAGCGGTTGCTCTGATTTCATGAACTCGACGGAGGAGGCCGCAGACTTGGGACACACGGGCTCACACCCTCGCGTTGACCCATGCGCGTGTTGGCCATGATGGACCACGCCTGTCATTGCGATGCATTGGAGGTGGCGGAGGGTTGGTGAATCGCGCAAAGATCGTTGTGTGTCAGACACACACATTTCAGGGCTTCGGTGTCCGGTGGTGACAGTACAGCAAGTAGGATTATTATTCATACAGGTTTGAGTTTTAGTTTTATTCTCTCCAATACCGGAGTTGCGAGTTAAAATCCCGAATGGAAGAGATCAACTTAGTCAATCATCATTTCTCCAGGGTCGGTAAAATCTAAACAACCGCATAAAGGAAGCGCGCAGCCGTTCTATGTACAGACTTGTGTTTTTGTCACATGAATGTGGAATTTCCACAACCGAGATGGGCACCTTCCCAGCTCTCAGTAGATAACGAAGACACGAGGACCCTCCTCGCGCGTCGTGCCACGTGCGACCTTGACCTTCACCCTGACCTTCACCCTGACCTTCACCCTGACCTTGACCGTGCAGCGCTCATCACCCTGGAGGAGTTCACGGAGGGCGCCTTGGCGGATGCGTGGCTCCTCAGCACCCTGCAGTGCGACCCGGCTCGCATGCGCGTCCAACCCAAATCCTGCTGAGTCGAAGTCGAGGGGAGGGGGCACCCCACCCCCCCCCCCCCCCCACACGCCTCCTCCCCTCTCCCCCTCGTTCTCCCGCTCCTCCACCCGAGCCGGGTGTTAGGGAGAGAGTTGAGGGGTAGGGGCATTGCCAGTCGGGGTCTATTGAGCCCTCTGCTCTGGCAGAGGGTCCACGTGGTCGCGCGATTATCCACTCCTTACAGCGGTGCGTGGAGGAGTCCTATCGAGGTGCAAAGAGTTGAATCCGACGTCCGTTCTACGGCCACGTCAACACATTAATTCGAGTTTTAGATTAGTGTGCCAGGGCAGGATCCTCCTGCCCAAGGGGCCTGAGACACGGTGTGTGCTTGCTTTGCTTGAATCAATTAGAACGTTGTTATTCACGAGAATTATAGGGGCACGTTGGTGAATAGTTGAAGGTTTGTTATCGTGTGTGGCTTTGATGAACGGATTTTTTTGTTTGTTATATATTCATCGTATTACGGTTAACAACTGGTTCGTAAGAAATTTAAATCCTAAATAATCAATTGGCTAAACACCCCAGCAGAATCAATCAGTGAGAACAATCCGGATTAAAACAGATGGATATGAATCAACCATGCGTTTTATTATTATTATTATTATTTTTAAATCTCAAGGGCATCTGGTGGCAACATGGATAGACAATGATGAGCAAGAGGTCTCGTTTGACACCGCCACGTGCTCAGGGCGTGCCCTTTATTACGATCTGGCCCTTGCTGTCGAGGCCACATCGCTTAGAGGCTGGTCCTGCCTGTGCTTGCATATTCCCAGAAGTTGTACAATGAATATTCACAGGACAGATTTCTCTGAAATACCACCCTTGTTACATATCTCACGGATAGATCTCGATGCTCTGTTCAGCAAGGAGTGAGCCAATTTATTAAATATCAATTTAGCTTGCTCGGTAATTTATTTTGTTCTGTTTTCAAAACTTTGTTACCAGCACACAGTCGCATACTCTTGTGAATTATATCACAGAGTCACAGCTAGAGTGAGCCGTGTGTCAAGTGCCCACTGCAGGAACTCGTGTGACCTGGAGTTCCTGCCCCTGACATGGCCCAATCGGTAGCGTGTTGACTACTTGGTGCAGAATATCGCAGCTCGAACCAAGCAGGCCGCCCTAGTGACTATGAATTGTGCACCGTCCGCTTCGAAGTAGCTATTAAATATCCCATAACGTTCTTGGAGAGAAAGAGAGAAGGCAATCGTGTACTAACTCGCATCGTCCAAATGTATGTGCAGTTGGAAAAATATGACCCGAATGTGACCGAATTGTAATAACGAGATAGCAACACCTCTTCCCATCGGCCAACGATACCCACTTGCAGGCCGGTGTTGCCACTGGTGGTCCCCTAGGCTTGTCTTCCACATGGAAAGGAACGGTTTAGCCGGGATGTTATGTCAGGTGCGTTCAGATGCCGAGGCATTTACGCATCCGACAAATGCAAATCCTAAGTCTGTTCCTCGAGTTGTCTTCACAGCCTTCCTCCTCACCCCCCCTCCACCACCACCCCCCCCCCATGCCTGACATTTAAACGTTCGTTATTTAATTTCGAAACACGCGGGGAACTCAGCTCAGAGCTGCCTCCTCACCCTCCTCCTTCCGCACAATTCCCCCGTCGCTGCCCCCGGCGATGCGTAATTGGCGGATGTTTTTGAAAGGGAAATGATGGCGACGTCTTCCTTCATTACATCTCTCGACGCGTGGGGGTGTGGTGGCGGTCGCGGTGGCGAGATTCCTCACGGCTCGCTCACCTCGGCGAGGTGGATCTCACAGAGTTTGGCAAACGTGAAGGATGACCAGCACGGGTCTTCATCGCGAACATCTTACACAATCAGAATCTTCAATATAATATGTTATCATCATCGGAATCGACACACATTATTATTATTATTCATCGTAAAATATCAGCAGTTAAAAATCAATATCATCTTCATCTTAAATCTTTCCACATCAAAAAGCATGTTGAGCAGTGACGCAGTGGCCAGCAGTTTGGCCACTGGTTGCAAAGGTTCGCTGTTCGGCACCCAGCGGCAGCCCTGGTTATTACTGCGGTGGTGCTCGGTATGAATGATAATCATAAGCACCGTCTCTTTCACAGTTTACGTTGAAGATTCCGTGACAAGTTGTCCATTATGTGCCGGCGTCCATGGTTCAAATTTCCCTAATTTTAAAAATGACGCTGCAAATTACTCAATTGGAATAACGAATACACGGCAATCATCGCCGCCTCCTGCAAAACAAAATTGACAGAACCTTCCTAAAAGAGAGGCATGAGACTCGGCGAGGCTTACATGGGAAAACAAGAAGCATAATAATTATCGTCCATCATCAAAAACCATCACCCAATGCACCATAAAACATCATCCATTATCACAAATAATTCTCATCATCAAGAACCCGAACTGTATAAAATACATTTGTTTTGTATCAACTGACAAGGCACAGGTTTGATTTCCCAAGTGGGAATGAATTTAGGTGCACGTCAGGAACGTTACAAATAATGACGCGAACGTGAGACTCAATCCCGTGTGGATCACGGCCACGTGGCATTGAGGGCGGTTAGGAGTTCCCCCCCCACCCAACCCTCCCCGCCCACCCTGCAAATCCTCCTCATTTGTGGTCATGAATTATTGGTGATGTAGCTGCCAGCACGTCACGGGTCACTCACCAGGGCCTCCAGCAGCCGCGCGGTCTTCATCCGCCAGTCCAAGGTGGGTGGGGGTGGGGGTGGGGGGGGGGGCGAACAGGTGAGGGGTGAGCGGGGCTCTGCTGTGTTCACCATCCACCCCCTGCCCCTTGCGCCCCCCCCCCCCCCACTGTCGCCTGCGCCCGCCTCGGCTACAGCAATATTCGTCACACATCAATGCCGCAATACGTGGTGGGAGTAGTGGCTAGGTGGTTTGTGCACTGCGCTATGTGAACCCCTGCGGAATATTTTTACATTTTTTATTTGGGCACGCTTGTTTTTGTCCTGATTTATATTTGCTTTATTGCTGTTGTTGAGTTTTATTTGTTCTTGCTCTTGTCATATTGGTGGCCCAGGATCACTCTTGCAAATGGCATTCACCCTGGTCTCTTGGGTTCTCACCACGGCTAACATCTGTGGCGAGTAATATCTGGGCCGGTCCTGGTTCCGTTTTTCACCGTCCCGCATTGACCAGAATGGTGAAGTATGGTCAAACATATCCCCATGAACAACATGGCATGGTGGAGACCTTCATCAGTGGAACGACAAATGCCTTTAAATATCAATCGATTAAACATAAATTTTAAACATTACATTACAGGCAGTGTCCACTGCTGGACTGACAGGTTCAATATTCACCCATACCGTAATTTTTCAATCCACTGTTCGATGAAGTAGACTGATAAATAATAATACAATTATTTAGATGTATAAGTTGTCCTTAAACAATGGATCCGAGAGCACCATGCCCGCAAAGAGAAAAAAACAAGTGAGAATACATTGGGGGAAAGCGGGGGGGGGGGGGGAGTCTACTGAGACACAATAAAGACCTCGGGAGGAGGCAAATTGTAAACAGTTGGTGGGGCCTTCAGCTGGCATTTAAATGTCTCTATCGACTCCGAGTTGCTCACCTCGTGTTAGTGAACGTGTGTTAGCTATGAACGCCAATAAACCACCATCCCTTGTGTGAGCGGAATGCGACCGGCGTCTCTGGCTGGGGAGTCGTCGTCTGCGTGAAGGAGCCTCGCGCGTTCACGGTGCTGACTGTAACCGCCAACATGCCGCGGTGCATAGCGCGCGGTTGGATTTGCCAAACAAAATTAATCCAATGGGTCAGAGCAGATATTGGCACCACCCAAGTAAGATATCTAAAATGTACTCGCAGCGACGTACGCGGCTAATAATAATAGTTAATGAATTAATAAACCCACTCATTCCCAATGCTTATTGTATAATTAATTAACTGATATTTGGCCACTTTGAACTACTGGGACCGCTGCAGTTATGCCACCGTGACAAGTAGGCTGGGCTCGCCGACTGAATCGTTGGTGATGGCTCCACCGAGCGGAAACATCCCACGAGAAGAAGCCGACAACACGACGCCTCCCGTGGCGTTAGCCCCGACTGGGGAGGCTCACCGGGGCGAGTGTCGCGGGCTTCACCAACGGGTCAGATGGAGGCGCCGCGTCTGAGCTTTGCTCTCGTTGCGTTATCGGGCCCTGCTGGGCAGGTTCCGGACGTGCCAAGGTCTCTGTGATGCCAACCTCCACCGTCGGGGTCTTCGTGACAACCCGCACTGCAGCTGCGGCACCGGACGAATCACGTCGCGCATCCTTGATGACTGTCCGCTGGCTAAGTTCAGCGGAGCGCCTGCGAGCGCTGCGTGTGGCCACCGAGGGCGCGAGCGCTTGGCTCGGTGATTCCGCACTCGCTGAGTGAATTCCCTCCGACCAAGCGACCCTCACGGAGGGTTGCGCGCGGTGGCCTCTCCTCTCCCCCGTTCTCATTCGTCGGTTCGTCGGCAAACGTGTTGAGCGCGCACAAAGTGAACTTTCAAAAGGAGATTCAGAGGGCGCCTATTCCATTCCCGTTGTCGCAAGGAGCACAGCGGGAGTCGTCGGCCGCTGCTCCTGCGGCGCTACGCGGTGAGCGGCAAAAGGGAAGTGCAGAAAATAAGCCGCTGCCGTGATTCCTGTGCTGCCCAGCCGTCACCGATCCGCGTTGACCAACGTGGTGAAGTATGGCCAAACGGCCCCCGCTATCCGAATGGCGTGGGGGCGGAGTGCCTCACGTCCCTTCGTGGATGGACAGAGGGGGCTGTGCCATGCACATCTCGGCGTCGCGTTGCCATGAGATGAGAGAATATCCATTCATCTTTGTCACAGTGAGCATCGTGACATCGTCTCCCCTTGGAAAATGCTGTCACAGAGCTACTTCCTAATTGCCTTCAATTACCTTCTATCCACGCTAGGTGGGGGTGCTCTTCCTATCCACATGCCCCTGATGTCGAGGTGTTCGTCGCTTGGCAGTCAGGCCAATTTGATGTTAGTTTTCTTGGCAGCCCACACGTTCTTGAATGTCTCTCCATCCCTCCCTCTCTCCATCCTACCAGCCAATCAGTCAGCAAACATTTTCGTAATAGAGCAGCCCACGTTCTTTGGACGTGATCGTCCATCAATCCGTCGTTCCCTCCAGCCAGCCAGCCGGCAACACGTTTGTTTCTTTAAAGTTTAAGAATGTGAATTTGCCGATTTTAGTGAAAAAGTACTTAATTATGTTTTGGTATGCAGTCCCTGGATAGCGGGGCTGAGACCATCAACTCGCTACAATCACGAACCAGTTTTAATGCCTGGCGGCTGAAACCCGAATTCGAACTCGAGCATCTATTTCTCAGAAGAGGCAACTGATCGTGTCTGACGAGGCCGTTATGGAGCGCCCGAGGCAGCCGGCCTCCTCGGGCGCGCGCGACCTTGAGATGGATGAGATGACGGCTCTCGCGTCCCAACATGAAATGCCCATCTCCAACGGGATGCATGCCGAGAATTCTAAAGTAGATGCCCCAATTCTTCTTCGTCCAGCCCATCCCTGCATGTGCGCGCGCGTGCGTACGTGGCAGTGTTTGGGCTGAATTTTCCACCGGAGAAAGAGTTATTTGGCCCACAGTGCCGCGTCTTTCCGTGAGCAGCACTGATCCCCACCTTTGTCCAAGTTTTACACCTGGCGCGGACTCATCCACAACGCGGTGATATAGGATTAGTGGTGGGTCGTGCCTCTTTGTTCTGATGTCCACGCGGTGTCCTTGTCATATTGTCCACGTGGTGTGCTGGTGTCCACGTGGTGTCGTCACCGCGTCTTGATGTCCACGTGGTCTCCCTGTCCTGCTGTAAGCCAAGTGTCTCTGTACCGCCGCGCACGCATCTACGATCAGCACGGTTGGCTACGTAGGGTGCGAAAGAAGTTAAACACACGTACACGCGGCTGCTCGCTGCCTGCTGCATGTGGCGTTGCTCTCATTTCACTGTTGGCCGCGCGTCTCATCGGAGCGCTGCGCGTGATGAAGAGAGTTGAGTGGCCTGGAGGAACCCGCGTCCTTGGTGCTGACGGCTCCCTTCATCACCGGGGCCCCGGGGTGACCGGGCAGAGCAGACCCTTCCTTCAAGCCCAGTCTCCTCACGCCTCCACCCCATATCCAGCCTCCCCCTCTACCCCCCTCATTTCTCTAACCCCCCCACCCCATCGCCATGAATCTCTCCCTCCTTCCATCCACTACCTATCCTCATTCCTATTTCTCTCCATCCTCCGCTATCCATTCGTCCACCCTATCCCATCTTCCTTGTCTCCCTCCGCAAATCAATTTGAATTATACACAGCAATATTCACCCACCCCCCCCCCACCTACTGTGAAAACTTGGTAGGGCCCTCCTGAAAACGGCATGAGCCACAGCGAGAGTTTCCTGGATAAAACAAAACCAAAAAAAATCGGAATTATAAATATAAACATTATTTATGTGAATATATTATTTATATAAACATATCATATCTTTTCATGCTCCCTCCATCCATCCTCCCCCCCATCAACAACCCTCCCTCTCCCCAGCCCCATCTCCGCCCCCCCCCCCCCCATTCTCCCTCCCCACCCTCATCGCTCCCTCTATCCATACCCCCACCCCCTCCACCCCCACGAGAAGAGCCTCACCTCTCGTTGTCTGCTCACCTCCAGGACTTTTTCTTCGGGCGCTGCCTTGGCACGGGGCGTAGCGAGTGATGAGTCGCCATGCGACTGCCTCTCGCCTTTAATTGCGTTCCTCATTTGGGAGACTCGTCGAGATGAAGGGCCGCATCAGGCGCAGAGGTTTAATTTATTCATGACCCCACATAATGGAACGATTGCATTTAAATAACCGAGGATTAACCGTGGACGCATTCGGCATCGGCGTTGCATTTCCCCATGGGCGTCTGACCCACATTGGCCGCGATGCCACGCCACGGCAGAAGCGACGGACACCTTCATGGAGATGGCGCAGTGATGTCGCGCACCGCGCGTGCTGTGAAGCCTGCCGACCTGAGTTCAACTCCCGGCCACGACTAACATCAGTGGCGAGTGATATCTGAACCGATGTCACCCCCGCACCACTCTCTTATTCACCAACCGGCACTGCGCACACGTGGTGAAGCATGGTTAAACCACCCCCATGACCGACACGGCGTGTGGAGGCCTTCATCTAGCAGTGGATAGATCACAACTGATGACGATGTCGAGTCGTACGCGGAGGTGTTTGAGCCACGTGCTTGCATGAGCGACGTCCTTGGAGGACCAGTGGTGACGTGAGAATGTGGAGTTGGTGCGCGATATCCCACCAGCGTACCCGAACGCCCCCTCAGCCCATCGTTGATCATCTGGCGACGTCTCGTGTCCCCCAACACGGCGGGAAGGTTTATTAATTACCCCTCGGCTGCGGATTAATTAGCGGGCGGGTTCCGCAATCAGGCGGCTCGCCTCTCCTCTCGCCGTGCCGCCAGGGAGCTGTGCGGGGTGGGGGGGAGCCGGCCCGGGGTTTTTATTGCGCGCCTCCGTGAGCGCTTCCCTTCGACCGCGTCCACGCCGACCTGGTTCATCAACCTCGCCTCTCGCGGCAACGTCGCCACGGGACACTGGAACAGAAAGAGGCACCAACAACCCCCCCCCCTCGCCTTTGCTGCTGGCGGTGTGAGTTTAATTGCAATAGTGGGGGGGGGGGGCGGGGGGTCCTGAAATGCCAGGCGAACCCTGGGCCCGTAGTTGACCTCTGTTCGTTGTACGCAGCCTGCCTGGTTGGACGCCACGCCCAAGGCATTGTGTGTCTGACTGTCGCGATCAAATTCTTCATTTGAGACTCCCGGAGGAATCCGTTGCACTACGAAGCTCTTATTGTTCACAGATGTCCAGCAGGTTGTGCATGGGGAGCGGTGGCGCAGCGGTTAGCGCATGCCACGCTTTGAACTGATTGGTGGCTCACAGCCACCAACACGAGTGACGATTGTTTTAACCGGTTCGGGTCAACTCAGACCACGAATCTCGCCATGCTGTCAGTCTGGGTGTGTATGTTGAGCTCCCTTCGCTTCGTACGTAGCCAACTGTGCAAACGCGTACGGTATTACTGGATTCCCATCAGTGCGCTATGCAGGACGGCTATTTCTAGAAACGGCGCCTGTAATAGATTTAGTTTCATTTTAGGGTCAGTGTTATTGGCGAATGTGTAACGTTGTCTTTGCTCTGTGTGCTTATGCACCCACCGCTGCCAAGGCGGAGGCCACGTATCTCTCTTGTTTAACGATGAGGGTGACGCTGCATTGCCCTCTGCTTCCAAGTAGCAGCTGCAGCAGCATCAGCCGAAACCAACCCCTCTTTCATACATCCTCATCAACCATCCCAGCAGTATCCAGGCTCAACCTGCTTAGCTTCTTAGCTCGTTCCGGGTCATATGGTCTTGGGCAGAACCCAATGAGGATGCACAAAGAGACGAGGCTAATAGACAGGCAGCCTTCGCTGGCTTCACATACGAAGCAAGAGGCACAATTACGGCGTTCATACGGAACACATTATTTGTGTGTGAGTCTCTATTCCAATTCAATCTGTGTGTGTGTGTGCGTGAGTCCCTATTCCTATTCCGTGGCCGCCTTCTCGATTTGCTTTCGTTTTTTGTTCGC
This sequence comes from Lampetra planeri, assembly GCF_965212315.1. Taxonomy (NCBI): domain Eukaryota; kingdom Metazoa; phylum Chordata; class Hyperoartia; order Petromyzontiformes; family Petromyzontidae; genus Lampetra; species Lampetra planeri. Next base: position 15,101,668 of record NC_136114.1, read on the forward strand.
GTAAGTGTTTTGCAATCGAGTGAAGAGAAATTGGAAACTGAATAGGTCATAACAGAAAACGAGATATTACCTCCCTTTGGAACAAGCGTGTCCCCCTCTCAAGGCCATGGCAACAACACAGTGTTTATCCGGCCTTGAATTATATTGATTTGAAAACATTTAGGATAAATTGGACAATGTTGATGAATTGTCTTTTTTGTATGCGTGTTTGGTAAAATCCATTAGTAACCAAATGTCTACATCGTAAATGATCATTTTCTTGCCCCGAAAATAAACATCATGTGCTGTTACAGATTTCGAGAACTCCTGACGAAGTGACCCAGAATGCGTGCGATCTCGTCAGATCTCAGCGCGAATCTGCGGAAGGCCCGGAGCATAGACGTGGGAGCTTAGTGCAGTACAACAGTGGCATGTTCTGCCCACGTTTTCTAGGGCCTTAGTCTGGGCTAATTATTAACGCAATTTTTTACAAATCCCGGGCAATCGGGAATTATTTGCACATTGGAGGTGGTGGTTTACTTAGCCACACAGTGTCCCAGGTCGCTTAGCCACGGGGGGGAGTGGGCTAACAATCCCTGGGGGCCAGCATTTAGATATGTGTGTGTGGGGTTTGTGTGTGTGGGGTGTGTGTGTGCGGGGTGTGTGTGGGTGTGTGTGTGTGGGGTGTGTATGTGGTGTGTGTGGTGTGTGTGGTGTGTGTGGGGTGTGTGTGTGTGCGGGGTGTGTGTGGGGTGTGTGTGTGTGGGGTTTGTGTGTGTGGGGTGTGTGTGCGGGGTGTGTGTGGGTGTGTGTGTGTGGGGTGTGTATGTGGTGTGTGTGGTGTGTGTGGTGTGTGTGGGGTGTGTGTGTGTGCGGGGTGTGTGTGGGGTGTGTGTGTGTGGGGTGTGTGTGTGTGGGGTTTGTGTGTGTGGGGTGTGTGTGTGTGTGGGAGGTGTGTGTGTGTAGGGTTTGTGTGTGGTGTGTGTGGGGTGTGTGTGGGGTGTGTGTGTGTGGGGTGTGTGTGTGCGTGGGGTGTGTGTGTGTGCGGGGTGTGTGTGGGGTGTGTGTGTGTGGTGTGTGTGTGTGGTGTGTGTGGTGTGTGTGTGGTGTGTGTGTGTGGTGTGTGTGTGTGTGGGGGGGGGGTGTGTGGGGTGTGTGTGGGGTGTGTGTGGGGTGTGTGTGGTGTGTGTGTGTGTGGGGTGTGTGTGATGTGTGTGTGGTGTGTGTGTGTGTTTGGTGTGTGTGTGTGTAGGGTGGTGTGGGGTTGTGTGTGGGGTGTGTGTGGGGTGTGTGTGGGGTGTGTGTGTGGGGTGTGTGTGGGGTGTGTGTGGGCGGGGGGCAGGGAATCTGCCTCCCCTCCTCCTCACCCCCAGCCTCCCTGAGACTGGGTTCACCCCCCCCCCCCACCACTGTGCCCCCTCTCTCCGCTCGGCGGAGTTGTTAGTGAGTCACCCCGGCACGCACACGCAGGCGTCACACTCGTCATCGCTACCCCCCTTTCGTTCACTCAGCCCCCCCCCCCCCCCAGTTGCACCCCCCTCGCCTTCCTGTCACTCATAGTTTGTTTTGTCCGTGACCGTAGTAACGAGCACCGCAAAGTTTATATCCCCCACTACCCCCCTTTAACCCTCTACACACACACACACCCCACACACCCCACACACACCACACGCACCCCACACACACAAACCCCACACACACCCCACACACACCCCACACACATACCCCACACACACACACCCCACACACACCCCACACACACCCCACACACACCCCACACACACACCCCACACACCCCACACACACCACACGCACCCCACACACACAAACCCCACACACACCCCACACACACACCCCCCACACACACCCCACACACACCCCACACACACCCCACACACACCCCACACACATACCCCACACACACCCCCCACAAACACACCCCACACACACCCCACACACACCCCACACACACACACCCCACTCACACCCCACACACACACCCCACATACACACACACACCCCACACACACACACACCCCACACACACACCACACACACCCCACACACACACACCACACACCCCACACACACCCCACACCCACACCCCACACACACCCCACACACACTCCACACACACACCCCCCACACACACACTCACCCCACACACACACCCCACACACACCCCACACACACACACCCCACACACACCCCACACACACACACACCCTATACACACAGACCACGCACTTGCCCCGCCACCCCCGCTAACGGCGGGCTAATTGAGTGGCTCCCGGTGGCGGAGATTGCGCGTGGCTCTCTCGAGCCGCGGCTCCAGCGGCACGCGGCACGTGGCACGTGGCCGGGTGCCGTCGCTCGCCCCCAGCGCGTCTGCTGGCGCTGTGGAGAGGGGTCGGTTGGGTCCGCATGGCTGTAAGAACAAATCTCATTCAGCAGCAATTTGAGAAATTGTCACGACTCAAGCCGATTATTATCAGTGATTATTGTTATTATTATTGTTGGTATCCTCGATCTTTGCTTATCTAGGGGTGTAACGGCCACGATTGTAGTATTTAGTTAGAAACATTGTACACGCGCTTCCAGAGCGCTGGCGGACCCGGCAGTGGGGGGCTTCCGCGGTGGCCCCCCTCCCTACTGGTGCCCCCCCCCGGTTGTGGAACTCCCTACTGGTGCCCCCCCCCCCCCCTTACACGACTGATCTCTTTAATTCTAGATTAGAAGTTTTCGTGACTGCAAGGATCCATACTCTTTGGTTCTTTCGGTAAAGTCACGTAGATGAAAAATAAATAAATAAATAGAAATCATTATTTTCCTCTAACGAGTTTTGCTCCTCTCTGGCTCCTTTATTTGGCAGAATATTATTTATTTATTTATTATCTTCATCCTTTCTATGAACGGCGTCTTTTAGACAATGGTTATAAAAGGCGTCTCATGATTTTCAATCTCAACCCAGCTTAGATTGTGCACGGGTCGTACGCGTTCATCATTAAATTGCGTGTACGTATGTTGGACTTTTTTCGCACCGTATGTAGCCAGCCGTGCTGATCGGAGGTGCGATGGCTGCTCGTACGATGCGACGTGCGAGCTGCTTCAGCTGTGCCCTGAGCAGTGCCGGATTCAGATAATGCGGGGCCCGTAGCAGATGTTATAAAGGGGCCCTAAAAAACATATTATAATATTAAAACACATAAATATTAAAACACAAATTAATTACTTGCATAGTAAAGTAATTGTATTTTTTCATTTAATATACAGCCAAATAATATGACAAATCGCTAACCTTAAACACCCAGTCGTTCATAAAAGTTTAAGACAGTATAGTACTATAGTAATAGAGCAAGTGCAGCATCACTGAACCGGAATTGATAGCTTGAAAGCATTTATCGCGGGGCCCTTGAAAGTACGGGGCCGTAGCATCATATGTAGCTACTTCATAAGTAGCTACATATGTAGCTACTACACAAGTAGTTACACATGTAGCTACTACTTAGATAATCCGGCACTGCCTCTGAGCTTGGACTGGCTCTAGCTGTGCCACGCTCTCTTAAAATTCAGCAAGAATGGAGATTCGTCGGTGGCACGAAGGGCAGCAGAGGTGCTAGATGCACGCGGGAACACATTCCCACTCGTCCCATGAAATACCGCCCATCCGGTGCATCTATTAGCTATGATGAAGGCCCATTGCCTGAAACGTCACCTATTATATGCCGTTATTGTGAAGGCTACTGCGTTACTGGGCAATGTGTTGAGTTTGTTCTGTTATGTTGTCATTGTTTCCCGAACACTGTCCGTGTGTGTGCCACGTGCGCGTCTGTTGTGGTTACCGGCGCGCCCGTGATCAGAGGGCGCTTTCAGTTTGATGGGCTGCCCAGAGCTGTTATTGTTTATGAGGGTTCACTCGCTGTACCTCCCTTTACCTTCTTGACGTTCGTAGTCATTTCTACAGTGCCACCTTCACAAGAGCGCTGGACAAACATCGGTGGTGAGTCCGTGGCAGTGAGAATGAGTCTGTGGCAGTGATAATGAGTGGTGAGTATGTGGCAGTGAGAATGAGTGGTGAGTCTGTGGCAGTGAGAATGGGTGGTGAGTCTGTGGCAGTGAGAATGGGTGGTGAGTCCGTGGCAGTGATAATGGGTGGTGAGTCTGTGGCAGTGAGAATGGGTGGTGAGTCTGTGGCAGTGAGAATGAGTGGTGAGTCCGTGGCAGTGATAATGGGTGGTGAGTCTGTGGCAGTGAGAATGGGTGGTGAGTCTGTGGCAGTGAGAATGGGTGGTGAGTCTGTGGCAGTGAGAACGGGTGGTGAGTCTGTGGCAGTGAGAATGGGTGGTGAGTCTGTGGCAGTGAGAATGGGTGGTGAGTCTGTGGCAGTGAGAACGGGTGGTGAGTCTGTGGCAGTGAGAATGGGTGGTGAGTCCGTGGCAGTGAGAATGGGTGGTGAGTCTGTGGCAGTGAGAACGGGTGGTGAGTCCGTGGCAGTGAGAATGGGTGGTGAGTCTGTGGCAGTGATAATGAGTGGTGAGTCCGTGGCAGTGATAATGAGTGGTGAGTCTGTGGCAGTGAGAATGGGTGGTGAGTCCGTGGCAGTGATAATGAGTGGTGAGTCTGTGGCAGTGAGAATGAGTGGTGAGTCCGTGGCAGTGATAATGGGTGGTGAGTCTGTGGCAGTGAGAATAAGTGGTGAGTCTGTGGCAGTGAGAATGGGTGGTGAGTCTGTGGCAGTGAGAATGGGTGGTGAGTCTGTGGCAGTGAGAACGGGTGGTGAGTCTGTGGCAGTGAGAATGGGTGGTGAGTCTGTGGCAGTGAGAATGGGTGGTGAGTCTGTGGCAGTGAGAATGGGTGGTGAGTCTGTGGCAGTGATAATGAGTGGTGAGTTTGTGGCAGTGAGAATGGGTGGTGAGTCCGTGGCAGTGAGAATGGGTGGTGAGTCTGTGGCAGTGAGGATGGGTGGTGAGTCCGTGACAGTGAGAATGAGTGGTGAGTCCGTGGCAGTGAGAATGAGTGGTGAGTCTGTGGCAGTGAGAATGGGTGGTGAGTCCGTGGCAGTGAGAATGGGTGGTGAGTCCTTGGCAGTGAGAATGAGTGGTGAGTCCGTGGCAGTGAGAATGAGTGGTGAGTCTGTGGCAGTGAGAATGGGTGGTGAGTCTGTGGCAGTGAGAATGAGTGGTGAGTCTGTGGCAGTGAGAATGGGTGGTGAGTCTGTGGCAGTGAGAATGGGTGGTGAGTCTGTGGCAGTGAGAATGGGTGGTGAGTCTGTGGCAGTGAGAATGGGTGGTGAGTCCGTGGCAGTGAGAATGAGTGGTGAGTCCTTGGCAGTGAGAATGGGTGGTGAGTCTGTGGCAGTGAGAATGGGTGGTGAGTCTGCGGCAGTGAGAATGAGTGGTGAGTCCGTGGCAGTGAGAATGAGTGGTGAGTCTGTGGCAGTGAAAATGGGTGGTGAGTCTGTGACAGTGAGAATGGGTGGTGAGTCCTTGGCAGTGAGAATGGGTGGTGAGTCTGTGGCAGTGAGGATGGGTGGTGAGTCCGTGACAGTGAGAATGGGTGGTGAGTCTGTGGCAGTGAGGATGGGTGGTGAGTCCGTGACAGTGAGAATGGGTGGTGAGTCCGTGGCTGTGAGGATGGGTGGTGAGTCTGTGGCAGTGATAATGAGTGGTGAGTCTGTGGCAGTGAGAATGGGTGGTGAGTCTGTAGCAGTGAGAATGGGTGGTGAGTCTGTGGCAGTGAGAATGGGTGGTGGGTCCTTGGCAGTGAGTATGGGTGGTGAGTCTGTGGCAGTGAGAATGAGTGGTGAGTCCGTGGCAGTGATAATGAGTGGTGAGTCTGTGGCAGTGAGAATGGGTGGTGGGTCCTTGGCAGTGAGAATGAGTGGTGAGTCCTTGGCAGTGATAATGAGTGGTGAGTCTGTGGCAGTGAGAATGGGTGGTGGGTCCTTGGCAGTGAGAATGGGCCGCGTGCGGTGCCAGGCGTGTGGTGATTGACACTGGCGAGATATATCGCCACCCATGCCCGATGTTAAACACCACCGCATTGTTTTTTTTTTAACTTTGGTTATTGACTTTTAAATGTGATATGCAGTACGACTTTCAAAGCTCAATCGGACCTCAAAGGGGAACACACCAATTATAATTCTAACACGTTAACCGGCAGTGATAGACATAACGACGCCACGGTTTTGCGAAATGACACGGGAGTATTTACCATTGCGCTTCAGTGTCACGATTTACGATTCAAACCTCAACACTCGAGGTCCACCGGCTGCAGCCCCTAAAGGCCCCCCACTCACCTGGCCGTGTGAAGCCGCCGGCCCTGTCCTTGGTAGGGAGTGGGTTCGGTGCTTCTTGCCTTCATGTTGCAGGAAGCGCGGTACCATTGGTTGTGGAGTCGTGTGTCTGTGTGTGTGTGTCGCCACTCAGCATCAGATGAGTAGCCGGTGCGGCGGTGTGTAAACATCGCCGCTGGGGAGACAAAGACGGCCGGGTGTGTTGCTGGCCTCGCACCCCCTCTTGCGTTAACAAAACTTGCACCATCAGTCTGCTAAGGCTATACTGGGGATCATTGTCTTTGTGTTTATGTTGAACTTGTATGTGTGTGTTCATGAACAGTGCTGGCAACCGGCAAAAAAAACTCGTCGCTCAGTGGGGGCCACCGTGAGATGTTGAATCTGCCGGTGACATCTCAGGGTGACATCTCAATGTGACATCTCACGGTACATCTCACGGTGACATCCCACGCGTCCCACAATGGCCCGCGCTAATCTCTGGTGTTGGGGGGAGGTTGTGGACGTTATTGAGTGCGCAGGCGGTGCGACTGCGCCGCGGGCCTACGTGCGGGAGCGGGGCTGCCGAGGTGGGAGATATATTAGGGCGGGCCCACGTCAGCCCACTGATTTACACAGAAACTCGTACACTTGCATAGAGACGCATCGACTGAAATAGAGGCCCATAGATTTCCATTGAAAGCCATCGTCTCACATAGAGAGCCGTATGCTTACATTAAGACCCACTGACGACAATACACTTACATTGCGTGTGTAAGCGGTGCTATTGCACCGAGCTCATGGGCCGGGAGTGGACCCAGGCGCTGAAGAGGGGGTCTGGCATTGGAAAGGGGGAGTCCCCCCACGCCAACCACGCTCCTGCCATAGGTTGGCATTTAACAAGTACAGACGCAGTTTGGTCTCTCGTCGAGTCATTCGACCTCGCTGTGGAGAGAAAAAAAAAGCCCCAAGGCATCTGTGCGTTTGTGTGATTAACATCCTCACCGGGGCAATTCAGAAAATTCCTGGCGATTGTCATTAACATAAAAAGACACACCGCTCCCTAATCCGCACCACCACCACCACCCCCACCGCACGGCATCGGCACCATTACGGTCCAATTAACAAATTCGTCCCCACCTGAACGCGTCGTCACCCGAGACCGGAAAACCATAGGTGGACTTTCGTAGCCTCTTGCTCATCCTCCTCTGCATCGAGCCACGCGGAGTCGACCGCTGCAAACGGAGATGTTTGCGAGCTTGACCGTAGTCACGAACCAACATTGTGCAGGGTGAGAGCGGGAGAAGCCATTAATTCACACTTTTAGAACCCCGTAATGGCTCATAAAGGGAGTGCGGCGGCGATAAGGCGCGCGCGCGAATACGGATACTTGTTATCGCTGGCAGCACCTGGTCACTGCTGATTAATTTGGCCGCGTTTAATGGGAGCCCCCCCGCCCCCGCGCCCCACCCCCCGCGCCCCCCCCCCCCCCCCCCCACTCGCCCCCGCGCCCCCCTCCCCCCAACCTTATTTCCCAATTCCCGGGCAGCGCCGACATTAACCCGGGCGACCGCCTGGCTGCTCGTGCACAGATACAGGAGGAAACACACACACACACGCACGCACGGACTGTTTAGAATGATTAATGGTGATGGGAATATGGGTATGTATTTAATAAATGATATTGATCCGGAAAAAGAGAGAGAGAGAGGTTGCCGCTGCAGTTAGGAGACCGAGAAATTTAAACAAAAAAAACGGCAAAACACATTTCCATTAGAGAATAATTGCTTCATCAAATATTTATTTCTTCGCGGTTCTGGCTCGTGTCGTGGTGTTGGTGGAGTGCCCGAGGTCACGGTAGCGCCAACTCCCAACCGCTCCCCTCCGCGTGTTCGTGAGTCCAGCAGGGCCCAGCGGCGGTGGGGAGTGGGCCCTCCCCCCCCCCCCTCTCTCCCCACGCGTTATTTTGGGAATTGAATCTTTGCTGAAATATAATTACGCCATCGATTTTGTGTTTGTGCTGGGCCTGCAGAAGCCCTGCCCGGGCTGTGAGTGTCTGTGACTCCCCGTGGCTGGAAGCTCTGCAGCGGGCAGGACAGGACAGGCCGTATCGAGGTAGCTGATGTTCTGGGGATTGAAATCCACGGTGTTTGTCAGTTGTGCAGTCGTGATCATAACAATAATGAAGATGTACCGCTCAAGACGATGCATTTACGTGTAGATCTTCTTGAATTGTGAGATGATCTTCCCATGATGTGTCCCAGTTTTTTTGTATTTTGGCAACCCTAGCCGGACGGTTGTGGCTCTGCGCGTGGCTGCCTCAAATCCAGCGCTGTTGCGATACTCGCTGCCAGTGGGTCGTCGAGGAGTCAAACTTTGGTTCGCTAGGAGATCGAAGTACACAGCAACGTGCGGAGACGAATGTCATCTGTCCCCCTCTGTACGGGATAGAGTGTTGCCCCCTTGCACGCCTGGGTTTTGCACTTGCAACCGGTTTCCTCGCGTTTGTATGAGCGCTCATTGATTGGCTGAAAGCATTTTAATATACAGAGGAGCATAGAACTTGGGCAATTGTTGGTCGCGCCAGCTCGCTGCCTGGCTGCTATCTTGCCGCTCGTCTGTGAGAGATGCAATTTGCTTGAGTGATGACGACGCTGTTGTGTATGCCACTAAACAGTAGCATTATATTACCTGTCTGCTTTGAAATGTATGATTGCATAGATGGTGAGTATCTAAATTGCACTTAATTTAAATGTGTAATACCAGTACATTTGTAACATGTAATTGAAATCTTAAACTACACGAGACGTGATTAATTGGTCATTTATATCTAATTACATTTCCTCTGGTGATTTGTCATTTGAATGTTGGATATATTTGGCCCAGGTCTGCCAGCAGGCATCTTCCTGAGATGATTCCCGCATTGAATTGTGTCTGCTTAGAAAGTCTGAAAACATTGTACTGCACTTGTGTACTCAGGAACGCCACACTGAGTCCCAAGACTCATTCTATTTTTATTGGGATTTTCTGGCCAACGCCAATTACATTGCTGTTTTTTCAGCCAAACCAGGATATCAGCTTGAGAATATACATTTTCCACTCAGAAATGTGCCCGAGTCAGCAATCAAACGTTTTTCTGCGAAGTATAAATGCCACTCCTCTGCTACCCTGCCACGCTAAGATATAATGTTAACACTGTGAAACGCTTGACGTAGCTCATACAGGTGAAATAGGCCTTACTAAGAGCAACATCCCCTCCTCCTCAAAACAAATAATAGCGTGGAAGCACCCTCCTGAAAAATAATCTTAAGACTCAGCGAGGCTTTCCTGAGTAAACGAGCATCATCATACTAACGACAACAACAATGGTAGGGTCGACGCCGGCTGACGTCACAATGGTAGGGTCTACGCCGCCTGACGTCACGCTGACCGTGCCGCTGCGCCGAAGCAGGATGAACGCGCCCCCTCGTGCAGGCGGCCCCTCGCGCCGCGACGCGGGTCAAGGGTCACAGCGAATTCCAGCCGACCCCGGAGAAGGCCCCAGATGCGCGTACGAGGAGAGTGAAGCTACCCTGGTCGGGGCTCTGGTCCTGGAGCAGCTTTTGCCCATGGACCCTCCTCCTCCTCACCAGGTGAGTGTCAGCAAGCCTCCAGTCTGTCATCATCACCACCATGATTTTAGAATGTATACCACACTTCCTGGTAATATTTGGGCGGCAGGGTCACTCAGTGTGGTAGCACTCAGGCGTCTCTCCGTGCAGGGTTTTGTGTTCTCTCCACCTGTTGTGCGTGGGCTTACTCTGGGTTCTCCAGTTTCCTCCCATAGTAAAACGAAAATGTAACTGCTATTGACCAAACATCACAATGTAAACAAAAAGAAAATGGCAATAAAAATTATAGAACGGGGATTGCACAGGGCAGGACCCTCCTGAAAAAAACAGTCTTGAAACTCAGTGGGGCTTTCCTAGGTAAAAAAAATGAAAACGAATAAAATGGCATTATATAAATTGTCAGGATTTATTGTAAGTGCCTACGGATCAACGAGCCAAAGTGAAGATCTCACAAAATCACGAATCACGTCAGTGCAGACAACGTAATTGTTATTGCAGCCGACAAGGTAATTGAAATCTCCATCGGAGAATCGCGGAGGTTTCTCTTGAATAATAAGCACGTGACGATGCATCAATCCACCACGTTGACTGTTACACTCACGAATGCACGTGACACTTAGCGCGTGTAAAGCATACGTTATTCTATTATTCCAGTCCGTTCTGGGTAATTCGTTCACGGAGCGCCCTACGGCCATGAGAGGCGCCACATCCACCACCAATAGAATACATATATGTAGCGGGTTGCATTCTGCAATCAAATGTGCGACCTTTGATTATTGTATCAATTCGTGGAAGCCTGGAGGGTGAACGAATCACTCGATGCCTACTAAGGACCAGACAGACGCGCGCTGGGCAGCGTTGCCAGCTCCATGAAGCGGAAAGTTGCCAAACGATCCCCGAAAAGTCTCGAGATCGGCTTCTAAGGTTGTGCCAATGTCACGAGACAACCAATTAATGGACAAAGTGAACTGATACAGGGTCCTCAATCGACACATGGAAACCAGGATGTTTCCTGCCTGAGTCGCTAGAACTGATACAGGGTCCTCAATCGACACGTGGAAACCACTCCCGACTCTGCAGGATGTTGCCTGCACTGAGAGTCCCGAGATCTGTCACTCGTCGCTTTGACAATGAATTTCGTCGCTTAGAGAAATCCAAAAAGCCGCCAGATCCAGCGACAAAAACGCAGAGTTGGCAACAGCAGCTACTCGTCATGCAGGTTTAGATAAAGGCGCAGCCCAACAACTGCTCGCTCACACCACGCCTGGCAGAAGGGTCTCCCCTAGACACGGAGCTCTAATTTAGGGGGTCCCTGTAGGGAGAGCTTTTGGCCTACTCTTCCACGCCGGCCAGACGTCTTTCCCGCAGCTCCGATTAGCACGGTTGGCTCCGTGCGGTGCGAGAGAGGTTCAACATATGTACGTACATCCATGTGGGAGTACCCAAACGATACCCCCATCACACACGACCTGCTGATGTGCTGCGGCCTAATTGGGCGTCGCGACATCGAATGCGTCTCTCTCATCTCGCGCGTCAGGAGCGTGGGAATCGATTTGATGAATTGAGGCATCGCTGCGTGCCGCTTATTCCTCGGGGGGGGGGGGGGGGTGGGTGGAGGGGAGGGACCCCCTCCAGTGAATGTCTCCCTCGTACGGAAACTTCCATTATCTTGTCGGCAGTAATTTGCGCAATTTGTGTTCACATGCCCGAGTTCGGCGTCTGCCGGGCCGGGCGCGCTGCCCGCGCCGAGGCGCCCGCCCTTCTGGCCGATGATCGTACGAAATAAATAAATTACAATTCACAGCGATTTGTCATTGCACTGCTGGGCTGCATGAGAGAAACTAAAAACAAGACTAAATTTTTACTATAGCTCCATACTGAGACCTGTAGACCAAATATGTGGCCAAACATCGATTTGTTAATTCATATCGATTGTTATGTTGCATCGCAAATAATATATATGAATACACCACTGGATGAAGGTCTCCTACTATTGTGTCAGCTATGGGGGTTGTTTGACCATACTTCACCACACTGGTCATTGCAGGGGTAGATGGGGAGCCCCGGACTTGTTCAAATGTCGCTCACTGATGACAGTTCCGACGTGTGCCGGGAGCTCCTGCAGAAACTGAATTCGGCTTCCGGCGTGCGGAGCGAAACGTCGGACATCGTTCCGAACAACGCGCGGCACGACCCAAAAGCACAGCGGAGAGCCGCGCGGTCTCGTGCGCGGTCTTTCTTCCCGCTGACGATAGCCGCGGCAGGGAGTCCAACTGGGTCTCTGGGCATCTGAGTCTCGTGCAACATCCTCGTCCTGAGAGAGCGGGGGCTGTGGCGGCAGCCAGACACGAGCACACCCTCCCCCGCCCCCCCCCCCCCTGGTTCAACATACTTACATGTGCACGTGAATGTCACCGCGCGAGCACTCGCTCGCGCTTTCCGCGTCGGGGTGCCCCGTGGGGTTTGCATCGCCTACGTCTCCCTCCCCATGGCCGATGCCGCCCGCGTGGGAGCGACCCGGGCGAGGCGCGCAGCGGCGAGGGTTGCCACACCTCTTGGCTACGCGAACACAGCGCTGGGACGCACACACGGGCACAACACGAATATGTCGCAACAACCATCCGCCCAACCTTTCCCCCAGACACAGCAGCCAACCAGACCCGAATACCAAACACGAAGCGCACTTGCCAACCAGAGCAAACCTATCGCAAACACGCAACGCAGGCGGGTTGCCACTTCTGGAGTCCAAAAACTGAGACATCCTCGCAGCGGCTTTTGGCTGCTGGCCATCGGACAAAGGCGGCGGTCACCGCATCATCGCGCGCTTTCGGACGCGCCTCTGCGACCGTCTGGAACGCTCTTCCTTTCGATATTAGGAAGTGGCTGGAGCTTTGCGCTTTTCAATCATCTAAATTGAAAACTCATTTCTTTCGACAAATGCTCTTTGCGTTTAGTTTGTTATCCATCCCCCGCGCCTCCAAGTAGCGCGATTGGCTACGTACGGTGCGAAAGAAAGTCCAACATATACATATACGTACAAGATGGAAGACCCCCCTTCTTGGTTCTTTCGGTAAAGTCACGTAGAAGGGAAATAATACAATAAAAAAAATAAAACATAATAAAATACAATTCTCACGACGTGTCGGCCACAACGCAAGCAGCCGTCCTCAGGTGAAGAACAGGGCTGTCGGAAAGACAGCGTCTGAAATCGAAATTTAAGATGGAAGACAATTTGTGCAACAGTGGAAGAGGGGAGAACTGCGTGTGTGCACACGCGCTGCCTTGAGCAGGGCCGGGTCAGTGCAGTGGCTTTAGGGGCTGCATCCCAGGGCTTCGGATTTCAAGGGCCCTCCAAAATGTAAATAGACAGCGACTAATAGCGAGCAGCTGAGATGCAACACCGTGGGCGCTGTTGTCAATCATCGTGCCGCGTGCGGTTCGCTAATTGAAGCCATCGCTGCGTTATGAGTTTTATTGCCGGTCGTGTGCCGAAATGAAACGTAACCATGATGAAGCCCCGGTATTATTCGTACATCACGATTAATCACCTGAACTGAAAATAATGGAGGTGAAACGGCAGTGGGGAGTTTTGCATCTGGCACGGCTGGCGACGAAGCAGTCAAGGGACAGATTTAAAATGTCAAAGGACCTGGAAACGACGATTATGCAACTGAAATAATCCGGCACTTTTAATTTGCCAAGGATGAATGACAGATTTCCCAGGACAGTTGCCGCCTGCTCAATACGAGGACGATTCTGGCAAAACCAGGACGGGTGGCAACCCCCTTGAAAGCCACCCTTTGGCAGCTGGGGGTGGTTGTTGGCTTCAGGACTGTGGCCACGCTCGATGTAGTCGCGACGAACCCCGATTGAACGTTGTGTTTTACTCATCCGACCCGATGGCACTGTAATTTTATCGTGTTCAATGCAACTCCTGGATACTGACTCCCGTACTTGTCCGACTGCTCGTGCGCCTTCGTGTATTCAAGGGCTCCGTTGTCAACGCAATCGGCCGAAACGCTGATGGGGGAACAGCGCAGACTCAACATGAACCAGGGATTTTTCGATTTAAATTTCGATTTAAAGCGTTCGTGACGGCAGGGATTCATATTCTTGGTTCTTTCGGTAAAGTCACGTAGCAATCATCATCAGATCTGAAAACCACAGAAATTTTCTTGCTGTGGTTTTCACACCTGATGATGATTGCTTTTTTGCAATCAAAACGTCGTGAGAATTGTATTGTTTAATTATTATCATTTTATTATTTCCCTTCTACGTGACTTTACCGAAAGAACCAAGCATATGAACCAGGAAATTAGTCTCAAACGTCGTGGCTAGTAGCCACTGCTAGCAGAATCGCCTCCACTTGAGGGAGTCCTCTAGAGGTACTTGGCCTCCTCTTCCACACCGGCCTGACGTCTCGGAAAAGGCGGGGGTACCGACACACTACCCCCATCACACGCGGCCTGTCGATCAACTAACTATGAGCACAGGCTGAGGGGTTCGAGAGGCGTTCTCATGGGTTCGCAACTGCCGCGCCGGGAGATGGAACCATCGGCCAGTGGTGTAATGCCATGACGCCACTGCGGCAGCATCCCTAGGTGACTCTCAGCCACATCTAGACAAGTTGTGGGGGTCTCTTAGCCACATCTCGACAAGTTGTGGGGGTCTCTCAGCCACATCTAGACATGTAGTGGTGTCTCTTAGCTACATCTAGTCATGTAGTGGTGTCTCTTAGCTACATATAGTCATGTAGTGGTGTCTCTTAGCTACATCTAGACATGTAGTGGGTGTCTCTAGCTACATCTAGTCATGTAGTGGTGTCTCTTAGCTACATATAGTCATGTAGTGGTGTCTCTTAGCTACATCTAGACATGTAGTGGTGTCTCTTAGCTACATCTAGACATGTAGTGGTGTCTCTTAGCTACATCTAGACATGTAGTGGTGTCTCTTAGCTACATCTAGACATGTAGTGGGTGTCTCTTAGCTACATCTAGACATGTAGTGGTGTCTCTTAGCTACATCTAGTCATGTAGTGGGTGTCTCTTAGCTACATCTAGTCATGTAGTGGTGTCTCTTAGCTACATCTAGACATGTAGTGGTGTCTCTTAGCTACATCTAGACATGTAGTGGTGTCTCTTAGCTACATATAGACAAGTAGTGAGTGTCTCTTAGCTACATCTAGACATGTAGTGGTGTCTCTTAGCTACATATAGACATGTAGTGGGGGTGTGCGGACCCCCTAATCTAGCCAACTCTCCTCGTAATGCCTTTCCCCAGCAAACATCCCCCCCCGCACCTCCCTGCCCGCGACCCCACGGCGTTTGAATGCCGTAATTGGCGATGATAATTACGAGGATGATAATTTGGGGTTTTATAAATTATCCTCAACGACGGCGTACATTCTGTCCCTTCAGTGCAGCTGTGCTCGACGGATCCTCTCTGCCTCGACGGCGAAGTTGCGTTGGGGGGTTGTTCTTGTTGTTGCGTGCCTTAATTAGTGAGAGTAATTTTATATTTTTTGTTAGATGTAATTCAAATGCAGGAAAGACTCGGGATCACATAAATGCGTCGTTGCGGAGAACGCTTTCGAAACGCGACTCGTCAAAATTCAGTCGTTAAACATTCCAGCAATGAATTCCACTGCTGGATGGGGGCCTCCCCACGCCGTACAGGTCACGGGGATAATTATTTGGCCATACTTCACCACGCTGGTCAGTGCTGGTTCGTGAAGGTGGCGTGGGAGCACGTGGGTTGCGTAGCGGTGCCGCATTGGTGATCGCACTGCACCTCGAAACTCACCACCCGCGTTCGATTCCCGGCCATGGCTATAGCTAACATCCTTGAAATCTGAACTGAAATGGGAAAACAACCCCGATCTTGTAACAGTGCGAATTATTAAAGACATCTTACACTCGTGATTTGTTTACGAAACATAGCCCCACAATCTATTCTCTGAAACGAAACTCCAAGCGCCTGGAACGTTTCTCCATCGCCGACCTAACGCAGTACTGCAACTGCACAAAAATGACAATTCCCCCCCCCTCCCCCCAGTTTTTAGTGGGAAAAGAGTGAAAATGATAAATGGTTTCGTTTACAACGCGGGGGCGGGAGAGAGAGGCGATTGTGATCCGATGAGGGCTGCGGAAAAACTATCCCTGGGCGTAGAATATCTCCCCGCGAAATATTTCCGCCGTGGCGGTGATTGATTGATCGAGCAGAGCGTTTGGGCGAGCGCCGCGCACGGTGTGGGGGGGGGGCTCCGATGTCTCTCAGTGTCTCTCAGTGTCTATCAGTGTCTCCAACGTCTCTCAGTGTCTCTCAGTGTCTCTCAGTGTCTCTCCAACGTCTCACAGTGTCTCCAACGTCTCTCAGTGTCTCTCAGTGTCTCTCAATGTCTCTCAGTGTCTCTCAGTGTCTCTCAATGTCTCTTAGTGTCTCTCAGTGTCTCTCAGTGTCTCTCAGTGTCTCTCCAACGTCTCTCAGTGTCTCTCCAACGTCTCTCAGTGTCTCTCAGTGTCTCTCCAACGTCTCTCAGTGTCTCTCAGTGTCTCTCAGTGTCTCTCCAACGTCTCTCAGTGTCTCTCAGTGTCTCTCAGTGTCTCTCAGTGTATCCCCAACGTCTCTCAGTGTCTCTCAGTGTCTATCAGTGTCTCTCCAACGTCTCTCAGTGTCCCTCAGTGTCTCTCAGTGTCTCTCCAACGTCTCTCAGTGTCTCTCAGTTTTTCTCAGTGTCTCTCAGTGTCTCTCAGTGTCTGTCAGTGTCTCTCCAACGTCTCTCAGTGTCTCTCAGTGTCTCTCAGTGTCTCTCAGTGTCTCCAACGTCTCTCAGTGTCTCTCAGTGTCTCTCAGTGTCTATCCAACGTCTCTCAGTGTCTCTCAGTGTCTCTCAGTGTCTCTCAGTGTCTCTCAATGTCTGCCCGAGCCCCACCACGCCGGAGCACTTTGCATCGTGATGAGAGTGGCACGAGCCGGGCGTTGTCTTTCCGATGCGTGCGCTTACTCGTTGAGGATAAGCAAATGCCTCAATGTTCCATCCCTCGCTCAACAATAAACAGAAAGGCCGCGTTGCGTTTGATCTGCGAAATACGAGCGTTTAGTGGGACACGCCACTTCGCTTTCTCTCCCTCTCTCTCGAGTGAGAGAGAGTGAGATAGAGAGAGGGAGAGAGAGGGAGAGATAGAGAGGGAGAGAGACGGAGAGGAACGGAGAGGCAGGGAGCAGACGTCGCTGTCTTCGTTCAGTGGCTGGGACCACCACGGCTCGTCGTGGTGGTTATTGTTGATGTTTTGATGTCGTTGTTGATGTTGTTGCTGATTTTGTTGATGTTGTTTATGTTGTTGCTGATGTTGTTACTGATGTTGTTGTTGATGTTGTTGTTGATGTTGTTGCTGATGTTGTTGTGATGTTCTTAATGTTGTTGTTGTTGATGCTGGGCCCCGGTTGCTCGGTCCCAGGCTGTGGTGCGTTTATTGCTTCTCGCTCTCTCCTCTGTTTGCCTGCCATGACCCCCCCCCCCCCACCATAATCCCCCTGCTATGCGAATTGAGTGTTTTTTTATAATTCATTTTAGAAAGCGTTGCGAGATGCAATTATGTTTACACGCCATATAAATTTATATTGCCGTCTTCGTTGTTGTTAATACGGCATGTGCATAGCCTGTAGCTCGGTGTGTGCGTTCACGATAGATGCATTGCTTATTTTGCCTGATCGTGCCCCCGTCATGTTCAAAATGCTTGTCCCGCACGGAGTATTTTGACACCGACGAACAACTTCTGATGCCACTGGGTCGGGAGACACCTCTCCGTCGTGGAGACTCCGGCGAGCGGGCGACAAAGCGACGAGGCGACGCCGGTTTCACCGAACACGTGGGCTGGCGGCCTAGCCACACGATTACTCGCGTTCTCGTACTTGTCCAGGAAGGCCGCGCTGAATAGCAGGACTCTTTTTCAGGAGGCTCCTGCGTTGCGTTTTGATTTGTAAGATGTTTTCAGCCAACCAACGACGAGTTCATTTGTATCGTACACGTGGGAGGAAACCGGAGAAAAGTCACGCGTTGTGCGAGGGGGCAATGCTCTATTCCCGCACAGATGGAAGCGGATGGCGACTAGTCCACTTTCTGTATCGCCTTCTCCTGGGAACGGCACCTCCTCGACGCCCACTGTGAAGGAGTTTTACGAACAAAACATCTTTGCGGTGATCCAACAACCCCCGCGTCCACAGTGCTGGGTCACATGCAGCCTCGCGCGGCATAGCCACCACCACCGCCGCCCGCCTGCACGGAATGCGTTGTGCCACCAGGGACGAACGCCAGGGCAGAAGGAGACGCAGGAGGAGAAGCAGGAGGAGAAGAAGAAGATGGAGGTTGAGGAGAAGGAGGAAGGGGAGGAGAAGATTGCGGAGGACCAGGGCGGCCAGGTGCGTGGTGCGGTGTTGACTTTGTTCGTGGGGGTTCACGTCGACAGTATTCGTCGACAAAAGTTGTTCGATTCGATTTCGGCCACCGATGACCGACGGCGGTCGAGGGTGGCCTGGAGATCGCGCAGCGCGACGATGACGTCACCCCGAGACCGTGGACGATGACGACGCGCGGCCGCCCGTGACGGGCCGGACCGAGCGGGCCCTCGGCAGGGTACGGCACCGCCACCGTTCCCTAGCGTCACTGTGACGTCTGCAGCGCACTTATTATTTAGAGACATTTATTTAGAGATTTACTGAGGCCTTCTGATCCGCCGGTCTTGTATGATATTTGAAGGTCAACACTTTTATCAATAACACCGTGGCCTTAAAATACAAAAAAGTATCTTGTCAACGACGTTTTGAGCAAGCTCCCTTCTTCAGAGCACAGAGAGTGGCCAGAGAGGTAGAGTGACGTTGAGTTTGGGTGGAGGGGGGTGGGCAAGTGCACACCCCGCACAACCCGCACACCCCGCACACCCAACACTGAATGACTCGGAGCGTTTGACTGACGTCTGACTGACGTCTGACTGACATCTGACTGACGTCGTGACTGCTTTAGTCGTCCAACACTAAGCTGGGAATGACTCCATGCAGCCCACAGACGGAGTGACACTCGGCCACGGCTGTCATCTCCCGGACTTAGACTCTGGCTCAATTAATCAACAGCTGAATATGCGAAGTCGCGCACGCGCGTGTGTGTGTGTGTGTTGGGGTCAGGGTGTTGTGCAGACCTCGGACCCTCTCTTTGAGTTCATGGCGTGCGTCAGCGGCCTGGAGGAGCCGTCGCCGGCCAGGGACATCGCGCCCCGCGTGTGGAGGAACGTCTTCCCCGCGTCGCCTCCGCCACCGCCGCGGAGACGAGCGCAGCCGCCCCCCGGCCAACGCGAGCGGGGGCCCAGCCGGGAGGACGCCGGCGCCGAGCGCGCGCGACCGCAGCGGCACAGTGAGTGGCGCCGCCGCCGCGTGCGCGTGTGTTGATCAACGGGTGCTGCACCTGCCAATCATCTTAGCCGGCTGACCCGCAGCACCTGGGTCTGTCCCGTGACCCCCGGCCCGCGAGACGTCACCTGAGAGCCTGAACGCTGGTGGGTGACGTCACTGCCACTTGTCGGTAAACTGCGGCTCTCGCGACTGACAATAGGTTCTGGCTCACAGCACTTAACCAACGAGTTGCTATGATCATCAGGAGGATCTTTGTCGTTGTACACGTGGATTGGCCGCGGTGGTGCAGTAGCTAGCATCAGTGGCGAGTGATATATGAGCCGGTCCTGCGCCTTCCCCAAGTTGAATGAGTACCTGGTGCAGTGTGTAAACCTCCCAATAAGCATCGCCCCTGCTTTGTTGATGGACGACGCGACGTGTGTGTGTGGGGTGCCGCTGGGTGATGTACCGGGTCACGTGATGAGCTGGGATGACAGTTAAGGTGGCGGTCTATGCAGGAGGAGGGGACGGGCCCGCCGCTGACACCACGTGCCCCGGACTGGAGCATAGCCCGGAGATTCTGAGGGGGTCTCTCCAATCAGCCCCCCCTGAAGCCCACAAGGTGACCACCTACTACCACTCTGCCCCCCCCCTCCCCCATGTAGCCGTTTAGACCGTCGTGGTGTTAAGCGCTGCTTGTAAGCGCCGAGTAAGGCCGGCACAGCACACGATGGGGTGGAGAGGCGAGGCATCACACAAGGCCGTCTTTGTCTTTCCAGTGTTGATGCTGCTTTCGCACCGCACCGGGTACTG
This sequence comes from Lampetra planeri, assembly GCF_965212315.1. Lineage (NCBI taxonomy): Eukaryota > Metazoa > Chordata > Hyperoartia > Petromyzontiformes > Petromyzontidae > Lampetra > Lampetra planeri. The sequence goes on from NC_136114.1 coordinate 15,121,723, forward strand.
ATCCGTGGCTGAGTCGGACGAGGAGCGGCTCAGAAGAGATTCGGATGGCTGTTCACGACTGGCAATCGAAAATGGGGTCGCGGAGTTTGTGATGCAATGTACCGACGATTGAGCCACCACTACCTCACCATCTCTCCCTCACCATCGTCATCATCAGCCACTCTCTATCCACTGCTGGATGAAGACCCCCCCATGCTGTTGCCACTCCTCACGGTCCATTGCTGCTACCAAACATCCATCCATCATGCACAGGATCTGATTGCATTGCTGCGTCTCTGCCGTGGCCATCCTTTCTCCACGCGGCGCCGCTCGCTACATTTGAACGCAGATTTGGAACGCGTTGGTGCGTGCGCGACATTTCCGAAAATGCGATGCAAGAAGGCAATGGCAGTTCTATGAAAACATTGTGATCTTACACAAATCCTATGCAGCGTAAATTACGTTCAGGATCCATAAATTGCCCCTTTCTCCCTTTGTGCGAAAATCATTACCATAATGTTACGTCTCTGATTTAAATCGGCGCTTTGATTTCAAAAAGCGAAAAGCCTACCGTGGTATTGCCCCTGCGATTACTTCAGAAATTGGCCGAACAAAAAAAAATATCACTCCGTTACGTTTAATGAATGTGATTATAACGTGAAGTCGCTCTCACGTGGAGGCAGAAGACGGGGCCGTGACTAATTGGAGGCGCCACTCATTAATTCTGGACACGGTTAACGAGAGTGGCGGCGGCTGGGAGGGGGGGGGGGCTGTGTCTGTGTCAAATCCGAGTCGCCAGCCAACAAACGCGGTGATGCTCTCCACCTCCCTTCAACTTGCTTATAAGGGATTACATCTTGAATCATTGCTTCACTTGATGCAGCTAATTCGGCTGTGACGGTCCCACCTGATGACGGAGACTTGTGTTGCCTCCGAAACGTCGTGAATTTTATTTTGTTTTGTTTTATTTTACTTTCATTAATTTTAATGTTTTTACCTACGTGACTTTACCGAAAAAACCTGAGAAGATGCTGTAAAGGTTGAGTTGGGGCCAACCTGTGGCACGGCGCATCGCCGCCCCGGTTCGGTAACGAGCGCTGTCACTTTGAAGGGGCGGGGGGGGGGGCGAGGGAGGCTGGAGGAGCGGGAGGGGGAGTGGGGGGGGGGCTTTGGGGATGAGCGCTAACGCCACGCCGCGTGCTGGCGACGACATTGATCTCGACGGAGCGGGCGGGCGGGCGTTGAGAGGGCGGCTCCATAATCGTCAGGGCCTCGGCCACCACCGCCAAAACAGCTGCCTCAAAACGCCGCAATTTTCTTGCGAGAGCGACAGAGCGCGAGCGAGCGAGCGAGAAAAGTGCCACTGTCAATTTCTTGTTTTTGTTTTTAGTTCTCTCTCCCGTCACTGTGCTCTAGAGGAGACGGGGGGGGATGAGAAATTGCTGTCATCTCTGGAGTGTGAGTGCGAGCGAACATGTGTACGCAGTTGTGTGCGTGCACAGTTGTGTGCGTGCGCAGTTGTGTGCGTGCGCAGTTGTGTGCATGCGTGCGTGCGTGCGAAGTGTTTGTTTCTCTCTTCTCCACGGTGCAGCGATGGTGCCGCACTGGGTTTAATTTATGTACAGGAGATGTTCCGAGTCTGGAGTAGGCGCTAGACTGGAGCACGTGATATCCGACAAGTAAGAGCCACAGTCGTAGCGAGAGTGGAGGCGTCCAGGATGCCGTGTGACGGGGTGTAGGGATACTCGCTGGCGTAGACAGACCAGGCTGGAATGAAACCGCCGTACGAGAGGACGCGTCGTGTGCTGTGAAACGCAGAGAGGCACGGGGCTGGCGGCACAAACGATACAGGCAGGAGATGTCATGGCGAGGAGATGTCATCTCCTGTGACGCAGGTGGTTGTGGGTTCGATAACTGACCCTGAAGATGCTTGTTGTGTATTTAGCGTCCGCGTGTTCTCTCTCTCCCCGTGGTGGTCGCGTGGATTGTTTTTCTCCATGTCCTCCGATTTTGCCTTCCACGTTTAGAAACAACACGCGTTTAGAGAATTATTGGTTGCTTATATAAATTCCCAAGTGTGATGATATCAGCTATCGTACGGGGCCAGGTCGCCTCGGAAAAAGAGCTCATAGCTTAGTGAGCTTTACCTGGTAAAATACAAGAGTTTAGCACTCAGAGAAGCGAGGCCTATTATGGCTTCCTGGAGCACTTCAGATTCTAAGCCAGATATTTAAATTGGATTTAGTAGATGAACATTTAATCCAAACCTACGAGAAGTAATGTAGACGAAGCCATTTCATAGGCTCTGTCCATGGTGCTGAATAGACTGCGCGATAAACACACGCGGCGAGGCGTTAGGGACTGCAGAAAAGGCGCAAGAGACAGTCCCAACCTGCGTTTGATGTCAAGACGACAGCCATTGGATCCCCTCTTAGCTAACAGTGCGGCCTCTTCATTCAATGCAGCAGCAGCAACACTAACACAGTAAGCCAATTGCATAACGGTTTCATCATCCTCATTAGAACCCATCAGCATGTCTAATTTCCAAATGCAGCTATATGTGCACAAAGCTATTGTCGGGGACCGTGTGCAGAAAATACGAAAGTACATTGCGGTGTCAAGTTGACATTGTAAGTAGGCTGGGGCTTTACCGTAGCACACAGTCTGCTGTATAAACCACTCCTGAGTGTATTGTTAGTCGTATTATTATTATTATTATCCGTACTGTTCCCGCCTGCACAGGGTGGCCGCAATTTGTCGCGAGGACAAAAATCACGATTGTGGGGGCGATGGGAGGCGACGCAGTTCCATCGTGAACGACGCGGTCGGGGAGGGGGGTGAGTGGGGGAGGGGGGCAGCAAGAGAGAGGAGACTCGCGCGATGGGCTGGTCGCGGGATTCACTCGAGAGCTGGAAGTGTCACGCGGCAGCATCGGTTTGAGCGAATGTAGGAAACAAAATGAGGGTGACGAGGAGGAGGCCCTGAGACTCGTTGACGATGCCCCGGATGTCACAGAGGCTCGTCGTTGTTATTATTTGTATTGTCGTTGTTGTCGTGGTTGTTGTTGTGGTGGTTAATATTGTTGTTGTTGTTGTTGTCGTGCTTGTTGTTGGTGCTGGGCCCCGGTTGCGTTTGGAGTCCGCTTCTGTACAGGAGCGACTCAGCAAGGCGAGGGGTGGGAGAACATGGCGAAGTGTCCGAAGCCTTTCCCCAGCAGTGGGAAGTTACTGGCTGACAATAGCAATAACAACAACAACTATGGCATGTTCATATTGAGCAGAGTCCTGGCCTTAAATAAATAATGGGTGGTGGACACGGAATGTCTTTCGAGGGCTCTCTCTCGAGTGCCATCGTCCAGGGATTCTTGTCGAAATGACCGGGTCACGAAGAGAGAGCGCCACAGGGACCCACGCAGTGGATGCGAGCGCACGCCACAGGGGAGGAAGGAGGGGGGTGGAGAGATGATTCACGGAGAGTGCCTCCGGCGGGACGTTCATATCTCAGGGACGTCAGCCACGAGGGTCCCCGAGGCCACGTTACTCACGGGGGCCCAGGGGGAGTGATGGAGTCGCGGTGGGTGGGGGGGGGGGGGACAGGTGCGATAGCGGCCCAGGTGCCACAACCTCGGAGAGATGGATTCGAGATGGATTCGAGATGGATTCGAGATGAATCTGCGATCTGCAGTGAGAGAGAGAGAAAGTCCGCAAATGAGAGCCGCGTGAAGGTGATTAACGCGTGGGCGATCAAACACCGCGGTGATTGAGGGTGTCTCTTCACGCTGACGCCGCTGTGGATGAATGCGCGTTCACAGCCGCATGCCCGTGCCTGACGTTTTAATCAGCGACGAAGAGACCCGTATTTCCCGCGTCTCGTCGTCGTAATTCTTTTCATTTTTTCTCCTTTCGCAAAGCGGAACGCGTGGGATTCACGCCGATCCTTTCATAACGTCACATGTGTAAACTGCACCAAGATATCTGTAATAGTAACAATAATTCAAATGTATAATGCGCATTCCATCCGATTATCCCAATGCGCAACGCATGAAAAGCAGACAACATAAACAGAACCAGGGGGCAACCGACCAAACTAAAGAGGGAAGGCCACTTTGAAGAGATGGGGTTTCATAGCAGACTTTAATAATAATACTACCAACTCCGATTTGCCTGATTTCAAGTAGCAAGGCGTTCCATAGCCTGGGTTCCACACCCGCATCACCAAAAGAGCGCAACCCAGACCTGGGAGTGCTGAGCAGTTGGAGATCAGACCATCTTAAGGACCTTGATGAACTATATACATTTACTGTTGTCTGCAGTGGTGTATGTATGTTGAACTTCTTTAGCGCCGTACGTAGCCAACCACTCCAATCGGTGGGGCGGGACAAGGACGACAAACTGATGAGTGTGCGGGCTGTCGTGATTGTGTTGGAATTGCTGTAGCCTGCTGTGACGGCTGTAATAATAGTAAGGTACGGGCACAGCCCCGAAAGTGCCTGCTCACGCCACTGATGACAGAAGCGCCTCCACTCGAGGCAGCTCTCGAGCGCCTCTCCTCTAGGGCGTATTTCAGGTTAATTGGACTCGTCTTGCTCGCTGACCAGACGTCTTGCAACACGTGGGAGTGCCCACACTTGACCCCACCGCACGTGATCTGCCGATCGACTGAGAGTGGTTGTCGGTTACTCGTGGACGAGGCTGGTGGGAGGTGGTAATGAACTTGCACCATCGTTGCACCTGCCGCTCACGCCATTGGATGAGAAGGTTTGGCTGCGTGGTGGTAATGGTGGTGGTGGTGTTGATGCGTTCACAAGTGAATTCAACCGAAGTGATTTGCATCGTCAAACGCTTATGAAGATCCTGTTATAAAAAACAGCCTGCATATGAATTAGCATATCGACGCTGTCATTTCGATTTGTGTCCTGACAGTTTAATTATTGATCGCTGATGATGATATATCATAATCAAATCGATCATATTTTAGCCTTTTTGTTCATCCACTAGCGGATGAAGGCAGCCCAATATTCATTGTCGGTCTTGGGGGTGTGTTTGACCATACTTCACCGTAATGGTCAGTGCGGGTTGGTGGAGGTGTTAGGGGCTGGGGAGGAGGGTGGGGGCGGAGGGGGGTAACGGGGGTCGGGCAGAGACGCCCAACCCCAGTCCAGACATCACTCGACAAGAATATTGGCCGTGACTGGGATTCAAACTCGGTGTTCTTTAGTTCGTAGTGCAGTGGTGCCGACAAGGACCCCAAGCCCGCCGTCGCCTGTATGATGAGTACGCGTGCGTGACAATGACGCGGTGCCGTCCTTTGTTCACGGCTGGATCGGATGTTTAAGACGCGCTAAACGTGCAGTGTCCTCAACGCGTGACATCTTCAATTTGTTTCTTTGACTTCACGATGCCAATGTTTGTGTTTTCATTCCATGACCTCTCATGGGGCGGCACCGTGCATCCGGGTGGCGGTGAAGATGCAGCAGCAGCAGCAGCAGCAGCAACAGCAGCGGCACCACAAGCAGGGGAAGCAGCAACAGAAACAGCAAGAGAAGCACCACCAGAAGCATGGGCGTCTGCACGAGCAGCAGCAGCAGAAGCTGGAGAAACAGAAGCAGCAGGAGCAGCAGAGGAAGGAGCAACAGCTACAGGAGAAGCAGCAGAAACAGAAGCATGAGCATCTGCACAGTCCTGAATTGCAGAAGCATGAACATCAGCAGCAGAAGGATGAGCAGCAGCAGAAGCATGAGCAGCAGCAGCAGAAGGATGAGCAGCAGCTAAAGAGTGAGCAGCAGCAGAAGCATGAGCAGCAGCAGCAGAAGCATGAGCAGCAGCAGCAGAAGCATGAGCAGCAGCAGCTAAAGCAGAAGCAGCAGCAGCTGGAGCATGAGCAGCAGCAGAAGCATGAGCAGCAGCAGCAGAAGGATGAGCAGCAGCAGCTAAAGCAGAAGCAGCAGCAGCTGGAGCATGAGCAGCAGCAGAAGAGTGAGCAGCTGCAGAAGCAGGACCGTGGCAACCGCCCTCCGGAGCCAAGCGCTGGCTACAGGTGACTCGCTCCGTCTGGCGCAATCGCTCTCCGCCGTCCAATAGGAACGCGTCTCGCGGTGGAGGCACACGGCCCGTCACACGCACGCACGCACACGTACACACAGACGCACATACACACACGTACACACACGTACACACACACACACACGCACACACACGTACACACACACGCACATACACACACGTACACACACGTACACACACACGCACGCACACGTACACACACACGCACACACACACACGTACACACACGTACACACACACACGCACACACACGTACACACACACACGCACATACGCACACACGCACACACGCACGTGCAAGCAAAGACAAAGATCCCCCGTACATGAGAATAGAGTTTCGCCTTTTATCTAGCAACAAAACAGGTGTTAAGATGTTAAAACACCAAAATGAAACCTTTTACAAGGAATCATGTCTGCATTAACCACAATACTTGTGGTCAGAATGCAAACAAAAAACGCACTCTGATAATATATGCATTGGCTTTGACACTGGTTGGTCCCACCAGAGACACACCAGAGACAGCTTTCTTTGGAGCCTAGTCTCAACACGGTGTTAGACCAGGGGACAGCCTGAACGGACCATTGGCACCAGTGCTGTTAGCGAGCAGCACCTGTGAAGGCCGGCACGGCGCACGAAGGGGTGGCAGAGCCAACATCATGCCCAGCTGCATTTGCCTTCCGAGTGATGATCTGATTACACACCCCACTCAATCATGCAGCCGTCTCGCCCTCCCTCACTCTCTCCGTCTCTCATACATGCACACATACCTCCCCTCCCCCTAACACAAAGACCCCCCGTGTAGCCTTAACATACTGTTGGAGCAAGTGCTGTTAGCGAGTACCTATGAAGGCCGGTACGGCACACGAGGGGGTGGGTGGCCAGGACCACGCCCGGCCGCTTTTGTCTCCCCAGTGGCGATGTTTACACACCGCCCCAGGTACTCATTTGAGGCTGAGTCGACCTAGGGGAGGCCCAGGACCGGTTCAGATAATCGTCACTGATGTTGGCCGTGAGTGGAAATCGAACTCGTGTCGCCAGCTTCATAGCGCAACGCGCTAACCGCGACACTACTGCACCCCATAAGCGCAGTGCACGCACACTGGTGGTGGGGGGGGAGTGGGGGGTGTGGCACGGTGCACACTGGTGGTGGGGGGGGAGTGGGGGGTGTGGCACGGTGCACACTGGTGGTGGGGGGGGGGGAGTGGGGGGTGTGGCACGGTGCACACTGGTGGTGGGGGGGAGTGGGGGGTGTGGCACGGTGCACACTGGTGGTGGGGGGGGAGTGGGGGGGTGTGGCACGGTGCACACTGGTGGTGGTGGTGGGGGAGTGGGGGGTGTGGCACGGTGCACACTGGTGGTGGGGGGGAGTGGGGGGTGTGGCACGGTGCACACTGGTGGTGGGGGGGGGAGTGGGGGGTGTGGCACGGTGCACACTGGTGGTGGGGGGGGAGTGGGGGGTGTGGCACGGTGCACACTGGTGGTGGGGGGGGGAGTGGGGGGTGTGGCACGGTGCACACTGGTGGTGGGGGGGAGTAGGGGGTGTGGCACGGTGCACACTGGTGGTGGGGGGGGGAGTGGGGGGTGTGGCACGGTGCACACTGGTGGTGGTGGGGGAGTGGGGGGTGTGGCACGGTGCACACTGGTGGTGGGGGGGGAGTGGGGGGGTGTGGCACGGTGCACACTGGTGGTGGTGGGGGGAGTGGGGGGTGTGGCACGGTGCACACTGGTGGTGGTGGGGGAGTGGGGGGTGTGGCACGGTGCACACTGGTGGTGGGGGGGGGAGTGGGGGGTGTGGCACGGTGCACACTGAGCCTAGGCGGAGCTGTCCAAGTGTTTCAGCACCGCGTAGTGCAGATCGCGACCCTGGTTTGCTTTAAGCAGGTGGCCAGGTGATTGACAAAAACCAAACTCAGCTGACTGCCAGCTCATGGTAGTTAGAAACGGACAGTTTCACTGCGCACTGTACATCTTCCAGAATTGGAAAATTAAGTTCCACTTTCTGGGAAGTCGTCAACGGTTGTCCCATGAACTCGCCGTCATAGAAATGTGGAATTTCCACCACCGCCTCAGAGCCACCGATTGAGATGGGAACTGCTCAGTGTTCGTCAGAGCAAAGAGTCGTTTGGCTCTTTTCTGAGCAATTTTGGGGATTTTGATTGCGACTGCCATCACACAACGCTCGCTCGCCTCGCCGGAGCGTCTTTCATGTTTCTCGAGGTGTGTCCGCAGGCGAGAGCTGTGCCGACGAGCGGTGCGGGGGGCCGTGAGGCTGCCTGCACGCCCGAGCCGCGCACGGTCGTCGTCCGAACATTCGGGCGAAACTCTCTGGGCCAGTTGCAAATCGTGATGTTTACATCATTATTTATTTATATCATTCATACCCTCATTGCAGCAGATGGTTGCACTTTGTTCATTTCCTGCAGTAATTAGGTGGCTCCCACAATCAAACCATCAATTGTCTGCAATGCCGAGCTCTCTTGGCGAGCAGATCCCACCTGCAGACCTCCGCGCCACCTGTTCACCCACAGCGCGTGGTATCATTTCTTTAAAGCAGGACGCTGGGCGGCTCCGGAAATCGAGCACCAAGCCGCCACGAACCGAAAACCTGGGTTCGAATCCGAACTGGTCTGCGATTGAATGGGTTCGTGAGCCGGTCGGTGCAGATCTTCGAGAGTCTTCCGCTCGCTAACGTGGGGGGTGGGGGGGGGTTCCCCCAGGCACTCCAGCTTCCTCTCGTACACAGGGGTGCACCTTCAATCAGAAGTTGTTGTCCTTCCCCAGCACTTCCAAATAGCACGTCTGGCTACGTACGGTGCGAAATAAGTTCAACATACATACAAAATTGCCAAACATACTCATGTAGCAGAGTCCTCCCGAATCAGAGAATTGAGACGCAGTGAGGCGCTCCCGGATAAGCTAACCGTAGGGAGGTGACGGTCTCAGGCTGGTCACCATTAACACCATCGCATTCAATTTGGTTTCCGAATTTAATTTGGAAAAATGTCAGCTCCCGAGAGCGAATGCATTCGGTTTGGCTGTAACGCAATGAACGGAAAGGTGCGTGTGAATGTGAAGTGCAATCAACACGTTCGTCCATAACGCTGTGGCCTTTAATGAAAATATCGGCGACGTTTCGGACAATGGCCCTCATTCATAGCACGAACAGTGGACTGAGTTCAATTGCAACCCTACGCCACAGTCCGTTCCCGACGACTGCTGTGCTTCTGCTTCTTGGCATTATCCCCAGTCCTGTCCTCAGCCACCATCCCCACGTCCACTCCACGATCCTTCACATACCGGTTCACCTCTTCACATCCCCTCTGCTTAGCCCTGCCTCTGGCGCTCCCACGTTCACCCCGTGCGGATTTCCTCTCTTCTCCTTGTGACGCATCACGCTTGCCACCTGAGTCGACTTTCATTCAGTTCGCCTGAGATGGGCACCAGCGCTCCCACCGTCTTCCTCCTCTCTTCATTTCTCATCCGATGCAGTCTTGCGCATCCCTGAGATCCGTCTGATCATCATCATCATCTTCATTTTCCATGGTACACAACCTCTGCTCCTCCGTGGGATTTAAGAGTCCGTCGTTCAGGCCCGCACGTCGATAGCACTCTGCAACAGTTGCGTATAGATTCGTCTTCTCCCGACAGCGCGGTAAGTGGAAGAGAAGTGGCAATAAAACACAAAGGGATTGGCGTGCGGCGCGTGGCAAGGAAGCTGAGCGTCCCGCTGATGTGCGACCCCCTCCCTCCCCTCCCTTAGGATGGTGGAGGCGTCACGCAGGGCGCGGTGGGGGGCGACTGGCATGGGAGCTGCAACCTGCCCGCTGTGACCACCTCCTCCTCCCACCTCATCCTCCCACCTCCTCCTCCCACCTCCTCCTCCCACCTCCTCCTCCCACCTCAACCTCCCATCTTCTCCCACCTCAACCTCCCACCACCTCCCACCTCTTCCCACCTCTTCCCACCTCCACCTCCTGCCACCTCCTCCCACCTCCTCCTACCACCTCTCGACCACCAAGAAAATTCAAATGCGGCCAGAAGAGGGGGCGAGGAGGGGAGACGTCGCCCACAGCTCGTAATGCCGCTGAGGGCGACCATCTGTTGGTGAACGCGCTTGTGTACGCACACACGTGCGTGTGTACGCATACGCACGTGTGTGTGTACGCACACACACGTGTGTGCGCGTGTGTACACACACGTGTTTGTGTGTGTTCAGTCTAAATAGACAACGATCCCCCTTATAGCCGCAATAGACTGTGTGGGGCAAGTGCTGTTAGCGAGTAACACCAATGAGGCCGGAAAAACACACGAAAAAATGGGTGGCTAGTATCATGCCCGGCCACCTTTGTCTTCCGAGTGGCGATGTTTACACACCCCACGAGACACTAATTTGAGGTCGAGTCTACCTAGGGGAGGCCCAGGACCGGTGCAGATAATCGTCACCGGTGTTGGTGGCCGTGAGCGGGAATCGAAACTCGAATTACCGAGTTAATAGCGCAGTGCGCTAACCACTGCACCACCGCTCCCCCACCACCTGGGAGCGGTGGTGTCGTGGTTAATGGGGGTGTTTGTCTTTGTCAGTCTGAAAGAAAAAAATTCCTCGGGTGTTTACTGCGAATGCCATGGGCACGGTTGTGTCAAACCCGATCGACTGGGCCTACGCTCTCTGCAGGGAAATTGCTGTAGTAGAGTGCGGTGCGGTATTGTGTTATGTTCAACAAGAGTGATTGATTTTTTTTATTTTAATGTCACTTGATTTCCGCGCACGAGGAGTCGCCGTTGAGATTCGCTTCGTAGCGCGCGCGCTCTTCCCGAACAACCGCACTCGTTTTTCGCGAGAACAGCCACAACAAAAACAACCCCGCGGTGTTAACTCCACCACATCTAAAACAACCCCGCGCCAGTGGTGGAATTCACGGTCGCCACGCCTGAAGCAAAACTTCGTGCCAAACGAGCGAGGGACCGCCGCTCCACGTCTCTGTCCGCTCTCCGGTGTCGTCGCGGGCGTGGGCCCGCACCTCGCGCTGCGTCGTCACGCGGCGGTGGGGGGAGGGGGGGGTGACGAGCGCCGCGAGAAGTCAAGGCGCGCGTTACCTTCGTGATGGCACAAGAAACTCCCCCCCCCCACCACGCCGTGATGGTGTCGTGGTGCGAGATGGGATTGGATTGAGGCCAAAAGACATTGCCTCCACACCGCCGACTCCCCGCACTCCAAATGCCCCCCACCGCCCCACCGCCCCCCCCCCCCGCTGCCCCCTACTCAACTTCCTCAGTGTAGGCGCCATACGACCGCACCTCATCTTTAACACGCACACCTGTACCTCATTACCGCCGCTCGATTTCTCTCGCTCTGGACCTTCCGCCCTCTTGGCGGGAGGCAGGAGGGGGGGGAGTTCTGTTTCTTGCCAGGGCCCTAATCTGGAACCCTGCGGCTCCGTCCCATCCATTCCCATCCAGCGCAGCTGAGTCCAGCGGCCTCACCCTCAACGCCACGCTGGTGGCGCCCTCCAACTCCCACCCACGTCTTTACATTCGCGGGCACCGTGCCCGTGCGGATGGGTTCGCGTGGCCTTGGTGCTCAATGCCTCGTCATCATCATCATCATCGTCGACGATGATCAGACTACTGTTGGATGAAGGCCTCCCAATGCCGTGAGGGTTGTTTGACCTACTGTTCAGGGCGCTGTCAGTGAAGAAGTATGGGCTCAGGATTTATTCATAAATCACTCGCCAATGAAGTTAGCCGCCGCCGGGAATCCGACTCAGGTGGCCGGGCTCATAGTGCAACGTACGAACCATTGCGCCTCCACTCCACCTTGCGTCCAGAAGTTGAGACTGAGGGTCTGGGCTCGCGTGCGCCACACGCAGCCTGTCAGCTTGAGACTCCCATCTCGCCCTGCTGCATGGCGGCCGTGATGTGGCAGCACAGCAAGCAGGTTCGTGAACTCAGCTGTGACGATCGTTGAGTGTTTATCGGCGTCAGATCCCCGCGGGGTTTCTCCCGGACGCAGCAACACGCCCAGAACCGCGGCATTGGCCAAACACCCACGTGAGACGGAGTCCAGGGACTCCGCGAGCCTCTGCTGGATCAACAAACACCATTATTAGTTACCATTATAAATAAATGTGTCTTTTTATTATCACAAATGGCTTTTAAAATTTATTTGTCCACGGTTTGTTGTTGGGGGCCACATACATTGTACAGAGATATCAAAATACAGCAGGATGCGTACATCACACGTGTACGTACGGCTCGGGCGACTGTGGAGGCCGAGGGCGGGGAGCGAGAAGGGGGTGGCGAGACAAATGCGGGACGATGGCCACCAGCCTCGACAGAACACAGACGGGACTCGCGATGCAACGTGTCCCCTCCATCATCCCATCACCATCGCAGCGGCAGTGTTGGGGTACACACACACACACGAGGGCTTAATTCATCACTGGGTGTTTGCCAGGTTGATGTTCGACTGGAATAGGCGGCACACGACTTTAGTAGCCACAGCCCTGGTGAGAGAGGCATACTGGATGCGGTGTGCCGTGTGTGGAAATATTTTAGGGGGTCGCTAAGCTGGACAGACCCGGGTGAAATTAAGCCCTCGGTGCAGCCTCGAGCCACGCTTTCACTTGGAGGCTCACACCGACCGAGAGCCGCAAGACCACGCCACTGAGGACTTTTAAAAGACAACGCCAGGTCACGACCCCTTGTGACACCTGCACCGCCGCCGCGTTCCTTCCGCCTGCGTGACACGCGGGGAAGTGCCGGACGGACGACGATCGAGATGAGCACCTCAGTGGGCCAGATTCACGTGTTGACGACACGGCGCTGCGACGCATCGCGTTGTGCGCTCTCGTTGGCGACGGAGATACAGGCGCTTGTTTGCCAATTGATATAATAATGATGATGATTATTCACAGCCCTCTGTCAATTCACTGCTGGATGGAGGCCTCCCCACGCTGTGTCACTCGTGGCCGTCGTCAGAGCGTACGCTGGTCAGTGTGGGGTGATGAAGGGCGGCGCTGCGACACTCAGGACCGGTTCAGATATCATTCGCCACCGACATTAGCTACGCCCGGGTATCGAACTCGGGTGACCGGCGTCGAAAGCACGGCGCGCTTAACCATCGCGCCGCTTAATCGGCCGTTCACGTCAATGTGATTCTGGCACCCGTAATATGTGCGGTCATGTTGCCAATTGACGAGATCGAGTTGGGCGTTCAACAGCGCCGCCGGCGGCGTGGCTCCTGTAAGTACCCGGAGGGTGTCGGCGTCAAGGAGACACGGGCGTGCGGGGGAGAGTGCGAGTCTCACTATGCGTGCAGGTGACGAGCGCTACGCTTGGACAAGCAGCAGATGGTCCGCTCCGCGCTGCTTCGGGTAGCGAGCCCACACGGCTCTGTGCGGGGACCCGAGCGAGCGAGCGGGCCATGGTAGAATGACCCTGACCGAGATGCCGCATGCTGGCGATGCAGAACGTGAGCTGTCGCTACGGTATTTGTAGGAATGCAGCGAAGAGCTTGAGGAGGGTTCCAACTCTACTCCGGGGTTTCCATTCTTGGGCGACAACGCATGCAGGCGGATTAGCTTAGTGCCTGGATTTATCTGGCAGTGTTCTCACAAAGATACCCATCGACTCACGTCGAGACCCACAGATCCACACAGAGACACACATAGTCACATGTATACCCACATACTTACATAGAGACCTTGAGACTCACAGATACCCACTGAGCAACTGGAATAACCTGGCAGTGGCTTCATCGTCGGCGCTTTCTCCAGCAGAGGGGCGTTCGATGCCCACTCAGCTTCCCAAGAAACAACATTTGCTGGGAGCCCAACACTGGTTTCATCAGCACCACCATCATCATCATGATGCTATTTTTATGTTGAAATCATTAATAATCCAACTGCGCGTGAGATTGGAAACAAAAAACCCGGAGTGGAATTTGTAAACCTCCTCAACGCGGAGCCATGAGTCCACGCTGGGCAGGACGCACTGATCAGGTGACATGGAAAATGGATGGAAATGGGCACCAAGATCCCGTAGGGGGCATTCTGGATCCCATCGCCACCACCTACTCAAAACGCGATGGCACCGCTCTCAGACCAACGTCTGGGCCTGACCTTGGGGCGGGCCCTCAGCCAACCACGGCGAGACGGAGCGCGGGCGCGCATCAGCGGACGTGCCTCGTACGTCAACAGAAGCTGTCGGCAATACCAAAGGGCTTCTGATCAGGCATGCGGGACACGAAGGCATCATTTTGACACTGGGCTTAAATCGAGGCCTTTGAGCTGTGCAGCACAGAAGTGGACACAATTTCAAATTGAAGAAAACAAATTCAAAGGGAAACCACAGCAGGTGCCGATCAATCAGCGATGATTCTACTCTGCCGACGAGGACGCGCGGTTTATGTCGGGCACAAATCGCTCCGTGGGGCAGGAACGCGGGGTGCGTTTGTTTCCATGAGCCAGCCGCGCAGAGTGCGCGCGGATGACTCGCGGTCCACCCTGCTGCGTGTGGCTGCGGACGGGAGATCGATGCGGATGCGATGCACATTTGGGGCGACCGTTGTCCGGTTTTTTGACGGCAATAGCCCGAGTCGCGACCGAGTCCTCACCAACAAAATGAACGCCTGACGCGTCTTCTGAGTTTGTCTTTTTTCCCACTCAACGAGTTCTTAAATGGCCGTCGTACAACGCCAGTTATAACGCAAATGAACCGGCGAACGCATGAACAAACGTCGAGAACGCGGCGCCGAGACGGCGGGGAGGTGGAAATAAACGACAGAGGCGGTGCGCACTACGATTATGAAACACATGCTGGAGCCACGGTCAACACGCGCTCCCCATTCTCCGCTGTCGTAAAACCTTTCCACGAAACATTCCTAATTCCACTTAATGTACAGGTTCAATAAAAAAAAACAGAAGCGACCGTCATGCTGGGGTTTCAACACAAACATCGTTACATTCAGATCACATTTTGTTTGTTTAAACATTCAAGGGTTGCACGGAAGAGAAAAACAAGCGTCCCCTTTCATCCCCCTTCGACTTCTCGACAGCGATGGCGCACGACGCGCGTACCGGAGGGGCCGCGGCGATTCGCAAGTTCGCCGATCGGCATCGTTCCGCTTGGCGGAACTTGCTCGGGGGGGAGGGGAGTGGGGAGACGGGGGACACCAACGCACGGACGCACGCACGGACGGACAATCCACCAGACGGACAACGGGAAATTCCACATCGCCGTGCGCACGACGTCATCGGATCCCGCAGCCGCGGCAGGGCACGGCCACGAGCCCACGACAAGACGGCAGGCAGCTCCCCCTCTACAATGGGCATTGAGCGAATATTCAGCTTGCATATTGGTATTGTTTGGCCTCTATCTCTCCCACCCACCAAACTGGCACTTCTGTTTCCCCTCTCACCTACCCACCTACCTCTCTCTCGCTCTCTCCTCTCTTCCCCCAGATAGTCCAATGCATTAAATTACAGGACAGTGTATTATTGATAAATCAATTGCTTGCCAAGAACATCTCACACAGATTGTTCTGTGCACAATAAACATAAATTGCACCTAGCACATCTTCATAATTAATCACGGCTCGGCGGGCCAGACGATTCTAACAAAACGTTACCTGCGTGCGTGCCGCGTTTGCAGTGCGTGCCGCGTGTGCAGTGCGTGCCTGTCTGGGCAACGGTGGCGGTGAGGGAGGAGGGGGTAGGGAAGCCCGGTGTTTCCATCACTCGGGGTCCGCGAAACAGCGCACCGCTCACTCTGCCCGCTGTAACGATTCGAAATCAATGCTGGCACAAGCAGCAGACGCTATCAGCAGCCGCTCTGACTCAACACAGACAAAGAGTGTCACGTGAAGCAAGAAAGCCACACCGATGTTTCTTCCGTTCTGCTTTCCACATTATTAAAATTATTACCAGCGCTTCGTTTCCCACAGTCATAGTTTTCAGGTCGCTGTTCCGACAGGATTTGGCTGCACGTGACGAGAAGTATCCCCACGCCGCAGCGATAGGGATGTACTTGATGTGGTGTGCCGGGTGCAGAAATATTTGCTGGCTCGCTGATCCAAAAGAGACCCGGCTGAAATAAATCTCTGATCATTATTACCTTATACTTATGATATATTACCGTATAATCATGATATTCCCATTGTAATGCTATCATCCCGAGGTGGCCAGCAGATGGGAGACCTTGCGTCAGCACCAGGGGACGTCGTCGCCCCGGGCTTTGTGTCCCACCTGAAGGGTGCTGCTATTAATAATCTGCAAGATGTTGTCAATTGACTACTGGATGAAAGATTCCCGACGTCGTGTTAGTCTCGGGGGCTATTTTAACCACACTTCACCACCACGGACGGCCCAGCGCTGCTTAAGATATCGCGTGCCACCGATGTTAACCGTGACCGCGAATCCAACCCGTTGGCACTAACCACTGCACCGCCGCTCCGAACCCCACCAAACAAAAATTGCCAATCCAAACTGAGCACCATAGAATAGGAACGTGACAAATCATCAATTCATCGATTAAAATCAATTACCACGCGCAAAGTAACGTGCATTACAATGATTTCCATAATCTACGATGTATGCAAATTGCATGCAAATTATATGCTCACCTTACATGTCGGCTAATGGGGCGCACGAAACGGTACAGAAACAGCAATGGGAACAAAGACGGGAAACGCGAGTCAAGCCACGGATCAAATTCCCAAATCTCCGAGATCGTGAGAAGCCATCTCGAGACCCACTTCGCTGCCTCGCCACGGCGGGGGCGACGGGCGGTCAGCCGACTGACCGGCTGCTACTCACGGGGCCCACGAGGGGTCCAACCGCGCCTGGCCACCACTTCACTTCCCCGTCCTCCGACACGCACTCTGACCCCGGGCCTTCCGTCCTGGGCACGTGGACCGCGCGGTCTCTGCCAACGCGATTCTGAACGTCACTTCGGCCCACGTCAACCCCCCCCCCCCCCCCCCCACTAAATGTGAACGGTGAACACTGGCAGCCACATGTGGGGCTTGTCTCGGGGCCATCGGTTACCCTGGGACAAGCTGTGCTCAGAAACGTGGCACGTGGGGGTAACCCAGCACGGTGGGCAGGGTGCTGGTCGGTTTTGTTTGATCGTACTTCGCAAACATTGGCCCTCAAATGAAGAAGCTACAATGGTTGATTTACAATGAACCTTCTTCACCATTTCTCCGCTCGAGAGACAATATACGTGATAAGTAAGGGCCAATGCCAGAAACGTCGCCTATTACATGTTTCTATTCATTTCAGTGCTATTGGCGAACGTGTTGAGTTTGTGTCGTGTCACTGTGCACCGCTGCCAGTGCAGGACCGCAGTGCGCGCTGTGGACAGGGGGCCTCGGGGAGAACGCGTAATCATTGAGGTGCAGGCAGCAGAGGTCGGCATGTGACGAGCGAGCGAGCGAGCGAGTGGGGTGGAGTGGACGCTGAGCCGCCTGATCGCCCTGTGCCAGTCGGTGCCGGCATGAGCCATCAATTAGTGGCGTCATCAGAGAGCTGGCTCAGTAGATGGGCGGGTGGCTGGATGAAACTATACACTTAAACACTTATTTATTTTTCAAGATGAGCTCCACTGAGCTACACAGCTCTTTTTCAGAAGCGACCTGGCCACAAATGATAGCTCAACGAAGTGGCTTCTCAAGTGGAAATTTATAGCAGCCAAATATTATTCGCGCAAGTTTCCAAATGTGCAGAGAAAAACCTTAGGACCCCGGAAAAAAGTCCACACGATTACGGGGAGAACATGCAAACTCCAAATATACAGGCGTCAGGGTCGGGATGGAATCCACGACCTCCTGTCTACTAAGCAGGGTAGTTAACATCTTGCTACCATGGTCTCCAAGGTGACTGGCTGGCTGACTTGGTAGCGGCTGGTAAGATAGATGGATGATGTGCGGTTAGCTGGGTGATTGGGAGTGTCGAGGGAGAGTGAAAGGCGTGCGAGCTGCGTGGGTTGATGGGTAGATTACTTGCTTACTGGAGAACGGAGTGAATGTGTGACGGACGGGCTGAGTCGGCGAGTGTCTGGCTGGTTGGTTGGAAGACTGGCAAGGTGGGTGGCTGATGGTGAGAATGGTGGCTAACCGGCTGGCTGAGTGATTGGATAGGTCGGGGGCCAGGTGGTTGGCTTTACTGAGACAAAGGGGTAGAGATGGGCAGAGAAGAGCGGTTTGTGTTGTGGACAAAGTCCAATGTTTGAGCAGGGAAGCATCGTGGGACAATCCGTGCCATGTTACACCTTAGCCCACCTTCCACCCACATCCTGCCAGGAGAATGAATGCAGCAATTGGCACAAGTGGGAGGGGGAATAGCGTAAAGGAGCATGAAGGCGGAACCTGCACGCTCATCGTCAGCCAGGGCCTATCCACTGCCGAATTAAAGCCTCACCATTGTCAAAATCCCTCAAGATCTTGCTCCTACATATGAGCACATTCTTTACTTTCACTGTCATCACATCACAAGTCTCGTCCATCAGTCACCATTGTGTCCTGCCACTGTACGTCCTGCCCCCACCCTGAGTTTCTCTCCTTAGTAGCCCACGTGACGTCTATGACTTGCATGTGTGTCTCTGATCCGCGTGGTGTTCCTTTCTCTGCCCCAATGTCATAATCACGGAGAAATGAGTTGTGATGACACGAGCATTATTGACACAACAGCACTTGTGCCAGTCTAGGTGCACTTTGAGGCCACGTGGATGTGCAATACAGCATACGTGCACACAACGACGCGTGCATGCGTTATCTTTATTCACTTCTTGTGTTGGCCCTTGTCAATCCACTGCTGGATGACGGACCTCCCCACGCCGTGTGTCGGTCATGGGGGTTGTTTGACCATACTTCACCACGTCGTGCTGCATGCTATTACATACTAAGGATGATAGCGGGGATTGGGGAGTGGGGTGGAATTTGTTGAGGCGATGTCGACTTTACTGCTGTGATTGGAGCGCAGCGGGGAAAAGGGATTGGGGGCACAGGGTGACGAAGGGGAGTGAAGGGAGTGGAGGGGGGAAGGGAGGGAGGGAGTGGAGGGGGTAGAGTGGAGGGAGGGAGTGGAGGGGGGAAGGGAGGGAGGGAGTGGAGGGGGGAGTGAAGGGGGGGGGGGAGTAGATGGGGTGGAGTGGAGTGCAGGGGGTGGAGTGGAGGGGGTGGAGTGGAGGGAGGGAGTGGAGGGGGGAGTGAAGGGGGTGGAGTAGAGGGGGGAGTGGAGGAGGGGTGGATGGGGTGGAGTGGAGGGAGGGAGTGAAGGGGGGAAGTGGAGAAGGTGGAGTGGAGGGAGGAAGTGGAGGGGGTGGAGGGGGTGGATGGGGTGGAGTGGAGTGGAGGGAGGGAGTGGAGGGGGTGGAGTGAAAGGAGGGAGTGGAGGGGGTGGAATGAAGGGAGGGGGTGGAGGGAGTGGAGGGAGTGGAGGGGGTGGATCGGGTGGGAACCGCACAGGGCTCAGCAGCTGGGCCCTGCGTGCGTGCACCCGTCCGGCATAATTTCATCTGACTCACAAATTAGCAGCCTGCGGTCTCATCTCCGAGGAATGCGCGCGGAATGTAATGAGTTCTTTAAGTGAGCTTGAGGTTGTAATGACGAAGCCCAGGTGGGGGCTCTCTGGGAGCGATCCCTCTCGTCTCGCTGGCAAGCGGCGGCGGTGTTTCTCGCGAGCGCGCGGCTGAATGCTTCCCCAGCGAGCCACTGACCAGCGATGGTGAAGTATGATCAAACAACCCCCCCCCCCCCCGCTATTAACACATACTCACCTAAAACCATCATCTCGTAATCCTCCAGCCATGGCATCAAGGAACAGCCACCGCCAAGAAACGACGACGTCTAATTCCCCTTCATCCTCCTGCTCATTGCCACCCCTGTGGTGCAGGAGCGTGACCCGTGCCTCGTAACTCTGCAAATGCATCTGTGAAGGCTGTCGCGAATGGAGTACACGACCGTGCTGCTGCTGCTGTACTGCCCCTGCACTCTTCGGCAGCGCGAGCGGCCGTGCAGATGCACACGAGTGTAGCTGGCCATTGAAGTCGTGCAATTGTAATTACACATTATATTGTTTTACATTCTGTACCGCATCTCTTTAGCTACTGCACACACACACACGGACGTGTATGCGAATTCTGGTCTCTCCCCAACAAGACAACGAAACGCTCCTCAAGAAACATCCAAATGGGAGCAAGCCCCTCTTTTGAAGAGTATTGAGTTTCGTTGTGGCTTTGTCGACTGAATGAGGAATTATTATCATTCAGCGCTACTTGTGCGACGAGGGGTGTCAACACCAGCACCAACTACAATCCTCTCTTACCCCCCCCCCACCCTGCCACTGTTCCCCTCTCGACAAACAACTCCCCGTCTTCTCCCCGCAGTACGAATACGCACGCTTGGACACCAAACTCTCGGCCGTGTCCCAGCCGGCCCCCTCCCTCGCCGCGGGGAAGCCGCCGGCGGCAGCAGCAGCACGCGGCGCTTTGCAGCGACCACGACGCTGGCGCTGGGCGACGCGGGAGCGATAGTGACGACGACGACGATGATGATGACGACACTGGGCGGACTGCAATCGAAACACCGACGAGAGTTCCACGTGCACAACGTCGCCACACGACACGGAGGGGTTCCACACGCAGACCGCGGCCTAGCGCCCGGACGGAACACGGCGTGGGGGGGGGCGGTGAGGGGGTGCCAATGAATGAAACAAGACGCACGATTTATTTATCTTTCCCAGGATCTGGGGGGCGGGGGGGGAGAGAAAAAATAAAACACAGAATACTCAACGTCATATTATTTAGCTCATTCATGCGGTAAACACTAAACTTCTCGCTGGACAGGTGTACAAATTATATACACGTATTTATAGTATAACATTCTTCTCTTTATCTTGACCCTCGGTGGACTTTGTAGTTTACAGAATATTGCTTTAAGTGGCAAAGCAATGCTCCCTCTTGCGACGGGAGGCCCGCCCGCCCGCCCGTCACCCTGCTTGCCGTTGTTACTAAGTGTAAGTGACCGGCTGTCTGACCTGACTGGATTAGCCATCTGCCTGCCTCGCTGGGCTAACAGACGAAGCCATTCGGGGATGGCTGTGGAAGTTTGGGATGAAGCGTCAATTGTTCTCGGCGCGGGAGCATCCGTCTGTCCAGCAGCTGTGGCCGGGCGCGTCGATCAATAAATAAATCGAGAGTAAATCGATTGGTTCTCGAGTCTGGCGCCAGATGAGACGGCCGCCGTCGCGTGCTCTCGTGACACCTCGGGGTTCGGAGTTCAGAGCCACAGTAAGAAACGCGTTCGTCATTGACCGCATGAGAGGAGGCGGTCATCGGCTGAAGTCTGCTGCTCACCCTGATCAGCAGCAGCAGCAGCAGCGATGAAATCCGTGAGCAGCAGCGATGCATTAGTGGTCAGCATCAGTGGCGTAGCTACCGGGAAGAGGGAGGGGGGCGCATGGAAGGCTGCGAGGAAGGGGGCAGCAATGTTGGACGGCGCGGGTTCCATTTCATTGCTTGCACCGGGGCCCATGCCGACCGCGTCGCGCCACTGACCACCGCATCGTCAGCCCTTGGCGGGGAGCCCCGTTGCCTTTAGCCGCGCTGAACCGCTGATGCGACGGAGGCAACAGTGGCGCGGGGAAAGATCGTCGACGCCTCCTGTGCGCCGCCGTCACGGCACGCACGGCGGTCCCGGCGCGGCCCGCAGAGCGGCGGGGGAGGCAGCCGAGGCGGGGAGTTGACGAGCTGCTCGTGGGGTTCAGGAGACCCCGGCCGTTGAAGCTGACTGTGGGCCGGTGGTACCAGTGGGCTGGAACGGAGGCAGGGGAGGGGAGAGAGAGAGAGCGAGCGACATTCACTAGAATGAACAGAGATTCGTTTCTCACAGAATATTTACCAGGCTGCTGATAAGACTGGAGTAGGTGGGTCCCGTGACTGGTAGCCACAGCCCGTAGCGAGAGAGATGGTGGAGGTGGTTTGCTGGGTGCGTAAATACTTGCCGGGTGGCCTGCACAGCAGCATTCCAAGCAATTTTGTAAACCAAAAAAAACTTCGAGTTACGGCGCGAGTGACAAAAACAATTAGAGCAATAACGATGAAAATAATTTACACTAATTGAAATAAGACATATTACACAATAAATCCATAACAACACACGGCTGTAAATACTCGTGTCGAATCGATGCCACCAACATAAGCGAACAATAAACACTTTTACGACGCTTTTATTAACGCGGCGAATGCGTTTCGCTTTGATTGGATTCGCAAACTTCGCCCACATATTCACGGCCATGCCGTCCACACTTTCAGAGTTAATTGCAGCAACAGCAACAATACATAAATCACTGCCTTTAATTCCAACGTTGTTTTGTTTACGCGTTGAAAGCTGAGCTGTCTATGAATGGAAGTGGGTGGGGTGGGCGGGCAATATTCACGAACGTCAGATCGCCACCCCAAACGAATTCTACATCAACTGCACAATCTATTCACAAAAAAATATAAACTTCTTTACATTAAAGGGAGGCGCGGGGGAGGTGTTTGTTCATCGGCGGAAAAAGCCGGGAGGCCAATCCGGATTGGTACGCCACTCGCTGGCATTTTCCATTTCCCTGCCGACAAAAAGATCAAAGAGGGACTCCTCCGCTTTGATGTGAATTGGGCACGGCGAGTGAGTGCGTGTGGCATCTGCGTGGGGAGATGACAGGGAGAGGGAACCGTTGCTGGCACAGAGGATGCATCGGACAAGCTGTACCCCCCTTGGCTCGGTGCCCCCCTGAACGCGGCCCTCTGACTAATGCGTGGGGCGTTGCACAAAGGACGGTGGCGCGCGTGAAAAGTGGGGCAAAGCAAAGCAAAGACAGAGGCGCGTGTGCGCGTGCGTCCTTTAAGCAGCCGGTCTGGTTGGTCACGGATGAACGCGCACAAAACCTTTTAGCAACTTTCTGGTTTTTCTCAAGCAACCTTTGTCCAATCTTAATTTTAGAACTTTCGTGACTGCAGGAATTATTATTTGGTTCTTTCGGTTAAGTCACGTCTAAAGATAAAATAATAAATTAAATTAAATAATAGAATACGACGTTTGTGTTGCAATCGAAACGTCGTATTCAATTATTTAATTTAATTTATTATTTTATCTTTAGACGTGACTTAACCGAAAGAACCAAATAATAACCTTTGTCCACGTTTTTTTCTTCTCTCTTTCTCTCTCTCTCTCTCTCACCACCCGGTCGCCAACTCTGTTGATCGATACTTTTTTGGTAATTTCAATTCGCTTTCATTTTCGTGCAATTCCAGCGTCGAGCATGGATAAGTGCTTCGATGGGCGACCACCGTGCATGGCGCAGGCGCTGTGGGCTGTCCGTGGAGACCCGCGACTTACGGGGTGAATCGCATTTCGGTGGACAACGCCAGTCTGGCTGGCGTTTGAATTACGGTAAGCCCTGAAGCTCAGCTTCCCTTGCCCCCCGTAGGTGAGAATGAGTGTCTGCGTGTATCGAGAATAAATGGGGAATGAGAGGCTGTGAATCACCCGTGTGAAATGAGCAATTTGAACAAAGATCCACGTGGAATGAACGCACGTGATGAGGAATGAATGACCCTGCGGCAAACATCATCGATGTGCAACCAACTTCCTTGTGGAACAAACATTCGGCGTGGAACAAACGTCGGTTCGCTATGAACGTACGTGTGCATTTAAGCTCTGCGTGGGACCAGCATTCTCGTGGAACGTTCGATCGTAAGAACAAACGTTGGCGCGGAGCGAACGTGCGCGTGGATCGAGCTTGTGCGGAACTCACCGTGGCCCTTGCTCGCTCTCCGGGCCACGGCGACGCGGAGGGCAGGGGGGCACCCGACCCGGCCAGCCGCAAAACCTCTTGACGTGACGCAGAGTGACGACGGAGTTTGGTGGGATCTAGAGGTGGTTCTTGAGTGGCGAAGGGAGGGCGAGGGAGAACAGGGGTTGTGGGCGCGCTGAGTGAGGGTGGAATGTCACTGTCAGATCGTCGTGCATATGGTGGTGGTGGTGGGAGGGAGGGAAGACGCGGGCAGTTCGGGTTTATGGGAGGCATGGGGGAGAGGAGACGGAAGGAAGGAGTGGGGGGAGGGGGGCTTCTAGGCTGATGTCTGAGCACAGGGCATGACCGCATTGAGCGATCGGAAGCCCAGGATATTCTTGCTAGAACACCAGGTCCCCCAGAGGCTCCCCTGGTCCGGGGGGGGGGAGCAGGGATGGAGCAGGCGGAAGCAAGGGAGGAGCAGGGGTCGGGATTAGCGGAAGAGGGCGGCAGGGGGCACACAGAAGCGACACAACACAAACACGCGCTCGCCGGCGCCAGCAATCGCTCCGCCGCTCGGCCGATTGCCTCGTCTGTCAGGAGGAGGGCGAGCCACTCGTGTGCCGTGCTCCCGTAACCACTGCGATTGCCTGGTGGCGAGCGATCCATCCCGAAGGCTGCGCCAGAGTGATCGCGTGTTGGCTGGCGAGACGTCCGTCGCTGTGATCCGCCCTCTCACGTCTTAATGGACGTGGGGCTATTTTTATCGCTTGTTTTTTTTATTTTACCTTTTGCGTTTCATGCGTGTAAGTAAAACAACACAGCAAGCCTTGTTGTACTCAGCGGTTCTGCCGTTCCGCGCTGACACATGGAGACACGCGATGACACGCGGATGACAAGCGGTGATACGCGAGGACACGTGGGTGACACGTGGGGACACACGGTGACACGTGGGGACACACAGTGACACGTGATGACACTCGCCATGTCTGCCTGCCTGCACGGGGTAAGCATTCACTTGGCAGCCCCAGTGACCCAGGGTGGTGGTGGTGGTGGTGACTCAATTTTATCTCTCGGTCGTGTTTCGCTTTCTCAGTCATCCTCCAGTTGCTCCTCTCGGGGTGACGTCACGGGACAAAGATATTTACATTTGACGTCACCCTGCGTTCAACAAAAAACGTCCTCCAGAAGATGACTGCATATAACTACTTTCTAAGATCCCGAGTATGACTGAGGAGTCGGCGCTACAGTCACGGATTGTTTAATCTATCTGGGTGGAGCTTTGAGCGTCACTCGATGTGTGCTCGAGTTGACTGCGGCAGGCTTGAACGCTCACTGTGAGTGCCGGCCAAACATACCGGGCGCAGTACCCTCCTGAAAGGGCTCAGCGACTTTTTCCTGAGAACGATCACAAGTTGATTAACCATTTAGAGCGCAGAGCCTATGACCAATTCAGCTGTAAATACACTCAATCTTAGAAGCCAAGCAGGTTTCGGCCCGCTGAGTGCGGCCCGCCTCACAGGTGACATCGGCAGCCGGGACACAGTCAACAGCAACATCAAATTCCGTACCGCATTGCTATGCTGTCTTCACCGAGCCACGCTCACCAGCGTGGTCAATTGTGCTCATTAACCACCCAAGAATGTACGGCGCCAAAGAAGTTCAAGACACATACATTCAGCAGCGGATTCACCAGAAGGGCCGTGCACGCTGAACACGCTAGAGCGCAGGGCAGGGCCACGCATTGCGCTGACCCCGAGTCGTGCGCGTCACGAGCGGAGCTGCGATCTCCGCTCGTTTGGGTAACCGATGCCTCTGCCGAGCATCGGTTCCATTGCCAACACGGGCATGAGTGGAGACAAAAAAACGTCCCACCTCTGCTGCCGTGTGTGCCCCTGGACGGGAGGTGACGGCAATGATGCGCATGCAGTGACGTCATGGATATCATCAGGTGCGGCCTATAGGAGGTTTCCCACCTCCGAGGAGGCAGGATTTGCTTCGAGCTATCGGTCGTACAACTCGAAACAGAGTCGAGTATAACGACGCCACCGACTGATCGTGACAGCCGTCGTCTCGAGCCGTCGTCTCGAGCCGTCGTCTCGAGCCGTCGTCTCGAGCCGTCGTCTCGAGCCGTCGTCTCGAGCCGTCGAGACGACGGCTCGAGCCGTCGTCGCTCACGAGCTGTCCTCCCCCTGTCTCCTAACCCTCATGAGGCCGACGGGGCGGGCACCTCGCACGCCGGAGTGTGGCCCACGAGGGCCCTGCCGCGTAACGTCGTCGTGCAATCAGCGCCGCCGAGCTGCTGCTGCTGCTGCGCTCGCGAGCGCGTGGGGGGGGGGGTCGCGTTCTCCGGTGTCGGGGAACGATTAACGCCGCCCGCGCTCGACACGCGATTGATGAGTCCCAGCCGCCTCGCGTCGCAGCTCGCGGATTGGGTGTCGGGAGAGACGATACCCTGCGAGGCGGGTGCCGAGCGGTGGTTGTGCGTTGGGGTTAAGCGAGTGCCTGGGTGAGGCGTGGCACGGCACGGTGTTGGGGGTAGGGTCAGGCACTGTGAGTGCTGTAAACCCCACAATCTACATTACAGTTTCGGCCGCTACTGAGTGGCAGGTGACATCTGAACCCCCCTCTGCTCGACGTGCACTGGCCTGTGTGGAGCAATATGCAACTGGGATCAAGCAACGCCCATGATCGATGTATCTGGGGTGATGGCGAGGGGGCCAGGGGGGCGGGGTCCTTCACCCGCAGTGGATTCACAAACACTGCCCCCCGCCCATGCTTTCCCCACCAACATTCGAGTCCTCAGCCACCACCGATTGCTTTCAGCTTGTGCCAAGTCAGCAGCCCGTCGGGGAGTCGCTCCTTTTCTGCGGCACTACATCACATCCCGAACAGACGGGGGGCGGGGGAGAGGTTGTGGGGGGTGGAGGTGGGGGCGGTGGGGGGAGAGCTCTTGCCTCGGCCAGGAGGTGCCAGTGAGCGATGGGCTTGCGTGGGTACGCCAGCATCTCGTTCCAGTGGTCGCGGCCCATCCCCTCCGCCTCTCCGCCCACCCAGCACACGCCGATCACCTCGTTGTGGCCCACCCTGCGGAACGAGACGTGGGGAGGGGGTGGGAACGCGCGGTTAGCCCCTCGGTTGGCATCACGGCCGCCCGGGTGGTTGGTGAGAGAAAGGGGCGTAGAGGTCACAGGGGTTGGACAGATTTCACCTCGAGTCGAGGTGGAATTCTACCGACAGGGGTTGCGCAGTTTTGCTGCTGTGCGTGGCGCTCTCCGATGTTGCTCGGCGCGTTTATTTCTCCACGTGCTGCGAGCTCCATCGAGAATGAGCGACTCCCCACTGAGTGAAGGCGGACTGCTGAGAGGCTTCGACAATGCCTTGGTCGTCAGAGCGGAGATTGCGTGGAGCGGAGTGGAGTGAGATGAGAGGGGCTAGGTAGGAGAGTGCACGGACGGGGATCCCGGTGAAACGAGAGGGGAGAGGTCAGGCTGGGGGCGACTCCATGCGAGATCGTGACGGCGAATGTGATCGTGATGTCGATCTGGAACAGGATTGGGAAGCAGTGGAGGGAGATGAGTATCGGGGCCACGTGGTCGCGTGTGTGGGCGAGGAGACGGCGGAGGAGAATGAGCCTCATGGCTCGGCTGCTCCTTTTATTCCGAAAATGAGGAAATGTGGGGGACAGGGAAGGAAGGGGGACTCTGTGTGGGTGGCAGGGGGGGGGGGGCTCAGGAGATGAAGAAGCAAACTGGCTGTGCGACCAGCGCGTGTGCGAGAAGGAGGAGGAGGAGACACCGGGTCAATGACATCGACTGGTAATTACCAGCATGGCTGCCCGGCCCGTTCTCAATTACTCAGCACCGTCACTCCAGAAAAAAATGTGTGATTGATTACCATTAATTGAGATTGGTCAAAATACAATTACAATTCCATGCTGCCCGGCATGAGAGCATCCATTAATAGCCGCACGTTTGCTGCTGCTTACGAAACTACAAGGTCATTAATTGCGCCGCATTAATGATACTGTACCACGGTGGTGATATGTTAACTCCCTCGCCGGGTATACAGGAGTTTGTGGGTTCGATTCAGACCCTAACGCTGGAGTTTACACGTCCACATGATAATCCACTTCGTTGAGCTATCATTTGTGGAAATAAAAGCTATTTCGCTCAGTGGGCAGTACTTGGTAAAATAAAATAAATAATTAACGGTTAGTTACGTTCACATGGCCCACGTGTGTTTGCGTTGGTCCATGAGCGCAAATACAAAGGCGTCTCACGTCAAAGCGGCCGGCATCAGAGAGCAGGAGCGATGGCTCAGCTGGGAGCACTGAACACCCACACTGGCGGCACGCGACGGGAACGGACGCCCACATTTAATATTCGAATTCTCAGAGGTGAATTTTCGCCAAATTAAGTGAGGAATCAAAGAAATTGTGGTGGGATTTTTGCGTGATGTCATCAGGGACTGGGCTGAGACCATCAACTCCCTACCAGTTTAATCTATGGGAGTCTACGGTCTCTGTGTGAGTCTACGGGTCTCAACGTGAGTCTATATGTCTCTGTGTGAGCCTCCAGGTCTCAATGTGGGCCTACGGGTCTCTATGTGAGTCTACGGGTCTCTATGTGAGTCTACGGGTCTCTGTGTCAGTCTCCATGTCTCAATGTGGGTCTACGGGTCTCTATGTGCGTCTACGGGTCTCAACGTGGGTCTAGGGTCTCTATGTGAGTCTATGGGTCTCTATGTGAGTCTGTAAGTGTAATCGCTGTGGTGGTTGAGGCTGAATCCCGGACTGGATCCCAGGATCTCAACGCTGCTGGCTCAGCGTCTCTGACCGCCGAGTCACTCGGCCACCACGAGTCGATGGGCACAGCCACCCTAGGCAGGGTGGGGGAGCTGGGGGGTGGGGGCGTCACGGGTACCCACCGGTCGTAGTCGACGACGGCGATGATGAGGTTGACCTGGTCCATGTTCTCGGGTGGGATGTCGAACACGATCTCCTCGTTGTAGACGGGGTTGAGGGTGTTGCGCTTGGTCGACGTCTTCCGCTTCTTGAGACGTCGGCCCGAACACATGAGCGACACCTTCACGTAGGGGTCTGAGTGCGGGCGGGGGGGGGGGCACACGGGTCAGGGGTCGCGAGGACGCGAGCACGCAAGGAGACAGGCAAGTGAGAATACACGATCACGTGGAGATGGGGAATACGAGGATATGAGACATGAGAGAACAATGACTGAAGGAAAAATAAAAAATAAATTCCGGCGTTTCAATCGCAACACAAGCAATCGTCATCAGGTAGAAAGATACAACCGTAGAACTGCTGAACAAGGTTCAGCAGAACAAGGTTCAGCAAAACAAGGTTCAGCAGTTATACGGCTGTATCTTTCTACCTGATGACGATTGCTTGTGTTGCGATCGAAACGTCGTATTTTATTATTGATTTTTTTCTACCTACGTGACTTTAACGAAAGAACCAAAGAGCATGGATTCCTGCAGTCACGAAAGCTTCAAATCAAGATGGAAGAACAGAAGAACATGTGGAATGGATGTGAGTGAGTCTATGGGCCTCCGTGTGAGTCCGTGTATCTCCCTGTAAACCCAGGGACTGAATTTCTCACTGATAGACTGCGGTCACGTGACTGAGGTGTCTCGCTAGACATCGCCGTGGCGAGAGCGAGGCATGATGAGCTGTGGTGTGCCGGATGTAGATGTATATTTAGTGACCGAGCTGGCCGGACCCAGATTACATTCAGCCACGTGGTAGTCTGTGGATCTCCCTATAAGTTCATGGCTCTCTAAATAAGTGTATTCATCGTTCTGTTAGTGTATGAGTTGATATGTAAGTGAATGTAAGTCTACGGGTCTCTATGTAAGTGGTTGGATCTCTGTGTGAGGCTGGCATCGCTGCCTCACACGTGCGCTCGTGACCCCCGTCCGCCCCAACCCCAAGGCCGTGGGATCCCCAAACGACTCCGAAACACGGGAGCTTTAAATCTGCCCCACCGCCCACGGAATGATTGACACGGCCCTTCGCTCAGCCGCTCGCGACTATAAATCGTAACGACCGCAGCGCTGGCGAGCGGCAGCCGCTCGCTCACAACTTCCATCTGACCGGCGTGAGATCCGGCAGATGAACGGAAAAAAGACTTGATTTTATCTTACCTATACGTGTGTTACGCGTTAATAAATAAATTAAAGCATTGCTAAATTGTCAAAATGTGTAATTTATGTATTTACACTACGTTAAATATGTACGGGCATAATCTATTCCCCGGAGTTTAGCCGTGCAGTCATGTGTTAAATTAACTTGTGTTTTTCGCGAACCATATCCAGCCCCACTCGCCCAATCAATTGTTTTTTACCGCTCCCGTCAGTCACCCCCCCCCCCCCTCCAGCTTTGTGCCGCGAGCGTGCACGAGCGTTGCGTGTGGGCTGCTCAGGTGGCGTTGACGAGAGATGGGCTGATGTGGTACACAAGGCGTCCGGAGCTGAGTGGACTTGCCGATGGCCAGTACCAGCGGTGTCAAGCTCGGCCTATGTGGAGGAGGCTCGTGGACGCTGCTACTGGGCAATTTAGAGGCAGTCGTCCTTCAACAGCAACGGAGGACAGAGGAGCGACGCTCACAACAACGAGCGGAGCGTCAGGTGGAAAAAACTCAGCAAGTTGGCACAGTGGGGGGCACACGTGGTGTGTCTGTCAGTCATCTCAGTCAGTCAACCCATGGCATCTGGGTCTGTCCCATGACCTCCTGCTGACGAGCCTTTGACAGGTCGCGTGGCCTCCAAGTGATGAGTGTGTGATGAGAGTGTGGTGAGAGTTTGATGAGTGTGTGATGAGAGTGTGGTGAGAGTGTGGTGAGAATGTACATCACCTGAGGCCCCCGTGATGTCCATGGCCTTCAGGTTGCGCGCCTTGATGACGGTGAGCGTGAGTCTCCCGGCCGTGGGGAGGTAGCACAGTGAGAACATCAACTCCCCCAGGTCCACCTTCTCCTGCACCGCACCACGCCACACCGGTAAGTCAGCATAACCAGCCACACCGTGCCACACCACACCGTGCCACACCACACCGTGCCACACCACACCGTGCCACACCGTGCCACACCACACCGTGCCACACCACACCGTGCCACACCACACCGTGCCACGCCACACCGTGCCACGCCACACTGTGCCACGCCACACCGTGCCACGCCACACCGTGCCACACCACACCGTGCCACGCCACACCGTGCCACGCCA
Source organism: Lampetra planeri (assembly GCF_965212315.1). NCBI lineage: Eukaryota > Metazoa > Chordata > Hyperoartia > Petromyzontiformes > Petromyzontidae > Lampetra > Lampetra planeri. The sequence goes on from NC_136114.1 coordinate 15,152,787, forward strand.
CACCGTGCCACACCACACCGTGCCACACCACACCGTGCCACACCACACCACAACGCCGCCACCACAGCAGTGTTAGCGCATCGCACCCATGCGGGGTTTCATTTCAGCCGGGTCTGTCTGTGCGTGGGTTGCCCGGATAAAAACAAAGTTTGTATTTCCGCTCCCGGTACACCACATCCAGTACGCCACTGTTATCGTTAAGCATAGTGACAGTTTTGAGATTAAGATACACATGGGTGGTCTCACCGTTTGGCTATTTAACGGTTCAGTTTGTATTTTCCTGTTCTTAAAATAACAAACTGCTGAGATGATGATGATCGAACGAAATAAAATGAACCCAAAAAATCCCGACACCCTCTGGCTGGCATCACAGCGGAGCGTCGACGACGCTGACAGTCAACTCGCCATGTCCTGCCCCCTCGCCATCGAGACATCGGTGCTCACATCTCCCGTTAAGAGCCCTGAACCAGCGATGAGAATCCACACTCCTATAGAGCGGGCGCGTCTACTCATAGGACAACAACAATGTTGATCTTCCCCACAGAGTGGTACTCGTTTTATCAATCGCCGGAAGGATAATGGGCTGAGTCAACCCTCACAAAGGGCGATTTGAACTCGCGACCTTCCGATTGCCGCCGCCGTGACCCCTGCCGTGACCCCTGCCGGGTTCGCCAGCGCCCGTACCCTGAGCCGCACGCGGATTCCCCAGGGCTGGCTGGAGCCGGAAATAACCGAATCGATCAACCCTCTTGGTTTGTCATTTCGTTGTTGTGGTTGTTGTTCTCGTCCATCTATGTGCTGCTCGTCAATCCCGAAGCTCGTAATTCTCTTCCCCCATCGCGACGCTGCCACTTCGGCCTCCGTCGATGAATGAGAAGGGGGGGTGCAGGGCGGGTGAGCCTCGTCGACTGGAACGTTGGACTTCGCTCCACCGCGACCGCCGATCGCTACCGCCAGCGGCTGCTACCACCAAACTCGCCAGAATGATTTCCCCCTCCCCGTTGAGAGGGTCAACGTGGGACGTGAACAAAGGATGCGCCCCTCTGCTCGGAGTATTTATTTATTTATTCGTTCATTGCCATTTCGCGTAATTGAGTTCTCAGTGCAGGAGACGCGATCCCGACTCCTCTCGCGAGCGGAGAGCTCTCTGGCTCCTGCGAGCTGTTTACAGCGCGGGGGAGAGATTGCCTTGTCAAATGATTTGAGGGCATTAATGTAAAAAAAAAACGTTTTAAAAGCTTCTTCGAATGAATAATAACAATAATAACTCGTCTTCGTGCTGTACACATCCTGCTGTGCAGGGGGCAGGAATGAAAAATAATTTCATTGAATTCTGACTGCGTCAAGGACTCACGGTCCACAGTTCTGCCCCTCACCCATCACCCCTCACTCCTCACTCCTCACTCCCCACCCCTCACTCCTCACTCCCCACCCCTCACTCCCCACCCCTCACCCCTCCCTCCCCACCCCCATGCCCCACCCCTCAGTGACTCGTCCCTCTATGTTGAGGCGGCTATAAACTCCACCCCGGGGTTTCCAGTCTCCGGTGACAACGCAAACAGGTGCATTCATGGAGTGGCTGCACGTCGCTAGCAATTGCCTCACCATCAGCGCCGTCTTATATAGAAGCCCATCACACGCAGACCCAGAGTCACATAGCGAGCCATAGCCTCACACAGAGACCCAGACTCACACAGAGACCCATACACTCCCACCGAGAATTGCAATGTGCTGGCAGTGGCCTCACCATCAGCGCTGTCTTACATAGAAGCCCATCACACGCAGACCCAGAGTCACATAGCGAGCCATAGACTCACACAGAGACCCAGACTCACACAGAGACCCATACACTCCCACCGAGAATTGCAATGTGCTGGCAGTGGCCTCATCATCAGAGCTTTCTCCAGCAGACGGGGGAACCGGTGCGGTGAAGCCCAACACTCCTGGCGCAGCATCATAACCATCATCATCATAATCTCCGCCCTCACGATGTTCTCGACTATCACCATCGCACGCCGGCCTTCGCGTTCAAATCATCAATCAATTGGGGTGGAGTTTGCAGCCTCCGCAACCGAAGCCGGAGCTGCGAGCAGCTGCCCCGCCTGGCAGAGTTCATGGGCGGGTGACCGTGATGGAGACCCACGGGGGGTTTACCTGCGCAGAGGCGATGTGCGGCCATCGCCCTCCCCAGGCGCCCGCCCTCCCCCAGGGCCCTGGCTGCTCATTTAAACTGGGGAAGAAGTCGTTTTGTGATCCTGGAGAAAATGTCTCTCTCTCTCGCGCGCGCGCGATTCACTCCTCAGCAACCCGCGCACAGCAGAGTGATGGAGCTGTTTACCTTTGCATGCAGCTGCCTACACGCGCGCGGAACCTTCAACAACGCGACCCCAACCCTGAGCATGATGATGACGGTGATGCTTGCTTGGAAAGTCGAATGGAGTTCACAGCAAGTCACAAACCCCTCCTGCTCGTGCAGGACGATGCAGGAATATCCCTGGCTAAGATCTTACGCAAAGCGTGAATGAGCCACAATCGTAAACTACGTCCGCACACAAATCATGGCAGCAGTAGCAAATGATGATGATGATGATGATGTGAATACTTGTTAATGACGATGCACATATATGGAATTTAAAACGCTCCGGCAGGTTCGGAGACTGTGGTCACCACCCACGACAGAACCGTGGAACGTCGAACGGCTCAATGTCCAATTTAGAAACTACGAAGGAGGGGGCATCAGCATCACAACGATTAACCACTTAGCTACTCCTGACGCAATCATCTGGCTCACCAACCACCTCCATGTAAAACCACAGCTGCTACTGCTGCTGTAAATCAACATCAGCCGTACAAAGAAGAAAACGCAGTTGCCTCTACCCATCTGACCTCTCTATATGCTCCGAAAAAGGGACATTGGCCAAAACATCGCCTGCTATAGACTCGTTATTGTCTTTAAGGCCACAGTTCTGTTGGCGAATGTGTTGAGTTGATCTTTGGTTTACCTCTGTGACGTAGCGTGCGACGCATACAGCCGCGCTGCGTCACTTCCACTCGCCACCACTCACCGGCTCGAGTGGAGCAGCTGGTCAAGCTCTTTGCCGCTTCACCGACCGATTCTCAAAGAAAATACATTTCGTGAGCCTTGAAGATCGGCGTCAGAGGGATCGACGCGTCTTGAACGAGAGCGACCGACGCGTCTTCGAGTCGGCGGCTCGACCGCGTAAACCGGCAGTATAAACTGTATCTCTGCACGGCATGAATATTTGAAGTGAAGTTGACTCATTTAAATGAAATGTGGCGAAATCCAATTAAAATGACCTCGGAGGTGGATTTTCCATTATTAACAGCTTCTTTGTGTTCAATAATTAAATTATGCAAATGAGCAATCTTCATTGTATTACGATGAGGTCTTCATGTAAACGGCATGAATTCTTTATTGCCGGATTTGCTGATGCAAGGGTCGCGTCCCATGCGGTGCACGTGGAGGGGCTTGTGGGTGCACGTGGAGGGGGTTGTGGGTGCACGTGGAGGGGGTTGTGGGTGCACGTGGAGGGGGTTGTGGGTGCACGTGGAGGGGCTTGTGGGTGCACGTGGAGGGGGTTGTGGGTGCACGTGGAGGGGGTTGTGGGTGCACGTGGAGGGGCTTGTGGGTGCACGTGGAGGGGGTTGTGGGTGCACGTGGAGGGGGTTGTGGGTGCACGTGGAGGGGCTTGTGGGTGCACGTGGAGGGGGTTGTGGGTGCACGTGGAGGGGGTTGTGGGTGCACGTGGAGGGGCTTGTGGCTGCGCGTCAGGGGAGCCGCAGTGCAACGCCGAGCGCTGCGCTACGAGACCCGGCCCACCCGGGTTCGATTCCTGGGTGGCCGAATATCTGAACCGGTCCTGAGCTTCCCATAGGTCGACTCAGCCTCAAACGAGTACCTGGTGTGGTGGTGTAAACATCGCCACCGGCGGAGACAAAGTTGGCCGGGCGTGGTGCTGGCCACACATCCACTCGTGTCCTGTTCGGGCCTTCATAGGTGCTCGCTAACAGCACTTGCCCCAAACTTCTTTAAGGCTACACGGGGGATCTTACTCTTTGTTTCTACGAACGTGCATTCTTTGTGACTAAATTTATTTAAGCCAGGGGGCTTGGATCGACGATTTGCATTGTAGCGTTCGATGTGGTGTCAGCGCGATGACACGGGGGTCTCGGAACAACAGGCCCGGCGTTCATCGCCCCATCGCGTTCCCTGCCACGGCGGAGACACAGACCCGGCCAGCCGCCATCCCACCGCCCGTGAACACAACATGAGCGCTCGCTCCCAGTCAGCGTCTGATATTGGCCAGAGATGAACTCTTTCACCAGCCGATCCCCGGCTACGCGTGAACACAGCCTCATTCACCGAGTGGCCACCGGGTTCTCAGCCTGTGGCGGTGAGCTCCTCTTGCATTGGCAAGCAGTGTGCGGTCCACATTGAGCCACCATGGTGCTTAACCATTTTGAGAAGAGTGTGTGTGTGGTCCATATTATTTGGGTCTTTCGGTAAAGTCACGTAGATGGTTCAAAGAAAATAACCAAAAACTACGACGTTTCGATCACAACACAAGCGATCGTCATCTTTCCTCCTGATAACGTAGTTTTTGTTATTTTCTTCGTAGTTTTTTGTTATTTTCTTTGAACCATCTACGTGACTTCACCGAAAGACCCCAAAAATATGAATTCCTGCAGTCACAAAAGCTTCAAGTCAAGATGTGTGCGTGTGGTGTTCAACAGTGAGCCACCTTGCTCCTTACTGGGTTTTGAATGATTCACCGCCCTACATCCCAAGCGCAATGAATCCTCACAATTCAAGGTCACGATTTGATTTAAGAATATAGATGCATCTTTGTCCCATTCATGCTGTCTCAGTTGCATTTTACGTCAGGCTTCTAAACCGCCCTCGTATTGGAGACTAAATCCTCCCCCCCACTCCCCCCCAATACTTCGATCGCCCAACAAACTCCCAATCCACTCCCAGATCAATTTCAAGATCGCACTCGCCGTCTTGGAGATCCCCCATGCATTCGTCTCTGCCTACCTCTCCCCTCTCATCTCACTCCAATTCCTGCACGCACTCTCCTACCTCTCCCCTCTCATCTCTCTCCACTCTCCTGCCCGCACTCTTCAATTCAGCTTGCCAAGGCTTCCTGTCGAACCCCCGGTCAAAATCTTCGCTCAGTGGGAGGTCGCTCGTTCTGTTCTGCTGCCCCTCCTCGGCCCCGCAACGTCCGTGCTGTTGAGTGCAGGACGAGGACCTCGCTCTGGGGCAGTGCCCCACACCCGGCCCTCTCCGGAGCCCGGTGCTGCTTGCACGCCCAGTGACTATTCCACTACGCAAGCCCGCGAAGCAAACACACGGGCCAGTGATGGACACAAAGACACAGATGGTGATGGACGCACACACACAGGTGGTGATGGACACACACACAGGTGGTGATGGGGACACACACAGGTGGTGATGGACACACACACACACAGGTGGTGATGGACACACACACACAGATGGTGATGGACACACACACGGGCCAGTGATGGACACACACACACGTGGTTTGGCGATGCACACCCCAGCCTCATCACTGAACGCCGTCATCACACGGACGCCCTTTGCATGCCAACAGGAGTCGCCCTCTCGAAACGGCGCCTCCTCGCCTTGGCAGCTGTGATGTTTGTTTTCGAGAGCCGCTTGCCTCTCGCGAAACAAGGTGCATTTATTAAAGCACACAGCAGATCAATGGCACCGCTGCTGTGGCGGCTGCTGCTCTGCTTTTTTATATTCATGTTTCATTCTGGGGGCTAAATCTAATATCTCTCCTTGTGTCCATTCAGTAATGTCTTTGCGTTCCCCATTCAGCGTTTTTTTCCTGCCGCGCGGGAAGCCAGACGAGGCACTTTGCCAGGTGCGGATCGGCGCTGCGACGATTCCCACGGACAACGCGAAACGTTTATCAGAGTCCAAATGGGACTCATCCAGCCCATTTGGAATAATTGCAACAACAAAAAACGACCGAAGGAGAAAAAAACCCCCACTCAAGTGAATACATTCACTTGAGTGAATACATTCACTTGAGTGAATACATTCACTTAAGTTTAAAAGCCGTCAGAGCAAAGGTGGGGGGGAGTGATGGCGCAGTGGTGAGCACACTGCGCTACGAACCCTCCGCCCTGAGTTATATCCCCAGCTACGGGTAACATGTTACGGTTCTGGCCCTAGGTCGACTCAGGCTTAAATGATTCACGGTGTGTACATATCAGCACTGTGGAGACAAAGGCGGCCGGGCGTGGTGTTGGCCGCCCACCCTCTCGCGTTCCAGCACTTGCCCTAACCGTCTGTTAAGGCTACACGGGGGATCTTCATCTTTGCACTATGTGCCTGCGTTTTGTGCACAGCCAACAGTCGCTATCAGTCGCAATCAATATCTGATACTATCCCGGACGTCCACTAGGTCGACCCAGCCTTAAATGAGTGCGCAAACACCGGTGCCATGTGACGGGCCTCACGAGGCGCTCGCTGACACCAGCAGCCCCCCTCAAGTCGATAAGGCCGAAGGGGACGCGTGTTTTTTTATCTTCGTGGTGTGCATGCCTCTGTGTGTGCGCGTGTCGAAGTGTGTGCGCGTGTGTCAGTCTCAAATGAGGGGAGGCTTGTACGGTGTGTAAACATCAGCACTGGGGAGACAAAGGCGGCCGGGAGTGGGGCCTGGCCCGTCACGCCTTCTCTTCTCGAGGGGCACTTTCCCCGAATACAGCTTCACGGAGGCTACAGGGGGGGGGAGGGATCTTCGTCTTTGTTTCTTTGTATTGCGTCCGCGTCTGTCTGCTCGTAAACTCTGCCGCAGACACGCGGACCGTGGCGATGCGACAATAAAACGCGTGGTGGTGGTGGGGGTGGTGATGGGGGGGATATTTACGAGGCAATTTCTGCTTCGTTTTAATTCGTTTTAATTTGATTGTTCTCGCTACCCTACCCCCCACTCCCCCCCCCACACTCTTCTCTACGTCTCTAACGAGCGAGCGGCAATCCAAGTGGGACGACCCCTGTGCCCCCCCCCTTCACCCCTCCCCCCCAACTCTGCCCCCCCCCCATCGCGTCGAGTCAAAACACGGCGCCCCTGGGCGCTTCGCGCTTCCAAAAATCACGTGGCCATGGCAACCGGGCCTCGGCAATCAGTGGCCGCATGGCGTGAGAGGGGCGGGGGGCGGTCGAGATGGGATTCTGGGGAGCCCGGAGGGGGGAGAGGGGAAGGAGAGGGGGGCGGGGCGTGGTGGACACACGGAGCGTGTCTGGGGCGAGCGTGCGGCAGGGAGAATTGGGGATCCCGTCCACCACCACGACCATCATCGTCAGCACCACCACTACCAGCACCACCAATGCACCACCACCACTACCAGCACCACCAATGCACCACCACCACTACCAGCACCACCAATGCACCACCACCACTACCAGCACCACCAATGCACCACTACCAGCACCACCAATGCACCACCACTACCAGCACCACCAATGCACCACTACCAGCACCACCAATGCACCACCACCACTACCAGCACCACCAATGCACCACCACCACTACCAGCACCACCAATGCACCACCACCACTACCAGCACCACCAATGCACCACTACCAGCACCACCAATGCACCACCACCACTACCAGCACCACCAATGCACCACCACCACTACCAGCACCACCAATGCACCACCACCACTACCAGCACCACCAATGCACCACCGCCATTGCATCTTTACCATCACTACCACCACGACCAGCTCCACCACTGCCACCCCATGGGATACCAGCGTGTTGTAGATTCCATTGATTAATTTATTTAATCCGGCGAAGACCCGCTGAGATATTCGTTCTCCATTTCAGGGAAGACATCTCTCGGGATGTAAGATCTTCCAGGAGATGGCGGCACAATAACAACAACAACATCAACATCGTGTCCTCTGCCTCCATCTCTGCGGAGCTGTGTTGCCCGCTCCCGTGCGTGCTGGATCTGCCTCCGGCATCTCGCGATGTCCTCGAACACGAAAGCCAAACTCGAGAATCAACGAGGCCTCAGTGGATGAAGCAAACAAAACGAGGAGGCTATTTTATCAATCTTACTTCATAGATTGCTGCCATGCACGAGGGGCGGAGGCGGGGGGTACGAGGGTGGAGGGGGTGGAGGGGGGTGGAGAAGGCAGGAAGGGGGTAAAAGGGGTGGAGGGGTGTGGAGGGGGTGGTGGGGGGGTAAAGGGGGGTGGAGGGGGTGGAGGGGGGTAGAAGGGGGTGGAGGGAAGTGGAGGGGGCTGGAGGGGGTTGAGGGGGGTGGAGGGGAGTGGAGGGGGGTGGAGGGGGGTGGAGGGGGTGGAGGGGGTGGAGGGGGGTGGAGGGGGCGTCCACGTGCTACGGCGCGTGCTGTGTGTGGGGCGATGATGAACGAGCCGCTGATGAGCCGAGCGGTGCCGCGTGCGTCGCTGTAACATTTGGTAGCGCGCGGCGCGCGAGATCCGCGCAGATTGTGTCCTTGGAAACCGACTCCTTTAAATGTATCAGATTTCAACTCAATTTTCTAACTAAATTCCCTGGAAATGGATGAGGATGCTTAGAGGCGGAAACAGATTGAAGCTTCGAGATTTGGCAAAATATTGTCCAGGGGATTAGAAAACAACTGGACACGGAGTGCGAAGGGAATTTATTTTGTCTCTTGCGACAGCGCCGAGGGAGATTGTGCGCACTCTGAGCATTATCAGGTCGTCCCGCGTGTTGTTCGGTGCAGTGTCCGATGTTTCGCTCCAAGTGCTGGAAGCTTCTTCAGGAACTGAATTGCAGGTAGCGGAGTGAAACGCCAAGGCGGCTGTCAAAGCTCTCCTCTGAGTTTTCGTGCGACGTAAATCGGCAATGTACGGACAGACTCACGAAGTGACCCACAGACTCGCACGGAGACCCACAGACTCACACAGAGACCCACAGACTCGCACAGAGACCCACAGACTCACACAGAGACCCACAGACTTACACAGAGACCCACATACACAAAGACCCACATACTCACACAGAGACCCACAGACTCACACAGAGACCCACATACACAAAGACCCACATACTCACACAGAGACCCACAGACTCAAACAGAGACCCACAGACTCACACAGAAACACACAGACTCACACAGAGACCCACAGACTCACACAGAGACCCACATACTCACACAGAGACCCACAGACTCACACAGAGAGACCCACATACTCACACAACGACCCACAGACTCACACAGAGACCCACAGACTCGCACAAAAACCCAGACTCACATAGAGACCCACAGACTCACACAGAGACCCACATACTCACACAGAGACCCACATACTCACACAGAGACCCACAGACTCACACAACGACCCACAGACTCACACAGAGACCCACAGACTCCTATAAAGACCCACAGACTCACACAGAGACCCACAGACTCACATAACGACCCACAGACTCACACAGAGACCCACAGACTCCTACAAAGACCCACAGATTCACATAGATGCACCCACAATGCGCTGCGATTGTTACCGCGAGTGCCGTGACCGCTCGCCGCCACCACGGCCGCCCCCTTCATTGAAATCGATGTCGCCTCCTTCACTCTTCACTGCTCAAGGCGACGTCCGCTCGGCGTCCTCCCGCCAAGGGGTTTATGCGCCTCTTGGGCGCGGGCCGTCGTTTCTGGCCAAAGGGCCCGGCGTTTATAGCCCCCCGTGACGTCACGAGCCCCCCCCCCCCCTGTGGCTTTACGAGCCTTCTCCCCCGTGGCGTTACGAGTCCCCCACCCCCGTGGCGTTACGAGCCCCCCCCCCCCCGTGGCGTTACGAGCCCCCCCCCCCGTGGCGTCACGAGCCCCCCCCCCCACCGTGGCGTTACGAGCCCCCCCCCCCGTGGCGTCACGAGCTCCCCCTCCCCCCATGGCGTCACGAGCCCCTCTTCGTGATGTCACGAGCCCCCCCCCCCCGTGGCGTCACGAGCTCCCCCCCCCCCCCGTGGCGTCACGAGCTCGCGCCGCTGTCCGTCTGCGGCATCGCCAGCTGAGATTACCGCCGCTCCAGTTTCTCCATCTCCGCCACACGGGGCCGCGCGGATCTGAATGGAAAGTTTGTCGAGCGATTTGCGGAGAAGTTCACGTTTAATGTTGATTGCGTTTAGCGAGTAGACCAGAATGTAGACTCGTTTAGCCGAGTGGCTTGGGGCCACCAGAATGACAAAATACAAAACGTACAGCCACGGAATATAAAACCATCGTTGTTTCTCTCCGCCTCCCGGCGTGCGCTGCGACCCCCCCCCCCCTCTTCCCCAGGCGGTAATTGTCAACTCCGCCGCAAATTGGGACCACGGCTGGAATTCCACGCTTGGCCAAGGGATGGCCGTGAGATACATCGATTCATTGATTGATGGAGTCGCTCTCTCTCGCCCTCTCTCTCTTTCTCCGCACACGCTCGATTTGTATCTGGTCGTCGGGCAGCAGAGTCCCGGGTCTCGTGGCGCTGACGCGGATTATTGCGTCAGGCTGTGCGGCGGGTAAGAGGAGCCGAGTCAAATGGCGAGGGCTTCCCCCGGACGAGTGATCACTCTCCCACGCTCCTCGCGAACGCACGGGAGTGAACTCGCCAGGTGTCCGTGACCCTTGCGCCAACACGGAACAATCATCGTTCGTTGTCCGTCCCCCGTACCTCCGATTTCAACGGTTGGTTACGCACGGTGCGAAAGAAGTTCAACGTACATGCATGCATATAGAAAAAAGTGCAATCGGCGCGTATTACCTGATGTGGGGTGTGGATCAGGGACGCGGACGTTAACAACAACAATTTGAATCACGAAACAAAATCTACCCCAGCTCTTAATGAACACCAATTATTCTTCCGCGTGAGAGCCGCTTTGCCACCTCTTGAACCTCCTCCCTGCTTCCACATCCACTTCTCCAAAATGTAAAATTGTTTAAAACAAAACATAATGCTGCCGCTGATGATAATATGTGCACTTAAAGTGACGGACGAACAATGCTGTTAAGAGCCAGGCTCCCGCAACGTGTTCCCTTGAGGGCTTCGGCGCGATGTTCGCGGCGCGACTGAGGCCGTCGTCTGCCGCGGAGGCTTCGCTGCCCGCGTCGGTGTCGCCGGCGGCAACATCCGACGGGGAAACGGCGAGTGGGCAAAGCGACGCAACAACGAGGGCCGATGATCTCCCGCGACCTCTGCAGGCCGTGGCGCCGGGTCCGCGTGAACTCGTCGGCGATAAATACGTCGCTGCATTACTCCCAGCGGAGAGACCGGCAGTGGAGGAGAGGGAAAGGACTTTGAGGTGGAGGTCCCCCGTTGGCAATGTGCGATAATGTGGCTGTGCGTGACGCGTTAGGCTCAACATGGTGGGCGAGCTGCTGTGATAAATGCCGCTGCCAGAATTCTGTCTCGCACCCGTCCGTGAGACCCCCCCCCCCAATACTCCGATCCCTCCATTGGCTGCCAATCCAATGCCAGATTGCAAGATCTCACCCTCGCCGTCTGCAACATACTCCGTGGACTTTTCTCTGCCTACTTCTCCACTCTCATCTCCATCTAATGCCCTCCGCACACTCTCCAACCTCTCCACTCTCATCCCCGTCTACTGCCCTCCACACACTCTCCTACCTCTCCCGTCTCGTTTACACATCAGCAACCAAGTTTGTTTTACCGAATACCGCAGTCAACCTCCATTCAGGGGTGGGTCGCTCATTCCCCTCTGCTGCACTCATTATCTGGAACTCGCTCCCCCTGCCTTCCGTTCTGTCGACTCCCTGGCCCCGTTGAAGTCCAGGCTTAAGACTTTGCTCTTACTTCGCCTGTGACTGACTGCCTCCTCTCTCTCTATATATATAAACATACACATCCCCACCGGTTCTGTACAGCGTCTCGAGATACGGTCGCATACAGACACTGGACACATCCAAACTGTACTGCATTTGCATTCCATCAATACTCGATCCTCACTCGCGCACGTCTCTCCCCACGCAAGCATTGTGAGCGCGGGGGCTTCGGTTTGAATCGATGAACGGATGCATCGACTCGCGATGCGGTCGCATAAATTGAAATCGAGATCGCGGACAAAGAGCGCCGCCGCCGCCGCCGGGCCCTGGCAGGGCACGGATGTGCGCGATTGTGCGACGGGGGACAGAGAGCTGGGACAGCTCGGCGAGCTCGGCTCGAGAAGCACGGCAGCCGTCGTGCCGCCGGGTCGCGGGATCGCGGGATGCGGCAGCCGCTGAGGCCTGGCCCCCCGCGCCTCCTCTCGGCAGTGGCCCGGCGGCACGGGGCGGCGGGGTGGAACGGAGCGCGGCGCGGCATTAGCATTCCGCCCGCACGGCGCTTTCCTCGCCGACGCTTATAGCTCCCAGGGCTCGTTTATTTTCTGCCACAGATTAGAAACTGCAGCAGCCGTGTGTGTGGGGCGGGGGGGAGGGCGAGCTGGGGTTGGGGGGAGGGTGGAAGGAGGGAAGGGATGAGGAGTGAGAGAACCAGCGACGGCTGGCGGGTGGGAGCCGAGAGAAGGGCCGTGCGGGAGGAGAGGGGTATTAGGAAGAGGGCGGTATGACGGTGGGGGTGGTGGGAGATGGAGGGAGATGATGGAAGCTGTAGGGAAGGGCAGCATCAGCCGTCGTGGCTGCAGTGGAAGGGGTCGTGCTGGTGACTGCGCAGAGAGGAAATCGCAGGCGACGTGAGAGTGCGTCTCGGCGCGCGCAGGCAGGGGTGGGATGAGCGCATGCATTTATGCATGAGCGAAAATTTAATATGTGTACTGTAAATTATACATACATATGCTGCAAATACACGGAGGGCAGTGGCTACATACATATCGGGCTTCACAAGAGGAATCTTATTTTTGTAGTGCAACTTTTTTAAATATATATTTGTAAAGATTGTGTTATCAAAATGCCTTACACTGCCTCGCGCGCAGAGTTCTAAATCGGGAGAGTCAGATTCACCCGCGGCGTGTGACGGACGTGGGAGGTTGAGAGCTTATCTCGCTCGTGGGAGCTGGAGCCACGGTGTTTAATTCTACATCACTACGAGGACAGTCGCTTTCTCCGCTAGACAAACCACATTGGCTCCACACTAAGTGCTACTCGTCAGTTATGATGATGATGGGCTGAGTGGCACCCATGTCGGAGTTCAAACCTATCACCTTCCTGAGTGTGTGGTAACAGCGCGACCGACCATGTCACACTCCGTGTAGGGCAAAGAAAAACGAATTTAGACTCAAGGCAGTAATGGAAATATATGTCGAGCTTCTTTCGCACCGTACGTAGCCAATCGTGCCAATCGGAGGTGCGGGAAAGTGGTGTTAGCGAGCACCTATCATTGCTGAGGTTAACACACTGAGCCAGGCGCTCATGTAAAGCTGAGATGAGTTAAGGGGAAGCACAGGATCGGTTCAGATAATCAGCACTGATATTAGCCGTGGCCAGGGATTTAACTCGGGACGTTTGGTTCGTAACGCAGTGCGTTAACCACTACATTACCGCCCCACCACATTACCGCCCCCACCACATATGAACACATAAAGACAAAAAAAAAACGTATAGCTTTAACAGACTGTAGGAGCTAGAGTGTTTTTAGCGAGCTTCTATGAAGGCCGGCACGGCATACGTGGGGGTGGTGGCCAGGACCACGCCCGTCCGCCTTTGTCTCCCAAGTGACGATGTTTAAACACTGCACCAAGTACTCATTTGAGGCTGAGTCGATGTAGGGGTGGCCCAGGTAGAGTTCAAATAATGATCGTTGGTGTTGGCCGTCAGCGGGAATTGAATTCAAGTCGTCGGTTTCGTGGCGTAGCATGTGAACAGAGACACGCATGTTCACAGACACACATGTGCACACACGTGTTCATAGACACGCGCCCGGCCGCCTTCCCCTGCACGAGGCCTGCGCGTGCAGCCCCCCGCCACGAGCTTCTCGATGCCCCGTAATCTGGCGAAGGGATCGGTAATTTACTCGCAAATCCCGAGCATCTCACCAACAAAAACCCCCCAATTCACGCGCCAGATCGCTTTAGACGACACGACCGCGGGTTTACGTGACCGTCAGAATGCGAGCGAATCTCCGCAGTACAGCAACTGTGGGCGTGTTTACTCTGTGGAGAGAGAAAGAGAGATGGAAGGAGGCAGTCAGTCAGAGACAAAGTGAAAGGAGGCTATTGTGGCTGGGAGTTGGACAGGGTGTCGACAGCACGGGCGACTGGGGGAAGGGAGCGCCACGTTGTGGCGGGCAGCGGAGGAGAATTAGAGATCTCCCACTGGGCGGATGATGAAGACGAGGTCCGATAGAAGAGCTTGGTTGCTGGAGCGGAGATGATAACGGAGAGGTAGGAGAGTGCGTGGAGGGGGTAGAGTGAGATGAGAGGGGAGATGTAGGAGAGTGCGTGGAGGGGAGTAGAGTGAGATGAGACGGGTGAGGTATGAGAGCGCGTGGAGGGGAGTAGAGTGGGGTGAGAGGGGAGAGGTGGGAGAGTGCGTGGAGGGGAGTAGAGTGAGATGAGAGGGAAGAGGTAGGAGAGTGCGTGGAGGGGAGTGAAGTGAGATGAGAGGGGAGAGGTAGGAGAGTGCGTGGAGGGGAGTAGAGTGGGGTGAGAGGGGAGAGGTAGGAGAGTGCGTGGAGGGGAGTAGAGTGAGATGAGAGGGGAGAGGTAGGAGAGTGCGTGGAGGGGAGTGGAGTGAGATGAGAGGGGAGAGGTAGGAGAGTGCGTGGAGGGGAGTCGAGTGGGGTGAGAGGGGAGAGGTAGGAGAGTGCGTGGAGGGGAGTAGAGTGGGGTGAGAGGGGAGAGGTAGGAGAGTGCGTGGAGGGGAGTAGAGTGGGGTGAGAGGGGAGAGGTAGGAGAGTGCGTGGGGGGCAGTCCACCGGGGTGAGGATTGTCGTACACTCATTGGGAAGGGATCGCTTGGACTCTGCGATTATGATGGGCAGGCTTTAACGGGCAGATAGAACGCCACCGCTTGCGAATTACTCTCCACTTACGAGTTTCAACCTTTCTCAGACGCAGTCTCACTCCTGGCACCAGCTCTAACCCCACCTGGCGCAGGCAGGGGCCGCACTTGGGCGCCGTGAGAACATGAACCACGTGGCGTCCGGGCAGCTGGGCGGTGATTGCCAGGAACGTGGCCGGTCACCCAGCATTGTGGAGGCGAGGGTTGGTGGGTCACATGCCAGGAGAAGGCAGTACACCTGTTCCGGCTGTATGTGATAGAGTGTTTCCCCCTTGCACGGATACGTTTTCTCTGGGTGCTCCGGCTTCCTCTCGCATGTAAACACTCATTAACTGGCCAATAAAACCTTAATATGCAGAGGACCGCAGAGCTGAGGCAATTGCTGGCGCCGGCTTATCGAGTGGGGCCGCCTCCTCACTCGTCTTCAGTTCCTCGCGCCTCCGAGTCGCTCTCTCTCTGCGGGAGCGAGCGGACACCGCGTGTGCTCCGCGCATCCCTCAGCAGTTCGCACCCCTCTGCCCGGGTACCCCCCCACCCACCCCGCCCCTCTGCCCGGGTGCCCCCCCCCCCCCCCCCACGAGGCGTGAACTTGGCGTCGTCCTCGCTGAGTGACGCGATTAGCGCCCGAGCTGTCTGGCCGGGATCGCGCGCGACCTGCTGCTGCTGCTGCTGCCCCCTTGGCCGTGTCGCTGTCACTGCCTCCTCCGTCTCGTCCCGCGCACCGCCTCGCTCCCAGCCTGCCCCTACACCCCCCCCCCCCCTCTGCACATGCACCCCCCCCCCCACCCCCATCCTCTCGCTCTCTCCTCTCTCTGGCTGATCTCTCTTCCTTGCTCCATCCAGTGCGGTCGTTCGTTCCCCACCCCCAACCCCGCCACGATTTGTTACTCTCTCTCTCTCCAAGGATCTCGTGTAAATGTGGCAGCCCTTTTGTCACTCTACTGCTGGATGATCGTCTCCCTCTGCCATGCGGATCACGGGGGGAGGGGGGGGGGCGTTGTTTGACGATTCTCGGCCATGCTGGCCAGTGCGGGTTGGTAAATGTGGGAAGCATAGACACGGGAGCATAGACGTAGAGTACAACGAAGCATGTTGTTGCACTGCCCTTTGCTGCTCATAACGCACTCGATCCGCTGCCCGCCACGCCTGCTACTTGAGTGGAGGTTGCCCATCCAATCCCTGTCCAGGCTCACCGTTGCATAGCTGCCGATGCCGGCCGCATTCCTGGCGATTTAATGATCGAGTATTGAATCGATGAAAATAGATTGTTACGCTCCTTATAACGATCGATTATTTTCAAATATGTTGTGAGGTGAGAGATTATCGCTTGGCTCGTATTCATCGTGGGTCCCACTCTGCATCCTTTATTTTACTCACGTGAACCCCCCCCCCCCCCCCTTACATTTCTCGCAGTACATCCCCAGCGGACGTGACAACGACTGTGCGAGGTGATCTCATCTCACGCTCCAGCGTCTCGGCGGCTCTTCATTCTCAGCGACTCCTCTGTCTGCTCCTGCCACTTTGGCAATTTCACCCCCCCCCCCAACACTCCCCCCGGGGTTCTCTCTCATCACCCCCTCCCGCAATCCCACTGCCCCCCAGCAGAGGTCACAGCCATGGACCTCAACGCAGCCGCTCAAAGCAACGGAGCACGAGGGACGAGTCCCTGGGTGTCCCCAAACTCCGGTAGCCCCCCCCCCCCATCACAACTCAAGCGTCCTCCCGCATTGACCAGCGGCGGCTCGGCTCAAGTAAACGAGGCTCACGCTTAGGGCCCCACGTGACTCAAGAGGCCCCAGATTCACGAGGGAAGAGAGCTGCCCCAAATGCCAACTCGTAATTAAAATGTAAATAAGCACAACACGCTAATTGCCGGAAAGTTAATGAATGTCATCCCTACCTTGTTTGCGGCTCTCTTCTCTCAGCTAACTGCATCTGTGCGTCGAGTCTACACCCATCTCATTTCGCTCCATCTCTGTCACGTCTCTATTTCCCTTCTCTCATCTCGCTGCAACTCTACCTTTTGTCCCCATCTCTCGTCTCCATATCCCCTGCCCTCTCATCTCGCCGAGAGTTTATGAATCAAGAAAGGGCTCTCCAAATAAATGTTCTGCTGCGGGCCCTTCACGGATCAGCACCACCACCACCCCTGGGCGGTGTAGGGTGGGAGGGGCGGGGGAGGCGATGCCGGGCCGTGGCGTTGCGGCTGTCGTGGCGAGGTGCCCTCGGTAGAGAAGTCTCCTCGCTTTACACTCAATTAATTCGCCACGTGGCTCGGGAACATCCCGCGGCTGGCTCGGCGCACGCGGGGTCACCGCGACACGTCGCAGCATCACATCCACCGCGACCTTTAAGACAGCTGGTTGTGAAGACCTCATCTGTTTCCATGACGATGATGATGAGGAACCCTGAGCCCCGCTCCGCAGAGCCTCCGAGTCACGACTGGAAATTCCCTTTCCATGAAAATGTGCGCGTTGTAAATTGTTGCTATTGTTGTTGTTGTTATTATCATCAATACAAGCAGCCTGCACGTCCTTTGCACGCGACCGTGCGGACGTCACATCCTGTCAGCCAGCAAAGTGTGTTTCTCATGTAGCCATGAATATGATCGTGTCAGACTGCTCAAAACGAAAGTGCCGAGCGCCGACGGAGTCGAGGGGAAGACGCCCGAAACCCAGCGAGCGTGGCAGGCAGCTCGGGGTCCTGGCGCGAGTCGTGAATTAGCTCCCCCCACGCACTCACCCGCCACCCTCTCTGATGACCTGCCCTGTAGCTCACGCGGTGCCTCGGCCCTGCCTGTGCCGTGGGCCCCTGTACAGTCGCACCGCCTGAATGCTCAGTGGGTAGGCGACTGTGAGCCAAACACTCGTCATTCTCCACAAACAACAAACAGCCAAACCCCATTACCAATGTCATTCAGACTTCACATCTGCGGCAAGGGACCGCAGTCGTGATCGGCAAGCGACCGAGCGGGGTCGGCGCTGCGATTATAATCACGGCGCCTTCGGCCCTAAACTTGAGGCTTTTGCGGCGTTCCCATCCGGTGGTAACGGTCGTGCGCTCAGCGACGATGATTGACGTGGCAGAGGCGCTCGGCGACACCACCAATGACGGCACCGCACACACACAAACACACATCACCTTCAATTTGGTTCGACGCGACATTTGGCTCCATTCCAGCTCTGAGGATTTAAATACCGGTTATACTGTCGCGTGACGGACGTTACTCTCCGTAGCAGGGACAGGTGGGTGGGAAAGTGGCTTCTCCCGTACTGTGTGGATTACAGGTCACATGAAGGGATCTCCGAAGGAGTTCTGTGCTGTCCGCTTCCGTGCGTTGTTCTAGAACGCGGAGGAGGGTTGCATTGCTCTGCCAGAGATCTCAAGGATGCTTCGTCTAATGACGCGTCGCTGATAGCCGAATCAGGTAGAATCGGAGGAAAATGCACAGACAGGGAGGGTCGAGTCAACCCAGCTCATTCCAGTGACAAGCGAACTGCCTGACATCCAATACAATAGACCCTGCCTTCAGTGGCCATGCTACGCAGACACTGCCCCCTGCCATAGACATGTGGAATTCCCACCACTGGTGGTGAACATTCCTCCCCTCACTGAAGCCAACCGAATGGTAGAACCCCGTCCATCAACGTGGCTCCACTGCCCGGTCAGGAGGTGCCTCCTCCTCCTCGGCTCCGCGAGCACAGCGGGCCATTGTGGAGGGCAGTGGGCCGGACGGCGCTGCGTGGGCCTCTGTGCTGGGATGATAATTATTGGTGAGGCACGTGGAGGCAGCCGATGATCACGCGCCGTGGCAGACGGTCTTGTTTTTGTGCAACAGTGAAAATTGTACTTCCTGGAGTTCCCCCCCCCCCCCACCCGCTGAATTGCATAATACGAATACATATATATACGTATGAATACAGAGCGATTAAATAGTTCGAGTGAAGAGCAGGTGCGAGGTGGATTAATACCATCGCTTGATAGTGCGAAGTGGCGCCGGCTTGGGGAGGCCCTCATCCAGCAGTGAATTTGTAACCGCCTCTACAATGTACTGCATGCAATCGTCATCATTATCAGCCGTGATTATGACATGCGGAATGACGTACGCGCTGGTATCGATCCACTGGTGGTTAAAGGCCTCTCCGAGCCTTTTGGTGACGAGTGTTTTTTTTTGTCTACACCATACTTCACCACGCTGGTCAGTGTGGGTTGTTAGCCAATGCCAGGTGTCAAACTCTGAATGTCTGAGTTCATCACGGAGTGCGCTAACCACCGTGCCACCGCTCTGGCCCCGTTCAGGATGAGTGGGTGTTTGATTAGGAGAGGTCTTGTTGAGCTGTACACGTGGGCCGTGCTCTGTGGGTGCTTGATGCGGTCACTCAACATCATCATCACCACCACCGCCGCCAAACGTAGCTCACCGAGCCGTTGTTATGGAATAAATGTAACTCGTAAACGGAGTAAATAAGAATGCTATTAAAATGTAAGCATAAATTAAAAACGAGAAAAATCCCAAGGGTAGGCAGTCTAATTGAATTGCCAAAAAAAATGGTTGAAACATATTAACTACCTTGTAGTGTGTGGCCGGGCAATCTCGATGCGTCCAGCTCTGACAGCTTCAGCGTGTGTATGTGCATGCTCGTGTATGTGTGCGTGTGTGTGCGTGTGTGTGCGCGTGCATGTTGATGCGCGTGCGCGCGTGTGTGCGTGTGCGCGCGATGTAGATGTTTTTCTGTCTTAGCATCGAGTGACGGCAACTTGTCCCAGAGTCTATTGAGAAGACCCAACAACCATTGCAGCCGTGGTGCTACGGCGAGCTACGCACATCGAGTTCGCTATCCCAGGCGTCGCAAGTTCAATCACCCCCGGGCGCGGAAGTGGAAACGGTGTCCACCCAGCACGCGTCACTGAGTTCGCCGTCAGTCACTCGGTGTGCCGCGTGGTGGGGTAAACTGCGGGGACACCTACCGTCTGCAAGGCGGTTCGTGCGACGTGGGAAAATAGATAAATGTATCCACTAATGGGGCTCTCTAGAGCTGCCTCTAGTGGTCGCCCTTCAACCAGCAGTGACGTGGGCGAGCCGTTGCAGGGCCGCGCCTTTACCTTTCATCTTCACCAGGACAACATTGCTGGCAGTAATAGTGATTGTCTCTACACAAGCACACACACCTGAACGCAGCCATAACATACAAGCAGTCGGGAGGAGGGGGGGGAGGTCAGTTATGGTCGTGAGTCACCGGTCAAGTTGATACCAAACAACAACAACAACAGCAGCGAACAAAACAAACAGCTGTGAAAAAAGACGGCGGAGGAAATTTGCCATTTTTCTCAACGGCCAACAAATCAATGGCGGGGCTCGCCGCGGCCACCAGCGGCTGGAGGCTGCGGGGAGCGGTGGGGGGGGAGGTCGCGGGGTACAGAGTCCCCGCTGGTAATTACATCCAGCATCTTCGGGCGATTTGCAAATCGATTTGCAAATGCCCCGTTAGAATCGATTTGCAAATCCCCCGAAGATTCTGGATGTAATTTCGAGAGAAACGTCGTACTCAAATTGTAAATGTTGTGGATTCACTCTTCAACACGCCCGTGGGCTAAATTAGTGAACTATTTTGTCTTTTGTCAACGTGAAACTTTTGTTACTGATTGGCCGTGTCGGGTGGTGGAGGGTTGCGACACATTTATAAATCACGCGATCTCACCCAAAAACCTTTATTATGAATAATACTGGTCGCGAAAGCCTCCGTGTTAAACTGATTGTATTTGTGTGATGAACTTTGGGGTGGTACATAATCTCCGGGTAACAGCCCCGAACCAACGGCAACTTCCCTACAAAGCGATACTAATTGTTATCGACAATGGATGGATGATGGGCTGGGTCAACCCTTAGCCAGGATTTGAACTCGCAAACCTTCCCGTTGCGCGAGCCGCTCACTCTACGGCTGAGCCCTCTCGTTCTACGACGTTTCACGCAGGATGATAACACGACGCCGCATATCCGAATCGCTGGGGACTGAAGGTATCGGCCGATGCGGCTGATGGAGATCGCATTTGTGACCACGCCGGTGAGGCCACAGCGTCTCTAGGATGATTGCACAAACGACGCGTCCGTCCACACGCCACGCGAACTCTGCACGGCGGTGACGGTCGACGGCCTAACGCAAATGATAATCTCTTTGCGATCCAGCAACCCTACCTCCTCACTTTACACGTCTATGCCACTCGGCAGTGTGGCAGGGTTGGCGTGGATGGGGCCACGGTGCGATACATTTAATACATTTAAATGCGTCCGCTATCCAAATGAAGCTCGTCTTCGTGTCCTGGCACCGGGGCCTCCTCCGGCCAGCGGATGGGGAGGGTGGGGGCTCGGTTAAAGTTCCACCCCCTACGCACTCAACAGCTCCGCACACTTTATGCCACTTATGCTCGCGAGTGAGTGAGTGTGCCAAGAGGAAGCACTCCTCGCCCGCGCTCTGGCTCACCGCCGCGCTCTCCGCGAGTTAAAGTACTCAGGAGTGGCGGGGCACCCAGTTAGAGCCATTTCTGGATCGCGTTTATTTCGAGTTGACATTTAAGTGTGAAGCAATAAAGCGACCGCCCAGGCTTCGCTGTAGGAGAGCGATATTCGTCTTCCACCCGCCGCGGTACCTCGAGCACTCGCGGTGATTCACTGCCGTGTCCCACTCAGCCCGGCGGTGGCGTCGGAGGGACACGTGCGCGCATGTCGGTGAGCCCGATGAGTCCGCGATTGAGGCACCGCTGGGGAAACTTGCCCGAGCCGCCTTTCATTAAACGTTTGTCCTCCCACCTCCCCCCGCAGCCACCCCCGGGGCTCTACACGAGTGTGCATTCGACATCGCGTCGTCACGAGACGAAGATTCCATTCGAAAAGTCTCGCAAAGCAGCGCGACCCGTCGTGATGGAGAACGGCGCGCGGAAGTGCATATCCCAGAGCTACTTCTGAGATTCCTTTCAGTGATCTCGGGTCCACACAGGAGCATGTGGGCAGCGCTTTCCCATCCGTTCTGCCACCGTGAATAATGTTTGTCGCGTGACAGTAAAAGCAATACTTTGTATCCTCAGATTTGTGATATTGCTCAACTTGACTGCAGAACTAAATGTAACACGATGCTCTTGTCTGTGTACGTGTAAACCCGGTTTAACCAATGACGCATTCAAGCCCAGGCCCCCAGCGGAACCGACTCAACGCCTCTGACCTGCGAGCCACCCGGCGGCCTGCCTCTTCGTCTCGGGCTCGCTCACAGACGAGGCCGAGGCTCACACAGGCGACAGTCACGTTCAGTGGCGTGGTCCTCGCTCTCACAGCGGCCCTCTCCCTCTGCTGCCCTGCCGCTCTCTCTTCCAACACCCCTCCTCCTCTTTGTGAGAAAGGCTGGCACGGTGAGCTGGACGGCGCCGCCTCAAATCAAAGCGCGCTTTTGTCCCAGCACTGAGGCTCTTTCTGGCGACGAACGTCTCCCGCTGTCATTAATCTCTGTAATCTGATTTATTATCATTCTGTTATTATTAATACTCCTGCTATGATAATATGAAGGTCAAATCAGACGACGATGCGCATTGAGCATGTGATTGTCTCTTCTCCCGCGCTACAGATACCATCCAGGGCGCGTCATTATTCTCTCGCGCCCTGGATATGTTTGTTTGTTTAATGCTCGTATGGCTCAGTTATGTGGGGGCGATGGAGGCGGGGGGGGGGTCGAACTTAACTCATTAACATTTACAATCTCCCCCCCCCTACCATCATCCCCACGATCGTCCCCACCATCCTCTCCGCGTCTGAATGGATGGATATGAGTATTCTGGCGTTGGTGCGTGGGTCGGTGTCAGTGTTTGTGCTAGAGTTCGTGTACATCGGCGCTAAACTATGTTCGCTCGTGGAAGGGCATATGCTGTCGCGTTAGTTCTCATGCGAGGAGGGTGGAGTAGCGAAGCTCACAACAACGAGCAGAGCGCCGGGTGACTGAAAGCGCAGCGAGTTTGCGCAGTGGGCAGCCCAGGCGGGTGCATCTGCCAGTCATCTCAGTCAGTTTTAACATAACACCTGGGCCGGTCTGGTGACATCAATGCCAGTAGCGAACCTTGCACACTTGACGTGACCTCGAAGTGCACCTAGCCTGGCACAAGCGTCGCGGTGACATCACCGCCACTTGGCGGCGAATGGCTATTGCTGTAGTTTGTTGTTGTAGTATGTTGTTGTTGTTAGTGGTGGTGGTTGTTTTGCCCAGTGCTCGCGTCTGCGTGTTCACATTCCCTCTGCCACCGCCGCGCCCTATCCCGGCGTCGAACTTCAGGGCGCGAGGCTTCGTGCGTGCCGGCAATCAAATCATCAGCTTTACTTACACGACACAATGCGTGCAAACAATGCAATGCAAAGTGCCTTACACGGCACAATGCGTGCAAACAATGCAATGCAAAGTGCCTTACAGGGCACAATAAAAGCGACTGACGCAATGTAAAGATCAATAAGAAGTATACATTTCAAACAATAACGTAACATTATAATGAACTCAAAAGTATAATAAAAGGCATAATAAACACGCAATAGGAGCATCCTGATTAAAATCCATTCTGAAAAGGATCGTGTGAACAATTTCGTCGAAGCGCATTCACTGATTCTCGGCAGCAGCCGCGGCGCCTCTCAGATTCTGATGCCGTCCCCTGCACGTCCCCTGGCACCGCCGCCCCGTTGAGACTCGCGAGCGCCGGCGATTTGTCAAGTTCGGGTCTCCTTTGGAAAACGACAGCCCCAACAGTGGCCCTTTTTTGCTTAAAATATAAAAAAGACCACGGTAATCTCCAAAGCTCCTCGCTCTGCAAACCACACGCCAGAGTGCCACTGCGGGCTCGCCTCTCACCCTGGGGGACGCGCAGCATCGTTCGGTCTCTCCTAAATCTCCTTTGACGCTTGCCTACGCTTGAAGGCAAGACATTGTGTGTGTGTGTGTGTCACAATCCTCCAGAGGTTTTAGAGAAACTGGCTTTGATGCCGAGCCATCTCCTCGGTGCCGTTTAATATCATAGCAAATGTTAATAATAGGAGAAGGGGTGGCGTAGTGCCACCGCGGTTAGCAGCGCGCTGCGCTGTGAACCTGGCGGTCTGAGTTTGATTCTAGGTCACGGCTACCATCAGTGGCGAGAAATTATCTGCACTTGTCCCGGGCACGCCCCCTACTCCCCCCCTCGCCTTTACCAACGAGGACTGACCAGTGTGGTGAAGTATGGCCAAAAACGACCCAGGTCACTCTTGTAAATCAGACTCATCCTGGTCTCTTTCATCGGTTGAATCAAATAAACGTGACCTTTGAACCCCGAAAGGCCTTCACCCGGTAGTAGGCTGACAGAGCTGTCAGTTATCATGATTAACAATAATAATAAGACAATCTCTCCTATTTTTTTCTGAACGGATCGTAAATTAAGAGGTGCTACATTTTTCGATGCCTGGCAGATCAGAATTTATGTATCCATGTTGAGTTTCTTTCGCACCGTACCTAGCCAACTGTGCTCAAAGGAGGACGTTCGCACGCAGCTGGGACTGAGACGAGGGGAGAAGGGCTGCCCCTGTTGTCCCCGTGCGAGAGAGGGAGACGGAGACACGTGACCAGCGGAGGCAGATCGCGGAGCTCGCGGTGCGTGCTGCGGCCGCCAGACGACGGGTGATGCACAAGCGGGTGAGCGTGCCCCTACAATGCCGGAGTGCTCGGTGGTGCTCTATAGTCGGAGTGCTCGTCGTCACCCCGCGTGAATAAACTCAGAAAAAATCCTCGCTGAGTCTCGACGCTCCTTTCCAGGAGGGCCGTGCAAAGTTGTCGAGGCAGGAGGATGAGGCTGGGGGTGGGGCGATTGTTGCCGTGCTTCTCCCAATGAAGCAATTTGCGAGTGTACTTGGCATCAGAATTCTGCACCTCTTAATTTATGAGTGAGGAGACTGTGGGAGTTAGGTGTCCCTGTATTTGTACTAAAGCCCTTAGTGTCACTAAAGCCCTTAGTGTCACTGTGCGGAATACTCAGTTCCACTGCTGGTACTGAGTGTTCACTCTTACTGCATGTACACAGTATTCGGTGTGTTTGCTGGAGCACCCGGAATTATCACGGGGGCGGGGTTGATTTCTCGCTGAATATTTTGTGGGTCTATGGTAGCCTGGAGTAGGTGGCACGTGACTGGTAGTATCCACAGCCACAGCGAGACGTGGTATACTGGATGTCAACCCAGAGAGACCCGGCTGGGATGGAAGCCCCGTGGCGCGCTACACAAAACACGTTCAGCGAACGACCCCCTTGGTCGGCGCTGACTCCCATTGGAAGTTGATGGGAAATCTGCACCCAAATTGCGCTATGGAACCAACCCCCCCCCCCCCCCCCCCCGGGATGTCATCGCGCGTACCGTGCTGGAGAACTCGATGTCGCGCCAGATGGACGTCTCGCGCGAGTGGTCCGTGGCCTCCAGGAGGTTGTCCACGAGCACCGTGCCGATGATGTCGTGCCGCGAGAAGCGGTCGAAGTCGTAGACGCTGAAGTGCAGCCGGCGGCTCGCCAGCTCGCTGTAGGGCACGCCGAACTGGAAGGTCTCGTCGAACACGGGGTTGAGCGTCTTGCGGTGCACCTTGGTCTGGTACTTGCGCTTGCGCTCGGGCAGCAGGTAGATCTTCACGTAAGGGTCCGACGTGCCCGAGAAGTCCTTGGCGGGCAGGTCCACCGCCTTGTTGATCTTCACCACCAGCTGCTCGCCCTCGTAGTCGTAGCGCACCTGGAAGTTGATGCGGCCGCACGGAGGCGCCTTCATGTCGCCCGACTCGCACGGGTCCGCGCCGTCGCCGACGCCGACGCCGCCGACCATCCCGACGATCCCCGCGTCCCCGACGCCCGCCGCCGGGACGAGCTGCGTGCCGGCCTCCTCCACGCAGACGCCGCCGGCGCCGACGCCAGCGAGACCGCCCACTCCTCCGCCGATCCCGACGACTCCCCCGCCGATCCCCCCCGCCACGGAGCCCACGGACGGCACGGATGGGCGCGCCTTGTAGAGCTCGGGCTTGATGCGGCCCAGCGTGTTGGTCTGCGGGACGGCCGCGCCGTCACTGGCCCCACCCGCAGCAGTTTTCTCCGAGCCGCTCCGGGAGGATCGGTTGAGCAGCGTGCGGATGGAGCTGGGACTGCGGGGAGCGCGAGGAGTCGAGAGCGCACGGTGGGGTTTTGTACGGGAGGGGGCAGGGGGTAAAGGCAACACGGCCAAATCTGAACAAGTCTACTTACTACGTAAAAATTAGCAGGACCTTCCTGAAAAGGAGTTTAGAGACCCAGCGAGGCTGTCCTGGGCAAACAAGTCGGATTAATTATGGATAATAATAGCAGCCGCCATTCGCCACTAAGTGACAGCGACGTCCCCACAGCGCGCGCTTACTCAGAGGCAACGCGCAGTTTGTTTAACACGTGGGCCACGTGCAGTGTCGACGGCTCGCTGGCAGGAGGTCACGGGACAGACCCCCACGTGTTATGTTTGGACACACGCCACACACAACCACGCAAACACAGCAGTGCTTACCGGGTTTAGACCGACAGACTGTTGGGGCAAGTGCCGTTACCGAGCAGCACCTATGAAGGCCGTCACGGCACACACGAGGGGATGGGTGGCCAGGACTACGACCGGCCGTCTTCGGCTCCAGCAGTGCCGATGTTTTACACACGGCACCAGGCACTCGTTTGAGGCTCCCCACGCACACTCACGCGCTCGCACTCTCGCACGCATGGACGCACCGTGGAATTTTACTTAGAAGGCGAGGGAGGGCAACCATGGCGCCCTCGCCTCCAACGCTCGCGTGGGCTTTGGAGAGCTCGCAAAAGCCACTCACTTCATTAACCGATCTACCTCGCGTAATCAGCTTGAAGAAGAAGAAGAAGACAGTAGGAGAAGTGTTGTTCCCGTAATCGGCACTTCTCCCGGTAAACGTTCACGGAGACTTCTGCGGAGGCGTAAACGCCACCACTCACGCGTAAACACGCCGAGCACGTGTCGCGAATTTGTCACCCGTGATGGGAGCGTTGTTCAGCGAGCATCTTATAATTGCCCCGACGTGAGCATCGCCGCGCAGTGTTTAGAGAAGAATGAACCCACTGCCTCCCCGCCTCTCGCGGTGCGACTCGTGGCACGATCCAGAATTGCGATGCAGAGGTCCCCGTTTCGATTCGATCTGGCGGCGCGGCAGTTGAAACAATGGGGCAAACTCTTTTGTTCTTTCGGTAAAGTCACGTAGGTAGAAATTTATTTTATTTCTACCTACGTGACTTTACCGAAAGAACCAAAGAGTATGGATTCCTGCAGTCACGAAAGCTTCAAATCACAATGGGGCAAGTTTCTTTAATCCATCTCCCCACCGCCCCTACCCCCACGGCCTCTGTCCACCCGGCATTCATGAATGGGTTCATCTCAGCTAGACGACTCGGCACGTTGCGTGTGGTCGTGAGGTGAAGTGTGGGTGTTCAGCTTTTCCAAGACGTACAACCATCGTGTAAGAGGAGGCCAAACTGCCATCGAGTGGAGGGTCTTTCGCCAGCAGTGGCGTGAGCCAGTAATTGCAGGGCCGCACCTTTAACCTGACTTTCTCCACTCGCACTCACCTCGAATAGCGGCACTGAACCGGCGGTGGAAATTCCACATTCGCATGGCGCTTAACTCTGCCCGTGGGCACTGCCCCCCCCCCCCAAATCTCCCTCGGACTGCCCCCGCTGCCCTTGCGTGCCGTGCCTGCTGCTCACCGTGACGAGTTTGACTGGTCCGTCCCTTGCCGCTGCACCGCGCGCTGCTGCGGCTGTGGGCACTGCGGCGTGGGCTGCTGCTGCTGCGGAGGCGGCAGCGGCTGCGGCTGCTGTTGCAACGGCTGCAAGGGCAGCAGCTGCTGCTGCTGTCCCACGGGGTTGCTGTCTCTCCCGCTCGCATGGATATCTGGAGACGTGTGGCTCATCCGGACCATGGCCTCGGCGGGTGCTTGTAGCTCTGGCTCCGTCGAATGCTGCTGCTGCTGCACCGGCTGCTGTGCCGGTTGCTGCTGCAGAACCGGCTGCGGCTGCTGCTGCGGCGGCGGCTGCTGCTGCTGCTGCTGCTGAGGCCCTCCCACGATGGAGTCGTCGGCACGAGGAGCTTTCTCGTACTCGAGGCCGTTGACGTCGAGAGCGGGCGCGGCGCCCAGCAGCTGTTGCGGCAAGTAGGGCGCCGAGCGGGCAGCCCCGGCCGCCGCGGCCCTCGCCTCCCGCTCGCGGTCCCGGCATGGCACCCAGCAGAGCTTCCACGAGACGAACAGGGAGACCCCCAGCAGCGCCACGCCACATAGCGTCACCACCACGGCCAGAAGGCTCACCGACACGTCTTGGGTGCATGGGAGAGTAAGGGGGCGGGAGGAAGGGCGGCACATTTTGGGTGATTTGGGTAAAAAAAAATGCAGTGATTTCACATGATTGATGTGGAAAATCCACATAATTCATTTGACGGGGGCGGGGGGGGGGCGGTGATTTGAATTCACAGCCTTGCGATTGCGAGCGGGCCGCTTTCACGCTGAACCAATCGGCAGATTTGGTCAGAGGGCGATTCATTCCATGCACCGAGAAATGTAGTGAGCATCTCTGTAGACATCATAATGACCATCATGCTACAGTATTAAAATCACCACCATCATGATACCATGTTTAACATCATCACTATCATGGGGCATTATTAGCATTATCACCACCATCAGTGCTTAATTTCAGCCAGAACATTCCAGTACAATGTCCCCGGAATTGTTGGCATGCCACATCCATATCGCCTTAGTTTGTCCTCATGATAGTTACGACTTATACTCTCGTGGTAGTGCCTTATGCCAATTAATCCCGACTCCAAGCCAGTTCCTAGCAGTGTTACGTGAAATATTGAGACGTCAAACCTTGAGCATCAAAATGATAATTTAAATAGCGTCCTGCAAGCGTACATCATACAGAGGGCCTGGTCCTCTCCTGGCGAGAGTTGTCTCAACGCAACGTGGGTCCCTGAGTGCATGGGGGAAGAGGACACGGAGATACAAAAGCAGACACCAAGACAGGCATGGAGATATATGGAGAGACAGCCAGACGGGGGCAATAGAGAGAGAGAGAGCGGCAGATAGACAAGCACGGATAGAAACACGCAGGAAGATATGGGGGGAGACATAAAACGAGGCTATGCAGAGACTCGGAAGGACACAGCCAGCTACCGCGAAAGTCAACCATTGAGACACACACGAAGCAAGATAGACAGATACAGAGAGACGGAGAGGGTTATAGAGAGATAGACAAGGCTGAGAGAGCAACAGAGACACACAGGGACAGGCACAGATGCACGGAGAGAGCCATGGAGAGAGAGAGAGATACAGACAACTCGAAGAGACTGACAACGCTGGAACTGATGATGGCATTGTCGCCTGTGCACGAGCCGTGTGGGCAGAGATTGGCTCTGGGAGACGCAGAGGGGGGCGGGGGGTGCATGGGGCAAGGCGGCGAGGGAGGGGCGCTGTGCAATCGGGGGAATACTGTGGGGGGGGTGCTGGGCGTGGGGGTGGCGCTGCGGGGATCAGAGAGATCGGGTTGTGTAAGGCTCGAAGACCACGGTCCTGCGATTAAATTGAAGATTGGGGCGGGGGGGGTGTGCTATAGGAAGTGACAGGACGAAGCGAAGAGAGGAGAGGGAGAGAAAGGGAGAGAGGACCGAGGGGGGGGGGGGAGTCGGATTTGTGACCCAAATGACTCGCAAATCCGCATTACATCTCGCGCGCGTTTAAATATGAGCACGGGGCGGAGGGAGACAGCCACGTCTTCATTCTCCTCGTCGCCGGCCGATCGGTGTAGCAAACGTGAACTGGTAGCCATGACGAGACACATACTAGATGTGGTGTGCCGGCTACGTGAATGTGTTCTGACTCGCCGACCCAGACTGCATTTATTGAGCTCTGCGTGACAACGGATTTTGCTGCAAATTGTCCAGCGAAAGATGAAGGCGCAGCCAAGCAATTTCTCGAACGTGCCACTGTCGGTCCATGGGCCTCCACTATCGGTGTATAGCTCTGGGGAGCTCCTCTCGAGGGTATTTGGCCTACTCTCCCGCGCTGCCCAGTGGGCTTGCTAGAAGAGGTGGGAGTACCGAAACGTTACCCCGCGTGCGCTTTGTTGTCGCTCGCACAGCGGCGAGCACGAGGCGCCGGCTCGCGCTAAGCCGCAATCAGCGATGATTGATGGCCCCAACCCCCAACCCCCTACACCGCACCGTCTCTCCCCCCGCAAAGCCTCCCCCCCCTCCCCCCGACCAAATCCACCCGTTCCCCTACGCCTGTAGACTAGGATCCTTGACGCAGCTGCGGTTTCATGGGGAGTCCGCGAGCACCGAATTCGCCCCCCCCTCCCATTAAGAGGCCCCTCCTCGGGTGGCTGGAGAGGGCTCTCAGAGTTTAAAAGGTCATCACGGACGATGTCGTTGATTTCCACCACCACTGCTCGCCATCGCTTCTTTCATTCTGCCAGATTCTGCATTAGCTACGCCAGTTGACGCCCCCCCCCCCCCCCCCCCACGGCTCTGCTCTCAGTCTCATCATCCCGCTCGGGGAGTTTTACGCCAAAGGGGGGTCGCTATGGACAACCCGAGCCCCACGTCGTTAGGTGGTGCCCCTTCCCTTGGTGTCACATTCTCACGAAAGAATCACCGACGAGAGGTGATCCTCGTCCCTAGCCCAACCAAAGTAAACACGTTTCACGGAAGCCACGTCTGTAAATGTGCGTGTACACGCACGGCCTCGTGTGGCACACTGTTTGACCATACTTCACCAGGCTGGCGCGTGCGGGGGGAAGAAGATTGAAGTCAGGGAGTGTAATCGTCGGCGCAGAGAAGAACAGCACAGCGATGCACGTTGATGAACTGCTGCCAGCGTAGGCGCGCTGCAGCCTGCAGCACCTCTCTTCCTGCACGGTGGTGGCCCCTGGAAGCAGTATCCTCTGCTGGCTCCAGCCTGCCTAACTTCACAAGATCTGGCGAGAATGTCCTCGCTCCGACTGATTTGGAGAGAGGCCCTGCAGCTGTGCCGCCACGTAGGCTCTGGCTGCACTCCCCCTCGACGAACAGCTATAATAATAATAACAATACATAACTTCCACCCGTGAAGCCCCGCACAGCGTTCGTGCCACTCTCATAGAGCGAGGACGACTCAGAGGCAGCCACACGGTGATCCGCGCCAACAATTGGCCAAGCTCTACGGTCCTCTATATATTACGGTGTTAGCGGCCAATCATTACAGAGTGTTTGAGAGGTCAATGGAAGTACAGTAACGAGGGATGCGTCTCCCATCGCACGCGGTCTGCGGACGTAGCCTCCCGTCCCTTTATCGCCAGGCCAGATCACTCTGCACGCCGGATCTCGGGAGCCTGTTTGTACACGGGAAGGACTTAAACCCTCAAACAAAAGTAGGTTGTCTAAGTATCAATATGACAGCTCAGCGGGGTTCAGCCTGCATGGTGCTTCGACGGAGTGAACACCACGCACAGCAGGCCGTTTGTTTTTATCGGCTGCTGCCAATGCTGCAGGGCCGACGTTGTGGGCATCGGAGGGCAGTGCAGCAAATATCCCTAAGTTGTACTCAACTGCTATGCTCCCACGGACGGCCATGTGCCTCTCTCTCTCTCGGCGAGCCTTCACCATCTCGTACTGACCAGCGCCAAGTCACGATCACGTGACCCGCCGGGACATTCACGACGTTACGGGGGGGGGGGGCATCATCCGGCGGTGGTGGCCTGACAAGGAGAGGGGCTGTCCACGCACGCGGCAAGAGACACGACAAGGATCTCGATCCAGGTGCACGCCGCACGGCAGGAGACGCGCTCCCTTTGTCAGTCGATGAAGACGTCACCACGGTATCAGACCGAACGCAACATCTTGGGGCTGCGGGCAGCGAGTCACTGGCTGATATTGATTACATCTGCGAGGACATCCATCTGCTATCAGAAGTCGTTCCCGGGCCCCATGTCGACTCAGCCCCACGAAGAAAGCACCTTGCGAATATCTGCACGGGAGATACAAAGGCGGGCGAGACTGGTTCTGCAAGCCACATCATCTCCCGAGTAGTGGTGCCGTGCCGCTCTGAAAGGGTGGTGGCTAAAACACATTTCCCCCAACACCCTCGATGGCCACACGTGAGATCTAGATCCGCGTATATGTCTTTCGCTCGTGGATGCGGTTGTGCGTATCTGTTGTGGGGAGCGGTGTCGTAGCGGTTAGCGCGCTGCGGCACGAACCCGGCATTCCAAAGTTCGATTCCTGCCCACGGTCAACACAAGTGACGATTATCTGAACCTGCCCTGGGCATCCCCTAGGTGGACTCAGCCTCAAATGAGTACATGTTGCGATGTGTGAGCATCGTCACTAGAGAGACAAAGACGGTCGGGCGTAGTGCTGACCGCCCACCCCATCGCGTGGCGTGCCGGCCTTCACAGATGCTCGATAACAGCACTTGCCCCAAAAGTCTGTTAAGACTATACTGGGAACCCTTGTCTTTGTGTATGTGTTTGTGTGTGGGTAAGCGTGTGTGTGGCGGATACCGGGCCCGCATGCATTATACATCTGCTAATGCGTTTCGTGTTAAGCTGCGGGGTTATTCCGGCTGTATAATTCTTTGAATTATTCGCGCATCGATGAATAAGTAATGAGACGACGCCAGTAACGTGGAGGCGTCACCATCAGTGACCAGAATCTGGCCTCGCGATTCCCTCGCCGAGTACCGAGCAGACTCCCGAGCACGAGCACTCGCTCCGTCTGGCGAAATCTCGACATCTAAGCAGGGTTCAGCCTGGCTCGCGCTTGGATGGGTGACCACCACCACCACCATCACCACCAGCACCACCACCAGGGCTTGCCAGGTGTTGTGGGCGTGAGGCTGCTGCGAGATGGTGGCCAGGAGGTGCAAGTCCCGGGTGTCTCCCCCTCGTCTACAGCGGCGCGGTGCCGGGTTGGCTTTGGGCTTTCTGGGTCTCCTCCTCACACGTGACGCCAAACTCTCACTCCTTCTCCTTCTGGGGTCGGACGAATATCCCCCAACGTGGCAGGACCCTTCCGAGTCTTGAGACTCAGCGAGGCTGTGCTGACTTAATAATTGGCATGATGATGATAATGGGCAATGGAAGAATATCAGCATTCCACGCACGAATTAGTTGTTGTCATGTGATCCCGATAAGCCGGGGCGGCGGCCTGGACATTACAGTGCAGCAAGTAGGTACAAGACTCATCCGATGCATCGTCGGCGCATGCTGAGTTGTCCCCTCGTGTGCAGGCTGCCGGGTTGTCTCCTGGGTGCTCCGGTACCGTCCCACACGCACAAATACGCACGGGGGGAATTGGCCGAACGTCCATCGCGTGGGGACCGGCTCCCCTCCCTCCCAGGCCGGGGTTGGAGGCCAATTGGGCCCTTTGTGATTGGTCAATCCGAGCGCGAGTGATGCTGAAACGTGCCTCGTGCAATATTCACCATGTGTGGAATCTACGCTCGGTTTAAAACTTTCTGTGTATAAACTTCTTCTTTTTCTCTCACTCGCGTGATGCTTTACATTATTTATAGTAACGTATTGTATTATTTAATGGGTGATGCATTGGTTAGCGCGTTGTGTGATTAACCTGGTCCCGCTGGTGTTAGCCACGGCTAACACCAGTGACAGGTGATGACCCGAACCTGCCCCCCCTCCGCCCCGTTCCCCATCCCCTCACCAATCCGCTCTGACCGACGCAGTGAAGTATGGTAACATATGAAACAAAACCCGAGCCCGCGACAAAAAAAGCGACTGACGTTTTGTTGCCAGCCATTTCTACCCTGTGCGTTGTCGTTGACCCTACTGGGGATGTATAAACCTGACTGCCGACCCTTACCCAGGTGAAATTCGATGTTTCGTCTCAGCCGCCCCTCGCTTGCTTTGAATAAAGGATCGAATCTGCTGCGTGGACGTTCGCGGTCGTGCTGCTACTGCCGCCGTTCAGATCCTCGTGCGCTTTCGTGTCGTGGCGCGCGTTGATGGGCACGATGTCCGACGCCTCGCTCCGAGTGCTGGGGAGCTTCTTCGGGAGTTACATCCTTCGTGGTGATCCATGGAGAGAGACTTGTAAAGGTTCTATCCCAATCTGAAAGGAGTCTTGAGAATGAGTGGCGCGGCTGTTGGATGAATACTGAACCGCTCTGCGAATGACGAACCCTCCATCCACGAATGAGGCGACCCTGGCGTGGTCTCCCCCCCCCCCCTCTCTCTCTCTGCGCCCCACGTGGTCCCCTCGTTGTTCTGAACCGAGCTGCACGCGTTCGTGGATACGGACGTGGAGTGAGGTCCTCGACGATGCGAGCGTGGTGTTCCAAATCGCGATGAGATTCTGGATTATGATAGTCGATATTATGATGATGATGGCAATGATAGTAAGGATGATGCGAGTTATGGTGATGACACTCAGTCAGCTGATGATTTAATTCGTGATGATTATCATCATGCGAATGTGGAGGCTGATAATGATGATGATGACGACGATAGAGTAGGAATGATGATGACAATGACGGTCATGATTATTATCAGAGTACAAATGATGATTCGTGATGGTGATTAGAACAGGATGACGATGACGGTGATGCCCCATTGCTTACATTGATTGGATTCAGCGTCTGGATGGCCCCACGAGTCCAATATGAAAAAAAATAGTTCGCGGTCCTTTGGACGATGTCACAGCAGTGGGTGGGGGGAGTGGGGGGCGACGTGGAGGACTTTGGGGGATGCGGGTTGGGGGGTGAATTTGACAAAGGGGGTGTGGGGAGTTCGGGTGGGGGTGAGTGAGGAGTTCGGGTGGGGGTGAGTGGGGAGTTCGGGTGGGAGGTGGGGTGAGTGGGGGTGGGGTGAGTGGGGCGTTCGGGTGGGGGGTGAGTGGGGAGTTTGGGTGGGGGTGAGTGGGGAGTTCGGGTGGGGGGTGAGTGGGGCGTTCGGGTGGGGGGTGAGTGGGGAGTTGGGGTGGGGGTGAGTGGGGAGTTCGGGTGGGGGGTGAGTGGGGAGTTCGGGTGGGAGGTGGGGTGAGTGGGGGTGGGGTGAGTGGGGAGTTGGGGTGGGGGTGAGTGGGGAGTTCGGGTGGGGGGTGAGTGGGGAGTTCGGGTGGGAGGTGGGGTGAGTGGGGGTGGGGTGAGTGGGGCGTTCGGGTGGGGGGTGAGTGGGGAGTTTGGGTGGGGGTGAGTGGGGAGTTCGGGTGGGGGGTGAGTGGGGCGTTCGGGTGGGGGGTGAGTGGGGAGTTGGGGTGGGGGTGAGTGGGGAGTTCGGGTGGGGGGTGAGTGGGGAGTTCGGGTGGGAGGTGGGGTGAGTGGGGGTGGGGTGAGTGGGGAGTTGGGGTGGGGGTGAGTGGGGAGTTCGGGTGGGGGGTGAGTGGGGAGTTCGGGTGGGAGGTGGGGTGAGTGGGGGTGGGGTGAGTGGGGCGTTCGGGTGGGGGGTGAGTGGGGAGTTTGGGTGGGGGTGAGTGGGGAGTTCGGGTGGGGGGTGAGTGGGGCGTTCGGGTGGGGGGTGAGTGGGGAGTTGGGGTGGGGGTGAGTGGGGAGTTCGGGTGGGGGGTGAGTGGGGAGTTCGGGTGGGAGGTGGGGTGAGTGGGGGTGGGGTGAGTGGGGCGTTCGGGTGGGGGGTGAGTGGGGAGTTCGGGTGGGGGTGAGTGGGGCGTTCGGGTGGGGGGTGAGTGGGGAGTTCGGGTGGGGGTGAGTGGGGAGCTGGGGTGGGGGTGAGTGGGGAGTCTGGGTGGGGGTGAGTGGGGAGTCTGGGTGGGGTGAGTGGAGAGTTCGGGTGGGGGTGAGTGGGCAGGCGTGCATAAGCTCGGGGTGACGTCAGGCCGTGGCGAGCAGGCGCGTGCGCGCTCACGGCCGTGTTAAGAGTCATTAGACGCATCCACGGGGCACTGATAATAAGATATTGATTTGTGTGTGTATGTCTATGTCAGTGTGTGTGTGTGCATGTCAGTGTGTGTGCGTCTTAAATTAGTAACTGGTTCGGTCTGTAAACGTCGCTACGAAGGAGACAAAGGCCGGCCGGGCATGGTGTTGGCCACCCACTCCCCCCCCACCATAGCTGGCCGCTAACGGCACTGGCCCCAACAGCCAGTTAAGGCGACACGGTGGATGTGTGTCCTTGTGTCTGTGAAGAGGACGCAAGCACGATCGCTCGAGAGAGTATTGCGAAGGAAAACACGCGGCGGCAATTACAGAGCCGCTCCAATGAAAGCGGAAGAGCCCCGGCAGGCACCGCCACTGCGCCATCGGCGTGCGCACGGAGCCCGCACGCGAGACCTCCTCCTCCTCGTCGTCGTCATGGTCGTGGTCGTCGTGCTCCAGCGCTCGTCGCGACAGCGGTGTGGGTTTCTCCGCGTGTCGATGATGAAGTGTTTCAGGGTTGGGGAGGAGGGATGAGGAGGAAGGGGGGGGGGAGATGACGAGGTGGAAAGAGGGGGTGGGGGGGTGATGAAGCAGGGGAGAAGCTATCCCCGTGATGATGTCTATCTTACAAATCATCGGGGTCCAGGTGGCGCGGTAACCCAACGACTCTGTCAGTAACCGCTGCCGCTGCCGAGTGCAGTTCGCGTGGCGGAGATTCGCGAGCGGGCGCAGAACCGCCGCTCGTTAATGACGATGGGGAAGAAGCGGCACTCATCACGCTGCTGCTGCTGCAGGCATCGTGACAGCGGCAGCGGCGCGGGGGGCCGAGGGACGAGGAGGGGTTGGGGTGGGGGCGAGTGCCACGGCAGTGCGCACTGTCAGCAGAAGCCGCGACGGGGCCGATCCCTCTTCGCGGCGCCTCACGCCGATAGCGCTAGCCACTGTCGGCCCTTAGCAGGTGCGCGTGTCCGTCTGTCTGTGTGTGTGTGTCCGTCTGTGTGTGTCCGTCTGTCTGTGTGTGTGTGTCCGTCTGTCTGTCTGTGTGTATGCATGTGTACGTCTGTCTGTGTGTGTGTCCACCTGTCTGTGTGTGTGTGTGTCCGTCTGTCTGTGTGTGTCCATCCGTCTGTCTGTGTGTGTATGTGTGTGTGTCCGTCTGTCTGTGTGTCCGTCTGTCTGTCCGTGTGTCCGTCTGTCTGTCTGTGTGTGTGTGTCCGTCTGTCTGTGTGTGTGTGTGTGTCTGTCTATGTGTGTGTGTCCGTCTGTGTGTGTGTGTCCGTCTGTGTGTGTTCGTCTGTCTGTCTGTGTGTGTATGTGTCCGTCTGTCTGTGTGTGTCCGTCTGTCTGTGTGTGTCTGTCTGTCTGTGTGTGTCCGTCTGTCTGTCTGTGTGCATGTCCGTCTGTCTGTGTGCGTGTCCGTCTGTCTGTGTGTGTCCGTCCTTCTGTGTGTGTATGTCTCTGTGAATCCGTCTGCGTGTCTGTCTGTGTGTATGTCCGTCCGCGTGTCCGTGTGTGTGTTTGTCTGTGTGTGTCCGTCTGCGTTTCCGTGTGTGTGTGTGTCCGTCTGCGTGTCTGTCGGTGTGTGTGTCCGCATGCGTGTGTGTCTGTGCGTGCGTCCGTTTTTGTCCGTCTGTGTGCGTGTTCGTCTGTATGTCCGTGTGTGTATCCGTGTATGTGTCCGTATGTGTGATTGTCCGTCCGCATGTTTCCCTGTCCCTCCGTTCCGCTATCAGACAATCTGTGCGGCTGAGCGATTGGCGAGGGAGCCCGGGTGAGCGATCCGCGAACAGCTCTCGCGACGCCGCCCGCACCGCCCGCACCTCCCCTACCTGCACCCTCCTGGCGGTAGCGGAAGAGGTCCTCCGGGAGGACCGGGGCGAAGTCCTGGCAGCGCTCGGGCAACACGACCCCCTTGAAGCACAGCTCGGCAACGATGGTGAGCGCCTTGTCACAGAGATCGGGCTCCGAGTCTGTAGGCATTTCTGCGCTGCATCCTCCCTCGCTGTCCCCGTCCCGCCGTCTCCAGCTGCTCCCCCCACCTCCTCCTCCTCCTCCCCTCCCTCCTCCAGTCTCCGCGCGTGTCTCCCCTGTCTCCGCTGGAAGGGTGTTCTCCCTTAGCGCGACTCCATCGCCGATGCACGGCCCTGCGTCTCTTACGCCGTGCGTCGCGTGCTCACAGTGATGATGCTGCTGCTGGTACTGCTGGTGTTGATAATGACGGTGCAGATGATGATGGTCCTGATGATGATGGTCCTGATGATGATGATGATGAAGATGTTGGTGTGCGGCTGCCGCCACCGCCGCCGCACGCGACTGTGAATGCGCTCGTCGGGAAGAGCGTGCGTTTGGGGTGCGCCCTCCTCCGCTCTGAGAGCGCACGCACGCACGTACACGCGCACGCACGCACGTACACGCGCACGTGGCGCATGCGTGTTTGTGGCGCCCGGAACGCGCTGTGTTGAACGCTTCATTCTCAGTGGCAAACCCCGTGGCTTCGTGAAACCAAATCACAGCGCGGCCCCCCCCCCCCCCCAGCCCATCAATGGTGTTCACGATAACACACGTGCGCACACACGCGTTGTGTGAGATGTCAGTGTATTTGGTGTGTGTGTTATGTAATTATCACGTTCAGAGATTTGCTCCCCCCGAGTCTCCCTCCCCCACCCCTTCAATTATATGCCCCGAGTCATTCCCCTTGGACGCGCCAAGTTTCGGCCTGGATCCAAAACTCGGGTCCCCAAGCACTCACCCCACCCCCTCTCACCCCAACCATCGCTCACCCCACCCCCTCTCACCCCAACCATCGCTCACCCCACTCCCTCTCACCCCAACCATCCCTCACCCCACCCCCTCTCACCCCAACCATCCCTCACCCCACCCCCTCTCACCCCAACCATCGCTCACCCCACTCCCTCTCACCCCAACCATCGCTCACCCCACTCCCTCTCACCCCAACCATCGCTCACCCCACTCCCTCTCACCCCAACCATCCCTCACCCCACCCCCTCTCACCCCAACCATCCCTCACCCCACCCCCTCTCACCCCAACCATCGCTCACCCCACTCCCTCTCACCCCAACCATCCCTCACCCCACCCCCTCTCACCCCAACCATCCCTCACCCCACCCCCTCTCAGCCCAACCATCGCTCACCCCACTCCCTCTGACCCCAACCATCCCTCACCCCACTCCCTCTCACCCCAACCATCCCTCACCCCACTCCCTCTCACCCCAACCATCCCTCACCCCACCCCCTCTCACTCCGACTATCCCTCACCCCACCCCCTCTCACCCCGACTATCCCTCACCCCACCCCCTCTCACCCCGACTATCCCTCACCCCACTCCCTCTCACCCCGACTATCCCTCACCCCACCCCCTCTCACCCCGACTATCCCTCACCCCACCCCCTCTCACCCCGACTATCCCTCACCCCACTCCCTCTCACCCCGACTATCCCTCACCCCACCCCCTCTCACCCCGACTATCCCTCACCCCACTCCCTCTCACCCCGACTATCCCTCACCCCACCCCCTCTCACCCCGACTATCCCTCACCCCACCCCCTCTCACCCCGACTATCCCTCACCCCACTCCCTCTCACCCCGACTATCCCTCACCCCACTCCCTCTCACCCCGACTATCCCTCACCCCACCCCCTCTCACCCCGACTATCCCTCACCCCACTCCCTCTCACCCCGACTATCCCTCACCCCACCCCCTCTCACCCCGACTATCCCTCACCCCACTCCCTCTCACCCCGACTATCCCTCACCCCACCCCCTCTCACCCCAACCATCGCTCACCCCACTCCCTCTCACCCCAACCATCCCTCACCCCACCCCCCCTCTCACCCCAACCATCCCTCACCCCACCCCCTCTCACCCCAACCATCGCTCACCCCACTCCCTCTCACCCCAACCATCCCTCACCCCACCCCCTCTCACCCCAACCATCCCTCACCCCACCCCCTCTCAGCCCAACCATCGCTCACCCCACTCCCTCTGACCCCAACCATCCCTCACCCCACTCCCTCTCACCCCAACCATCCCTCACCCCACTCCCTCTCACCCCAACCATCCCTCACCCCACCCCCTCTCACTCCGACTATCCCTCACCCCACCCCCTCTCACCCCGACTATCCCTCACCCCACCCCCTCTCACCCCGACTATCCCTCACCCCACCCCCTCTCACCCCGACTATCCCTCACCCCACTCCCTCTCACCCCGACTATCCCTCACCCCACCCCCTCTCACCCCGACTATCCCTCACCCCACTCCCTCTCACCCCGACTATCCCTCACCCCACCCCCTCTCACCCCAACCATCGCTCACCCCACTCCCTCTCACCCCAACCATCCCTCACCCCACCCCCCCTCTCACCCCAACCATCCCTCACCCCACCCCCTCTCACCCCAACCATCGCTCACCCCACTCCCTCTCACCCCAACCATCCCTCACCCCACTCCCTCTCACCCCAACCATCCCTCACCCCACTCCCTCTCACCCCAACCATCCCTCACCCCACCCCCTCTCACCCCGACTATCCCTCACCCCACTCCCTCTCACCCCGACTATCCCTCACCCCACTCCCTCTCACCCCAACCATCCCTCACCCCACCCCCTCTCACCCCAACCATCCCTCACCCCATCCCCTCTCACGCCCTTCTCATCCCCTCCACCCCCCCCCCCCCCTCTCTCTCCTGTCACTCCCTCTCCTCCGCCCCCCTCCCCGAACCACAGACGCGGGGCAGCTAAATGAGAACACGGGGATCGTGGTGATGGCAGTGAGGAAGAGCCTCTCTGAGTCTCGAAACTCCAATGAAGAGGGTCCTGCTACGTCTGGATGTTTGGCCAATCCCGTTCGTGATGAGAGTTCATCTTCGTGTCTTGGAGAAAACCGAAGTAACCCTGAGGAAGCCCAGCATCACGGGGACACCCGGCACTGCCATCACCTGACCACACCGCGCAAACCGCACGCCTACCACACCTGGCAAGCGCTTCGCTGCTAGTGATGGTGGTCACACACACACACACACAATGACGAGCCAGGCTCAGCGCTGCTTGGCTTGAAGGCGATGCGGTGTGGCACGGGAGGCGTGTGTCCGCCCGTGTTTGTTTGCAGTGCGGTGGTTCCTCCTCCCGCCCTGGAATTGGAACCCCACGCGAATAACGAACTGGACCCGAGTGAGACGCGCGATCGCTCAGCCGCAGCGGCAGAGCGAGCGGCACGGGGAGGGGAGTTGGGGGCGCGGAGTCACCGCCGCTCACTCCGCACTCTGCAGACCGGCGCACACGCGACCGGGTCCATGCGCGTTGTGGGGTGCTGAGTGGTGGGGGGCTGGGTGGTGGGTGGGGCTGGGTGGTGGGGGTGCTGGGTGGTGGGGGGGCTGGGTGGTGGGTGGGGCTGGGTGGTGGGGGGGCTGGGTGGTGGGTGGGGCTGGGTGGTGGGGGTGCTGGGTGGTGGGGGGGCTGGGTGGTGGGGGGGCTGGGTGGTGGGGGGGCTGGGTGGTGGGGGGGCTGGGTGGTGGGGGTGCTGATGATGGGAAGCGGTAGTGTGGCGGTCAGCGTGTTGTGCTACGAACCCAGCGACACACGAATTCGATTTCCGCTCACGCACACCAACACCGCATTGACGATTATATGAATCGTTCCTGGGCCTCACCAACGTCGACTCATCCTTAGATGAGTGCCGTACCTGGTGCGATGTGTAAAAATGCCGCTAGGGAGACAAAGGCGGCCGAGCGTGCTCTGTCGGCCTTGGGATGTTTGACCATCGGTCGTGTTTTTGCACGCGCGCGGAAAGCGGAGTGTCCAGAGAAAACTCACCACTACCACAGACAAAGATCACTCGCAAAAGATATTTGTAGCACCTATGAAGGCCGGCACCGCACACGAGGGG
The DNA here is from genome assembly GCF_965212315.1 of Lampetra planeri. Lineage (NCBI taxonomy): Eukaryota > Metazoa > Chordata > Hyperoartia > Petromyzontiformes > Petromyzontidae > Lampetra > Lampetra planeri. Next base: position 15,194,613 of record NC_136114.1, read on the forward strand.
GTGGGTGGCCAGCACTAAACCTGACCGCCTTTGTCTCCCAAGTGGCGATATTTACACATTACATCGGGTACTCCTTTGAGGCTGAGTCGACCTAGGGAAGGCCTCAGACTAGGTCGGATAATCGTCACTGGTGTTGGTGGCCGTGAGTAGGAATCGAACTCGGGTGGCCGTGTTTGTAGCGCAGCGCGCAAACCACTACGCTACCGCTGCCCACCACCATCAAGCACACGAGAGAGAAACAACAACAACAACAACACAATCAGCGCTGGGCACGGAGAGATTTAATCATCAGTTGGTTGCACTCTCATCTATGGGCCACCTCTCATTCAGCCAGCGCAGCGGGATAATGGGAGTTGTATTACAGATCTGTTCGTGATCCACCAACCCTGCCCTCCATCTCGCCCATGCCCAACCGCCACGGGTCCCTTCGCGAAGGGCGCCTTATGCAATGATCTCACAAATCACCTCCCTGTACACGAGCCGCTTGCTCGATAAAACAAAAACCAGCAGCAGTGTGCGCCGGGCAAACACAAATAGACGACTCTGGCTGCGGGCGTGGAGGGAGGGAGGGAGATTGGTGCAAGACATTGCATTGTATGCGTCCTTAAATGAGTGGGCTTCACCCGTCGCTCGCCACAGCCTGCAGTTCAGGGCTCGCTGATCAATACAGATGCGCGGGCGTGTGTGTCGGGGTGTGCGGCGCGGTGGAGTGGAGAGAGAGAGAGGTGGTGGTGGTGGTGGTGTGCGGTGGAGTGCGGCGGGGTGGAGTGGAGAGAGAGAGAGGTGGTGGTGGTGTGCGGTGGAGTGCGGCGGGGTGGAGTGGAGAGAGAGAGAGGTGGTGGTGGTGGTGGTGTGCGGCGCGGTGCGGTGGAGAGGGAGAGAGGCGGTGGTGATGTGCGGTGGAGTGGAGAGAGGAGGATGCGAGTGCGTGCGAGGCGCGTGGGTTTGGGTGCGCGCGGGGGACACGCGGACGCGATGCGCCGTGGATGTCCCAGCATCGACCCGGACTCTCTGTGGAAGGGGGGAGGAGCGTATGGAGGGAGCGAGAGACGGAGCCGGCGAGAGAAGAGTTGCCATCTTGTGAGCGCGCTCGGCTCCGTAACAGATGGGTTATCGCAATCATTCCGACTGCGGAGCCGTGTGTTAGCTCAGCACGGCAATAGAGTTGACGCGCACTAGAGCGGTATGTGTAAGGCATTGTGTGTGTGTGGCATTGTAGTGTTTATGTGATATAGCGATGTGTGTGTGTGTTATAGCGGCGTGTGTGTGCGGTATAGGGATGTGTGTGTGTGGTATAGTGGTGTGTGAGTATATGGTGTGTGCATGTGTGACATTGAGTGTGTGTGGTATTGCAGGGTGTGTGTATGTGTGTTGTTGTGTGTCTATGTAATATACGGGGAGCGGTAGTGTAGCCGTTAGCGCGTTGCGCTACGATCTTGGCGACCCGGGTTCGATTCCCGCTCACGACCAACACCAGTGACGATTATCTGAACCGGTCCTGGGCCTCCCCTAGGTCGACTCAGCCTCAAATGAGTACCTGGTGCGCTGTGTTAACATCGCCACTGGGGAGACAAAGGCGTCCGAGCGTGGTGCTGGTCACCCACCCCCTCGTGTGCCGTGACGGCCTTCATAGGTGCTCGATAACAGCACTTGCCCCAACAGTCTGTTATGGCTATACGGGGGATATTTGTCTTTGTGTGTGTGATATAGCGACGTAGGTCTTATATAAAACCGAAATAGAATATAATAGCGGTGTGGGTGCGTGGTATCGCAGTGCATGCGTGGTGTAACAGTGTGTGTGTGTATGCGTGGTGTAACAGCATGCGTGTGTGTGTGTATGCGTGGTGTAACAGCATGTGTGTGTGTGTGTATGCGTGGTGTAACAGCATGCGTGTGTGTGTGTATGCGTGGTGTAACAGCATGTGTGTGTGTATGCGTGGTGTAACAGCATGTGTGTGTGTATGCGTGGTGTAACAGCATGTGTGTATGCGTGGTGTAACAGCATGCGTGTGTGTGTATGCGTGGTGTAACAGCATGCGTGTGTGTGTGTATGCGTGGTGTAACAGCGTGTGTGTGTGTGTATGCGTGGTGCAACAGCATGTGTGTGTATGCGTGGTGTAACAGCATGTGTGTGTGTATGTATGCGTGGTGTAACAGCATGTGTGTGTGTATGCGTGGTGTAACAGCATATGCGTGGTGTAACAGTGTGTGTGTATGCGTGTGTGTGTGTATGGTTGGTGTAACAGCGTGTGTGTGTGTGGTGTAACAGTGTGTGTATGCGTGGTGTAGCAGCATGCGTGTGTGTGTATTCGTGGTGTAACAGCATGCGTGTGTGTATGCGCTATAGCAGAGTCGACCTAGGGACAGGCTCAGCCTTAAAACGAGTACGTCCCGATGCTGGTATGTAAGCATCATCACCGGGGTGGTCGCGCGTGGTCCTGACCACAGCCTTAATATGCGCTCGCTAACATCACCTGCCGCTCAGCAGTCGAGAGACAGCGCGACGGGGAGACGTTTGTGTATCGGGAGCGCATTACGCGTGAGTCACGTGTTTGGCCCGAGGGCGACGGGACGTGTGCCGCCTTGTTTGACCTTTGACCGACACGTCCATCAGTATCGACCACGTAGCGAACGCCTGGCAGGAGATGTTAGCCCGTGGCTGACCGGAGACCATCACGTGGCTAAAGCGGGTATCGTTGTTCCGCGCCTTGAATGATGCATTGATTTAAACGATTAAAAAATGTGGAAACAGCCGCAAATTCTTAATGGGCCACGCGAAATGTGTGATTGCGATATTAATTGCATGTAAACTTCAAAACTGAATACGCTTTAGGCGAAATGAAATGTCGAAACAAATCACAGTGTGATATAGAAATAATAAACGCTAAAGAAGTAAGTAAATAATGAATGCATTCTTTAGCCGTGGTCGAGCCACTGCTGGATGAAGGCCTCTCCAAGCCGTCGCCACTCACACTTCCTCCGATGTTCACGCACGAGTGTTTACGTTTTGCTAAATTAAATACTAATCATTCGCGAATGAGCTAGCCGAACGTTCGAGTGTAAGAAGCACCTGAAAAAAGGTGTCTGAGACTTTGAGAGGCTTGTTCTGAACAAAGGGTTAACAAATTGTGAATTATATTTATATTTAAATACGTTCCACGGAAATAACAGGGAGATTTTATAGAGACAATTGCATCTTGTTTTAGAGCCTCCACCCGTCTCCCACCAATCTCAGTCCACTTACTAAATCTGTGAACTCTCTCCTCTGTAAGGCACATCGCCATCGCTTTCACAATACTCAATCAGCTGTTGAGAAGAGAACAAGAGGGGCATCCGTAACCTGAGGGGTATGTATAAATGGATCACTCTTCATTATATAGGGGAAGAACTGGCCCCACCCATGAAAATGTGGAATTTTCACCACTGGCTCTAGGCTGTTAACAGGATATGGGCACCATTCTACACTCGTTTCCACGACAATCCACTGCATCGTGTCAGTGGTTAGCGCACTGCGCTACGAACCTGATGACCCGAGTTCAATTCCCGCTCACGACCGATAACAGTGGCCAATATTTGAACCGGACCTGGGCCTGCCCTAGGTCGACTAAGCCTTAAATGCGTTTCTGGTATGATGCTGGTCATCTAACTCCGAGTGTACCATGCTGTGCTAACAGCACTTGCCCCAAAAGTCTGTTAAGACTATATGGGGAATATCTGTCTTTGTATGAGGTGTCATTATTAATTAAATAATATACATATAGAGCCCGTTCGCCAAGCCACTGCTGGACGTGCGGATCGTAGGGGTTATTTGGCCATACTTCACCACGCCGGTCAGCGCGGGTTGATCAAGGTGGGGCATTTTGGCGTCGGAGCTTCGAAGTACAATACAATAATTGCCATATTATGCCCACAACGTACCCGCGCAGCAGCCTATAACGCCCGCCATGCATGTCAATCGTTACCATGCAAGCACTCTCCAGGCTAAACTAAGCTTAGCTTGCGAGTTCTGGCGAGGCCGGGCGCATTCACGGTCATTTGGTCATACCAGTGAAAGCCAGAAATTATTAATCTCACGAGACGTACATTAAATCGCCTGCCTAAGAATCGATTCTCCAATTTGAAATTCCACCACCTGGATCGCGACAGTGCATCAAAGCGACGGAGGGGAATCGTTGCCTTCCCCAGTTCTTCCCGGACCACAATCACCGCCCGTGGCGCTGTCCGTGGTGCTGAAGTAATTGCACTGCGTTCTCTTTTATTTCTTATTTTCGGTTCCGTGCCAAACTGCATTGATACGGTGTCACGTTCGCAGCTGTATCAGCATTTTCTTACCAAACATCGGAACAGCTGCGCCTAACACACTCGAGACGGCGCGTACGGGACTGATTGTACTCACTGCAGATAGATAGGACGAGTATCCTTAATTTAACCGCATGAGAGCAGATTGAGATTCAATGTCAATTCTTTTCGACTGAGATTCAGTAATTGAAACTACATATAGCTCAAATATATAAATTTGTATAGGTAAGATTTAAAGCCCTCGTATATTTGGTAATGATACCAACACAGAGCTTATGACCAACAGACCTCAGAAGCTAAGTAGCGTTGAGCCTGCATAGGGCTCGGATAGGTGACCGCTATGCTTAGTGGTCTAGGCTACGTGGCTCCGTGGTGAGTTGCGCATGGCAGTGCGGACACACAAATTGTTGTGATGTGCTTCGATGCCCCCACATCAACCTTTATTTAGGGTCAAACAACCCCCACGACACGCACAGCGCGGGGTGGTGGAAATCAACGGGTAGTGGATTGACAAATGTTTGCTACGATGGCGTCACGTAATCTCAAAATGAATGTCCGCACCTACCCCGCAATATAAATTGGTACGCGACTGTTAGTCGACCGGCAGGTGGGATAAAGCGTTGGTCCTCCCAGCTCTTCCAAGACGCCTGGCAAGCGTGGTAGAGGAGGCCGACTACCCTCGGGCGAGGTTCTTGGGGGCTCCCCGGAGTGGAAAGCCTTTCGGCAGCACTTGCAGGCCCGCGCCTTTACTTATGGCAACAGGGAATTCGCTTCGGTGATCTATTTGCATACATTTCCAGGCAGGGTCCGGGATTGAACCTTCGAGGCCGTGCTCACCGGCTCAGAGGTCGTGGTGTGTGCTCGCCCAGTCGTCGCGCGGCATTGCCCATTGACTTCCGATGTCTAAATCAGCTCGGGCCTCCAGTGAATGACGCGATTTGTGTGTGACCACCCCCACTCTCAATCCCTCCCCACTCCTCGCCGCCCGCTGTGAGAACCGACGCCGCTTCCCCGTGCAGCAGCAGCAGCAGCAGCAGCGTCGTGTCGCCTCTCCCTCCTCCTCCCTCCTCCATCTCCCCGCCTCTCCTGACCGTTGTCCAACATGTTCCTCTTCATGACAATGCTCTCTCTTCTCCCTTCCCTTTCGCGGTTGCATTTTCGTTTCTCACGCATCGCGTCCTTCGCCCTGCGCCCCATTCCGCGGTGGAAGGTGTAGCCACGGGTAAACAAAAACAACAATACGCACACACCCACACACGCAAACACACTCGCCGGTTCATCTCACAAGGGACAGAGGCCGAAACGTCGACTCGAGTCGTCTGTTGACCACAGGGCGGCGCGTGGCCCCGCGCTTGCCCGTGACAAACATCGCAGCGGCTGCGCGGCAAATTGCAACCTGCACGCACACAACAGCGTGTACACGCGCGGGTAAAGCAGCGTTGTGTAATTATGTGTAATCACGATCCTGAAACAATAATAATAACAACAACAACAAGATTGCCTCCCCGCGGTAGTGCGGTACTGAAATTGGAAACGAACCAATTTCCTAAAAACCTCCACCTCCGCGTTGCTGCCTTATCTGGCGCCCAGCGAGCTGAACTTATCGCGTCTCTGCACATACACACACACACACATATATATATCGCCGTGTTAATGCGCAAGCTCGATCATTGCCCCCGACGGGGGCGGAGAGGCTCGCGCAGTCTCCGAGCAGCCTCTGTAGAGCGATAAATGAGCCAGCCCACACCCCTACAGCGCCCCATTAGCATCGCGTCGCGTTAGGAACTTACTAAGTCACGCCACCAGCCCGCCCTCCCGACCGCCCTCCGCTCTCCATCCTCTGCTGAGGTCCCCACGCGTAGCAACGAGTCCGGCTTGCACGGGGAGGATTCCATCAGTGGTGGCTTCTGCTGCTTGCAACTCTCGTTCGCTAGAGCGTCCCATGGCGTCGTCCCAGTCGACTCGACTCATCGAGCGCCGCATTCACTGACCAGCGCACGTGGAGTGCGTGTGGGGAGCGGTGAGGTGGGGAGCGGTGATGTAGGGAGCGGTGATGTGGGGAGCGGTGGCGCAAAGGTTACCGCTCTGCCCTGCAAACCCGGCGATCAGAGTTCGTTCAATTCCCGCTCACCGCCAACACCAGTGACGATTATCTGAACCTGTCCTGAACCTCCTCTAGGTCGACTCAGCCTTAAATTAGCACGTGGTTCTCTCTATAAAACATCGCCACTTGGAAGACAAAGGCCTACCCCTCGCGTGTCGTGCCGACCTTTATACGTGCTCGCTAACAGCACTTGTTTCAATAGTCTATCAATGCTACAAAGGGGGGTCTTTGGTTTGATGTGAGCTGTCAGGATTTAGCCGCCTCGTGAGTCGATGAATTGTCGCTATTCAGGGTCGCGATTAAAAAAAAAAAAATTGTAACCGGTGAATGTAGCGGCCTCTGGTGGCTGGGCGGGTCACGTGAACCCCTGAAATTAGTTCTACCACTTGCGGTTTCGTGCGAGTGTTGAGTTCGTATTGGTCACTTTGACAACACGGCCCTGCAATGTGGACGCTGGCGAAGCAAATAGAACAAAAGTTGAAAAGTGCACAGAGAGGCGGGAAGAGACGCACACGCGGAGAGCCACCCCGAGCGATAGGGAGAGAGGGGCAGATGGATCGGAGAAGAAACACAAACGAGAAACATCGACTTTGACTGTTAACAGAACACGGGGATCACATCGCTGGGAGGGGTGGTAGCAGATGGAGAACGGAAGCCAAATGAGGGAAGACGCCAAAGAGCACAACCCCCGCAGAGACGGAGCGATCAGATCATCAACTCGCGCGCAGGAGGCAGATGCGATTGTCGACGATGCGGTGATGGGTTTTTTGTCCATCAGGCCAGCAGCTGATGGAGCATGACTTCTGATCATGAGTTTTATAACGATTGCTGTCGTTATCATCATGACGCCACTGATAACACGCACGGCTTCGTGGTCACGTGTGCACTATTAAACAAAAGGTCACCCCCCACTCCCACCCCTCTGTCCGTGATGGATGACCGTGCGCCCATAATTGCGTGTTTTTGACAGACGCCTAAAACAAACAACAGCGGCCATTATCTTGTCTTTTGTAAAAACGGACAAAGGCAGAATTAATTGCAAGCGCCGAACCATTTGTTTGGTAGATGATAGTCTGGGCGATTCAAGAACCCAGCCATAAATATCTGTCATTGCCGCAAAACAAGCTATCAGCGAGCAGATTAGCCGAGCGGGCCCTGTTGCCGGGGCTCGTTGTCACGCCGCCGTCCGTGCGAAGTTCCCATTGTATCTCATCCGCGTGTGTCAATGCGTCGCGTGAACGTGCCATGCTGCGCGCGTTCACGTGGGCCCTCGTGTTAGATGCGGGGGCCAGCGTCTGAGGAGGGAGGCTGGCGCGGCACGTGCGACATCGTGTTCGATCACTCGGCTGAGTCGTGGGGGTTGCGTGACCATGCTTCTCCCAAGCTGGGCAGTGCCCGGTTAAGGCAAGGGGGGCGGACACGAGGGAGCATAGAAGTACGGTACAGTGGCGGACTTTGCTGCAACAGCCATCTGCTGACCGCAGCGTGTCCCCCCGCATCTGCAGGCTACAGCACTGCAATGACAGTCGCTCATCATCCCAGCGCCGTCGAGACGACAATCATGCTCACTACATATCATGTGAAATTCAACTTCATAATTACATACAAAAAATATATAAGTATCATGTCCTTAGGGTAATGAGACGCCCCCTCCCCCCCAGCGCCTGTATTTTAAAGCAACATTTGTGTGTGTGTGTGGGGGGGGCAGTGCATCTTATAATCCGGTAGTTGCATGCGTGTGACCAGATTTGCCCGCGCCTCATTGCCACGGGGCACACACGTTCTGGGGTGCGTCTTACTTTCCGGAGCGTCCTATAATCCGTCTTATAATCCGGACCATTTTAAAAGCACCAACGCTACACCGAGCTCTCTGAAGAACTGGCGCGTACGTATTCGCGACACGCACTCTGTACATCACCCCCCACTTTGTTTCTCCACAAACACAATGATACCTCTTGCGCAGACGCCGAACGGACATCGTGTTCAGAGATGGGAACTCAAGGAATATGTCTCAGATCCTGCGCCCGTTAGTATAAGTTTTCATCTCTGCCTCCTTTCCTTTTGGCTCTTGCACAAAGCTTCTGCGATGTTTCTGGGCGCTGTGGCTCTGTAATAGCTTCCCTTGACAGGACGCGCCGAGCACGCGATGAGAGAAAGTGATTTGTCTAATTATCCACGAGGCCACGTGCGTGAGCGCCGCGCGGTGGTGTTCCCTGCCAACACGCGTGACGCGCGGCGGAGGAGGAAGGCGACGCTGAATTCACGGAGAGACTGAACGATACATGCCCGGAGTTACATTGAGCGACAGAGAGAAAGAGAGAGGGACACGTTGAATAAGGAACATGCGCAGGATAATGCCATGGTCCACGCTGTGAAGAAGAGACGATGGCCGATGCTCGAGAGTGATAACGGAGTGGCAGGCGAGGAATGGATTTCGTCCGGGAGTCTGATAGAGCGATACAACTATCTCATGTGCAGCTGCTGGGTCGGCCATTCTCTAGCATGGCCGTGAGAGATAGTGGCGGCTTGGGGAAGCCTTCGTCCAGCAGTGGATTGACCACAACTGCTGCTGCTGATGATGATAATTATGCTGTCCAAGAAAACATCTTCAGCCAGGCCGAGATTACAGAAACTCACCATAGAGGGAATATTGATATAAGGCAACGTTTCAAGCAACCAACCTTCATAGCATAGAGAGAGAGATCGAGATGAGAGCACGTAGCTTGCTAATGGCGGTCGGTACGGCGTCAATAGAACACGAGGAGGCTAACGACTCGGTACGAGTGGCTTTCTGTTCCCTCTTCAGCCGTTGAAAGTTAAATGGAGTGGGCCAGGCAAGAGCCGAGGGTTTCTTTAAGCAAACACTCGGAACGCATTTGCGCCACGCGAGACTCGATCCGCTGCCTTCAACGAGCGAGACGTGCGACACTCGGTTGAGCCAGACCTCACTTAAAACAGCCCACACACTGGGCGCCCTCTCATCAGTGAGCAGCACCGACACTTACAGGCATCTCTCATTAACGCGCTCTAACTCAGGGTGACATCGCTAATGCATGAGATCCGTCCGTCTCTTTGTGTGCCCGGCTGTCTGCGCTGCCGGTGCACGTGGCTGCCGGTGCACGTGGCTGCCGGTGCACGTGGCTGCCGGTGCACGTGGCTGCCGGTGCACGTGGCTGCCGGTGCACGTGGCTGTCGGTAATCCCGCGCTGTGGAGGCAGCAACGAGGGTTGGTGAATCACCGCTACCGTCCCAGAGATGAGCGACATTTGAAAGAGCCACACCACCCACAATTTACTTCCCGCATCTTCAAGTCAACAGTTCATTAATTCTGTCCTGGACGCGAGAGAATCAACAACAATGCACGAAAGGTGCCCTGAAAATCCATCTGCCGGAGATGTAACGTGGAGCTTGCTGTTGTCATTCAAACACTTATCGTCTTTCACGACACCCGTTTCAATACCACGTTGCGTCTCAGTGCCCATGCCGGCAGATCGCTCCGCCAACCCCTAGCCCCTGCACCGCTTGATAAGAATTTGCCTTCAAAGCCACAATCCGAGCGAACATGAGGCCCCTTTGCTGTGTTAGTGCACTCGTGTTTACGCGGCCATGTCGAGCGCGATTCGGAACTCCCAGAGCCGTGCTGCTCGCGCCGTGTTATCATCACCTCGTCGGAAGTTCCCTCCTCGCTTGCCAAGTCTGCGTTAGATTACAGATTTACGTTGCAATCGATACTTCTTTAAACGTTGCGCGCACCACGGGGTCGCCAGTCAAGTGTCTCGTTCGAGCTGCGATGCCGTGAGAGCAACGCTGAATATTACCCTTGAAGGGCGTAGAGAAGTCACCGAAGATCACCAACCTCCACCCACCATCACCAACCTCCACCCACCATCACCAACCTCCACCCACCATCACCAACTTCCACCCACCATCACCAACTTCCACCCACCATCACCAACCTCCACCCACCATCACCGACCTCCACCCACCATCACCGACCTCCACCCACCATCACCGACCTCCACCCACCATCACCGACCTCCACCCACCATCACCGACCTCCATCCACCATCACCGACCTCCACCCACCATCACCGACCTCCGCCCACCATCACCGACCTCCGCCCACCATCACCGACCTCCGCCTACCATCACCGACCTCCACCCACCATCACCGACCTCCATCCACCATCACCGACCTCCACCCACCATCACCAACCTCCACCCACCATCACCGACCTCCACCCACCATCACCGACCTCCACCCACCATCACCGACCTCCACCCACCATCACCGACCTCCACCCACCATCACCGACCTCCATCCACCATCACCGACCTCCACCCACCATCACCGACCTCTACCCACTATCACCGACCTCCATCCACCATCACCGACCTCCACCCACCATCACGACCTCCACCCACCATCACCGACCTCCACCCACCATCACCGACCTCCACCCACCATCACCGACCTCCACCCACCATCACCGACCTCCACCCACCATCACCGACCTCCACCCACCATCACCGACCTCCATCCACCATCACCGACCTCCACCCACCATCACCGACCTCCACCCACCATCACCGACCTCCACCCACCATCACCGACCTCCATCCACCATCACCGACCTCCACCCACCATCACCAACCTCCACCCACCATCACCAACCTCCACCCACCATCACCGACCTCCACCCACCATCACCGACCTCCACCCACCATCACCGACCTCCACCCACCATCACCGACCTCCACCCACCATCACCGACCTCCATCCACCATCACCGACCTCCACCCACCATCACCGACCTCCGCCCACCATCACCGACCTCCGCCCACCATCACCGACCTCCACCCACCATCACCGACCTCCACCCACCATCACCGACCTCCACCCACCATCACCGACCTCCACCCACCATCACCGACCTCCACCCACCATCACCGACCTCCATCCACCATCACCGACCTCCACCCACCATCACCGACCTCCGCCCACCATCACCGACCTCCGCCCACCATCACCGACCTCCGCCTACCATCACCGACCTCCACCCACCATCACCGACCTCCACCCACCCACTATCCTCCCCCTCCACCATACTCCCTCCCACCCCTCCACGACATCCCTCTACTCTTACCGACAACGCAATTCATTGTCGCGATTCAATGTCACGATTCGACTCTAACACCAATTACTTTGGAAGCCTGGTTGAAGCACGCGCATGTATAGAATACGTGCGTTGAGCAGGGTCCCGTATATGGTACTGAGTGCTCTTGCCAGCAGTATAGACAAGCCTGACGCTGCTGATGAGACCCAGAAGGTGGAAACCGGTCCAGAGTTTGCGGGCTTCAAAAAAATGCTAATGGAGAATATCGGTTCGGAAATCCAATAGGCCAATGGAGTCAAAGACATTGTTTTAGTTGACATGTGAAGACACGGAATAAAGTACTGCTTATATAAGACACGTAATAAAGTACCGCGTATATAAGCAACACATCCTCACATTTCACTGGTAGGGGGGCGCAAAGGGTAAGTTCTGAACTTCTGATACAATAACACTTTGGATTTAAGAACGCATAGACTTGCTCCCAAGGGGTTTGCTAATACGTGTACGTGACTTTACCGAAATAACCAAAGAGTATTGTACGAGTTGTTTACATTGCAGTGAATGCACCGCCCTCTAGTGGATGTAGAGGTTACGTGAACGTATTGCATACAATGCTCTAATTGAATGACTATTTAAGCTCCCGTACATACTGCTCTGACGGAGATACACGAGTAGTGGGCGGTACTACCTGAGTGGTGGGCGGGGCTTCCTGGGTAGTGGGCGGGGCCAAAATCAGAGGCAGCCAATCCACTCCGCGTGTGCCGTGGGGCTAGTGGTTCGAGTGGGCGTGGTTATGCAAAAGTGGGCGTGGCAATGTAAAAGTAGCCGGGATTGACTGAGGGAGGGGCGGTTGGGGGAGGGGCCAGTTGCGTCCGGGTTGAGCCTGCTTTAGAAATGCGTCACCTTTAACCCTCGCACGCGCAACTGGATGCGCCCGTCGCAAGGTGATGAGTGGAAGCGAACGCGTGATTCGATTGCCACGCTGATTACAATCCATCCCAGGCACCTCGTGAAGACTTGCACCTCAGCTCGCTTAGCGCCCGAGAAGGAATCTCGGTCCATCATCTTGCGTTGGGTCACGTCACCGCCACGGCTCCTTGGGTGCGCAGTGTTTACGCGTAAATTGCCGTTCAGTCACAACTCACTGACCCAATTAGCCGCAAGCCGTTAATCCGCTCTCTCCACGCAATTTCGAGCTAATTAGGTGCCTAGACCACTCTGCTTTGCTGCGGTAATGCGCGGTGGAGGGGGGGCTTTGAAGTTTGAAGACACACGCGATCGACCGGGGCTTCGGATGTCACGTCGGGCGTTCAGCACTTCGGCTCCTCCACGAGTGGCCGCTTAGCAAGGCGACGAGACACCGTCTCGTCCACTGCCGAGTTAAAATCTGCCCTCGAGCCATCGCCGTTTCTCGCCGTCGTGCACCGCAACGATACTTCGGCTGATCTCGTTCGTGCCTCCATTGTCCGCAGTGGACGCCCGCTCGGGCGCGTTTCTCTCCTTTGGCTGCCCGTTCCGTCGTTTTGTCTCGACCAATGTCGCTTCTAGAACGAGGCCTCCTGCCCAAGGCCACCTTTCTTGAGTCCTAGCAGTCAACAGTTCGCGCCACTCGATGATCATCCCAATCGCAAGCCGCTAGCTAATGACATCACGTGACCCTGGGAGAAGGCGACGGCTAGTGGGAGGCTTTTATCCAGCAGTGGATTGATCATAGTTGCTGCTACTGATGATGATGATGATGGAAAGCAGGAAAACATTCGGAGCGTCGCGGCGTTACACGTGGCCACGAGGCATGACGAGCGTGACCTCTGTGCTCACGACGCGTGTGCTCGAGCAGCAAGCCGCGAGCCTTCATGCATCGCGATGTTGTTCTCGTTGTTGTTGTTGTTGTGCCTTCTTCTCTTGCTGTGGGTGAGGAGGCCCCATTAGCGCACTGGCCCAGGCTTGATAGGTTCCCATCAAGCTCCCCGGCGTGATTGCGGTCTGGCTATTAGGATGCTAATCACTGAGATGGGATGCCGAGGCAGCCGCGGGTCACGACGGAATTACTGCGGGAAGGGCGCCCGCGCTTATCGGCGCATTTGCACCGCAGAAAATTCTTCTGGGCAAAACCTGCGATTGGAATGCAGCCGAACGAACACAGCCAAGAGAACATTTTCCATAAAGATATATATATTCTTCTTGCAGTTATTGTAATCGGAGCTTAAATTATCACTCGATGTTTCCCGGAATGCTGCTTACTCGGCTGGTCGGCTTGGAGTCGGGGTTATCAGCACAAGGCACGATCACCGAGAGTACGTGGTCCGCTATATCTAACACGGAGGCTTTCACGACCAATGTTATGAATCATAATTGAAACATGGGTCAGATCGTGTGAATTATTGTGCGTTGTAAATCCTCCTCCAACCAACACAGCTAATTAAGTGCTTAAGTTGAACAAAGCCACTTGAACAAATATGCCATTTGCTGTCGGTGCGTGGATTGCTCTCCAACACGCCAGTGTGCTGAAGCAGTCATGAATTGGCCACGTTTGTTCCAATATTTTAATATAATTCTCTGTTGGAGCAGCAGAAAATAGTTAATGTCATATTCACCATTTGCCCATAATTTCTGCGCTCTGAGTAGAGCCGCACTGGGGAAATGCGGCCAAGCAAGCCGGGTGCGCCCGACCGCAATTGACATTCGGAAGAAAATTATGACGAAGTCGTTTGGGATAATTGTATCATAACAGTGCCACGCGAAGTGCTTCCATTTGACTGCTACCAGCAAACAAATGGCTTTTGCTGCAACTTTGGCAATGGAAAATATATTTGAAACACGAGCGTAGCGGGCACTCAGAAATAAACATTCACATTGCGTCTGAAAACAAATGGAAATAACAAATGTTGCATTGCCTCTGCGGAAACCCTCGTCGCAATCATTGCCCGTGTTCGCCGTCGCTCTTCTCACTGTCCCTGCCACGGCGAGCGTGTACGAGCATAGTGCGAGAGTCTACGAGCATAGTACGAGAGGGTACGAGCGTGTACGAGAGGGTACGAGCGTGTACGAGAGTGTGCGTGCATGTACGAGCATTCTATGTCCACAGACTATAGCAAGCAATCTGCGAGTTTATCGCATCCACATCGGGTCCACCAACGCATCTCACAATTCATACGAAGTACTGTTTGGTTTAAGCTGCCCGGGTCGTTACGGTATCTCCAGAGACTAAAAACGCCTTTCTTTACTTCGGACTATCACTCGAACACAGACGCAGATCCCCCGTATAGTCTTTCACAGACTGTTGGGGCAAATGCTGCTAGCGAGCACTCGTGAAGGTCACACTCGTAACACGAGCAGGGTGGGTGGCCAGTGCCAATTAAAGACGTACATTGTAACGAACAATGTCAGCAGAAAACAAACACACACACAAGCATATAATAACGGCAAGTGAAACAGTCGATGTATCGCAATGGACACGGGAGTGGCAATGGGTGATGTGAACGCAATAACGTCACGAACTTGCAATGGCTACCCTGTGACCTGTAGACTCGAGTTAAATATTACAGCAACGGTTAGGTTCATAGAGCGTCCGGGTCAGAGACTCGAAGGTGTGCGGGGTCTATGGAGGTGGTTAAAGTGAATGTAGAGAACATTCCAGGATGCTGGAGCAGGGACACTGGGGCGAGTTACTCCTGGGAAGAGACGAATCCTTGGGGGTGGCGCAGAGAAGGGCGGACACTCTTCCGGCTGGGGAGAAGGGGGGCAAAGGTGAGGCAAGAGGATCGCGATGCAGTTCTGCAGGAACTGTTCCTGGGTTTTTGTTTTGCACAATGCACAAGGGTGGAGTGCTCTTTGTTTTCGTTTCTGTGTTTTGTTTAATAATTAGAACGGAAAAGGGGGAATTGAAATTGAAGGAACGTGCGTCTCGATAACATTTGTGGATACTTGCGATTGGATGATTGTCCCTCCAGGAAGAGGAGGGCATGCAACTGGTGTGTTTTTATTTCTGCACAAAGCTGGCTATTATGCACCTTGTAAGTGGCATCAAGAATGTGCCGTGCCGGGAGATAAAATCGATCCGGCGACATCTGCGTTTCAAGTCCTGGGTGCCATCTATTCCACCACGGCAGATGATGATGATGGTGGTGGTGATGGTGATGATGATGATGGTAAGTGGTGCGCGATGGAATGATGTGTGTGCGTGGGTCACGATTCACAGATATCTGAATCTGTCCTCGGCCTCCCCGAGATTAACTCAGCCCTAAATGAATGAAACCCGTATGTGTTATACACGAAAAACCACGCCAGCAGCGGATTTCGCACGGCGCCTGCCAAACCGACTCCTCGCGTCCCCGTGCCAGCCGTAAGAGGTGCTCGCAAAACAACGTTCACGCGCCCACCATCTGTAAGGCTAAGTGGGTGCCTGTCATAGCGGGGGTGGCCACTGCCAGAATTTGCGAGATCCAGCACAGCCGTGCTCGATCGTAAATGTCGTTTGTTTGGCTCATAATGCGGCCTCCGTCACGCGCAGCCACTCTGTTATTCATGTCCACTGTGTGCTGAGCGATGGCGCGCGGATCAGAGGCACGGACACGGGCGAAGAAAATTGGACAAAAGCGGAAAGAAAATGCGCAGCAGCAGCAGCGTCAAAGAGTCGCGGAGAGACGCGCGCTTTGAACGACACCGACAGACGGGTTAGAGAAGTGCGTGGAGCACGGCGACTATGCCACGAATCACAGACAACAGCTTGCCTGTGAAGAAGAGCGCACGGGATTGGGGGGGGGGCACATCGCGATACGAGATGATGACCGGTGGGCAAGGCTGGTGACGGAATGACAGTCAAAGGAGACATTCCTGCAACCCGTCTCGTCCATGGGCCATCATCCCCTGCTCTGGACGGGCCCTGCCCAGGCCCGCTGACGTTCCTCCACAGGTGACACGCGGTGTCCCGCTTGTGTTTGAGATCCACGCGCGCACCTTTCTGGCCCTCAGTCTATTCCCAGGCTCGGCTCAATGGATCTGCATTTGCATTTTTCGATCGCAACACAAGCGAACTGCTGAATTATTTTTTCCGCCTGAGGACAACCGTTTGTGTTGCGATCGAAACGTCGTGATATCTTATTTTTAGTTATATTTTATTTTTCTACCTACGTGACTTTGCCGAAAGAACCAAATAGTATGGATTCCTGCAGTCACGAAAGCTTCAAATCAAGATTTGCATTGTTCTCAAGATGGATAACAAAAATGTGGCCGTCATTGCTCAAGAGTTGTCGTGTAAGTGGCAAGAATCATGTGTGGACACCCTGGTGATCAGCGAGGGTCAGTGAGGGAGGGGGTGGGCGTGAGGGGTGGAAGGATTGGAGGAGGAGGAGTTAATGAGATCTTAGCCCCGTGATTGACAGAACGACCGACATCATTGATGTTGGCTCACCGCCGTGTCACCTAATTAGCTCGTCAAACACTAATGATGATATTCTTGGTTCTTTCGGTAAAGTCACGTAAAAGGGAAATAAGAAAATAAGAAAAAGAAAACATTATAACGTTCTCACGACGTTTCAGCCACAAGAAACAGAGCTGTCGGAAAGAGAGCTCTGTTTCTTCACCTGAGGACGGCTGCTTGCGTCGTGGCCGACACGTCGTGAGAACTTTATTATGTTTTATTTTTATTATTTTATTTTTCCATTCTACGTGACTTTACCGAAAGAACTAATAATATGAATCCCTGCAGTCACGAAAGCTTTAAATCGAAACTAATGATGATAATAATAATAATGATATTATTTAAATTGTCGTTCGGGGGGAGGTGGGGGGGGTAGTCACAACTGCACCTCGCTCGTGATTTTCGGTCTCCGCTTTATCGCCCGCCTCGTGCTCGCGGCCATTGGGCAGCGCCCACCCCGGGTGGGGCAGGCAGGGCGCGGTGCTTGCTGGGCGTTCTTCTCGCAGCACTCGCCGCGGAACCTTCATCTACAGCATGCTGCTGCCCTGGATAACACGCTGCCCTTCATACCACGCTGCCCTTGATACCACGCTGCCCTTCATACCACGCTGCCCTTGATACCACGCTGCCCTTCATACCACGCTGTCCTTCATACCATGCTGCCCTTGATACCACGCTGCCCTTCATACCACGCTGCCCTTCATACCATGCTGCCCTTGATACCACGCTGCCCTTGATACCACGCTGCCCTTCATACCACGTTGCCCTTCATACCACGCTGCCCTTCATACCACGCTGCCCTTCATACCATGCTGCCCTTGATACCACGCTGCCCTTCATACCACGCTGCCCTTCATACCACGCTGCCCTTCATACCACGCTGCTTTTAATCCGGCGCTGCCCTTAAGGGCGACGCTGCCCTGCGCTGGCCGAGTCGGCGCAGGGCTCCGAGATGTCTGCGTCTTCTCTATGAGGCGGTAATCGCTCGCTCGCCGATGAAGATTAATATTCAAAACCATTCGAAGAAAAGGTCACGCCTTGTGTGCTTGCGGATAATTTTTCAGATTCCATCTCTCACGCCACAAAAGGAAATTGATTGGCCCCGAAACTTTGTGCTGACGAGCTTAAATATAAGTTATTCCAATTATGCCAAATTATTTAGAGGAGAGATAGTGGGAGGGGAAGAGGAAGAGAAACCCCGCTATAACCGGAAAATTGGATGCCCTTTGTATATAGAACCCGGCACTGCGGTTTAAGTCACTGAGATTAAGCGCAGCGTGCGCGCGAGAGGCAGCCAGGGACACCTTTGCCAACGCTTTGCCTCTCTCTCTCTCGCTCCCCCGCTGATCAATTCCGATGTCTGAACTGCACCGCAGCAGGCATACGGATGGCCCATCTGGCACCACCACCAGCACTACCACCAATTTCCTCCTCCACCAACACCACCACCACCACCACCATCTTCCTCCACCAACACCACCACCACCACCACCATCTTCCTCCACCAGCACCTCCACCACGTCCTGCTCCCCCGCCACTACTAGCACCTCCACCACCATCACAACCTCCACCACCACCTCCTCCGAGCCACCTCCCGGACTACCTCGACGTGGGCACGTGGCAGGAGATGTCCTCGTGTCGGAGCGCACGAACGCTGACCCTGACTTCTGGCTGTCCCCCCTGGACTTGCCGCAGAGTGTCGATCGGGCGCTCTCCTAAGGCTGAACGTGTGAATCCATGACCTCCGTCCGCCTGTAACCACGGGGACTCGGTCGCTCTCGTCATGATGATCAAATATGAATTCATAGAAGTGTAAAGCAGCGGTGCTATTGTTGACTTACCGGATTGAAAACTGGTCCAAATTGATCGAAGGGCTGGTAACAAACAAAAAAACTTGCAGAGAGAAACCAGGCCAGCACTTGACACGTAATTTCAAGGTATCGTGGTCAAATCCTTGTCGCAGGTGTGCTCGGTATGTCGTTTCTCCGGGGTGGACACAACGGGTACCGCTTTGTGGGATGTCAACAGTCGTCGTTGTGTGAAGGGGCCGTCCTTCGCCGTGGGAGCGTGGCATTTCAACCACAGATGATTGAGCACCCTTGACGGAGAATCCAACACTGGGACGTTTTAGTAATAGCATATTTGAGAGCATATTGTTCGTGAATGCCGTGGAATATTAAGAGAAGGATTATGAGCGATCATTTTTAAATGTTCGGTTCGCAAATGTCACAACCATATCCTTCGTAAATGTCAACAGCATCTTGGCCCCGTCCCGTGACTCGAGAGGGCAACACGTTGTCTGCTACATCATGCTGCATCCACCACGCCACCGGACAAAGGCGGCGATCACCGCAACGCGCGCTTTCAGATGCGCTTCTGCGGCCGTCTGGAACGCTCTTCCATTCGATATTGGGAAGCCACTAAAGCTATGCACTTGTGTAATCTACATTGAAAACTCATTTCTTTAAAACTGCTTTTTGTGTTTAGTGTGTTGTCCTTCCCCCGCACCTCCGATCAGCACGGTTGGCTACGTACGGTGCAGAAATAAATTCAACATACTTACATACATACATGGAGTGGCGGAGGGCGACCCATGACCGGTTTAAATATCACCCCTGGCTGATGATGCCCGTCGCTGGGAATCAAATTCATTGCGCAGTGCGTTAACCACTGTACCACCGCTCCCCTGGGCATCGTTAGCTCCGCACGAAGTGAGGTATGGCTACTAAACCACGTGTAAATAATGAGATTGACCCCCCTCCCCCCCCCCAACCCACTACGCCTCATACGTCCGTCTACAGTGGGACCAAAACAAAACGAATCTGAATTCAATAATGACTCGGCTCTCGTAGCAAGCAACGACCCTCACCAGGACCAGCGGACTGAGAAAGCAACGAGCGAGCGACTGCGGGGGCATGGTGCTGTGAGCGAGCAGCACCCACGAAGGCCGGCAGGGTACACGAGAGGGTGGGGTGGCCAGCACCGCGGGAGGGGTGAGGCTGAGATGGAGAGAAGATGATGAGGAGGTGGCCGCGACGGTTCGGTCACGTGGTCCAGCAGATCGGCCAATGTGCCGCTCCTCGGGTTCGACTTTTGTCTTTCCCAGGCCCTCAGTTTTTGTTGTTTTCTTTCGTTTTCCGAGGGCGTGTGGGGATGGGGGGGATATTATCCCCCCCTCCCCACCCTCCCTCCAATTAACCGCGATGCACAGTGTGGGACGTGCCCAGTCAAACCGCACACCTGCAGCGTCGCTGTGCGAGCGTGTGGTTTTATTTTAGCCTTTTTATAATTTAGTTTTTTTGTCTGTCTTTGTTTTAACCCCCCCCCCTTCCCGCCGTTCCATGGCAATCGCGCTATCGGCGTCGCGTGACGAACAATCCAGGCGGGTGTCACACGGAGCAGTGCGACCATGCGTTGTCGAGAGGAGCAGCCCGAGGAAGTGGATGTCACAGAGCTTCCTCTGAAATCTTCTTCCACACAGTAGAGGGTAGGAATTTCCCACATGCTCTCCTTTACGAGAGTCATGCTCGTGACGTCATTGTCAACCCGATATTTACATTTCAGAGCTCAAATTCAGCCAAGCTGACTGCAGAACCAACTTTAATGAGGTGGGGGTTTGGGGGGGGGTGGGGTGGGTGTGCAGTCATTCACAACTAGGCTGAGACCACCAATTCACCACAGGTGTCGGATGAAAACTTGTATTCAAACCCAGCATCTCAGCAGTGCCAGCTGAGCGCTCTGACATTCGAACCGCCCGGCCACCTGCTGGGTTCTGTGTTAATCTCCTGGAGTCCTCGGCGGTGGCCGCTTATGTGAGGAGCCGTTAAATCGTTGATGAAGCACGGGGCGTCCGCGTGAGTCCTTCCTTGTGTCGCCGCTGTGCGCACCGCGCCACGCCGCTACCATAACCCGGCCTTTTCCCGTAGCATATCGGATTAATCCGCGAGCTTATCAATTCGTCCCGTCCGTCTTCGCCGCGCCTCTCTGTGTCAGTGCCAGCACGAAGACACTGGCAGATACAAACACACTGTGGGTGCTCCGGCGGTACAAAGCTTGTATTTATATCTTGGTTTATATATATATATATAACATTTATATAGTTGTTCAGCTGGAACATCACGTTGCCGACAGCAAGACAATTAAAATAAAGTGTCAGAAATAAAGCGAATGTTTTTGGAACGTAATACGAAGATCAGGAGGCTCTGAGAAAGAGCGATCGGCTCGCAATTTGAAGGTTGTGAGCTCAAATATTGTCTGGCACGTGGACTCTGCACATCATCCATGCCGTAGGAATGTGGAATTTCCACCACTGGATTCAGGGATGTAAACAGGAGAGGAGCACTCCCTCCACGCACATTTGAGCAGAAACCCGTTTTGACGTTTGACCTTTTGAATAAACAATGGGGGTTGGAGTGGTGGCGCAGTGGTTAGCGTATTGCACTCTGAACATTGCAACCTGAGCTCAATTCCCGACCAGATCCAACATCAGTGGCGAGTCATATCTGAAGGATCTTGGTAGCACCGTCCCCCCCTCTTCACTAGTCCACATTGGCCAGCATGATGAAGGACGGTCATGCAATCCCCTTAACCACCGCACCAGCGGTGGAGTGATCAAGGATCACAAGTATACACGTCACTAATAGTGCCCAAC
Source organism: Lampetra planeri (assembly GCF_965212315.1). Taxonomy (NCBI): domain Eukaryota; kingdom Metazoa; phylum Chordata; class Hyperoartia; order Petromyzontiformes; family Petromyzontidae; genus Lampetra; species Lampetra planeri. Next base: position 15,216,203 of record NC_136114.1, read on the forward strand.
AAAAACCAGCAACGCACCAAGCAGAGTATTAACACGTTAGTGATTATACATTTGGGCAGGGGTCACGTGGAGGTTGCGACCTCTGACCCCACGGTGGTCATTAAAGCGCCGCGTCGCACGGAGACGGGAGGGTAATGAGTGCGCTGCCCACGCCGTCCCTCAATCAGGCGAGCGGCAACACCGACCGTGACGTGGGCTTCGAATCCAGCGGGGAAGTTTGATGGGTCACGCAGAGATCGGGACAAGATGTGCGAGATGCAACCCGCCTGCACGGGCAGTAGAGTAAGTAGGTTCGTTGTCTGAGCCGTCTCGTGTAGAGTTCCAGGCCTTCCTCCACCCCTCAATTCGTGTGCGGGGTTTCTTCGGGCACTCCCAATTCCTCCGATCAGCATGCGGAATGGATACACGGAGAGAGCACAGCAAAACCACGCTCTTTAAAATTGTATTCTATTATTATGTTGTCTTTCCCCCAATGCTATTAGGATCGCGCTGTCGGCGTCGCGAGACGAGAATCCATTTGGAAATCTCGCACGGCAGTGAGAGCCTCCGTGTTGGGATGGGTCACACAGGAGTTGTATCTGGAAGAAAAAAAAAACATCCCATCTGGGATTCAGTGAGGCCCCCGTGGCTTAAGCGCATCGTTGTTTAGAGCAAAAAAACAATCATGCGTTACAGAATTAAACGGTATCAGCACTTGCAAGCTTCAGCTGTCATCTTAACACGCCGTTTAGCTGGCGGTCATGTGGTAATTTGGGCAAATGCGTCGAATCCGGAGAGGCCTCGCGTGACTCGCGAGACGGCTGAGCGATGGCGAGAGGCCACGAGCCGTCATCCTGGCAGGCGTGGAGTCGTCCCTGGGCTGCCTCACAACGCACCGCAGACTGCCCCTTTGATCAGCGCTTAATTTATGTCTGAGAAATATTAGTACGAGTCGCGGGTAGGGACTGGAGTGGGACGAGACTGATGGTCGCGTGGCATCAGAAACAAGGCGGGGAGACAGCCACAATAATTATCCCTGCTTTATGGTCCTATATTTGGATGTTTGGCCCAATCCATTAATTATTGTCTTGTACACGAAGCTGGCTAATCACAGCGACACTGCTGTGCTTTGGGTCCGTATATAAATGCGATCTTGATGAGACAGACAGAAAGCGTATCGCCTTGGCGACTTGCCCTGCCCTTGGCGACAGGCAGAGTGGCGCATTTCCGTGAGGATATTGGACGCGTTCTGGTCACGGGCGCGCAACTGATTGCATCTTAAGAGGCACGTGTAATCAAGTAGCCTTGACTCCACCAACATTGTATTGTATTATCCACCGAGGAGACGGAGCGATTAAATCAGTTCGTGCCCCGGTGCTAAGAGAGATCGTTAGATTGCAGGATCGTGAGAGGCGGTGGCAGCTTTGGGGAGGCCTTCATCCAGCAGGGGATTGACCATGGCTGACGATATTGATGATTGTATTCAATGTACGGTTGCATCTTAAATATCAAACATCTTCCATCGGGTAATTGGCCGTGCCGTTGGCGGCTTGTGGTTGAGGGGGTGGAGCGGTGGCACAGTGGTGAGCGCACTTCTCTACAAACTTGCCCCCCCCTCCCCCCCCGAGTAAGAGTCTCAGCCACGACCGGTGGTGTGCGATAGCTGCACGAGCTCCTGGCCCTGCCTGCAGCAGCACGGTGAAGTATGGCCGAGCAACTCCTGATGGATGCACCGGGGCGGGGGGGGGAGGGCTGCAATGATCGCCTTGGGCCCCTGCGTCTGTCTCTGTCTGCTGCCCCTGACCCAGCCAGCCAACACGTGCTTCCCTCCAGTCCCCTCCTCCTCTTTCCTGTGTGGGGGCAGGGGGGCAGCGGGGGGGGGGGCAGGTGGACTGGTTTATCTCCGATGAAGGAAGTCGTCTGGATGTAGGTTGGGGGTTGTCATGGAGACGAGGTGACGAGAACGAGGTAGGAGTAAGGGGCGGGGCCCACCTCCACTCCCTGTCATCGTTAGAGCACACCACGCTGATTGATGCGAATTAGCCGAGCTAAATTATTGAACCCTTTCATTAGGAGAGAGGGAGAGGAATGGTGGGGGGGGGGTGTGAAACAGAGCGAGCTGGCGCGCTCCCCCATTCATCTCCATCGTTCTCCCGGTGTGAAAAATCACCTGGCGCGGACACTCTGACCTCCGCGTCTGGAGCCCTTCACACGGAATGGGGCGAGCGCCGTGCTGCTGCTGCTGTAGCTGTAGCCCGTGTAATTCCACCAACGCCGCTGCTGCTGCTTTATGTATATTTTAGTGGGATGTCTGTAAATACCGCGGCCGTGTAGAGCCGCCTCGGCGCTTGCTTACAAGCAGAGGCTTGTTTGGTTTATTGAGCAGCTTTGTGTTTGCGGTGCTTCTGTTGATCTGTGTATAATTCATTCGCCGTGCAAGCTGGTTTATAAAATTGCAATGCGTCTTGACTCTTGAGCAATGCCCAGATGAGTCTCACAAAGAGGCCGCATCCATCGATTTGTCGGAACGTTGCGGCTGATGTTGCTACTGCTGCGGATGCTACGGCTGCTGATACTACGCCTGATGATGCTACTGCTGCGGATGCTACGGCTGCTGATGCTACTGCTGCTGATGCTACGCCTGATGATGCTACGGCTGCTGTTGATCGCGTTCTCAATTGTATGGCTTTCTGCTGGGCTTAATTTTTCAGTGAACATTTGTGTTTTCAGATATCCGGAATACCGTGGTACGGAACTAGTAGCCGCAGCTTTCGCGTGGAATATACTGGATGTGGTGTGCCGGATGTGTAAATATGTTTTTGGGGTCGTCGACCCACATAGAGCCGGCTGAAATTAAACCTTGGCATTCGTAGACGATGATGACGAGTAATGACATCAACGTTCGCTCTCTATGCATCCTCCTGTGAAGTAATCCGTGTTTATGTTGCTACAATGGTTTGACACGATACGCCAATCTTATTCCAATTGTGCTGTGGGCTTCATGTCTTGAAGTGTCCGTACGGAACTCTCGCTGAGTCGCGAATCGTGCCACGTGTCAGCGAATGAATGGCCCGGAGATGCCACCTAACTACTGCCATGCTAAGGAGACATGTTCACATTTTTAGTGGTGCAATTTGGACAAATTAAGTGAATGATCGAATGTAATGTGCGCGTACGCCTTGGTGCACCAGGCTGAGACTGCAAACTCACGGCACTCGAGACCCCAGTTATAAACCACAGGTGGCTGAAACCTCGATTCGAACTCAGCTTCTCAGCGATGTCAGTTGAGAGCTCGGAGCTCCGAGCCACTGATGCCACCTCCCATCATCATCGTCGTCAATCTGTTCCTCATCTAATCCTTCTGTCCCTGTGTGTGCCTCTCGGTGTATTCTCACCGTGCAATGTGGCTCTGCCCAAGCCCACTCTACTCCCCTTTACAATCAAATAGGATGTCTCGATGTGCGTTCTCTGCTCCACGCGTCCCCCTCTTTGCTGTGTCTCACCGCACTTCTCAGCGTTGACGTTTAATACACCGAGTTGGAACAACAACAGCAACAACAAAAAGCAATTTAAATGTGCCGTGCGGAAAAGAAGTTAAGAAAGTATCTGGCAAACGTGTGATTTTGTATCGGAAATGTTCTCAGCAGCAGCACTGGGAGGCGTGCGAGTTAGTTGGGGGTAATGGAATGGATGCCACTCGCGTGTGCGATGAGCTACCACCTGCTGCTGCTGATGATGATGCATGAGTGCGGATCGCTGGTGGTGCATGCACATGTGCAGCGCACGTGTCAATCCAATTGTTGTGTGACGGCCTCCCAACCGCACTGACCGCGCTGGTCAGTGCGGCTTGGTGAAGGCACACAGACGTGACATTAGTAATAGGAGTACAGTACAACAATTGATTTTGCACCCACTGCTGTGTGCTTCACGCTACGTGCCCCCCCCCCCCCCCGCTTCAGCCTGTAGCAACATGTGTGTGCCCTGTGATTGCCCATCCATATACTGTCCAGGCTCAAGGACGCTTAGCTTCTGAGCCCAGGCCCATTCCGAGTGATCTATTCATAGGATTATTCTACAGTAATTTTGACAATGAACTTGAATTGTTAAAATCTGCATTCCGCGCGACGCGCATATGTGCGTAATGACGTCACACACACAGCGTATTCGTGCGGGCTGACGTCACGCCCCCCATTGGATCGCGGGTTGGCAGTAGAATCCAGGAAGGCTGTGAGCCACGTGCACTCGAGGGGTATTTTTGGCCTGTTCTTCCATACCGGCCAGACGTTTTGTCCGCGCCCGGTAGATCTCGCGATGGTTCTGGCTGTGAGAGCCAAACGCCACCGACTTCAGTCTGCCAGCGGCAAGCAGAATGTGTCGATGCCTGGCACACCACGTCCACTATATATACCACTGAGCAGCGCTGTGGCTACGACTCGTCACGCGCTGTCTCATCACGTCTTACCAGCGACCCTTTATTGTGGAGGGTGAGCGGCGGGGGTGAGCAGGGGGAGGGTGAGCGTAGGAAGTGAGTGGGGGGAGGGTGAGCGGGGGGAGAGTGAGCGAGGGGAGGGTGAGCGGGGGGGAGGGTGAGCGGGGGGAGGGTGAGCGGGGGGAGGGTGAGCGGGGGGAGGGTGAGCGGGGGGAGGGTGAGCGGGGGGGGCTGTGATGCTCCTTAACGAGGGAATGCTCCGTGACTCACGTCGCCCTCAATCATCTGTCCCGTCAGCCGCATGACTTGTGCCCTCAGTGCAACAAACTCGACCAAAACGTGTTTTTACGTAAAATAAAATAGCGTTCAGATCTGTCTCGGTGTTTGTGTTTTCATCTCGTGCAAGGCGAATATGACAAATATTAAAGAGGGCATCGCCAGCTCTCGACGTGGGGTTCCTGCATCGTGACGGATGGATGATTTCCTCATCAGGTATTTGAGTTGTTTAGCTGCACGTCCCCGGGAGCCGTTCCTCATAACGCACCGAATGCCCAACTCCTCAAGACTCCAATTGGCCAAGAAACCCCTCAAACATCCTCCCATCTGTCGCCCCCCCCGCACCCCCACTACACCCGCCTCTTCCAAATCTCTCCTTCGTCCGCACTGCCAACTCCACCATCCGCACTCCCCGCGGCGCCCCCCCCCAACTCCCCTCCGTCTACTGCCCGCCGCCGTCACTCGCGCATTCCCCCGGCACCTCCGATTTAGAGCCCCCGCCGAAGAAGACGACGAAGAAGACGTCAACACAGCGGCGATGGTGAACTCTGCAGTGCATTGTGGTTATTAACGCCGACGCATCAACACGTGTTAGCGCTGTCTGGTGACGTGGCCACTATTCAAATATAATTGGTTCTTTCGGTAAAGTCACGTAGAAGGGAAATAATAAAGTAATAATAAAATTCTCACGACGTTTCGGCCACAACGCAAGCAGCCGTCGAGACGCTGTCTTTCCGACAGCCCTGTTCGTCACCTGAGGACGGCTGCTTGCGTTGTGGCCGAAACGTCGTGAGAATTTTATTTTATTATGTTTTATTTTATTTATTTTATTATTTCCATTCTACGTGACTTTACCGAAAGAACCAAGAATATGAATATCTGCAGTCACGAAAGCTTTAATCGATCACTATTCAAATAGTTGTGCTCGTCGCCACTTCGATTCAGCTTTACATTTCGTACGTGGCATTACAATTCGGAACGGATATAACCAAGGGGGCTATAACGTGGGAGAGGTTGACATCATGAGGAATCGAGGGTAGCGAAACAGTCAAGGAAAGCTATTGAATAGACAAAGAGAGGGGACCCCCCAAGACTTACAGCAGTCGTGTGCCCCCCTCAATCCGGCCCTGGCCCCACATCCGTACCGATACTGCCCGTTCGTGCACGCGTGTGTTTGTGTCGTTTCAGCACTTGCCCCTAAAGTCTGTGTGTGGAGAGAGATTGTGCAAGTGGTTCGGGCACTGCACTACGAAACCGGCGACTTGCGTTCGATTCCCACTCATGGCTAACATCGATTACGAATACATGCACTATGTCATGGGCTTCCCCTAGGTTGACTCAACCTTTAACGAGTACCTGGTTCGAGTTCGTACACATGAGCACTGGGGAAACAAAGGCGGCCGGGCCTGGTGCTGAACACCTCACTCGTGTACCGTGCCGCCCTCCATAGCTGCGTGCTAACAGCACTTGCCCCAACAGTCTGTCGAGGCTATAAGGGGGGGCCTTTGTCTTTGTCTATCTTCACCGCGGCTGCCGAGCGCATCCGAACTTCATGGGGACGAGCAGACCCAGCGCTGAGCCTCGCTGTGGACCGCGCCCCGTGGTTGACGCTGCGCGTGACCTCACACCGCTACCTCCTCGCAACCTCGGGACGGCGCGGCGTCGAAAGGCGGCGACGCGGCCTGGATCCAAATCGCCTCCTGCTCGCCCCCCCCCCCCACCATCTCCGCCGTGTTTACATCGCCCCCCCTAACTATGGTATGAACACATTGATGTTGAACGCCGCAGGGATTCGGCAGGCTGACGCAGTGGTCAAGGTGGTGCCTCACGGCAGGAGGTGCCCGCGGTTCGATTCCCGACTCTGGCGCGTCTCCGCGTGCGAAGTTTCTGTTTCGTCTCTCTCCGCCTGCTCTGCCTTGGGTTTGCTCCGGGTTCTCCGGGTTTCTTTCCAAAGCTGAAAACTCATTCAACGTCACCGGCGTTGGTCAAACAAGTCCGGTCGCTACGTCCACAGTGCGGTGTGCCGCTGCTCCAGCCTTATGGAGCACCGTGAAGGGTCGAGACTTGTATTTGATGAGCGTTCAGATGCCATAGAATCTGCAAACAAGCCGCAGCACAATCCTGGTCCATGGGAGTCCACGAGCCACACCGCGACCCCCCCCCCCCCACATCTCCCAGCGAACTTGCAGCTGCGTAGCATCGTGAGCAGTGGCCACACACGAGGATCTGTCGCTGAGACAAGACGCGCCGAGACAAGACGCGCTGAGACAAGACGCGCTGAGACAAGACGCGCTGAGACAAGACGCGCGTGGCTCGCGCAGGGCGCTGCGCACGCTGCGTGCGCGAGAACGACCCACGGAAGTGGATATATCGCCTCTGAGATCACATTCTACACGACTGCACTTTCCCACCCGCCCTGCGATAGGCAACAATGCTCTTCATGTGGAAGGAAAATAGCTGCAACTTTACCAAATTAAGTGCAGCAGAAAATGTAATATGATATATAGCCAATGATGACATGGCTCAGACAATCATAAACTCACTCCACTTGAGAAACCCGCTTCAATCACTGGCGCCTCTGCCTGATTCGAACCAAGAATCTCGGCGGTGAAATCATTCTGCATGGCGTGTGATGGGAACTTTGTCGCTTTCACTGAGAATGGGACTGGCGATGTTATATGCCCGCAGCGGTACCTCGTTATATTTTATTAATATTATGTTTTAGCAGCTCCGGGGTCAATGGGGCCCAATCTCCGAACCATCAACCACCTCCTTCCCTGCTCTGTGGATACGGAGCTGTTAGCCCCGGCGGTAGGCACTCATTCATAATCACTCATTCATAATCACTCATTCATAATCACTCATTCATAATCACTCATTCATAATCACTCATTCATAATCACTCATTCATAATCACTCATTCATAATCACTCATTCATAATCACTCATTCATAATCACTCATTCATAATCACACCAAGCACGAGGCAGATACAACAACAACAACAACCGCCATTCGCCACTAAGTGGCGGTGACGTCACCACGACGCTTGTGCCAGGCCATGTGCACCTTGAGGCCACGTGAAGTGTCGAACGCCCGCTGGCAGGAGGTCACGGGGCAGACCCAGGTGCCACGGGTCGACTGACCGAGATGACCGAGATGACTGGCTGATGCACCACCTGTGCCCCCTACTGTGCCAACTTGCTGTGCTTTAGCCACCCGGCGCTCCGCTCGTTGTTGTGAGCGTCGCTCCTCCGCCCTCCGTTGTTGTTGGAGGGCGACTGCCTCCAACTGCCCAGTAGCGTCCTTCACGAGCCTCCTCCACTGAGGCCGATCTTGACACCGCTGGTACCAGTCATCGGCAAGTCCACTCAGCTCCACGTCCTCCTGTACCACATCACTCCATCTCTTCTCTAGCCCGTGCCGCGCCCGTTTAGCCCCCTCGATCCGGCCGAACAAAAGCTGTTTAGGCATGCGGTGGCTGGGCATGCGGGCTACATGACCCAGCCAACGCAGCCTTGCCTGCCGGAGGAGCTCACTGATGGGACTTTGCCCAGATCTTTCAAGGACTTGTGAGCTCCTCACACAATCCAGCCTGGTTAAACCCAGGATGGATCGTAGGCAGGCCAGCCTAAATGTTTCCAACCGGCGAAGATGCTCCACTAGGGGGGTCCACGTTTCGCAAGCATAGAGAAGGGAGGGAATGACCGTGGCCGAGAAGACCTGAAGCTTCGTGCGGAGCGACAGACCAGGTAGCTTCCACACAGCGTTACGCAACCGATGAAAAGATATTGCCGCTCGACTGATTCGGAGTGAGACCTCTGCTGATAAACTGGAGCCGGTCATGAGCACACTGCCCAGGTATGGGAAACTCTCTACTCTCTCCACAACTGCCCCATCACCGATTGGGAGTTGTGGGGGCGGAGTGCCCGATGGTACAAAATACCCAGGCAGGTGCTTAGTTTTGGTGGGGCTGATGGTAAGGCCCCACCTCTTAGTGGCACGCTCCAGTCTCAGCAGCAGCGTCTCCAACTCCTCTTCTGAATGAGCAGCTATTACCAAATCATCGGCATACATAACGTGGTTGACCAATAGGGAGCCATCCCTTGATCGCACCCGGGCGTCGATCAGCCTCCCATTGTATCTGTACCAAATGGTAATTCCCCCGGTACAGCTATTGAAGGCTTCACGAACTACGCAGTCGAAATAGATGTTAAATAATGTGGGAGCCAGAGGACATCCCTGTCGCACCCCAAGGTGTACAGGGAAAGGCTCCGACTCCCGGCCACGTAGTTTTACCCGGGCCCGCTCACCATCATGAAGGTCCTTAATGATCGTGAGCAGAGGGTCAGGGACTCCGAAAGCACGAAGAACAACCCAGAGCCCAGTCCTACTGATGGTATCATAGGCCTTGACCAGGTCAATAAAGCAGAGATGTAGGTCTTTTTGGAATTCCCTACACCTCTGCTGTAGCAGACGGACAGAAAATATGGCATCTGTGCAGGACCGCCCTTTCCTGAAACCACATTGGGGCTCAGCAAGCCTCTCCTCAGCATGCCTAGCAAGGCGATGTTGAATAATCCTTGCCAGGACCTTACCCGGCACACTGAGGAGTGAGATGCCCCTGTAGTTGTTACAGTCGGTACGGTCCCCCTTCTTAAAGAGGGGGACCACCAGGGCATCCTTCCAGTCCTGCGGAACCCGTCCAGTGGTCCAGACTGTTGTTATGATGTCATATAGGGCAGTTTGTGCACAAACGCCACCCTCCCTCAGCATTTCGCCTGGGAGATCATCTCTGCCCGGTGCCTTCCCTGGTCTCAGACTCCGGATCGCCCTCAGTACTTCCTCAACAGCCGGTACCTCAGCCAGCCACTCACAGGGGGTGACCTCTTCCAATATTTGAGGCACCGCAGCCTCAGCAGGGTTATCCCCACTTTGTGCCATGATGTTTTCCTGGCTGAGAGATTTTCCCTCCCCCAGGACCTCACAGAAATGCTCAGCAAATCTGCAAACCTGTTCCTGGGGGTCGGAGATTGGATCACCGTTTTTTCCTCTAATGATGGTAATAGGTGTGGCGCTGCAGGTTACTTTTTTGATGGAGTTAAATAGTGATTTGTGATCGCGGGCCACTGAGGCAGACTCCATCTCCTCAGCAACCCGCGACCACCACCCATCCTTACAGCGCCTCACGGCTCTCCGAACCTCCGAGCGAAGACTGCGGTAAACCTCCTCATTCTCTGACGTGGGATGCTGTAGGCGATGAGAGTGGGCCTGTCGCTTTTTCTCAATTAACCTGAACACCTCCTCTGTCAGCCAGGGTTTCTGGGGAGGTCTGGACCGCGTACCCAAAGCAGCCATTGCAGCTGCATGAGTCACAGTCTTAAACCTCGCCCATTTACCCTCGACATCAGGTGGAGTGGGGGACGATGCCAACCCCAGCTGCAAGCGATGATGAAATTCTCGCTTGCAACTTTCATCAGCTAACTTAGACCAGGCCACTTTTGGTTGGAATGGGATCCTGGGTGTACACCCACCACCGGAGTGGAAGAATGGCAGGCGCATCTTACAGATGACTAGTCGATGGTCAGAGGGCAGATCAGCTCCACGGTAGGTCCTGGTGTCAAGGACATGGGCTCGCATCCGCTGGTCCGTCACTACGTAGTCCAGCAGATGTTCTTGCTTGGACCCGGCATGCATCCATGATGTTGTGTGGATGCGCCGATGCCGGAAGAGCGTGTTAGTAATTACAAGCCCATGGGCTGCACAAAAATCTAGCAGCCTCCTACCGTTATTATTGAGCTGATCTGGCCCATGCCTTCCAATCACTCCAGACCAGGTGCCAGTATCATGACCAACTCGGGCATTGAAGTCACCCAACAAGATGACTCTGTCCCGAGTGGCCACTTTAGCCAGCACCTGTGACAGGAGGTCATAGAAAGCGTCCGACTCATCGGCTTTGCCTGCATCCCTCCACAGATGTTCGTCTTCGGTGGGGGCATAAGTAACCACGACCACCACTCCTCGCCTCTGGTTGATGGGAAGGCGAGCCCAAAGTATCCTGGGGCTTACAGCTTCCCACACCTCACCGCCACGCTCCCACGCCCCCTTCATTCTTTTGTTCAGAAGAAGAGCCACACCCTGTTGTTTGGCAGTCTCCTGCCCCGAGTAGAGGACTGTCCACCCCTCATGATGGCAGGAGCCAGAACCGGTCCACCGGACCTCCTGAATGCCACAGAGATCCAGGCGGTACCGGTCCAGCTCCCGACAGAGGAGTGGCAGCCTCTCCTCCGCAGTGAGCGTTCGAACATTCCACGTGGCCATCCGCAATGGTTTTTCGTTGTTTCTGGAGGAGCCCCGAGGGTTAAAATTCAATCTCCTGGCTCCGCCAAATGGGGTTTGGCCAGGAGACGTCATAAAAGCCTGACCCCCCGGGGCCTCCGGCACAAGCTTATTAATTACAGGTTTATGTTTACTTCGTAGTTTAGTGGTGGTTAATTGAAGGTGGAGGGGTTACCAGCCCCTCGCACCCGTCCAGAGCCCCCGTTTAGCCACTGTGGTGGTCACAGACGCCATGAGGGGAGAGGCCAATGGGCATTGGCCCTCCCCCCACAGCACTGCCCACGACAGTGTTGCCCGTCCGGCACCGCGAGGAGGTAGGAGGTTGTTTTGCCGGAGGCAGATACACACACACACTCACACACACTCACTCTCACACACTCACTCACTCACTCGCACACACACTCACTCGCACACACTCACTCGCACACACTCACTCTCACACACTCATTCATAATCACATCAAGCACGAGGCAGATACACACACTCACTCTCACACATTCACTCTCACACACTCACTCACTCACTCGCACACACACACTTGCACTCACTCCCTCGCACTCATTCATAATCACACCAAGCACGACGCGGATACAGACACTCACTCGCACACACACACTCTCACACACTCACTCGCACAATCACACACACTCACTCACTCGCACACACTCGCACACACACACTCTCACACACTCACTCGCACAATCACACACACTCACTCACTCGCACACACTCGCACACACACACTCTCACACACTCACTCGCATAATCACACACACTCACTCACTCACTCGCACACACTCGCACACACACACTCTCACACACTCACTCGCACAATCACACACACTCACTCACTCGCACACACTCGCACACACACACTCTCACACACTCACTCGCACAATCACACACACTCACTCACTCGCACACACTCGCACACACACACTCGCACTCACACACTCACACGCTCCGCGACAAGCGACAAACAATTATCGCGCGTCGCCGTGCGTTTGCTCTGCGGGGCCCCCGCGCGAATCGCGCGGCCTCCGGGGGAGGATGCCCGGCGCACGGGGTCAAACGGGCCGCTGATGGGGGTCGCCCCTGCGAGCGACGCGTCAGCCGCCGCAGAGGCGCGCGTCTTGGCGCGAGCGGGGCCATGAGCGGCTCAGCGGGGCACGCCGGGTTCGTGGCGAAATTAATTTATGGAGGGTGCAGCAAATATCACTCCAAATCTGGGTATTTACCGTGACAAGCCAATTAACACGACACGCGGAGGGAGCTCTCCCGCCTCTGTCTGGTCTGTATCTCACTTGGCGCACTCCACCACGCGCAGTCGATATTTGTCTACAATTCTCTTATCTCACGACCTCTATATATTCTGCCCTCTCGCTCGGAGTGTATACATTTGAAATGGGTTTTGGTCCGAGTATAATGTCTTTCAGGGCTCACAATGGACCCCAATGGATCGCCACGGGCCCCCAATGGGTTGGCACCACCACTGTGCGTGGGTGCCGCTGCTGTCGCCAGGCAACGTCTGAATGCAAAGGCGCAGCCCTGCAATTTCTGTCTCACGCCGCTGACATCATGAGCATGAGTGGTTCCCTCGCCCTTGCCCCACAGGCGGGGTGCAAGTGCGCCCATTGGGAGATCGCTGTACGTGGAAGGCCTTGTAAAAGTTTGGATGCATTTTTTTTTTAATAACAACATCAACAGCAGTAACGACAGCTTCAGGACGGCACAGAGCCAGAGAACATGGCATCCAAGCGACGCGCGCAGGTCACAATGGCTCCCAGCTGTGAACCCCGGAAACAATGGGAGAGCGAAAACAAGGAAGAGAGAGAGAGCGAAGCAGAGGAAGAGGTGGAGGAAGAGAAGGGAACGGTAGTGGTGAAACTAACGCAGTGGTCCCCGACATTCAGAGACTCGTGAGCCACAACGACAGCAAGGACGCGTTGGTAAAAAAAACAATTGCCACGTACGCTCATTACGCTTAGGTAAAACATCTTGATATATACAGGACTGCAGCGCTTGGGCATTGCTGGTAGCGCCGGCTCACCGCCCGGCTGCAGGCTGCCGGTGGCGCTCGTGGTGGTTCCTCGGCGATTGTGCGACGCAATGCGGAGGACGATGCCGCGATGTGAACAAAAGTAAACAAACAAGCGAAACGCTTCCGCCACGCACGTGACGCTTGGCCCCGGGAATCGAGGAGCTCGTGAATCGTCCGCGGCGATGGCGCGCTGGGGCGAGTCACGAATGGAAACGCCGAAATCACGAGAGACGGAGAGAGAGAGACGGAGAGAGGAGGAGACGATGTCGCAGAGATATGTTTACCACGGTCGGCGTGTGATCACTGCGCTATGTCGCTGTTCACCGAGGCAACATGGACATTGCGATCGGTGGGTAGCGCTGGGGGGTCCAGGTCGGCAGTGCGCACCCCTGCAAGCGTGACCTTGTTCACAAGTTGGGGGAGGGGGCATTGCAGCTCGCGGGGGCTACGGCACATTCGACGGTAAACCCGAAACAGAATGTGCCACGATGCCATCTGCTTGTGCCCATTGTGCATTCAACTCCAGCTGTCACCCCCCTGTGTGCACGGGCAAAGTCTGCAACGCTCATCGTTTAACTATAGTCCAAGAATTTAGAGTGTAGGGGGGGGCTAAGTCTTTGGCGGCGGGGGGCACTCAGCCCCCCCCCCCGTGATACGGCTACACTACTGGTAGAACATCGCAGGGCATGGCATGGCTGAGTAGAACAAGGCAGGGCATGGCATGGCTGAGTAGAACAAGGCAGAGAGCTACAGATAACCGCCTCTGTGTCCACGCTGCATGGAGATCCTCCCAACAATTACCACGGCGTCTCTCTCTCTCTCTCTGCTTGGCGGAAACAACTCCAGAAGCCGCCGCTGGGATTGTCCCGAGCGGAGCTTCATGTTCTCACACAGCCAGTGGTTTCATTTGGCACGGGCTACAGTCAGCAATTGCAGAGCTGCGCCTTCAGCTCTACACTTGACGAGTTTCGCCACGAGGTCGGTCCTGTGCCCATCGCGCGGGGCGATTGTTCAACGTGTCATTCACGTGATCGTAATCATCGACAACCCCATCAGCATGATCGATTCACTGCTGGATGAAGGCCTCCCCCCGGAGTATCGCGACGCTCCACGCAGCTCGTCCCACCGCTCCATCTCCGCGAGGGGCGCCCCCCCCACCGTCCCTGCGCTGCCACTCACTCGTGCCGCCGAGTCGCTGTCACTGCGTTTGTGATTCTTCACGATGGTTTACGTCTCTAATAATGCAACCTTGTGGGTTTTTCTCCTTCTTGTTGTTGTAAGTTGACAGAGTTACATGGCGAGAATGTCGTAGTTTGTGCACGTATATACATTTCGTGGTATTGTTATTTTATTCTCGGCTTGGCCAAGGGGAGCAAATCATCCTGTGCGGAATGCTTAATGCATGGAGGGGCAGCTGGGCGAGCATGCTGATGAGGCCCAGGGTGAGTCCAGGGCCTCATAGAAGCCCCCCCAAACCCCCTCGGGGGCAGATCCCACGAGGAGTGGACCGTGAGCCGGCACCGCTGAGATTCGGGGCTTGAATAGATTCTGTGATTAAACTGGGATCTCAGGTGCTGTGAGTTGATGGTCGCAACCCGGTCTCCAGTGACCTACTGGACATCTGCGACAAAGAGCTTCATAGCTCATCGGATTCCTCTGATTTACGCAGAGATCTATAGACTCACATAGAGACCTGTAAACTCACATAGAGACCCATAGACTCAGATAAACCGAGTTATGGTTAACCTGGGCTGGGCTTCCAAGCGTATTGAGGTGATGGCCTCAGCCCAGTCACCAATCTCTGTCGACCGGCATCTGCCAGGGCACCATGCGTCTGTACACGAGCTTGTTGTCCCTTCGCTTTGCTCTGGTTTGTGTCTCCAAGCTTTGGTCAACCTTTGGATGGACTTGTCAGTCTCCCTACTGGATGAAGGTCTCACGAAGCGTGCTGGTCATGGCGATTGTTTGACCCTTCTTCACCACGCCGCTCAGTACGTTTGGTGAATAGGGGGGGGGGGAGTTCTGGTGAGATCGGGTCACCATCATCTCGCGTCACTTTCGAGCCATCAGTTCCTCAATTTAATCTCTAAAATTGGGGCACTGATCTGTGGCGAGACACCCTCTGCAGGAGCATGAGGAGGAGGAGAGGGGACATTGGCGCTCGGCGAGCCGTGAGTGTCCGTGATGAACGAGCGGTGTAACGAATAATGCGATTCGAGATGAATACAAAAAAAGACCCCAATACAAATTATGCGCTCCATCCGAATATAAATGTCAGCAATGATTAGGCTCAACGTAATGCGGAAAATAAATGTTATGCGTGTCTGTGGACTGTGCCAGGATGATTTTCGTAAATAGATTTATTATACATAATTTTTATATAAAATATGTCTTACGTAATATTTAAGTGCCAGGGAAGATGCTGTCATTTCATCCAACGCACCTCCCGCAAGCTGCCTGGGCATATACAAAGCACCTGCACCTGATGATGAGCCACTGGATGTTGAAACCAGCCCACGGTTTAATTTACTGATTCAGCATTCGGCCAATGCTGCTGAAAAAGTCAGGTCACTCTCAGAGGGCCGCGTGGCCGACAGGATGTGTAAAAGGATGCCTGCGGTCTTAATGTGGATAGACAGCGATGGGAAGGAGGTGAATTGTCTGAGTGTTTGCTACGTTGCTCAAAGACTGAGATCATGAGGTTCGACAAGACCAACACGTGCTCAGTTTTCATTTTAGGATCGCACATCCCAAGCTCGTCAGATCTCGGAAGCTAAGCAGAACTGAGCCTGGCTATGTCACTAATGAGGCTGTAATGTCACTAACGAGGCTGTGACGTCACTAATGAGGCTGTGATGTCACTAATGAGGCTGTGACGTCACTAATGTCCGCGTGTTCTCTCATCCACGTCCTCCTCGCGTCGCCTCGCGGCCATCATTCCCAGCGTGCACCTCCAGCACAAACACAGCGGAGTTCAACATCATCTCAACTCTGCAGCCGTCTGACATTTCCGTCACGTGCTCTCCGAACGCGCTGCCTCGTGACGCACGCCGCGCGTGTGGGCATGCGAGGAGCGGTGGCGCAGTGGTTAGCGCACCACGCTATCAAGTCTACCGCCCGGGTTCATTTCTCGCTCACCACCAATAACAGCGGTGAATACCTTAACACGTGATGCGCCTCCTCTAGGGCGACACATCTCTACCTGGTGCCGCGGGGATACAAAGGCGGCCGAGCGTGGTGCCTCATAGGTCTGCCGTTCTGGCATTCGTCGATGTCCGCTAACGGAATTGTCGGCAACAGTTTGTGAAGGCTGTGCGGGGGGGTCGGTGTCTTTGTTTATACGCGTATGAATAATCTGAAGATGCTTATATAACCACGCGTGAACGGGGATCTGGGAAGGTGAACGCGCGCCGTCTGTTCAATCCCTCGGCTGTCATCTCATTGTTGGGAAAGTTGCACCTTCTGTGCTTTCTGACGCACAGAGGACGTGCTCAGGTGGCTCAGGCATGCTGAGTCGGCACCGCTGAGATTCTGGGATCGGATCCAGATCTCAGCCGCTGCCTGTGATTAATCCTGTGATTAATCCTGTGATTGATCCTGTGATTAATCCTGTGATTAATCCTGTGATTAAGCCTGTGATTGATCCTGTGATTAATCCTGTGATTAATCCTGTGATTAATCCTGTGATTAATCCTGTGATTAATCCTGTGATTAATCCTGTGATTGATCCTGTGATTAATCCTGTGATTGATCCTGTGATTAATCCTGTGATTGATCCTGTGATTAATCCTGTGATTAATCATGTGATTAATCCTGTGATTAATCCTGTGATTAATCCTGTGATTAATCCGGTGATTAATCCGGTGATTAATCCTGTGATTAATCCGGTGATTAATCCTGTGAATAATCCTGTGATTAATCCGGTGATTAATCCTGTGATTAATCCTGTGACTAATCCGGTGATTAATCCTGTGATTAATCCTGTGATTAATCCTGTGATTAATCCTGTGATTAATCCGGTGATTAATCCGGTGATTAATCCGGTGATTAATCCGGTGATTAATCCGGTGATTAATCCTGTGATTAATCCGGTGATTAATCCTGTGATTAATCCTGTGATTAATCCTGTGATTAATCCGGCTTCTCCAGCATCCCGACTTAATAGTATCGGCCCTGGCACGAGCGACTGTACTAAAAACAACCCAAAGCGCTACATTCATTATGAACTTCACTTGGCTAAATGCCAATTCTGGGAATTGAAACCAATCTCCCTTTGACTGCCAGGCCACGAGAAACTCGATTGGATGCTTCGTCTCAAGACAACGGGGAGAGCGTCTTTGAACAATTTACAGCCATGGAACGCGTCCGAGAGAACGTGGCACCGGGAGATGGAGCGATGAGATCAGTTAAAGTGCAGGAGCCACATTGAAGATTAACATCGCAGGATGGTGAGAGGTGCCAGTGGCTTGGGGTGGCATACATCCAGCAGTGGATCGACCATGGCTAATGATAATGGATGGCAGTTCCCTTACAGTGTTCTGTGGGACTCAACACTTACCACTTGGGGGCCCCGGCCACACAAAGAAAGAGGCAAAGATACCCCCTATAGTCGTAGCAGACTGGTGGGGCAAGTGCTGTTCGCAAGGGCCTATGACGACCGGCACGAGAAGATGGGTGGTCAGCCCCACCATGCTGATGTTGACACACCCCACCAGGTACTCATTGAAGACGGAATCGACCTCCTGGAGGAGGCCCAGAACACGTTCGGATATTTCATTATCGATGTTGGCCATGAGCGGGAATCGAACTTGGGTGGCCGGGTTAGTAGCGTAAGTGCGCTAACCACTGCGCCACCGCTCCTGGCCTCGCGCACACACAAATACAAAGATTCCCCCGTGGAGATGTTCACGGACTGCTGGGGCGAGCGCCATTAGCGAGCGCCCACGACGGCCAGAACGGCGCACGAGGGGGTGGCGTGACCAGCACGAGAAGCGCGGCGGTTCGGTGGTGACTTCGAGCGAGATTAGCCCCCCCACCCCCCTTAGACCCCCCCCCCCTTAGACCCCCCCCCCCCCCCGCGCCCAGCCTGGCGAGGAGCCGCTGTGTCTCTCTGCAGGGCGCGCCGCCGCGTAAATCTCCTCGCAACATCGCTCGCTCGCCCGCGCACTCCACGATCGCTCCACCGCCTCTACCGGCACCACCGGCCGATCGCCAACACATTTTCACATTTCGCTCAATGGGCGGTGGGAGTAGAGGGGAGGGGGACCCTCGTAAAATAAAAATATAACATCTCATGTGAGAGGCGGGGGAGGGAGTATCTCTTAAAGAAAATAAATACCGCGCAATTCTAAGCTCGTCCACCACGGAGATGGAGCGATTACATCTTCTCATGTCCGCGCTTGGACTTATACCGAGATGTGAAGAGGAACGCAGCGATTAGAGGGCACGTGTAAGTCGGAGACGTCACATGGCCTCTCCATGGTGAGCAAATGGGTGCCATGAGGCCACGTCGCGAGAAGGAGTGGCAGGCAGAGGGGGCGCAACGCGGCGGGGAGGGAGCGTCCGCCTGCCGGGTGTGTCCTCCTGTGTGTCCCCCTGTACCCCTGTATGTCCTCCGATGTGTCCCCCTGTCCCTCTGTGTGTCCTTGTGTGTCCCCCTGTCTCCGAGATGCGGCGGTGGAATCGGCCCTTGTCGATTCCACGTTGCATCGCCGCAAGACCGCGCGCCTTCATCGAGCGGCGGATAAATCACGGCTGAAGGTGATGGATGATAACGATGATATATTCCACCCTAGTCCGCCGACGATGTCGGCTCTCCTTGGACGCGGCCACTGCGCTCCGCTCTGCTGTGTCGGCGTAGCTCGGCGCGCACACGGCGGGGTGCGGGGAGGAGGGTTCGGGGACATTTTCCTACCGCCCGCCGCACTCACGGCCCCCTCCTCGTCCCCTCTCTCTCCCTAGCCACGCTGTGGAGCCCACATGCCGCCGTCAGGGCTGGACATGTCCCGCACGCGCCACTGACCAGCGCTCACTCACTCACCCACGCATCCACTCACTCACTCACTCACCCACGCACCCACTCAGCCACTCACCCACTCACACACTCACCCACGCACACACGCAACCACTCACTCACGAACCTACGCACCCACGCACCCACTCACGCACGCACGCACCCACTCACCCACTCACCCACGCACCCACTCACCCACTCACCCACGCACCCACGCACCCACGCACCCACTCACCCACTCACCCACGAACCCACTCACCCACGCACTCACGCTCCCACTCATCCACTCACCCACTCGCTCCCCGGGGCGCGCGCACACGTACGCGCATGGACGAGCACGGAGCCCGGGGCGCGCGCTCCATGCGATGTTTTTATTTCGCGAATGTTTACATCGTCGTCATCAGCCATGGTCAATCCACAGCTGGATGAAGCCCCCCGCCCCCAAGCCGCTATCTGCCACCTCTCGCGATGCTGTGATAGCCACAATCCACCTAGCAACTGCACGCGGGATGATGTCATCGCGCCGTCTCCTCGGTGGATGAATCCCCATGAGTTCGTCGTCTGTCTTCACCGCTAGCAGCCACCGTCTCTTCTGCCGATGCGTCCTGCCCACAGCCACTCGCTACTCGTGACCGTCTGAGCGATGCAGCTCAACCCGCGTGTGCCCTCGAATCCACGCGCTCCTCTTTCCGTCCCTCGACGCGATTCGTGTTACAGCAGGCGGTAGTTCGCCCTCCTTATTGAGGCGCCCTGCTGTTGTTGATTCTCGTCATTCTGTGCGTGTGTGTGTTGAACTTAATTCGCACCGTGCGTAGCCAACCGTGCTAATCGGAGGTGCGGGGGAAGGACAACAAACTAAACGCAAAAAAAACTGTTCTAAATAAATACATTTTTCAATTTAGAAGTGCATAGCTCCAGTGGCTGCCTTTGATCGGAATGGAAGAGCGTTCCAGACGGCCGCAGAAGCGCGTCTGAAAGCGCGCGATGCGGTGACCGCCGCCTTCGTTCGATGTCGAGCCGTGCCCATGAGGTTGAACATCCCCAAGGCCAGCGGCTTTCCTCAAGCGCTCCCACCTCGTCTCGTCGCCCTCTTTGTTTCATTACTGACCCCGACCCGCCTTCAACATCTGTCCTTGGTGCACAACACAGAGACAACGACCCCCGTTTGGCCTGTAGCACACTGTTGGGGAAAATGCTTTTAGCGAGAAGCACCTATGAAGGCCCAGACGCACACACACACACACACTCCCTCCGCTGTTTGTCATTAATGGCACGTGTTGATTGTAGGCAGAAGACATTCACACGAGAGAGAGAGATAGAGACGCACGCACACAAACGCCGTGCCGATGCGGTTGTAAACACTGTAACGAGCTCGTATTTGTCAAAGGAAAACAAAAATAATAAAACAGATGATGATGGTGATGCTGCTGCGTCAGTTTTGTTTGTTCACGCTGAGCAATATGGCGCGGTTATGTCGTTATCAGCGCTTGGACCGCGGGCTCATTAGTTTTTATGTCTCGCTCGTTACCGTGGAATATTATTTTATACATATTTATATATGTTCATATAAAGTGTCCTGCTGCAGAGAGGGCCTGTGGTCTCCCCCGGCCTGTGGGCCTTGGTGCACCCTCGATACTCGTCCGCGGGTCTCGATGTGGACGTGTGGATCTCTCTGTAGGTGGATGGATGCCTGTGCCAGTCGTTTGTGACCACGCTGGGGCCGTCAGCTCGCGACGATTGGTGACCTCGTTCCATCACAACCAAGTCCGTGGGAGTCTCTGGCTCTCTGTGCGAGTGTTCGTTTGCGGTGCTGGGCGTCACGTTGACGAGATGTCAACTACCTCGTCTGGTATACAGGAGGGTCGTGAGTTCCATCTAGACCCTGGCGACTGTATATTTGCAGTTTGCATGTTCTCCCCATGGTCACGTGGTTTTTCCCTCCACCTTTAAAATCAACACGCGTTTCGAATATGTGGCTGCTATAAGTTTCCACGTGATAAGCCACTTCGTTGAACTATGATTTTGTGGCTAGGTTGCTTCTGAAAAAGAGCCATAGAGCTCCGTGGGCCTTATTTGGTCAAATAAAATGTTTAAAAGTTTACGACGACGATGCGTTCGTATCCCTGGCGACTCGGCTACCTCTGCCCGTGGGAGCCCGGTGAAGTTGCAGCTCCTGCGCACTCGATCATTACGCCGCTGGCTGACGTGGCTGAGCAGGCGCCCGCAGGGAAGGGCGGATGGATGGGTGCGTGCAGGAGCGCAGGCGGACACAGCCCAGAGGGAGGGACGGAGTCCACCAACGCAGGAAACGGGAAAAACAAAAACAGATTTGCAATTATTGCGATTTATTGGTGCGGTGCGCGACATATCTTAACCACATCTTAGGGCGCAACGTTAAATGACAGCACAAGTATTCATGACTATGCGACGGTGTGAATAGGCGCAAGAGAGTGAGCGTGTAGAACGATACATTCATATTTTGAAATATGTATCAATATTTGTATATGTATATATTGTGTATTATGATCATGCCACGGGCAACATGATGGCGAGTGATATCTGAAATGGACCTTGAGGGAACCCTTCCCAGTAACCTACCCACATTGACCAGCATGGTGAAGTATGGCCAAACTAACCCCGTGGCCGACACGGTGTGGGGAGGCGTCGAGATGTACCGCATGGGAGGCGTGGCATAGAACATGATGATGAAGCCCTCATCCAGCAGTGGGTTGATAAAAGGGCTGTAAATGAATGCATTGTAATGATCTAGGTTGTTAATTCAGGCTCGCATTTACCCTGCGTTGGGAGGCAACGGGCCCTGTTGCATAGATAGGCGGCGAGAGACGGAGACGGCTTGGGGAGGCCCTCATCCAGCAGTGGATCTATCATGGCCGACGATGATGAGGATGCCGAATATGAGCGGAATTCGGGGTAGAGCGGCGATGCCGCCGCCGAGAAACAATGAAAAAAAAAGAAAGAAGCCTCGTGGGCGAGTCCCCGGCGCGACGGGCGGTGGTGGAGTTGCCGAGGCTCACGGCCCCCCCCCCCTCCGGCACCCAAGTCACCAGCACAAGAGGCGCGCGCGTGAATGTCAAAGTCAAACATTGGCTCGGTGGTCCACGCGCTCTCTCGTCCGGAGCAGTCTCGCAGGCAGACAACTCGCGTCGCGTGAACGCGTGCATCGCCCTGACGCGCGCTTCAGGGGAAAAAAAACTCCTCCTCTCGTGTTCCGTCACGGGACACTCCGTGCCACGCGTTCCGCTAGCGGCCACGGCTCAATTAACGGGGCGACGGAGCGACGCTCACATCCACCGTGCTCGCGCCAGTTTGGCCATCACTTCCTTCCCTCTGCCAGATCTCGCAGCTCTTGATCGGTCGACGCCACGTGATCTCCTTGGGATTACTCTTGGAGTCTCAACATCACCGCCAGGGCCACGGTTGCCACTGAATCATTTCTGTGTGATTCAAAATGGATTTAGCCACGCCCATTTATAATCAACATGCGTTTAGCATATTTGGTTGCTATAAATGTCTAAATAATAAGCTACTTGCGTTGAGCTATCATTTGTGATTGCCAGGTCGCTTGTGAAAAATATCCTCATAGCTCAGTGGGCCTTACCTGGTAAAATAAAAAAAATGTTTAATTTTAGTTTTACAGTCTCACCCTCATTATCATCGCCACCAACTGGCTCCTGGTCGTCCCCATGGTTCCCGACCTCGGGGTGCCACTCCAGTGCCCGTCTCTGTGACCTGTACCCTCCTCCGCCCTGCACACGGAAGCCACTGCGCCGTGAGAGGTCGTGGAGGTCGCAATTTCTCTTCTGCTCCACAGCCTCCAGCGATGTGGCTCGTGACTGCCTGACCTTTGGACCATAACATGACTACTTCGAATGATGAGAAAATAATATATGTTTATCACTTGTGGCAGTTATAGCAACACAAACTCAGCTACAGCCCGGGGTGAAAAGGACCATTACACATATTCTCTCCGATAGGTCAGTAGATTTCATTAATACCCGAAGGCTCTGTGCACGGAAACTTGGAACGCGTGGCTGTAATATTTTGTTTTAATGAACGAAACATAAATGCCTCTGCCACCCCCACCCCCGCCTCCTCCTCCAATCCCCCACTCGTCTCTCTCCCTCCTTTCCACATCTCTGCTCCCTACATCCCTCTCCAGCTTGTGCGCTGTGCGTGGCTTGCGGAGTGTGGACGCACGGCGCTGATGCTCGCGATATATGCGGATCGGCTGACACCGTTCCGATTGCATTCACATTGGGGCGGGGCGGGAGAGTGGTGGCGCTGCGGTTAGCGCGCTGCGCCTTGAACCAAGCGACCTGAATTCTATTCCTGAGTTCGATTGCATTTCGTAGGAGCGGTGGTGGTGCATTCGTTAGCACACTGCGCCACAAACTCGATAACCTGAGTTCAACACCTGGCCACAGATACCATCGGCAGTGAATGATATTTAAGACATATATGAACCTCTCCTGAGTCGATAGGTATCAAATGCAGTGCGTAAGCATGACTACTTGGGTCACAAAGGGCACAGTCCTGGCCACATCACCCCTTTGCGCACCGTACCGGCCTTAATAGGTGCTCGCTAACAGCACTTGCTCAAACCCCCTTATGTGGGCTTCACGGGGGATCTTTGTCCTTGATTACGTGCGAGAGTAGTGTGGGTCGGGCTTTCAATTCGTCTTGACTGCGGCACGTGCTCTCCAGTTCAGCTCGTGACGTTCTGCCAAACATCACTTCGAGGTGACATTTACACGGTTCTTTAGTAAATACATCGACAGGCTTACGGCGGGAAATACAGAGTTCAAACAGGTTTTGTCTTTCATTTAAACTGCCCTCATCATTGATGCCGCGCATTCATTTTTAATGCGGCGTGCTGTGGCCAAATAAAAAACAATATTTACCTTCTTTTTTCTGAATGAGCGGTAATAACCAGAGCTGTATGAAGCCTGGCAGCACGTCACTGTGCCGTGCTTAAGGCAGCGCGGTGGCATAAATATATCGGGCTATGCAGCCGATGTGACCAACACTGCCCGTCAGAGCCCAGAAAGCAACGCATCCTGGGATCCACTCGAGGGCAGCCCAACTACGGCAAACGACTCGGCCACTCACGCACCGAGGCCCACAGGACTACAGGGCCCAGGTGCTGGGCCACGTCATGTCCCCTCCCCCACCTCGTCAACTCCTCGTAGCCCAGTGACGAGGTGCCTCCCGGTACAGTTACACGGCACCTGCACACTGCATGGCTATGCCACTGTCCACCCGTTCCCCAACTTTTCCCACTGTGATTTGACCCATCCCGGGGTCACTGCACCCTGGATTAACCTCGCACTTACCGGTCTCATGGTGACCCGCCTGGACCTGCGACTGGCTGACCCGTCCTACCCTCGCAAGACAAACGAGGGCCGCACTCGCCGCTGCGCGTTTGCGCGGCTGGACTGAAATAACGCGCAACGTCGGTTTGAGATCGGAGCGTGGCATTTCAGCGCAGGCTGGGAAATGTAATCCTCTGAACGCCCATTAATTTGGACACAATTGTACCGGTGAAGATAGATTATCGATTCAACGAACCAGGTAATCAATAAGCCTAATGTAATTCTTCACTAAAGAGCGCGCGTGTGCCGTGTGTTTGTGTGCGTAGCGGTCAGCGCGCTGCGCTACAAATCCAGCGACCGGAGTTCGATTCCCGCTCACGGCCGCCAACACCAGTGACGAATATCTGAACCGGTCCTGGGCCTCCCCTAGGTTGGCTCAGCTACAAATGAATGCCTCGTGCGGTGTTAAAACATCGCCACTGGGGAGACAAATGCGGCCGGGCGTGGTTCTGGCCACCCACCCGCGTGCCGTGCCGGCCTTCATAAGTGCTCACTAACAGCACTTGCCACTAACAGTCTGTTAAGGCTATATGGGTGATCTTTGCCTCGTGTGTTTCTGGAATTTATGTCCTGCAGTTCGCTTGAGCAAACGCAAAGGCAGTTTTATTCGATATCACTTAAGCGTAACGAGCATTTATGAATGGTTCCTTGGCATCATTGGAACAGCGATTTTCCAGGGCGCCAACCTCCCCGTGACATAGCCTCCTCACTGGTCCCTGCCAGGGATATATTTTCTCACATATCCAGCTACAATTAAGCCTTGATCTGAACCAACAAATATTAGAGTCCTACAGTTTCTAATCATTGAATAGGCAGTAGTGGGGAGCGATGGTTGCAGTGGTTAGCACGCCGTGCTATGAACCAGCGACCTCACTTTGATTGGCAGCCACGGCTAAATACTCTGAACACGCTGCTTGGAGAATTTGGCTGCTAATCAACTTCCACGTGATAAGCCACATCGTTGAGCTATCATTTGCGGCCAGGTCGCTTCTAAAAGAAGAGCTATGCAGCTCAGCGGGCCTTACCTGGTACATAAATAAATAAACATTGTTGAAATATTGTCTAGTTTAGTTGATGAAAACTCGTCTAGTTCAGTTGATAAATTAACTCTGTAGTTTAGTTGATAAATTAATTCTGTAGTTTAGTTGATTAATCCAGTGGCGGTTAACACCTCCACCAACCTCCATTGACCGGCGCAGTAGAAAATGGCGGCGAGATAACCCCGCGGGGCTGGCGCGGCAGTGCGTCCATGGTGAACACGCTCACGGTGGACTTCTCGTGAGTGTGCTCACCCATCTCATTCTCTCTTGTCCTGAGTGTGCTCACCCATCTCATTCTCTCTTGTCCTGAGTGTGCTCACCCATCTCATTCTCTCTTGTCCTGAGTGTGCTCACCCATCTCATTCTCTCTTGTCCTGAGTGTGCTCACCCATCTCATTCTCTCTTGTCCTGAGTGTGCTCACCCATCTCATTCTTTCTTGTCCTGAGTGTGCTCACCCATCTCATTCTCTCTTGTCCTGAGTGTGCTCACCCATCTCATTCTCTCTTGTCCTGAGTGTGCTCACCCATCTCATTCTCTCTTGTCCTGAGTGTGCTCACCCATCTCATTCTCTCTTGTCCTGAGTGTGCTCACCCATCTCATTCTCTCTTGTCCTGAGTGTGCTCACCCAACTCATTCTCTCTTGTCCTGAGTGTGCTCACCCATCTCATTCTCTCTTGTCCTGAGTGTGCTCACCCATCTCATTCTCTCTTGTCCTGAGTGTGCTCACCCATCTCATTCTCTCTTGTCCTGAGTGTGCTCACCCATCTCATTCTCTCTTGTCCTGAGTGTGCTCACCCATCTCATTCTCTCTTGTCCTGAGTGTGCTCACCCATCTCATTCTCTCTTGTCCTGAGTGTGCTCACCCATCTCATTCTCTCTTGTCCTGAGTGTGTTCACCCATCTCATTCTCTCTTGTCCTGAGTGTGCTCAC
The DNA here is from genome assembly GCF_965212315.1 of Lampetra planeri. Classification (NCBI taxonomy): domain Eukaryota; kingdom Metazoa; phylum Chordata; class Hyperoartia; order Petromyzontiformes; family Petromyzontidae; genus Lampetra; species Lampetra planeri. The sequence continues at coordinate 15,242,644 of NC_136114.1, forward strand.
CCATCTCATTCTCTCTTGTCCTGAGTGTGCTCACCCATCTCATTCTCTCTTGTCCTGAGTGTGCTCACCCATCTCATTCTCTCTCTTCCTGAGTGTGCTCACTCATCTCATTCTCTCTCTTCCTGAGTGTACTAACTGATTTTATGTTATGTTCTCCTGATTGTGCTATTCTATGTTCTCCTGCGTGTGCTATTTCGTGTTATTCTCTCCCCTGCCGTGGATGGGCTGTGCTGGGCTCACCTGCACTTGATTCGGGTCAGTGACGTGGTGACACAAGTCATTGCGAGCTGACATTTCCACTGGCGTGAGAATGATATGTTTACAGCCTCGCGCGGGGACGACCACGTCCTCCACAACGACTGCCGTTCACAGGGAGCTGCGGTGCGGTGGAGAGTGCTCTGCGCTAAGACCTCGCTGACCTGAGCTCGATCCCCTGGCCATGGCTGTACCAGCAATGGCGAGTGATGTCTGAGCTCGCCCTTCCACCCACACTGATCAGTGCGATGGAGCAATGTCAAGCAACGCCCTCCGTAAACACGGTGCAAGTGGGGGCATCGTTCAGCAGCGCATTGACAAAGGGCTTGAAATGACGATTGTTGTCATTATTTTTTTATATTTTCTGGCTGGGTGGCACCGAGTCTCAGTGTCTGGCACCTGATCCAAAGGTTTGGACTTCAGCTGCAAGTTGAGAGTAGACTAAACTCATAATTCATCTGCAGTTAATAAAATTAAAACCTGCTTCGTGGGAATTGAACAGTGGCCCTCCCACACTAATCCTTGCCGCGAGAACGTGGAATTCCCAACGCTGACGACAGAGAAGAGCTCTCGTTGGGGAAGGGAGATAGCCACTGTGAGTTTGCCGTGACTTTTAACATTTAAGCGTTATGTCTTCAGCCATTATAGACGTCAATGTGATCGTCATCCACGCAGACTCGTAACGGGCCGCGCAGTACCCGCTAGACAGGGTCGCAGAAACCCGCAGACAAGCGGGGAAGGCAGCCAAAGACAGCGCCAATAATCGCCCTGTCTCTGTGGTCCTGCAATGGGGGGATGCTTAGCCAACTCAATTAATAATGATGAAACAATAGGAATAGGCTTCAGTCATTGATAATGTGTGTGTATACGTGAGAGAGGTACTGTATACTGGAGTACCCGGAGACAACCCACCCGTGATCTACCACCATATATCCACTGCTGGATGAAGGCCTCCCCAAGCTGTTGCCACCTCTCAGGGTCACGCGCTACAAACCCATCCCCGCTCCTGCACGTGGGTGCCGTGCGCACGCCGGTTTCCCTGCTCGCTGTTTGTGCACCTGCTGTGCCAGCAGCATGCTGTGCCGTCTCGAGCAGCAGCCCCGCGGCTTACTGCCAGTGCCGTATTTGCTCGTGAGCGAGCGTGGAAGGGACCTACACTGATTTAGAAGTCTCCAGAATCCGCCGTGACTGCCTCTCTCGTGTCTCTCCATGTCTCTCCATGTCTCTGCATAGCTCTGTCTCTCTCTATCTCTCTGTCGGTATCGATTCACGTGTCTGTACATATCTCTCAGTGTGCGTGTCTTGAGCTTTCTGTCTGTTTATACCTGTCTGTGTCTGCGTGTACATCTCGAGATGTTTGCTCGTCTCCATGTCTCACTTCGTGTGTCTATCTCTGTGCTTGCCCTCTTGGTCTCTTTCCTCACACCTCACATTGTGTGTCTCTCCCTTCGTCTGTCTCCTTGTCTCTCTTTGTCTCTCCGCACTGTCTCCGTGTCTCACTCCGTGTGTCTCTTCCCTCTCCGTCGTCTCGATGCCTCCTCTGCTCGAGGCTCTCGCTTCGTTGTCTACGACATCGCCGCTCTGGCCGCGCGTTCCGCCATCCGTGCCAGCTCCGTGCGTCAAACGCCGACTTCCGTAAACGCTCAGCTTCTGTCTGTTGCGTTATTATGTTCTTTCTTCTCTCCTAGCCCGGAGAGATCCACAGAGCCGTGCCATCGGCGCCAGTAAATGACCCCGGTAGCAGAGAGCGAGCGGAAAGCATTGCCCGCCGCTGCGTAATTGCGCGCGACGAGAGAGGAAGGGGAGAGAAATCGACTGCGACGTTTCGCAAAATGAGTCGCGGTGCGCGCGTCGGGCCCTCGCGCCCACCCAGTGGCGTGTCCGCGTGGTCATTTGTCGCCGCCAAGAGCCGGAGAGGTTGCTTCCGGTGGAGCCCTGTAACCGGTAATCAGGGCTCGCCACTCAGCGGCACCGCGGCTGGCGTTGGGGAGGCGCGGAAGGGATTACGGGGGAGTCGCTCAATCTGACTGCCTCGTTTAGAGCAGCGAGCCTTCGAATGAATTCGAGCGGCGGCGGGAAGAACTTCATTGCGCGCTTGACACTTGCGACTCCGATGCTGTTTGTGGGTTTTTTTTTTATTTATGTGCCACCCGACCAGACTTGTAAATTACTATTCGTGAAGTTCCACGTGCACCGCCGGCCTTGTCTCTGCGGGAACCCCTCACCCTGACCTTCTGTGTGCTGCGAGCGCTGTGTCAGGGTGGGATGGGTCAGGAAGTCACAGGTCACGATGGTAGGTTCATTCATGGTGAGGTGACCATGGAATGGGTCGCGACACAGTGGAGACGGGTGGGAGCGGTGGACAGGCAAGGGGCGGGTAGCGATGGAGGGTGCGGGCCGTGCGACCGCGCGGGGCAGGAGGGACCCGGCGCTGGGCTACGAGGAGGGACTCACGCGACACCGCTGCCACGGACTCACGAAGAGATCCGTAGACTCGCGTGGGTTGTGGTTGCAATGGGTTCTCAAGTGGAGCGAATTGATGGTCCCAGACTGGTCACCAACCACTTGCAGAGAGAGCCATAGACCTCCATAGAGACGCGTATTGTACATCCTCACAGACGAGTGGCAGCAATATCGAGTGTGCAGTCGGTGCAACTGCACCGTGGCCCACGGATTGGTGGGGCCCAGCTGCCTGGCTATGAAGGGGTGGAAGGGGAATTTGACATGAGGCCTCATTTTATTGAGGCGTCGCGGTGGCGAGATGTTAACTACCTCGCCTGGTATGCAGGAGGTCGTGGGTTCGATCCTGACCCTGACGCCTGCTGTATATTTGGAGTTTGCGTGTCTCTCTCCCCGTGACCGCGTGGATTTTTCTCCGGGTCCTCCGGTTTAACCCTCGACACTTCGAACCAACACGCGTTTAGACTATTCGGCTGCTACAACTTTCCACGTGGTAAGCCACTTGGTTGAGCAGTCATTGATGGCCAGGTCGCTTCTGAAAAAGAGCTGCATAGCTCAGTGGGCCTTAGCTAGTAAAATGAATAAAAACACGTGTTAGTATAGACATGCGGCAATCGTCCAGGCGCTCTGCTCTAAAGAATTAGAAAAAACAAGTTGCGCAGGTGATTTTTCCAATAATAAAATGATTGGCCGCTCAGTGGCTGTATAATTAATCAGGCCGGATTAGTTCTGCATGCAGAGAGAGCCGATCATAGTCTCCACTGGTGTAAACGATTGAACCTCACAGGTGATGGATCTCATCGACCAATGGGCTGGGATCATTGAATATCCTTCTTCTTTAGTGCTGCCTAACGGCGTGTGCCACTTCACGATGATATTGGTCCCGGTCTAGCACGGCGTGTAGAGTTTGTGCTGCTGTTGTTAATTGTAGCCATGTTTTGATGTTACTGAGCCATGTCGTTGTTGGCCGTCCTGGTCGTTTTTTCCCTTCGATTTTTCCTTCCAGGATTTGCTTTAATAGCTGGTATTTGTGGTCGTTTCGGGCAATGTGGCCTAGGCAGTAACACTTCCTGCTAATGATGGTCTTCAGCAGTTGCCTGTCAGTGCCCATATCTTGCAGAACTGGTGGTTTTGGCTGTCCATGGGATTTTCAGCAGGAGAGGTATATGTGTGTGTGTGTCTGCTCAGGGAGAAGGATAATCGCACTGGGTCCAAGGTTGCGGGAACTGGAGCGCGGCAGCACGACGGGCAAGGAGGACACGAGGTGACCCAATCAGGATAACGACCAGAAGAGAGGCGTTGGTGTTCTAGGAAGAACCAGTCAGAGAGTTAGACTAAGTAAACCTCTCCACCTACTATAGACGTTGAGTGTGTTCATGGGCAGAGGGAAAGCCTCATGGGGTCCCCGCTCCGTGATTCGGGGAGCCTGGTGGGGGAGCCAACCGAGCAGCAGAGGCGAGCAAGCTCGGCAGTGGAAGGGCGCGACCCGAGTGCCTTGCCTTGCGTGTCCCGCTACAGAGCCTCCTGGGAGGAAAACTGGCACCGGTTTTGTGCGACAGAGCGTTGTAGTTGTACTCTTAGTCGAGCGTGCGTGCGCTGCTCTTTAGTGAGAGGTGCACGTCCTGAACCGTGGGTGATTTTCGCTGAGCTATGGACACGGGAGACGGTAACTGTGGACGCTTGGTGATAGTGGCACAGAACGGTGTGGAACGGATTGTGTCCGGTAGCTAACACGGGGCGAGTGCCCGGTGTGCGAGTGGGACTTCGAGCTGGTGCGTAGATGTGAGCCACAGCGAGCCGTCCCAGGGCTTCCCAAGTCTCGGTCGATGGGGCTCTAAGATGTATGAAATGCTCACACCAGGCTCCCAGTGTCTAAGCATGAGAGCCTCGGGCGGTGTTTGCGTGGCTAAACATACAATCTCATGAGTTGATAACGGGGCTAGTGACTGACAGCCTGTGTACCAACTGGCGGAGCTTGAGGTTGTGATGTGTGTGGTGTGTGAGCGCGCAATCGCGTCTGGGGTTGTGTTGGCGTAGCGGGGGGCTCGGGTCGTGCCGCCACTCTGCCCGTCTCTCTGTGTCGTGCCACGGGTTGAGCTCCGTCGTAGACGTGAACTCGGACCCCGAACTCGTCTCGGAACGCGGTTCCCATCCTCGCACCCCATGGTACCGACCTCAAGACCTCTTGGTGTAAACGTTGGATACATGAACGGAGGGCAAGGCTCCAGAGGACCCCTGCATTATCCCTGAGGTCTCGCACCCGAGCCTCCTGTGACGGCAACGCGTTTATATTATTTGTCCGCTCCTCTTAAATTCCCACGTGTGGTGCTAAAAGCCACTTTCACGAGCTGTCGCGTGTCCCAGGCCGCCTCTAGACGAGACCTAATGACTCTGAGGGCTTGCATGGTAACGAAAACGATTTGGTCTGCCGTGGGTCTTGACGTAGGCTCCTTCATGCGAGCCGTTTGGTAGGGATGGGAATACTGTTTATGGGAGGGGGGAGGGTGTCTGTTTTGATTCAACACGTGTTTCGGTTTCTGAGCTGTCGTCGGGATGAGAACATCCTCTGCCACTTGCGGCAGGAGCAGCATTGCCTCCCTTTCATCGTTCTTGCATTCCACTAAAACTTTAAACTTCACGCTGGGCTTAATTTTAATGCAGTGCGGCATAGAGTTTCTCGTTTTCAATAATCGCAAAGGCGGCTGCGACTTCCCACGTTAACGCGGAACGCTTAGGACTGCCTCGCCTAAGCACCACCACCACCACCACCACCCTCGGTTTAGAATTCAGTCCGGGCAGATTACGGAGCTGACAGCCATTACCTGTGCACCGCGTCAAATCGACCTCGTGATGAAGCCGTGAGTGCTGCATGTGCTCAGAGGCAAAGGTCCCCCGTGTAGCATGCGCCGACCGTTGGGGCAAGTGCTGTTACCGGGTGCTGGCCACACCATGGCTTGTCACACCGCACCAGGTACCCATTGAAAGGCTGAGTTGACCTGGGGGAGGGCCCTGCAACCCATTCGGATATCACCCGCCACTGATGGTAGCCGTGCTCTTCAACCAAACACTGGTTTCCCAGAACTGTACAAGCACCAATCACAACACTCATGCATACGTGAATGACGAGGTAAGTGGACTGAGTGACCGTGCGTGTGCGTGTGTGGTCGTACTATCGGTAGTGCTTTAAGAGGCTTCTTGCGGGATAATTGCGGCCCGGGGTCGCGCGAGGTCGGCCGCGCTCCGTTGAGGCCGAGGGATCTCCCCCAGCGCTCCGGTCCCGACCCGAGGAGGGGGATCGTCGGTCTGCGCCAAATGCCGCTCCGTCGCTTTCTCGGAACGAGAGCCCACAACGACAGCTCTGGGAACTGGCAGGATGAAGGAAGCGGTGGCGGTGATGACATCCATGGCATTGCCCGTGATCACCACGTGTGTCTGTGATCTGTAACGTGGTTTATCATCGCGCGCTTGTTAACTGGCTCTCATGGATTTGGGCATTTTGACGAGGCCCCAGGCTGTTGTGTTCGCTGAACCTGCCGCACCGAAGTGTAAATCCACTGCTGGATGAGTCGCCCCGTCGCGCCCCCACCACACCAATGCCGTGCGGGTCGTGGCTTTAATTTTGGCCCAACTTCTGTGCACGACTATCAGAGCGGATGGGTGAAGGGTGGGGAGCATTAGACCTGGGGAACCACAGAATGACGGTTTTAGAAAAAATGTTCTCCATAACACAGTTTTATTTGGGTTAGATCGCGTAAATATGTAATGTGTCGTTAAACCCGCCACCACCCGACACAGCCCACTAATAAGGGTTGTCATGTAAACAGAACGTGCCAATTCGTTACTAGTCCAGCACACCGGTTTGTTGGAGAGCCAAGCCACAACATTTACAATCTTAGTACGACGTTTCGACAGTAATTACAACCAGCTTCATCAGGCGACAGCCAGATTTGTGGAGAGGTCCACCTGTTTCGTTCCTTAGAGAGGTCGATGTGGTGACAACATTTGAGCACTCTAATTGCGCCAAGTGGGGGGGGGGGGGTTAATGAATACATATACATTACTGGGTAACCATTGCCATTTGGGTTATGTGTTTGGTAATTAACTTACATTATGCGAATCCATTGTTTTTGTACTTCCTGTCGATTGCGTGTACTAAAATAACCGTACCAACGGTAATCCCAATTGAAGTATGGTGACCTGTATAGGCGCGCGTTTAAACAATGTCTTGTTTGATTGGCTTCAAAGCGGCACTAAGTCTAGCTATACGAAAGGTTACAATTATTTGTATTTCCCTCTTTCGATATATTCTCTAATTTAGCCTTGGCCAGTAGAACTAGTTTTGCACAAAATTTCAACGTTATCAGAAATCAATCGAGTGTCCTTGTCGGCACGCGTGTTTTGCCACTGCTGACTGATGTATTTGGTGAAAATGTTCTGCCACTTCCCGCTGCTGACGAACCCCGAGCATCGCCTCGTGCCCTCCCATGGCGGCCGAGCTTGCGTGGCAGTGAACTCCATCGGCGACTGGTGGGGCGACGCTGTGGTCATCAGAGGGCAGGGCAGCAGCACAATCCGCTGTACCGGGCTCTGCCCTCACTGCTATGCTCCACCCGCCTCCACCAACCAGCAAGGAACTTGCCGGATAACCCCGGTGACCTCCGAATGTCGTGGGGAGGCCCTCATCCAGCAGTGGACCGACGGGAGGCGTGCTGCTGTGCGTGCGTCTCTGATAAATATGAATATCAATACTAATACAAACAATACCATTTGTTCTATATAGCCTCGTCCATGCAAATTGCAACTCCCTCCATCGCTGAGTAGGAAACATAGACCGAACTGGAAGGCTGCCAGGCGGTGAGTGGGCGCTACCGACAATTGCTCTGCAGTTTGTTTTGCCGATTTAGTGAGCGGTGTTTAGTAAACGTGGGAGGAATTCGGATCACTCGGAGAACCCACGCATGCGAGGGGGCAACACTCTATCCCATTCAGACGGGACAGTTGATGTTAGTAATACAATAATAATAAATGAAAATAAATCAATTAAATCACAGCTAAATTTAGCTGTGACGGTCCCACCTGAAGACGAAGACTTGTGTTGCCTCCGAAACGTCGTGATTTAATTGATTCATGTTAATTTATTATTATTTTATTTCAAGTTTTTACCTACGTGACTTTACCGAAAAAAACTAAGAGTATGAATCCTTGCAGTCACGAAAGCTTCAAATCTAGAAGAAGTTGATGTTAGTCCACATGTTGCTCTACTGCTTTCTTTTGGCAAAAAACCACGGTGATGGCTATTCGTCTGCGCTCACGGGAAAGCGATTTCGCAACATCTGTGCGATGACCCACCAATCCTCGCTGATCCGCCAACCCTCAATGCTGTCTCTGGCGCTGGGTCACAGGCTACGTTATTCGCCACCCTCAAGAAAGGGAGGGGTGTGAGTATCCGACTTGCTCGCACCCTATAATCGCATGCAATTATCTTAATCAGACTGACGTTGCCTCCTATTATTCCTGTTCATCAACCTCCCATTAGCAGGCGCTCGAGTTAATGTCACAAATCGCGTTTACCCCACAAAGAGCACGCGGCAGACTCCTCGGGCGACGCGCGCCGCTTCACATTGCCACCAAAGACGCTTTGTCGGACAGTGCAGTCACGTGACCTCGTCACATCGCAAAAACAAAAGTCATTGAGTGACACACGCGATCCTCTGCTGCTCGAATGAGCGTTGAAGCATTGTTGTCTCGTCTCCTCTTCACAGCCCTGCGGAGCCAGCGGTGGACATTTCACATTCATGTGGCGGGGGTGAGTCTACGATATCACAACCACTGACTTCCTCACAAAGTGGTACCTATTTTGTCGACACCAGAGGGCTGATGGGCTGAGTCAACCCCCACAACTCGGATTTGAACTCTGACTGCGAGCCGCCCGCTTTACCACTGAGTCACCCTTCCATTAGAAGTCCCACCACAGGGATATCCATCGGAGACGCACAAAGTCACCCTGCAATTGTTGTTTCAATATCAAATCGTCATAACTACCATCAGCCACGGCCCTCGTGCCAACAGGCCTCTACATAAAACGATTAAACGTAACAAGTTTAGATTTTACCAGCTAACCAACACCGACCTATGTAGATTTTTATTTTTTGCAGAAGCGTCCGGGCTCCAAGCGAAAGCTCTCTCTATGTATCTTGGTGATATCTGTCTGCTTATATGTCTGTCTATAGTTTTCTGGTTAGATTTTTTGTTGCTTTTTCATTTATACCTGATGATGATTGCTTGTGTTGCAATCGAAACGTCGTATGCTATTATTTAATTTATTATTTTATCTTTACACGTGACTTTACCGAAAGAACCAAAGAAGAACTAATATTTTGTGCTTAACGGTGGGATCGACGGAAGCCCGGTAGCTTCAGGAATTCAGGAGCGGGTCACATTGTCTCTTGCATCTTTCATATCCTGCCCTGGGCTCCATGCCACATGACGCATTCGAGCAATAACGCGCGGCGTCGTAAACCCCCCTCCTCCCTCCCTCCCTCTCTCTCCATTCCTATCGATGATGCCCCTTTTGTCATGCGAAGGGAGCGTGGGAGAAGATGTTTTTTGTTTGTCACGAGAATTCGAAAGATTCACAGAACTGGGCCATTGTTGCCCCCCAAGGCAGCTATTGGAAGAGAAAAAGAATCTGCACTGACTTGGTCCGCCGTTCTATCTGCGCCCTCCCGGGAGAGCGGCGCCTCTATAACGGGAGGCGATCGCTAGCGAGCCTTAATTGCGAGGGTGGAACGTGGACAAGGGCACGCGTTAATTATCTTCGACGACTTCGCGTGTCCTCCCACGCCTCGTCACAGAGCCCTGTTATTCAAATTCCGAGCGTGCTGCGGACAGGGGTCGGGGGTTGGGTCTGGGCAATGGTGACGGATGGGGGTGTCCGGGTTAGGGTTGGGTCATGGGTGATGTTAAGGGATGGATAAGTGTCGGGCTGGGGCCTTTGATTGAGATGGGATGAGGTTGCTGGATTATGGTCGGGGTTAATGTGTGTGAGCCTTTGGGTTTCGGATTGTGATGGGAGCAGAGGTGCTGGGTCTGGATTGAAGTTCGGATTGAGTGGAAGCGTTGGGGTTAAGGTCAGGAGTTAGGGATTGTTGCGAAGTGCGATGGGCATGGGTCTTTCTGTAAAAAATAAATAATGAAATTGGGCCCCTCTAGGCAATGCCCCCCCCCCCCCTTGCAGTATCACCGCCTGCACCCTCAGTAGCTACGCCACTGGGGTGTGGTTAGGGATGAGGCATTAGAAATGAGACTAGGATGGAGCGTCTTGGCCGCGTTAATCTGGGTACTGGAGGGGGGATTGTATGGATGGGTGAATGCTTGGAATAATACGGACGGATCAAGGGAATCGGCACAAACATGAGACGCCAATGAAATGGGTTTGACAAGAACGCATCGCAAGACGAGATTATGGACGAGACTGGTGACGGAACGATATCCAAAGGAGAGGGGGAATGCGTCCAAGAGGACCGTGGCGATGGAGCGATTAAGTCGGCTCGTGTGCAGGAGTGGCGTGGATGACGACGCTGGGCCATGAAGGAGGCCTGCATTCGGCAGCGGATAGACAATGGCTGATGATGTTGATGCCATTTTGATCAACAGTTCAGTGGTGCCCTGACAAGGCTTCCTTGCCGTCACGTGGCTCGCACGATGATTGCGAGGCAATGAATCGCCGCGCCGGAGAGGGAAGTTGCGCGCTCATTGCGCGCACGCCGCGCCACGCACCGCACGGGCGAGTGCGGCCACGGCTCGTTGATTGCCCCCTCCCTGCGTGGCCCGCACCTGCGACAAACAACTCCGCGACTCGCCCACGTGACAGACAGGCTGCCCCCACGTGTGCCACCACCGCAAGAGCCGCCACAGCATGCGGAGGGCAGCCTCGTGGCGCAGGGTGTTGTGCTGCAGGAGGATGTATGTCCGCTCATGATTCGCTCGGCTGAGCTGGGTTTTTTTAGAGGGGGGGGAGGGGGGCTGCTGCACGGATTTCTTGGGCGATGCGGATTACCAGAAGCGCTTTTCCTGGAACTGGCGATGTATTGCTCGGAGCCCGGCAAGGAGGCTGGGGTGGGAGAGACTCGCGGATTTACGAGCGCGTGAATGGAAACAAGCTGGCGCGCCAGTGCTGTGAGCGAGCCTCCTCGCCGTTCGGACCACGAGCTCCGGTCCTCGCGATCCACATTCGGAGAGGAGGGGGGGGGGTCAGCACCGTAGCGTCGGGGGGAGGCGGGTGGAGTGGGGTGAGGCCCCCCGACTGCAACAAGCTGAAATTATTTATAAAGTAAAAGCAGCATCGGTGTAACATCATTTAACACCGGTGGCAATCGTGCGATGGACATCGCGGCCTTTCCTCGTCTGCACACGAGGCTCGCAGCAGCAGCAGACCCCACGGGGCGCAGACCCCACGCGGCGCAGAGAGCGCTGCGGCGACTTCGTCCGCGTGGCGTCTGCGTCGTGACCCCCCCACCCCTCGCCTCGTCTCCCTGCGCCCCTCGGGTTGGGTTCGCCTCTCCGCGTTGACCGCCGCCTCCGTTCAAGTAGCCGATGCACCGAAACACGTTGCCTGGTGACTGAAAAATCAAAGCCCCCCCCCTCCCCCCACTTGATGTGGAGACGGCGGATTTAAATTGAGTGATTTGCATATCTTTAATAAACGGGGCAAGAAATGGGTGTCCAGCACCACGCCGGACCGCCTTTGTCTCTCCAGTGTTATTGTTCGCACACTGCACCAGATGCTAATTTAATCCCGAGTCAACCTAGGCAAGACTCGGAACCGGTTCGCACATTCGTCACCGATGTTGGCTGCGAGCGGCAATCGAAACTCGCGCCGCCGGGTTCATGGCGCGGTGCACGAACCGCTGCTGTCCACTTGGTGAGCTGTTGGCGAGTTTATTGACTCGAGGGTTTTGTCGTCTTGCAGTGAACTCGTGGGCAAGTGGCCGGGGCCACTGCTGCAAGGAAGTTGAAGGGGCCCCGTCGCGTTAACCTTCACGAGCCCAGCGCCGCGGCCGCTGCCGCTCGCGAACTGCGCCGCCGGGCGGCTTTACGCTTGGACTCGGGGTGAGAATGTCCCTTGCTACAACTTGTTAATGAAGGAGGTCCATTGCCCGACGCGTCGCCTATTGGATGTATATTCCTTTTTTGAAGGGCCGTGTTATTGACGAACGCGGTGAGCTCGGTGTTTGTGCCAATGCCGTGGTAGACGACTCATTTGTTTACGTGCTACTCGGCAGTCCGGCGCCTGGGCCCAATGTGACCCCATGTGACCCCATGGGGCCCAATGTGACCCCATGGGGCCCCATGGGACCTACACACTGCACTGCTGCACCACCTGCACTCTACACTGCTGCACCGCCTGCACTCTACACTGCTGCACAACCTGCACTCTACACTGCTGCACCGCCTGCACTCTACACTGCTGCACCACCTGCACTCTACACTGCTGCACCGCCTGCACTCTACACTGCTGCACCACCTGCACTCTACACTGCTGCACCGCCTGCACTCTACACTGCTGCACCACCTGCACTCTACACTGCTGCACCACCTGCACTCTACACTGCTGCACCGCCTGCACTCTACACTGCTGCACCACCTGCACTCTACACTGCTGCACCGCCTGCACTCTACACTGCTGCACCACCTGCACTCTACACTGCTGCACCGCCTGCACTCTACACTGCTGCACCACCTGCACTCTACACTGCTGCACCGCCTGCACTCTACACTGCTGCACCACCTGCACTTTACACTGCTGCACCACCTGCACTCTACACTGCTGCACCGCCTGCACACTATCTATTGCTACAGCGATGCACGGTGCCGCGCATTAGAAGACGCGGGCGGGCGGGCGAGGCGGGGGGTGTGTGGCCATGATGAAAGGAGGGAGGGAGGTGCGGACTCCCGGGCGAGGCTCGCGAATTGATCGCCGCTCTGATACCCCGGGCCGCGGGTTGACTTCTTAATAACCGCGCCCGCGAGAGCCGCGGTTATTAATATTGTCGGCCGCGGCACTCGCTTCAATTTCGTCCGTTTCGTCTCCTCCTCGTCCTCCTCCTATCGCCCCCCCCCCCCATCTTTCGGGAATCGCGGAGCGCCGCTGCCGCTTGCGCGGAGCCGATGTTCGTCAACGAAGGTGGCGGGCGCCTCTTCCCATCCGGGGGGCTGGCGGGCGACGTGGCGCAGAAAGGAGACGACGCCGAGCGAGTCGGAGTGGCACGTGCGGGAACGTCGCCTGCACGGGCGATGGGGCGGGCAGGTCCGAGCGCCCGGCCGTGCTCACTGCGCGTTCATGGCTGCGGTGCTGCAGTTAGTGAACACCTCGTCAAGCATGCTGCTGGGGGCAGGAGACTTGTCAGGAACGCTACTGGCCAGTGCCTGGCTAGGTGCATGTTGAGGCGGCTGGGCAGCAAGGGTGGAGCGAGCGACGCTCCCAACAACGGGCAGAGCGCCGGGCAGCAAAACCGCAGCGGCGGCACAGTGAGCAGTGCAGGGGGTGCATCTGCCAGTCATCCCAGGCGGTCAACTCATCACAGCTGGGTCTATCCCGGGACCTCCTGCCAGCAGCGAGCCTTCCACACGGCACGTGACGGTCTCAATGTGCACGTAGACTGGCACGCGCGCTGTGGTGAGATCACCGTCGCTTCGTGGCGAATGACGTCTGTTGTTGTTGAGCCCCCCCCCCCCATCTCCGCGGCGATAGCAAGTGGCGTCAGCACGACGACGACTCGGTGGGCTGGGGAAGGTCTCGCGCGTCACTGATGTCGGCTGCGGGTGGGAGTCAAACTCAGGATTCCACATTCACGTCACAACCTGCTGACCACTGCACCACCCCCCCCCCCCCTTTAATTTGATTGTCAGGTACTAAATCTAAAAGCGTGTATGTTTTGCACCCTTTATTAATGATAAACTCCGTTTGCTATCGCGCAATTAAAACAAGGCCTCAAAGCGCTTTTGCATAAAGCGTGGGTTGTGGAGAGAGCCCTGCAATTCGAACGGGTGAGTCTTAAGACGCGATTTAAGAAGTGTCACAGACTCGGAGTCCCTAATGGACTGAGGAAGGGAATTCGACAATCGCGGAGCTTGGCTGCAGAAATCTCCCACAGAGGAACAAAGTTGGCTCTTTGAATAATGATCAGAAGAGCAGAAACTGCGGATCTTAAGTTTTCAGTGGAATATACAACTTGAGCAGATCGGTGGTGAGATATTTAGGAGCCAGCTCATTCAAGGCCTTAAACGTGGTAAGAAGAATCTTAAAGTCGATGCAGTACTTCGCAGAGAGTGCCAGTAGGACAGAATAGGAGGTATATGGTCACACGATTTAGATCTGGTTAAAACCCGTGCAGCTGAATTTGGGATATTGTATATTTTAATATCGTGGAAGAGTAGGCGAAAATCTATTTTATATATAGAGACTGTCTATCTCCAGTGGAGGTCCGCCGCAGTGGCGTGAGCAGGCACTTGCAGGGCCGCGCTTTTACCTCTAACATATTTTTTGCATATCCCAGTATGCCGCACACAACTGGAAGGCAATGACATTCTCCATGAAATTAAAAGAAAATTAAAGCTTCGCCGATATTGGGGTCGTCATTATATCGCTGTCATGCACGTTTGTGATGAGTGCGAGATTATCTGCTCGGTTACGGCGCAATGGGCAACTCCGCTAATTACGAGTTGCGGTGATTGGCACCTCCTGCCCGCGAGAGACACTTCTCATTGGTGGAACAAAAAAACATTCTCCGTGACTGTCCGCGAACAATTTGAGCAGCAAGAGGCGTGCGTGACCGAGGAATGAAATGTCATTAACTGCAATTTGCTTTGGTGCAAAGGCAGAGAGCGGTGAGATGTTGAGACATGCCCCTCCCCCCCGCCCGTCCCATTCTTCCACAGCCCCTTCCCCCCCCTCCCCCCTCCCCCCTCAACACGTCGACCGAGTCCTGAGCAGCAAGGTCACAACTTTGCATGCGGTGGTCAGAGCAAAGTCGTTCGATAGCTGCAAGTCCAACGCTTGCTCGGAGTTGGATTCGAAGTGCGGGGTCTCTCGCGCGCGACGCTTTGGGCGTCTGCACGTGGAGAATCTCTCCCCCCCCCCCCCCCCCCATTAATGCGGCACCGCCCATCGCTGCGTGTGAGTGCGTTGGGGGAGCGGTAGTGTCGCGGTCAGCGCGCTGCGCTATGAACTCTACGACCCGAGTTCGATTCCCGCTCACAGCCAACATCAGTGTCGACTATTTGAACCGGTCCTGGGCCTGCCCTAGGTCAACTTGGCCTCAAATGAGTACCTGGTGCGGTGTGCGAACATCGCCACTAGGAAGACAAAGGCGGCCGGTCGTGGTCTTAGCCGCCCACCCCCCTCGTGTGCCTTCCCGGCCTTCATAGGTGCTCGCTACGAGCACTTGCCCCAACAGTCTGTGAAAGGCTGCACGGGGGGGGGGACCGGATTTGTCTTTGCCTCTTTTCCGCGAGCAAATGAATGATCTATTCCCCGCGTCTCCAGAGCGGCGGCAGCCGTGGCGAGGCCGGGGAACTGGGGGCCGACCTCGATGAGACGTCGATGCGAGGCCTCGGCACCCGAGGCGGCGCGAGCCGCGATTGGATCGGACGCCGCGCTCGAGTCGAGCCGCAACTTCACCTTCTCAAATACATCAGAGGAACGTAAGATTGCAAATTAGAAAAGCTGAGAGAGAACATCGCCGATCTCATTCCCCTGGACGCAGCCTCGGATATGATTGCGCGCGTCTGAGCGCATCGCTCAGATGGGTTAGTTACATTTCCCTCGTTTCGAAATTTTGAAGCCATTTCTATTTATAATGCAGAAAATTAAACCGAGTCGACGTGCATCAGCTGCCTGTCAATGAGACGGTGTTGTGTGGGGTTGTTTCTGACTGGTGCTGAGCAGAACTGGCCCTCTGGAAGGGCGACTCCGTGGCGCGAGCCGCTGGAACGTGACGGCGAGAATGAGAATCGGCACGCGGCTCGCCCAGCAGGGCTGCAATGAGTCTCGGTGACAGAGTTCACGAGAGTCTCTGTGTGTGTGTGTTGTGTTTGAGACGAAATACACTATACCGTAAGAAGCACAGTGCACACACAAGAGAATGTCAACTTGAAATGGATAACATTGTCAGCAACCCACTTTCCGTACTGCCCCATCTACTATCCATCTCCATGTCTACGAATCGCCAGTTCCCGATTCTCATGGACCTCTTGCCACTATAGGTGGTAGGGTGAACACATTTTTGGAGGGTAGTAGCAGTGAAGCGGGGGAGGGGTGAATAGAACATCTTGTTAGATTAAAACATTTGTAAAAAAAGCCATTTATTTAGTTAGTTATTTATTTTGAATATGTATGTCTGGAAATGAGAGAGTTCAAGGTGTTGCCACTCGCGAACCACGTGGTTAACCCGACGCGTCCCAGGTTACGGGTCCACCGGTCACGCCGGCCTGCCACGTGCTCCGCCAGTTGACCGTGACCTTGTGACCTTGTGACCTTGTGCGCCGAGTCCGGCTTCGAGGGGGCCGCGGGGGGAGGGGGGGCGCGGGAGGGGGCGGTTGGGGTTGCGATGCGGGCTGCGCGTGATTCACGTACGCCGGTGAATAGATGGAGGAGGCTAAGGAAGACCCGCTACGCTCTCGCCATCCGCTGGCCACGATTACCAGCGAGGTTTCTCGTGTCGGCGGGCACTACCGCGGCCGGAATACAAATCGCAACGAATCTCCATCCTCCCGGCGGGCGCGTGCGGTGGGGGGGGGGGTGTTAGGAGGGGGCGGGGGTACGTGGAGGATGCGGCTACTGCCGTGGCCTCGTGGTTTCGCGCCGACTGCCTCTGCCGAGGAAGCTGCGTCCGTCCGCCCAGTGAGCAATGCTGCGCGATGGAGATTCTTCAAAGTGCCCGCAAAAAAAGTCTGTCTGATGTGCGTGCAGATCTTACCGCATTCTCCAGACTATAAGACACTTCTCAAAGTAAGACTCACCCCACCCAGACCTGTGGTCCATGTGAGCAAAGTCATAACAATATGGTCAAACGACAAAGGGAAATGTCGCCCGTATAGCCATAGATTGTCGGGGCAAGTGCTGTTAGCGAACACCTATGAAGGCTGGCACGTCACACGAGGGAGGTGGGTGGCAAGAACCACTCCCCACCGCCTTTGTCTCCCTAGTGGCAATGTTTTCACACCACACCGCACCATTTGAGACCGAGTCGACCTAGGGAGAGGCCCAGGACCAGTTCAGATAATTGTCACCCGCGTTGGCCGTGAGCGGGAATCGAACCGCCGGGTTCGTAGCGCGATGCGCCAACCACTGCTCCACCGCTCCCCGAACATAGTCACACACGCACATACCGGATTGTAAGACGCATCTCCATCTTGTGCTTTAAAATACAGGGGGCGGAGGGTAACGGTTAATCTTGCACTCCGCAGAAGGCGTGTTGTGTCATGTGCAACCTTCAAACATGGGTTGGCGTGTGTGTGTGGCCGGGTGTTCTCCGGGTGTCTATAATGGCCATGTCAGAGACCCGGAGTCAGTACCGTTGGGATTGAATCCCCGTTGCAGTCGCTGATCGCGATGTAACAGAGGACGATCGAGCGTAGCGAGTTGATGACTCGGCTCGGTCGCCAGCGACGGCACGCAAGACCCGTCCTCATTAGGCGTGGATTGTCGCTGAATCTGGCCCAATTGTAGCTCAACATTGTGACCGGCACCCGCGTGACAGGCCTCGTAGGGCGGCGAGACACGCGGCGCGGCTCGGAGCAATCTCAAGGGACCACAAGCAGTGGTCGCGGTGGCATCCAACGTGGTCGCGGTGACACGAGGCGATGTCACGCCGCTCGCTGTGAGGGTCCAAGTACAAATGTCTTTGTCTTTTGACTTTACGCTCGGAGCACAGTTGGAATATAATAAGTATTACTCTTTGGTTCTTTCGGTAAAGTCGCGTAGGTAGAAAAATAAAACAATGTTTTATTTCTGTCTCCGTGACTTTGCCGAAAGAACCAAAGAGTATGGATTCCTGCAGTCACGAAAGCTTCAAATGGAAGTAATAAGTATTATTATAATTTACAGTCGTGTATCAATGCACTGCTGGATGATGGCCTCCCCCACGTTCTGTCGGCCATGGGGGCTGTTTGCCTGTGCTTCGCCGTGGCTGGTCAGTACGGGTTGGTGAAGAGGAGGGAACCCGGTCTGGTTCAGATATCACTCGCCACTGATGTCAGCCGTGGGCGGGTCGAAATTGAACTCGGGTCACCGGGTTTACGGCGCGGTGCACCAACCACTCCGCCCTCACTCAGTTTTAGTCAAATCTCGCCAAAGAGACGCAGAAACTGGGCCAGCGTGCGGGCGTGAGCCACAGGCCACGATTCCCAACACAGCCGTAAGAACGTCCTCCGTCTCCGCGTGATCCCGCCGGCTATCAGACAGCTCACGTGCCCCCGCACGACAATACCCATGTTTAACGAAAAGCACGTGGCCTTCAGCATGTGGCTCTCTCTGAACAGAAACAATCCGAAGTACTCTCTTCAGTAAATATCACATTTGAATGTGTCCCTTACAAAGAAACACAATCTTCCACCGTCCGTTATTCCCCCCCCCCCCCACCAAGACATCGTCCCCGCCTCGCCCTCTCTCCTCGACGTCCGACCTCCCGCCGGCACAGCCCGCGGCTTCTCAGCGTAACGAGGGGCGCGTGGCAGTGGCCACGCTGGCGGCAGAGTCGACGCAGTTCCACTGCGGGCCGCGCGCGCGCGAGTCCCGTGACGGCGATGGTGGAGGCGCCGGCCGCTGGCCCCCGCAGCCACGCGGCTTCCAAACCTCACGACGACGCTCGCTCGCTCGCTCGCTCCCACAATGCTGGAATATTCCCCGCTTGGCTCGTTGGGCCACGCCGCCACCCCCATGTCTGCATTCAGGGCCGGGTTTTTAAAGTGTGGAGTTATTTATCGAGCGGCCTCGATAATGACGACGCGTCGATTTGTCGATTCGTCGTCTTTGCATTCTGTTATACGGCAGCAGGGAAAGGCAGCGGTGGTGGAACGCGTTCGAGTCGACGAAGCCAAGGAGACGCCGCTGCGTGGATCGCAACAAGAACAAGAGCAGCAGCAGCAGCGTCTTCTAGAAGCTCGCGGCCTCCCCTGCCACTGCAGACAGCACAACCAACGTCAACAAATCGCCGGCCGAATGTCCAACAAAGGATGTCCCTGCCTTGGTGAGTGAGCAGCGGTGAGCACGGGGCCCTTCTCCCCAGGGCCAGCGTGATGTGAACGTCGGCCCTCGACGCCGCGAACGATGCAGACGAACAACGAGGGGTGCATCTCTGGTGCAACATGCGATTTATTTCGTCGATTCCGTTGTGAGTGCTAAGGCATGCACTGCACTGTGCGTGAAGATCGGGGACAGCGGGCAGCGCGTTGCGCTACAAACCTGGCGACCCAAGTTCGATTCCCGTTCACGGCCAACGCTGGTGATTCTCTGAACCGGTCCTGAGCTTCTACTAGGTTGACTCGGCCTCAAATGAGTACCTCGTGCGGCGTGTCAACATCGCCACTGAGGAGACAAAGGCGGCCAGGCCTAGTGCTGTCCGCACCCCCTTGTGATGCCGTGGCGGCCTTAGGTGCTACTCGCTAACAGCACTTGCCCCAAAAGTATGTTGAGGCTACACGGGGGGTCTTTGTCTTTGTATGGGGGATGCACAATGAAGGTGCGTTGTATGGAGATGATAATGCTGCTTATGATGCATTTGGGCTGGAATGAAATGAAGCAGCCAGAACAGCTAAGGCAGTAGAAATGATAATACAAACGAGATGAGAAACACGGAGATAATAACATGTATAATGCTTCAATCAAATTGCGCCTCTTAATCGTAATAAGTCGAACACACGCATGCAGTGTGTGTACGTACAGGGGAATGTAGCGGGCAATATTTGTAGAAACAAGACGAAACAAAACAAATACGCACGACACGTTGGGTCTTGAGTCGAATCGCCAAGGTGTGTGGACCAGGAGGTGGCAACCGTGAAGAGACTTCCGTTTAGCGGACATCGGCGAGTGACGTTGGTCGTGAAGGGTTCTAGTTCTGCTCGGTGTTTTGTGCTATGAGATTGTCATTGTTGTCAACGGGATAATATTCAAGATCACTCGTTGAATGGAGCATTAGCAATGCTCACGAGTGAGCAGATTATATACTCACAAGACTCAGCCCATCACCACTTTCGAGTCGGTAAAGTCACTCCAACTTTGTAAAAAGCCCAAAACTGAATTTTCTCTGGAGGTGCCTCGTCCTGTACAGCCAGGTCCGCCCCTAGGGGCTGCGGGGCCCGGGGCAAGTCCCACCGTGCCCCCCCCCCCCCCCCCCGACTTCAGACTCAACTTGAAGTATTACATCGGAGCGCGCGGCCCCCCGAAACACAGGGCCCGGGGCGCTCGCCCCATTCGCCATACTCTCGGGACGGCTCTGTGTACAGTCCAGTCCCTGTTGCCTCTCCACTGCAGATGAGGAGTTCCCCACGCGGTGCGCGTGGCGACGGGGAGTTTGTTGACCATTCTTCACCCGTACGTGACATTGCCACCCATGACTCTGGACCACCAACAGCGATGAGTTGAACAGGGAGCCAATGTCACTTGGATCCTTGAGACGGCCCCGTCCTTCACCTCATCCACCGCCCTCCTCCCTGTCTCTCTCTCTCTCCTCCCCCACGCCCCATGCTTTCCACACATCTCCTTCCAAGCCCAGCACTCTGCCAAGCCACAGGCATCCTTAATCGCAAGCAGACATCATCGCGGGCTGATATCTGCCGCCAGACGATGGAGAAGCCGCCCTCCCCACGGCGCCCCCCCCCCCCCGCTTTGTTTAAAGTTCGGAGCTTCTCCAGCGGACGGTGGCACAGGACGCCGCGACACGGACGAGGGGAGACGACGTCTGGCAGCCCCCCGCCACCCCGTCCCCCCTATTCGCGCCCCCCACTCCACTACTACCCCCCGCACCCCTCCCCCAATCCAATCGCATCATGGAGCTTGCAGGGGCTGCTCCCCGCGGGACAGACGCTGCCGCTTGCCTCGTGTGACTCCCACCACCACCACCACCCAGCCAACTCGCGGCCCGAGTCGCCCCGTGCGTTCTAATTGCGTTGCTGACAATCACCATCATCACATCATCATCGTCACATCGCCGTCGTAGTCACCCTGCAGTGATGACGATCGCGCTGTCCGCGATGCTGGCGGCCGCCGCCTGGGCCGCCGTGGGGCCCGCAGTCTCGGCCCGCCGCAGAGGAGACGCGCGCCACGACCTCCTGGTGGCGGACCACACCGAGCAGCGACTCGCCACCCTCGAGGTTCGCTGCGCGTGGCCCGGGTCCCACTCGCAACCGTCACCCGCGATGGCATTCGACTCGCGAATCCGCGTCTCTTTTACACTTCGGCGCGATAGTCACCATCCTCTTGTATATCTGATTTTGTGTTTCTGTAACTTGATTGTAAATGTTATTACAACCGATCGGTCTCAGCAATAGACACCTTACGGCTGCAGGAGCGCGTGTCCTATTATTTAACATCGACTATGTCCACGCGGCATTCTCCGTTTGTCGCGCGACGCAGTTGTTCTGCCTACGATTCTTCATTGTTTCGCTGCCGTGCTTAACTTGTTTAGCCTTCGTCATGTTGGTGGCCCAGGCCCCCTCTTACTCCATCCCCGTCTCTTTGATTTCGCAAGCTGGTGACACAACAGCATCTTAAGACTTAGACACGGGCTGGTTCGTGGCGCCGCCTCTGCAGCCACTCGAGTCGCTAGAATTCGGACATTCGAGGGGAATCGTCGATTCCTGAGCCGAGTGGCACGATCCTGAGGGCCGTATTCTCAGCCCACGACTCGGCTCAGCCCCGAGTCGCTCAGCTGTTTCTAAGGACGCGCGACTGAGTGGCTCGGCTCAGACTCGGCTCTTGGAAACTCTGAGCACGGTTGGAACAACGCTGACAGCTCCGGAACAATATTGATTACTATCAACCTATGTTTATTTTACCAGGTAAGGCCCACTGAGCTATACGGCTCTTTTTCAGTAGCGACCTGGTTATCACAAATGATCTCTCAACGAAGTGGCCCATCATGTGGGAATGTATAGCCGCCAAATGCTTTAAACGCGTGTTTCTAAATGTGGAGGGAAAAATCGGAGGACTCGTCAG
This sequence comes from Lampetra planeri, assembly GCF_965212315.1. NCBI lineage: Eukaryota > Metazoa > Chordata > Hyperoartia > Petromyzontiformes > Petromyzontidae > Lampetra > Lampetra planeri. The sequence continues at coordinate 15,264,575 of NC_136114.1, forward strand.
GGTCAGGATCAAATCCGCGACCTCTTGTATACCAAGCGATGTAGTTAACATCTCGCCACCTGGATCAAGTTAAGCGTGGCTTTGAGTCATGACTCACTTGAGCCAGAACCCGGCCTGAGCCGAGCCATGGCTCAGAGTCGGGCCCTGGCTCGTCTGGGGGGCGGCGTCCAGGAGATACCGGGCAAGGCCGTGGTTGTGCAGGGACCCTCTTGAACAAGGAGTCTTGAGACTCAGAGAGGCTTTCCTGAGTTCATGAAGTCAAAGTTATTTACTGCTCGAATGAGCATTGGCGCGGTGCTCGTTTCATGTTTACAGCCCAGAGCCAGTGGTGGAAACTCCTCCCTCCTATCGCGGGAGCGAGTGTTTGCGTAGGTCAACCACTGTTGACTTCCCCCCACAGCCTCCTACTCACTCTATGATGGGCTGAGTCAACCCCAAGTCAGCATTTGAACTCGCGACATTCGCCCAGGCCGCTGAGCCACGTGACCTGTTCATGAAGTGCGCCGGTTCGGTCTTTGTTTACTCCGTTTCCAGGAACTGTGTGGGCGGTGCAGTTGAATCCGTGACCATTGTTAATGTCAGAACAACACAATAGCGGGGCGATTTCATTATTTACCGAACCTGTGGCTACGCAATAGGCGCGTTCGTTTAGACGGCGGTGCCTTCTCTCTCTCTCTGGTCAATGTGGTTTAATTATCCGCGTGCACGCTCGGACCCGATAGCAGAGGTCGAGAATAATGACGGAGTCGCAGCGAGGCGACGCTCGCGCAGGAGACGGAGCGGGTGGCTTCTTACATCACGGGGTGGCGAGGAGATGGTGGCGGCCTGGGGAGGCATTCTTCATCCAGCAGTGGATTTATCGTGGCTGCTGATGATGATGATGATCGTGTCACGCCCAGTTCGCTCGCTGGAGAATGTTGGCAAAGACGCGACTCTGTTCCCATCACTGACCAGGCTTGCGCCTGCTTAACTTCGACAGCCATCGACATCCGGCAAATAATTTGGATATAAGCGATAGGGATTCTATATTTAGTGTATGCTCATATATATCCGTATGTTGAGGGTATCTCTAAGTACTGGAATGCACAGGCTTTTGTAATTCCACGACTGAATGAAGGCTTCTGCAATTCGTGTCAGTGGTGGGGTGTTTGGCCATACTTCACCATCCCGGTCAGCACACGACGAGTTGGTTAAGTGGGCATGCTCAGAACAGGTTCAAATATCACTCGCCACTGGTCAGCCGTGGCCAGGAACATAACCTACCAGGTTCATAGCGCGGTGCGCTAACCACTGCGCCACCGCTCCGTCGGGTGAATTGATGCTGCGGCGCTGAATTGAATCCACGGGGGGGGGGGGGGGATGGGTTTTGGTTTGGGCGTCGAGTGGGCCGGTCTCCATTGGCTGCACAGCCTCCTTGCTCAGTAGGCGAGTCACACGCGCACGCGCTCGCACGCGCACGTGCGCACACTCGCAGGCACGTAGACACCCGCACGCACGCGCACACATGCACGTACGCGCACGTGCGCACACTCGTACACGTGGGAGGGAGCTGTGAGGACCAGAGGTGCACGCAGCGTTGGGGGCAAAATAATCCGTTGCACCCGGTCATCTCACCTCTGGCATCGTTAAACAGCCCATCATCCCGCCGGGGTCGATACAATGGGTACCATTCTGTGGGGAAGTCAACAGTGGTTGTCCTATGGATAAACTCACCCGCTACCACAGGAACGTGGAATTTCCACCACTGCCTCAGGTCCGTAAACAGGAGGTGAGCACCGCTGCCTGAATGCTCATTTGATTCAGAAATCGCTGTCTCTTGATTGTGTGTACGTTGAACTTTTTTAGCACCGTACGTAGCCAACCGTGCTAATCAGAGATGCGGGGCAAGGAGCCATCGTGAATGTTTACCTCTGGGTGCGCCACTGATGTGGGCCGCGGAGGACGGAAGGGCGGGGGGGATAGTGGCTCGGTGCTGGTGGCGGGGGGAGCGCGCGGGGGGGGGGGGCGGTATCCCCACTGCCCCCCCCCCTCCCCCGCGCCCCCCCTCCTGGGTTAGGTCGAGGGGCCGCCGCCGCGTGCGCGAGCGGCCAATGTGAATAATTGAACGCCTCGCAGTCGCCCGGGCGACGCGGGTTCCGTCTCCCATTGGCTGCGGCCGCCGACCTTGGTGTTGAAAATCTGGGGGTGGGGGGCCCGGGGGGGGGGGGGCTCTGGCAAGGAAGAGATTTTATTTTTCCGTGCCCCAGAATAACCCCGCTTCGAAATGAAATACTGTGGTTTATATACTTATATTATATATATATAAACCTGAGCTCCCTTCGGTGCAGAGATCATTGCTTCCTCTCGAATCACGCCACGGGTCATCATTCCACTGCGTGGGGAAGTCCGAATTGGTTGTCCTATCTCCTGAAATCGACACCCTCCACCATGGGAATATGGAATTGCCGCCACCGGCTCAGGGCTACGAACGGGAGATGAGCACCGCCACAATGCTCCTTCGAGTTGGAGATCGATGTTGGCTGCGATGCCACGTGGGGCGGATCCATTGGGCCTTGACAACATACGGAACAAAATACAAAAGGGTGCACAGAGAAGCGTGGATATGTTCACGCGGGAAGTTGCACCGAGGGACAGGAAGAGGGACACGTGGATTAGACGACGCACGCGAGTCGCATTGACCGCTAAGAAAAATGGGACTTGGGCAGGACGCGTCGCCCGGGTGGTGACCGGTGGTCGAGTCTCGCGACGACGGAGCGGCAGCCAAAGCCATCTCCACAAAGGATGTCCCCTCTCACGTCTCATGCTGATGGCCACGATGAGTGACTGTGGTAATGAGCACGTGGGCCTCAGTGTCACCCTGTCCCGTGTGTCGGGGTGTTCACTCTATCCCCGTGTGTCGGGGTGTTCACTCTATCCCCGTGTGTCGGGGTGTTCACTCTATCCCCGTGTGTCGGGGTGTTCACTCTTTCCCCGTGTGTCGCGTAGGACCGAATGGACAAGGTCTACCAGGATGTGGACACGGTGGTGCGGCAGTACCGCGACTTCGAGGTGGAGATTCTGTCTCGCCTCGAGACGATGTCCCACGAGGCCCAGCACGGCAACCACTGGTGGGACGGCATGCAGGTAACCACACGTGGCAGGTAACCACACGTGGCAGGCAACAACACGTGGCAGGTAACCACACGCGGCAGGTAACCACACGTGGCAGGTAACCACACGTGGCAGGCAACAACACGTGGCAGGTAACCACACGCGGCAGGCAACCACACGTGGCAGGTAACCACACGTGGCAGGTAACCACACGTGGCAGGTAACCACACGTGGCAGGCAACAACACGTGGCAGGTAACCACACGCGGCAGGTAACCACACGTGGCAGGCAACAACACGTGGCAGGTAACCACACGCGGCAGGCAACCACACGTGGCAGGTAACCACACGTGGCAGACAACCACACGTGGCAGGTAACCGCACGTCGCAGGCAATCGCACGTGACAGGCTGGGAACCACACGTGACAGATTGAGAAGGCGCAGGTGGGTTAATGAACGCCGAACGCGTGCCTCCGCGAGCCAGTGCCTCGGCGCTCAATCTGCATCCGCGTTTCGTGTCAAAGGTGACGCACGTGAGCGGGACACCCGCAGGCCGCTCCCGTTTCAAACGATATCGGCGGCACGCGGGAAGAGAGATGCGGAGGCCGCCGTGGCGAACACGACGCGTGGGCTCGCTGGCACGGACACCTGGAACCCCACGGCGCGGCTGCTCGTCAGCTGCGTCAGCAGCGCCGTCGACTGCCGCACGGCAACTTTTTGCGTGGATGCACATCGGGCTTGGAGAGCACAGATGGTTCGCTGAGAGCCGTCACCGCGGGAGGATAACAGATGAGGTGGCTGGGTGGCTCAGGTGGTTCCCAACGGACGTGTCCCAACTCACCGAACCGCCTGCACTCAATGCAGGTTTCAGCCGCCCGTGGTCAATCCGGGTCCTCGAGTGCGGCGAGTTGATGGTCTCATCCCGGTGACCCAACGACTGCACGAAATGTTTTCTTAGAATTCGCGTGCGGCTTCGTGTAGGCGATTTGAGTTATGCGAGTGGAGCATCTGGGAATTGATTGATATGCGGTAATTACTCTTTGCAGAGGACAGAGAGGATGTGTCCCGAGTGTGACTGAAGAGGCCTGCTGAGTGACTTCCTCATTTCAGCCGAGTCTGTCCACGTTGGCGACCACAGCTGGCACACCACATCCAGTATCGTGTCCGCGATGGCTGTGGTGACGACGAGTCACGTGCCACCTCCTGCAGTCGACCAGTGACCCAACACATATTTAGTATAACAAATCATTAGTAAGCCCTGCGCATAAGTAAACGCTCAACATCATATGTTAGGGTCGTTGTTCAGCACTGTGGCCACACGTGAACATTCCACATTAAAGGGAATCAAGCAGAAGGTAAACGGCAAAGTAATCACCAAGAAGAGTCGCGAATTAACGCGACAACCCACGGGGCGTGGTGTGCAGGCCAGGTGAGTGAGTTGACCCACTGGGCGTGGTGTGCAGGCCAGGTGAGTGAGTTGACCCACGGGGCGTGGTGTGCAGGCCAGGTGAGTAAGTTGACCCACGCTGCGTGGTGTACAGGCCCGTCTGAGCGAGTTGGAGAAGGCGATGGAGGGAATGGACAAGAGGACAAACTGCGACGATGTTTGCCGGTCACGTGCTCGGCCGGACGGCGCCGGGCAGCCGGCGTCACGGGCGGGCAGCAGCGGCGGCTCTCCGGCGCCGCGGCAGGAGCAGAGGCTGCACCAGCAGAGTCCCGGGCAGGGGGGCAAAGGGCAGGGGGGCAGCGTCTCCCTGCCCGGCCTCACCATCAAGCTCGGCTCACCCACCAAGGCCGATGGAAAGTTTGCAAACACGACGCTCGCTGGACCGGCAGACGTTTCTAAGAGGTTTGAGACTGCGTTTGGCGGTGTCTCTGTGCACGATTCATCGACCCTAATCGATCGTTCTCACGCCAGGCGCGATACGCAACGTGTGGTGCAGTTCACTCGACAAGACGCAAACGGTCGGCTCGCGTTACGCGAGGCACTAAAAACGCGACGACACAAACGAGATGCTAAAATTAGATAATAACAACGCATTATTGAGTCAGATTGACACCCAGAATCTGGGCCATTCGGGGGACGGCTTAAGGAGAGACTCGCCCAGATGTCTAGAGCAAACTGCGGACCTAGCTCGTGACTGACAGCAGATGCTGTCGTGAGGGAAACAAAATCTGACAATCCACTGCTACTTTTCCTGTTTGATTGATGATAGTTTGTGGTTTGTATTTTAAAAAATATGTTTAAGAGAAAAAAATGTCCCTGCCTACTAATAAATCGGGCCCTATTTGTGTTCATTATCCATCGCCGAGTCGATAGATGTCTGTGGCGCGGTTCTGCGATTCCCAGATTGTTGATTTCCGTCTCGCGCATCTGCCTCTACGCACTTGCGGTTCCCGCTGCGCCACGTGTGCTCCTCATTCCCTTCGCGTCCGCAGCTCCGCGATCCAGAAGCCGCGGTCGGGCCCAGGATCGACGGGCAAGCAGCCCGCCACGGCCTCGTCGCCCGCCATCCGCATCCGCCTCGCCTACAAGCGGGACTCGGGTGAGCGCAGCGCCCGGGGGGGTGGGTGGTGGTCGCGTGCCCCCGAGCCCCGAGCGCGCCTCGGACGCGCTCTCCCAGGGCTCCGCGAGGGCTCCACGAGGGCGCGCTCGATTATTTACCGTTTGCCGCTAACCCCCCCCCCACCTCCGCGCCAGTGACAGGCGGCTCGAACGGCGTCACATTCGTGTTATTTTTTTGCCGGGGGAGGGCGGCCACTTTTATTGTCGAGGTCAGGAGGTCATCGCGATCGGCGCTGTCGGTGTCACGACCCTTCGCCATCATTTCCTTTCCTCTGCGTCAACACATTCTGATGTCGACTGTAAAACCAGTAACCGGGGAGGGACAATGTGCCGCAGTTGTTAAACGCATACACACATCATACAAATGTAAAGGTTCCCCGTATAGCCTATAAAGGATGTAGGGGCAAGTGCTGTTCGCGAGCACCTATTGAGACTACATGGCCCACAACGGGGTGGTGTAGAACGGAACCACACCCGGTCGCCATTGTTTCCCCAGTGCTGGTGTGTTTCACACCACACCAGGTACTTATTTAAGTCTGAGTTGACCTAGGCGAGGGCCAGGACCGGTTCAAATTTTGCCACTTTATGGGTCGTGAGAAGGGTTTCAAGTGCAGTGCACTGACCACTACGTCACCGCTCGCCATACAAACAAATGTCTCCACATACATAATGGGTACACACATACAATCAAAACGCGCTCGCCGCAAGCTGCGGAGACAAACCGAGTGCGTCGACCCCGGCCTTGCAGAGTGCAACGTGACGCTGGCGAGCGTCAAGTCGGTGAAGACGGTGAAGCGCTGGGGCTCGCCGCACGGCGCGTGGCTCAAGGACCCCGCGGTGGACGTCCACCGCCTCTTCCTGTTCGACGGCACCGAGGGCGACACCGCCACCGCTTACGCCAGCGCCAAGGAGTTCGCGGGCCTGCACCGGGGGGGCACCGCCACGCGGCCCGGGCAGCGGCGGCAGCAGGGGGAGGAGGAGACCGCGGCCGGGAAGCTGCTGCGTCTCCCGTCCGGTTGGCGCGGCACGGGCGCCGTCGTGTACGCCGGCTCGGTCTACTACCACCGGCGCGGCAGCATCAACGAGATCCTGCGCTACGACCTGGCCAAGAGGTGCCAGCGCCGCCGTGCTTTGTGTCACCGACGCGTCAGGATCCTGTGCGCTGTGCCGCTCTCCCGTCGTGCCTTAAGCAGCTCACACAGCACGTGGAGCCAAACGTCGGGCATCGGTGCCGAACGACACGCGGCAGGACCCAAAAGCGCATCGGAGAGCTGTAGAGCAGCACAACCGCGACAATTCACACTGCGAGATTGAAATGCTGTGTGTAGCGTTGAGGTTTATGATATTGTTGAGGTTAGATTTTGGGGCACAACCAGTGTTTGATCTCTCAGCAGAATATGTTTTGGCTAGCTGGAAGACTCGAGTCGGTGGCACGCAGCGAGCAGCCACGGCCCTGGCCAGAGGCATGGCGGATGTGGCATGCCAGGTGCCGATATAGTTTCTGTGTTGCTATCCTGGACACACCCGGCTGAAGTTAAGCTCTGGGTTTAACCGTGGCTGTGGTGGTGAGTGGAAGTGCACTGCTCTCTCAACCACGAGATCAGAGTTCGATTCCTGGCGGGGGACGAGATTTCTCATCCAGCCCTAGGCCTTCCTCCCTTTACCACCGCGCACCAACGAGGGTGATAAGCCACGGGCAAACAGACACCGAACACGGACACGGCGTGAGAAGGCCTTCATCCAGCAGTGGAGTGACAAGGAACTGTAATTATCGTGAGAGTTACAGGCAGACTTCCACCCGTTAGAGGAATGTGGAATTTCTACAACTGCCATATAGCCTTGACTGAAAGCTTTCGTGACTGCAGGAATTCATATTCTTTGGGTCTTTCGGTAAAGTCACGTAGATAAAAACGTCTTGGATGTTTTGTGCTACGTGACTCTACAGAAAAACCCAAATAATATGGCATATAGCACTCAATAGAGATGAGCAACATCCCATCATTGCACATTTTAGCTGTTGTTTTGATTTTTATTTGGTTGTTTTTGCTCTGATTTCCATTTTCTTCCTTTTTGTTGTTTCTTTGCGATTGCATTTCTCGTTTCGGTGCCGCAGGTCACTCTTGCTATTGAGACTCTGTCCTGGTCTCTCGAGTTCCCACCCTGGTCACACAAATACACTTGAAACATGGAACTACACGGTTAGGGTTAGGCGCGATCGCTATGGTTAGGCATCGTATTGATAATTTTGATCACGGTCAGAAATATCTGTCCGTGCGTCATCGTGAGAGCTTTCAGCGCTCCGCTCATAACTCACGTCCCTCCCTGCTCCCCCCCCCCTCCACGTGGCCCCTCCATCCCCGTACTTCTCCCCGTCCATACGGCTCCCACGAGCCTCCATCCCCCCGTGGCCCCTATCCCCATGTGCGGCCCCCTTCCTCCCACGCACCCCCGGCCCACCCCTGCCTCGCCCCCCCGCCTCACTCCCCCCCCGCCCGCCCCACTCCCCCCGCGTAGTGCGGTGGTTGGCCGTGTTCTCGTGCGCGGAGCCGGGAGGGTCCCCGTGTACGAGCTCGCCCCCTTCACGGCCATCGACCTCGCGGTGGACGAGCACGGCCTCTGGGCGCTGCACGCGGTGCCCGCGGAGAGCGAGGACGACGACGACGCCGCCCACACGGACGGTAACGCCGCCGCGACGCACACAAGAGGCAAAGGTCCCCCGTATGGCTCACACGGGCTGCTGGGGCAAGCGTCGTTTAGCGAGCATCTGTGAAGGCCGCAACGGCGCACGAGGAAAGTGGTGGTGGTGGCCAGCACCACGCTCGACCACCTTTGTCTTCCCAACCACCCGCATCCAGCAAAAGGAGTCCCCACGTGGCCAGTAGATGGCAGTGCTGAGTGCCATCCCTCATGCATGGACTTTCTTACCTCTCGGTGCAGGACGAATCTTTGCTAGCAAGATATACAGTATGACAGTATTATTATCACGGCGATTGGTTTAGGGGCTCCTTAGTTTTATCGAAAACACATCAAACATCCAAGACATTGCAATAAGTAGCCAATCAAAGGCGAACCCACCAGCGTGGCATTGTGGGTCTCTTCAACACGCAACGGGGTGGCATCTCGAGCCTCGCTACAAACCGTCTCCAGTGGCTCTCCCACGCGCCTCCGGGTCGCGCCGCGTGCACGCTGTCCGACGTTTCCTTACACGCTCCGAGAGCTTCTTCAGGAACTGGCAATCGAAGAGAAGCTGAACAGACACGCAGGTCAACCTAAAACAAACAGTTCCTGAGGAAGCTCCGGGGACGTGGAACGAAACGTCGGACATCGTGCCAAACGACCCGAAAACACGTGAAATCGGGGGAAACGGAAAAGAAAAGTCAGACTTAAAGAAGTTAAAAAACATCAGATTCACGACACGCTCGCACAGCGGCTGGGGGTGCCACTGGGTGACCTTGCAGGTGCGTGGGTTTGAACCCTGCACGTCTCGCATTGCGTAGCGCAGAGATTCCTCGCTGCCGTCATGGGGACCCTTGCCTGGGAGGTGAGGCCCCACGAGTGCTTGAGGGGGCCCTTCATGCATGGGGCGAGTGGCTGAGTAGCTATAGGAGTCGGCGCGGCTGCCGGAGGGAGTGTAGGGGACTCCTCTACTTACGAACGAGTTAGGTTTCAGAGGTCTGTTCGTAAGTCGATTTGTTCGTAAGTCCAACTTTACTCCTGATGAGTTAATGAGTTAATGATGACGTCACCCTGCTGCTGCTCTATATAAGAACGGGAGACACAGCAGAGCCTCACCATTCTGGCGAATTGCCCGATGATGCTGGATGCAATTACCAGCGAAACGTCGTACTCAAATTGTAAATTGTTGTGGTTTCACGCTTCAACACACTGGTGAGCTAAAGCAGTGAACTAATTGTCTTTTGTCAACGTGACACTTTTTTACTGATTGGCCGTGTCGGGTGGTGGAGGGTTACGACACATTTATAAATAACGCGATCTAAACCCAAAAACGTTGATTATGAATAATATTGGTCGCGAAAGCCTACGTGTTAAACATATTCCAAACATGTTGTACGGCGTGTACATTAAACACGGGGAATGGCTTTAAACGTTGTATAATCTCCTGTAGATGCCACTGGCTTTGATAACGAGCCAGACGCTGAGCACGCAGCCCTGCTGAGGCTCCCAGAAAGTGGTTATCGGTCGGCTTCAGCCCTGACACGAGGGTCGCCTCCATCTCCTTGTCGCGCGACCCCCACCGCAGGAGACGACGGCGGCGGCGACGGCGACGAGCCGGAAAGCGGCGGAGACCTCGTGCTGTCCAAGCTGGACGCCAGCTCCCCGGCGGGCGGGCTGCGCGTCGAGGCCAGCTGGCGCACCCCGTGCCCCAGCCGCGGCGCCCAGGCCGCCTTCGTGGTGTGCGGGAGCCTGCACGTGGTGTACGCGGCGACGCGAGACCGCGGCGCTCCCTGGGTCGCCTGCGCCTTCGACCCGGAGGCGGCCACCACGGGAGGGGGTGGCGGTGGAGGGAGCGACCGGGCGCACCTCGTGCCCTTCCCGGCGCCGACCGCCGGCGCACCGCCGCTGTCCTCGCTGCACTACAACCGGCGCGAGCGGCAGCTCTACGCCTGGGCCGACGGCTACCAGGCGCTGTACAAGCTCGGCCTCGCCAAGAAGACGGGGCTGTGAGCGCCGCGCGGCCTGCGCGGGGCGTGGATGGCGCGACTGCCCGTGCGTCTGCGTGGACCGTAGGGCCCCGCACGAGCAGTCGGGTAGCGTAGCCACGGAGTGTACAGGCGGTGCAACTGCGCCAGCGCCCACGGGCCGGCTGGAGACGAAGACGGGGGGAAGGCAGGGACCGAGTGCTGGACAGGGGGGCCTCGTGTTTTTCCTTTCACCGTGTCCCCCCCCCCCCACCCCGAGTGCCAGAAATCGCCTCGGCAAGGACTCTCCGTGCTGCGCGGTGTGGGAGGCGCCCAGCGAAATCTCGCATCGCCCTGCGGCAGCGCCAGCCGCTGTGCGAATGTGATGTTTATTTTTATCTCGTAACATTTTTTAAAACTTTTGTAATCTTAGCTTCCTTATATATTTGTCCCCCGATTTCATCCATCTCCGTTGCCAATAAAACTCACGAGGAGCAGAAGAAGAAGAATCTCTGCAGCCTTCTCGCAGGGCGGTGTCCGAGTTACAGGGGGGAGGGGTGGGTGGGGTGCAGGAGCCGGACTGCGAGTAGCGGGGGACACCCAGGGGCTGGCGCGCACGGAGCCAGCGGGGCCGCGCGTCTCCCCGCCCCACGTCTCTCCGCCGTGGAAGTCCTTGCCGCCCTCCCCGCCTCGTGCGTTCTTGTTCACAATTCACTCTCCCCCCCCCCCCCAAGCTGAATTCAAAGCTGTGCGTTCACACTCTGTATGCAAATGTTGGGCTTTATCCGCATTAAAGGATTCATAAAAGAGGGAAGTGGTTAGCTTGCCGCACTAGGAACCCGGCAACCCGAATTTGATTCCCTGCCGCGGCTCACATCCGTGGCGTGCGCCATCACACGCGCTCCAGCTCCTCCCTCACCCGTTCCCAACCCGCACTGGCCCGTGTGGTGAAGTATGGCCACAATGGCGAGGTGGATGGGGAGTGGCTGGGATTTGTATTTCGACGTTCACCCCCCCTCCCGCCCCCTTACTGCCATGAGTTGTTGTTTATTGTCGATGCTTATTCGTCTGGATATATTTGGAGCGTGTTAAGTGTTAGGCTCTACCGTGTTTGTATCGGCCCCGTCTCCGTACAGCGACGAGGTTTTGATTTCCTGCGATGGCTTTTAAACGCTCGATTTAATTAAAGAGAGGGAAGCCTTTCAGCTGGGCAGCACGTGGTTATATTTTACCACCGCGCGCGGCACAACATCGGCGGACGCCGGCTCTTGTGTGTGCGTGTGCATGCGTGAGTGTGCATGCACGTGTATGCGTGTGTGTGTGTGTGTGTGCAAGCGTGTGTGTGCATGCGCGTGTGTGTGCATGCGTGCGCGCGCATGTGCGCATGCGTGTGTGTGCGCGTGAGCACGTGCGTGAATGTGTGCGTTGCGTGTGCGCGCCTCGACGCACATGTGAAAAGCAGCCACTGCGCGTGTCCTGCGGGTCCCGACGCCCCCGCAGTGTTTATCGATGGCTAAGAGGCACCCGCAACGCTTCAGACAAAAAAAAGAAACATCCACGGCCATTCTGAGTCGGTGCTTTCCCTCTTCAGCAAGGCGACGTCGACGCCGAGTCGGTGCTGGCCACGGAACGCTCGAGAGCTCGGAGTCCCGAGCCAGGAGTTGCGTGGCTTTGACGTCATCGTCGTCGTACAGCCGAGAGAATCGCTGTCCTCGCATCAGCAATGAGTCTGTCGGTCTTCATCTCCTGCTTTGTCGTCCTGAGACAGTGGTGCACATTCCACATTCCTATGGCGGGGGAAAGTCTTTGCCGTAGGACAACCACCGTTGAAGTTACCACAAAGTGATGCTTGTTTTATCGACTCCCGAGAGATGATGGGCTGAGTCAACCCCTGAATTGGGACGTGAACTCGAAATCTTCCGATTGCGAGCGGCTCGCTCTACCGCTGAGCCACGTGGGTAGTAGAGTAGAGCAGAAACAGCTCCTCTGGTCCCACGGACCCCCACGCACGAACCCCATCTGTAGTTGCTCGTCGGGCCCCCCAACCTCCCCAGTGGCCACGGCTGCTGCTGCTGCTGCTCCTGCTGCTGCGGCTGCTCCTGCTGCTGCGGCTGCTCCTGTTGCTGCTGCGGCTGCTCCCCGGGTGTGGCTCATCTGCCACTCGGCGCGCGCTCCCGCGCACTCCGCCGGGCCGCTCGCGGCAGCGAGTCGCCAAACGCCCGGCTATAAATTCCGCGTATGCGCCGTAAATATTCCACGCAGTGCAGCATGCACTTACGTTTGTTTATTTATTTCCCTTTTTGATTGATCGCTTTTGTTTACCCAGGAAAGCCTCGCTGAGTCGGTACGACGCGAACACATGTCGGAGAGACGTGGGGCACGACCGCGATATCCAACGCGGGGATTTCGCTGCTATGTCGTTCCATCTAGAAACGCGCACAGCAACAACACACACACATGTAATGTAATCATAGCACTGCCCCGCCCTTGGTGTTGGGGCTGTAGCGTGCACTCTCCTCCTCGCCAAGACGTGGATATAGGTGAGGGTTCCAATCCATGTATTCTACCATCACCACACAGCCTCCCTCCTTCATCCACAGCTCTCGCTCCCCACGTCACTCCTGCTGACGTGCCCACTTATCCCCACGGGCCCCATGCCCCCTCCCCTGCCCCGTTACCTGTCTTCTCACTGGACCACGTTTCACACCTTGGACCAAGACTCCTCATCTCCAGCCACCAATCCCCTTTCTTCATACCTCGAGGTTACCTCCGGTCAACTTGGTGTGGGGATTCATCTTCGTGGTTCTTTCGGTAAAGTCACGTAGAAGGGAAATAATAAAATAAGAAAAATAAAACATAATAAAATAATTCTCACGACGTTTCGGCCACAACGCAAGCAGCCATCCTCAGGTGAAGAACAGGTCTGTCGGGAAGACAGCGTCTGAATGAAACACCCCAGGCTCGGAGCGTATATTTAAGCTGCTGGGTTGGAGGGGGAAGAGCGCCTTGACAAAATAATTTCCATATCACTTGTTGTCATCCCCCCCCAGAACCTCCGATTAGCACGGTTGGCTACGTATGGTGCGGAAAAAAGTTCAACATGCGTACGTTTTGCCGATTAGCCATCGCTATTGTCTTGTAGGAACCCGGGGCCCAAGGCGGCCGACGGGCGAGTTGTCTCGTGAGGAGGCCGCAGGCGAGCGGCTCTGACGGCGCCGCACTGCGAGTGTGCCGAGTTGCCGGCGCGTGGCGACGAGTTGGCAGCAACGCCACCGCCACCGCTCGCTCGCTCGATCACCGCCCCGCCACTCGGCCAGCCGCTGACAACGCCACAAGCGGCTCGCTCGTCAACAGCAGTGTGGCCTTCAAAATGGCAAGGATGTAGTCGCTGACGTTTCGTGCAATGGCCCCTTCAGAGTACAGGGAGGCCTTTCTGTACTGCGAAGAAGTAGTGACAGATGCGGATACTTGATAATGATTATTTATGTTGGACTTCTTTCGCACCGTACGTAGCCAACCGTGCCAATCGGAGGTGCAGGGGAAGGACAACAAACATGATGATGCATGAATAGAACATTAACCTCCGGTCAGCATGCGGAGATTTTGGTCACCACCCAGAAAAGAATCGTTGAACCTATAACGAGACGTCATCACAGCGATGATTCACCACTCCACTGCTCCTGACGTAATCATCTGACTCAACCACCTCAGTGTACAATTCCAGCCGCTGCTCTAATGAACTTGAGGTGTACGAAGAAGACTGAAAATGGGCCATTGCCCGAGACGTCCCCTGCTATATTCTTGTCATTTTGATGGCCACAGTACTACTGACGACCGTGTTGCGTTTTGTTGTTTTAATTAACACCATCGCTAGTAGTGGCCTGCACCACACACATTTCACACTAAAAAAACCTGATAATATTCAGCAATAACACTGCTTTAAAAAATTGTTGCCAATTATATATCGATATATTCCATGAAAGGCCACACAGTATCATTAACGAATACGTTGAGTGTTGTTGTTGTTCGTGATTGTGCACCACCACGGCCAACGCAGCAGCAGCAGCAGCACCACCACCAAAGCAAGCGCCTCTCCCCGCCTCTGCCCTCACCGAGCGCTCCCCGGGCGGAAGTAGCGCGCCAGGCGCCTCGCGCGGGGTCAAAGGGGTCGCGAGGTGTGGGTGAGGACGGACGGGTTCACATCCCCGGGGTTTCATTAATTAATCAACCCACCCCCACCGCTTTGCTCCCCTGTAAGGAAGCGGCGGCTGTGTGTGCATTCGTTGTTTACCCCGACCTCAAACAACCCTGCACCCCGCCGTGCGTGTGGATCGGGGAGCGGTTGTGTAGTGGTCAGCGCACTGCTCTACAATCACGGCGATCTGGGGCCAATGCCAGTCAGTGTTTGAACCAGTCCTGGCCCTCGCCCAGGTCGGCTCAGCCTTAAATGAGTACCTGGAACAGTACGTAAACATCAGCAACAGCTCCTCTTGCGTCGTGCCGGCCTTCATAATAGGTGCTCGCGAACAACACTTTGCCCCAACAGGCTGTTTAGGCTGTACGGGGGATCTTTAACTTCGTGGCAGTCTCAGGAGCGTGTTTACCACGCCGCGCCACTCAGTTGTGAGACGTGATACACAAACAATGATTTACACACACGTGTGCATCACTGTCTCCTTCCTGCTATGCCACAATTCATAACCACGGTCATTAACAACACAAGAAAAGAACTCCATGCATACGCATTGCTCCTGTACTGCTGCCCAACATGACTCCAGTGCTCGGAAGCATGCCTTCAATATTAATGATAATGAATTGATGCCTGTTATACCCATTAGCGAGGTGTCGGCTTGGGATTACATCGAGAGCCCATGAGGGACTGATGGTGAAAAATAATGACGGTCTTGCAGCCAAAAAATGGAATGTATCTGAGAGGACGCCTGCCGCGGAGACGGGACGATGGGAACTGCTCTCGTGTGTACAGGTGGATTGTTGCATCACGGGGAGTTCGAGTGATGGCGAACGGTTGGGGAGGCTTTCATCCAGCAGTGGATTGAACATGGATGATGATGATTATCCATCCAATACTGGATGACATTTTCCCCACGCTAGGGGGACCCACATGTAGCCCTCGTGTCAACCCACTGCTGCTCCGTGCGGGTTGGTGAATGTGTTGGAGGGGGGGGGGGTGCGTTGTGGGATTATTGCCCACAACGCCTGCTGGTCGCCCATCCAAGCACTGTCCAGGCCCCCGTCCCTGCTTAGCTTCTGAGATCTGATGCCGAGATCGACCGCACTCCGGGCACAGGTGGCGCGTGTGATCGAAATGGGAACGTTTCCAACGTCGGGGCATGCCATGGTGAGCGTGACTATCACAGACCTCCACGTGTGAGTCCTGTCGGTGCGTATGTGGTGTGTGTGCCGGGTCGCGTTGATGGCTATCCATAATAGAGGTCTTTTTTTGTTAGATCGCGTAAATATAAATGTGTCGTTAACCCCGACACAGCCAATTAGTAAGGTGTTGCGCTATCTAACCCAACAACCTCGACTGTGGATACTATTTGGTCGCGAAAGCCTCCTGCTACGTATTAGACGTGCGACGGCTGTGTTGCACGTCGCTGCTGCCAGTAATCCAGCGAGGGTTGGTGGATCACACAGAGATGTTTGCGAACCTCCATTCCCCTGAGTGTCGAGGAGGTCGGTGCCATACTCTGCCTAGCTCGCCAGGAGAAAGTGCTCCGGCAAAGTGCGGACTAATATCATCTGTTCTACCTGTGTGGGGTAGAGTGTTTGATCCCTCGTACGCGTAGATTTTTTCCTTGGTACTCCGGTTTACCCACACGCGTTGACAAGAGAAATGGAGCACGAGCTGGGGAAGTATGCAAATGCGCATGGGAGAGGGTGCGTGCTGGGAATTTACGCTGAGAGCAGCACGCGGAACAGAGCGAGAAGCATATCAGAGACAGGCGTCGTCTGGACTGCGAGAGCACAGAAGTGGGCTTGGGCAGGACACGTCACGGCTAAAGGGGACGACGATGACGATGATGATGATCGGTGGTCAAGACTGGCGACAGAATGACAGACAAAGGTGGGAACACGCAGGCGTAGGAATACCACCGCGGATAGATCGAGAGATGGGATCAGCTCGGGCACTGAAACGAGATTGCGGCTTCATGGGACGGTGAGGGATGGCGACAAGTGTGGGGAGAAGGCGGGGCCTTCATCGAGCAGTGGATTGAACAAGGCTGATGCTAATGACGCTGAAGGGCTTTCCTTCCTTAAGCACACGTGGATTGTAGATGCGAAGCATAAGTGCATTACATTAGAGGAAGCGGGGCGCATTGCCAAGGGCACGGAACAGCGCCAGTCCCAGCCCCATCTGCTTTGCCTGGCGACACAAACTGCGGGTTTGGGCTGGGACTCGAGACTCAGTGAGGCTCGGCTCCGATGCAGCAGCTGCTTCGCTTTTATTTATTTATTCTCTTATACATTTTTTCTCTTTTTATTTGGGGTAGGGTGGGTGATGTTGATGCATGGCCAGAGAATTCGTTTTAAGGATTTCTTATTAACAAAAAGGGCGGCCTGCCAGGTTTTTTTGGTGTTTTTATTATTATTTTTTTTTATTATTTTTTACGAGCCGTTGTGCACTGAGCCTCCAGTAAATATAGCGGCTCATCCATCACGGCCAGAGCTATTGAAGCGGTCACCTCCGCTTCATAATGCCGCGGCTGACTGACGCGCCACTAACGATTGGTGCTGTCACATGCAGGAGTGATTCTATGTTACGGACGTGGGTCGCCCCGCAATCCCCCTACTATAGAATCGTACCCCCACCCCCCCACTCGAATAATCAACAACGGTGTTCCCTGCCATATTCAGAGTTAAAAAGGTCATCGCGGACAATGTCGCTGATGCCACCACTGCACCTCGCCGTCGCTTCCTTCCTTCCTGCCAGACCCCGCAGCAGCTGCGCAGTCTACGCCTCGTCACCTCTCCCCGTGGTTCTACTCCGAGGCCCATCCCACTCGTGGAGTTTTACGCTGACGATGTGGAATTATGTCTGTCCCGCATTTGCAAGGTGGTAACCATGCGGAGTGACCTCGCTTTAAGGGATGGATACATCAATGAAGGGGCCACGAGAGACAATGTTAAATAAACACGTGACTGTAGCGATGCATAAGGGGGGCTGAGTCTTCAGCAGAGGACGGCTCAGCACCCCCTCCGACTCTAGGGGGCTGTTAGTTGGTTTGTTCCCCCCCCCCCTGTTGACTGTGTCCTCGAGTCACCTGCAATCGTCACATTACTCACACGGACAAATGTACGTTTAACATTGTAGATCTCTTCGCAGTCAGCCCGTCCCACCCATCGTCATCATCATCACCAGCCATCATCAATCCACTGTTGAATGAAGAAGTGCCTTGACAAGCCTTCGCCATTTCTTACGGTTCTGAAATGTACTAATCCACCCAGCACCTACGTCCGAGTTGATTTCATCGCTCCATCTCCTCGATTGGCGGGCACCCTGGCCGTAGAGACTGCCATTCTCAGCCCACCCACCGTGGCGAAGAGAAGGAGCCAGCGCTACTCTGCCAGCTCAGAGAGAGAGAGCCCGGCGGAGTTGGCGTCAGCGTGCGAGCGAGTGCCAACACCCACGTGCAGGCTCGGGGTGAAGGCCACTGCCCCCGGGCAGAGATGTTTACATCCAATCGCCCTCGGCGGTTATATTGTATACATCAATAATGCACGTTTGGAATGTTGCTAGATGATTGTAATACAATTATTTCACGCGGACTTTTGTGAACACACTGCTGGATCAAAGCTCCGTGCCCATACCGCGTCGGTCAAGGGGGCTGTTTGACCATACTTCACCATATTGGTCAGTGCGAGTTGGTGCAGAAAGGTGGGGTGGTGGTAGGGGGAGTCCAAGACACAGAACAGGTTCTTATATCACTCTGATGTTAGTCGTGACCGGGAATACTCAGATCGCCGGGTTCATAGCGCAGTGAGGGCGCCACGGCAGCGAGATGTTAACTACCTCGCCTGATATACAGGATGTCGTGGGTCCAAGTTTGCATGTTATCTCCATGATCGCGTGGGATTTTCTCCGGGCCCTCCGGGGTTTCCCTCCACATGTATAATCAGCATGCGTTTAGAGTATTTGGCTGCTATACATTGTCACACGATAAGCAACTTCATTGAGCTATCATTTGCGGCCAGGTCGTTTCCCAAAAAGAACTATACAGCTCAGTGGGCCGTACCTGGTAAAATAGAAGTAGTACGAAAATCGTATTTAAAAAATAGTACAGTAGTGTGCTAACTGCTTCACCACACCTCCTTTCATTAAAATACAGCGGATTGAATTTTTCCTCCCACTCATCATCATATTTGTGAGTGAAGTTCCCATTACGCGTTCTCATTATACCACACTAGTGCTGCTCTCATTTCGGGGAATTTTCAAAAGTGTCCCACAGGAACGCAGACCGACCTCTGTTGTCCTTGCCCCGCACCTACAGCACGGTTGGCTATGTATGGCGTGAAAGAAGTTCTACATGCATACAGGCAGACAGGCAAGTGTTATTCCAGCAACGGGTCCTGACAGACACTGCTTGCAGTACGGTGGCAATAATCATTATGATCAGCTGTGATCAATCCACCGCCGGATGAAGGCCTCCCTACGCCGAGCTTCTCCTGGGAGTTCATTCCTACTTGACCATACTTCACCGCGTTGGGCAGTTCAGTGAAGGGGCGCGCAGGGAAGAAGGCTCCGGGGTAGTTGTTGATGTCACTCGCCACTGATGCTAGCCGCGGCCGGGTTCGTGGTTGCGGTGAGTGTGCTCACCACTCCACCACTCCTCAAACACTGAGGTGTTAAATCGGAGTGTTCTAAACTAAACACATTATCTGGTGATGCTGCTGCTGCGTTTTAAGTGGTGCACAAGCACAATGAACAACAACAACAAACTCAACGTATTCGTCAATAATACTGCGTGGCCTTCAATGGAATATATAATTAGCAATATGTTTTAGGGCGGTGTAATTGACGAATATTATTTTGTGTGTGAAATGTGTGTGGTGCAGGCCACGATCGTGGGAGTGGCGATTAATTCATACTATTTGTAGAAAGCGCATTGTTTCCTGGACTTGTAGCGCCCTCTATGCCTCGACAGGGACTACATCATCATCGTGGTGCGGCGTGGAGGTGGTGGTGGTGCAGCGTGATTATCACTCGTGCCTCGCAGCTAGAAGCACCCAAGCTCAATGTCCGAGTGGGGCGCCCCTCCGTGTGGTAGTTTGTGTGTTCTCTCTCCCGCTGTTCTGCATGGTTGTTCTTCATCTTCTTCGAGTTCAACCTCAACACGTAGCTAAGACAAACCACGCAACGCCATTGGAATTGGCCAAACATCCTAATTCTGGAACGTAGCCTGCACATTACCCACTTGGGACTACGGGCAGCAGCAGCAGCAACATCGCTCTCATCCATGAAAACTAAGCACGACCCTCCTGCAAAATAGTCTTGAGACTCTGTGAGGCTCTGCTGGGTAAACAAACATTCAATAATCATCTCTTAGGCGACTTCCGCCACGTTATAGGAGTAAATGAGAGGGTTGTCCATAGAGGTGTAGCCCAGGGGTCGCCAGCATGCGGCTCTTCAAGGACCGCTTCTTTATTCAGGACCGCCGTGTCGAATTCACGTTGCATTGGCCGCTCTTGAGATGTTTAGGTTTAGTTTTTGTTACCGAATTCTACAAAAAGAATGGTTCTTCTTGTTATATTGCTTGCCGACCGCTGATGTAATCCATGAACTCACAACCCTGTTGTCGCTCCACTGCTGGTATGGCCCGCGTGGAAGAGTAGGCCAAATACCCCCAGACTACGGCGGAGCTTTCTGGAGCCACCAAACAACCTCTGACGAAGGCGCCTCCGTCCGTGGAGACCCTTCACCTCGAGCGAGCCACGCTCACTCCGCGGGGCATTCCTAGAGAAGGGAGCAAGAGGCATGGGCTAGGGAGGACGAGCAGCAGAGATGAACGTGGAGTTCACGCTGCGTCGGCTTCGTACGGCTGTGGTTGAGCCGGATGATTGCGTGAGCAGTAGCTGAGTGGTGAAATCCGCCGTGATGGTTGGTCATTGTGAATGTGCCCCCGAGTCGTTATTTCTCCCCGTGGTCCGTGCTGTGTGGAAGTCGCCACTGGGCAGTAGCAGCAGCGAATAAAAGGAAGGGCCGGGAGGAAATGGATGCCTTTGACCAACAGCTGGTACCCAGGAAACATGTTTTGTGGTTGTTGTTTGACTTGCATCCCACTGGGATTTTTGCACACAGCGTTAGTGTACGGTGCTGTTTCTGCAATAGTTTGCTGTCTTCTTGGATTTTCTGATTGCACATAGTCACATATTCACTTTAAGAAGTTTTCTTGTTCATGTTTTTGTCTTTTGTTTGTTGTGGTTGCACCCGATTCAATAGCCGAATGGCTCACAGGGCTCTACCAAATTAACGAAACTGAAATGTCAAAGTTTGGCCGACATTAAAGTTACACGCGGTTAACGATTACACACTTTTGATCGTGGCTACTCGAATAACTTCAGCCTCCATTGAGGGAACCATGAATCAAATAAAGTGATGTGAGGTAGGAGGACTTCATGGAATTTATGATTTTATTCCAAATAAATATCCGGGTGCCCTTGTAATAATCATTACGATTCGAGCAGGAGATATCTTCTTGTAAGACAACCCAATCTGCTAAGGGGGTGGTACATCAACATGCTAGTGACGTGTATTGTTAATGATTTACAACACGAGGTAAAACATGTTTCATTTTTATTGTGGGATTTGGGCCGTAACAGCAGGTGGGACACAGCGCTTCTGTTGAATACTCTTCCTCATTGCAATCAGAATCAGTATTTATCCTGGAGGAATCTGATGATCTATAATACCCTTTTTCACAGATGTCATGATTATGATTGTCGAAAATCACCATCATGATCATATATGATCCATCGCCATCATAATGATTAGCAACATACTCTTTATCGTATTTCATAACGATTAATCTCATGATCGTATGATCTATCATGATCATATTCATCATCATCATTATAATTTACACCATAAATTATATTATCATCAACATATTCATGAGCATTAATCTATCATATCCAACCATGATCCACCTTCACAATAATAATATTAACGATCAATATTTTGTCGATAAATAGGATCACAATAATCATCATATTGGTCATTATGATCATATCGATACGATCATGATAATTGATCGTCCTGATAATCATGATCACCATGATCATATTGATAAAACCTGATCATCTTAATAATATTTATCATGATCATCATATTCTTCATCCTCATCGTATTGGTCACGATCACCATTATTATATTGATAACCCTAATCGTATTGATTATCCTGATCATATCGATTATGATCACTATTATTCATATTGAACATCAATATTATATTAATTATTTTGATCATATTGATCACGATCACCATGATTATATTTTTAAAAATCGTATCATCCTAATCATATTGATCACAGCCATCATATTAACCATTCTGATCGTATCGATCATCACGATCACATCCTCGAGTTATTCCGAGGCCGCCCCCGCGCCTCTCACATTCCCTAGTGCACATGCGTGCCTCGCCCTCGCACCGACGCCTCCTATTGGTGCACGGTCCCTCACGTGACGCATCGCCAGCCACTGGCGGCGCCTCCCCTAGGCCGCGCCGCCTATCCGCACTACGCTTTGTGGTGACGCCCCCAGCAGCAGCAACAGCAGCAGCGGGAGTCAGGCGCGGGGCGGTGGCGGCGACGCGCGGCGAGATACAAAGACGGCGACGGCGGCGAGAGGGAGACAAAGGCGGCCCTGGCCGGTTCGGATCTACGGGTACGGATCGGCTTGGCGAGGCTCGTGCGAGGGAGCGGTGGATGAGTACGGGGGGTGGAGGGGGGCGGCGTTAACGGGAGGCACCACGGTCCGTTAGCCGCGGCCCTGGGGGGGTCTCGAGACTCGGTCTCTCCCTCCGTGGCTCTCCGTGTCTCTGTCTCTCCCTCCGTGTCTCTCAATGCCTCCGTGTCTCCGTCTCTCCCTCCGTGTCTCTGTCTCTCCCTCCGTGTCTCTCGTTCTTCGGTGTCGGCCTTCCTGTGTCCGTGTCTCGGTGTCTGTCGACTCGATAGACGCCTCTTGGTGTCGTGTCTCTCGAGGTCTCTCTTGGTGACTCTGGGTGCTGCGTGTTCGCCTGCGTCTCTGTCTTGCTGGATTTGTCTCCCTCGTCTCGGCGTCGTCTCCGTTCCCGCGTTTGCCTCAGCGTCCCCTGTCTCCTGGCCTCTAACCCTGGTGGCTGGTTCGAGCAGACGTGGCCACGCAGAGTCCGGTTCGGCCGGAGCGGAATGCGCGGAATGCGGGAGACGCCACGGCGCCAGCGTGGCCGGGCCCGGCAGCCCCGTCCGCCCCGTTCCCCGTGTCCGCCTCGCCCCCCCCCCCCGTGTCCCCCTCGCCCCCCCCCCCCCCCGTGTCCCCCTCGCCCCCCCCCCCCCCCCGTGTCCCCCTCGCCCCCCCCCCCCCGTGGCCGCCTCGCCCCCCCCCCCGTGTCCCCCTCGCCCCCCCCCCCGTGGCCGCCTCGCCCCCCCCCCCCCGTGTCCCCCTCGCCCCCCCCCCGTGGCCGCCTCGCCCCCCCCCCCCGTGTCCCCCTCGCCCCCGTGTCCCCCTCGCCCCCCCCCCCGTGTCCCCCTCGCCCCCCCGTGTCTCTGTCTTGCCTGGCTCCCCTTCCTTTCTCGTCTGCCCGTCTCGCTTTATGTTTGTCTCTCTTCTTCTAAGTTTCTCATGAAGCCTGCTTGGCTTTGCTGCCCTTTCCCTCCTGACTTTGTTTGTCTCTCCTGCCTGTCTGTCCTGTCTACATCCTCATCCCTTTATCGCCTCTGATTGAGTATCCGTCGGTCTTTGCCGCCTCTCTTTGTCTCCCCTCCTGTCTTTTATGCGCCCCCCCCCCCCCGTGTGTCTTATTCACCTGCGTACCGTGTCTACTACATCCCCGGATTGTCGGTCTCCCCTGTCTCACTCCCCGCAGTGTCTGCTTCTCTTCTGTCTGGTAGTCGACTCAACCTTGGTCTGCCTGTCTGTCACCCTGGATCGGCTGTCTCCATGACTACTTTCTTTATGCCCATTAGCTCTTGCCAGTCTCCGGCTACCCAGTCGTCTTCCTGGCTGCCCGCCTTAGAAGGTCTCTGCCCATATCTCTCCCTGCCTCTCCCCCCACCTGCTCTCCCGGACAGCATCCTGCCCCGTGGCAGTACACACCGGACACCTAATAAGGGAAACACACACGTGACTGTATAACACAAAGCTATACTGCGGCATGAACCCAGTGGTTATATACTTAATGCCTTGTGCGCCTTAATGACTTGATAATAATGTGTGTGTCACGGAGAGCAACAAATGTAAGTTTTACAGAACAGTTTCACAACACGTGGAGTTGTGGCCACTCAACACGTGCCAAGATTGTGAGGCTACTCGCTCAACGGTATGCTGTCGCAGCTTGTTGTTTTGAAGTAGTTTCACCAGTGTTCGAGTTTTCATTTTTCTTAGTAAATATTTTAGGTTACAGGTACCTTGGAATCCCATCACGACGTGTAGACATATTTCCTCGGGAGTGTCTGATTATGACAGCCACTGACAGGGAGTGTCTCCGGAAAAATAGATTTGTAATGAATCATAAAAGCCGAATGGGCACGTTCCCTTGTGGCAAGCATACACAAAGTGAGTCTTAGCAAGCAAGCGAACTACCAGGCGACTATTGGTGAATGGGTGGTATTGGTAAAGCAGGCCTGGTAAATACTCTGATAAAAAGCAGACGCACATAACACGCTGGTTCATACGGATTTTTGGCAATCACCATGCAAGTACTTGGCAGTGGCACGGAGCGCCCTAGTGCGAAACACGGGTGGCAGTGCGTTTAACATTTAACGGTTTTGTAAATATTTGAAGGTGTGTTACTGCCCATTATACATAAGCACAAGCACATTAACCTGTTTATTAGTTTTATACACGTATTATAATGACATTGATGACACATGGACATTTGTGATTGCATGTAAACTTATTGACATTGTTGCAAACCTGTTTTCTGATCACGCTCGTCTCACGTTCCTCAACTTCAGCCGTTGTGACCCCTCATGGTAGAGCTTTCCATGATTACCAACTTTCAGGTACATGAAGTGTACGTTAGCTTACTTTTCATGCCAATAGAAAAGGTCGTCATGAAAACATGGATCGCGATTGTCCAAAATAATGAGAACTGCTGGAGTTAAGATACACTGTTCGAGTTAGCAATATCACACTGGCATGACACACACATATACCATGAGTAATACTATCGTAACAGAATTCCAATGTTTTAATGACTCGGGCATTGCACAGCCGGCATAGTGATTGGCATTGAATACTGTAGGATGTAAGAGGGGAGTGAAGCATTCTGTTTGCCCAGTGTTGACGTGGAATTAATTGGCATAGCCCGGGAGAATATATTTGTAATCCTACAGGTAACTTGGGATTTATATGGAAGGCTGGAAGGTGATTACATGTTGACATTTCATCATGACAGATTGGCAATACATTTGTGTGAATGTTTTCCGTTATAAATATATATTTGTCGTGTGTACGTTCATGTGACGTAAATTTAACTGATTTGCATTTTTTGCGAGTGAATTCATCGTAATTATCATTTTAATTTCCCTAATCAACTCACAATTGCATGAAATCGATACCAATGATGGGCCCCATCTGTCTGATATTTGTTTCTCGAGTGTTTTCCCTCAAGGTCACTCTGAAGACAAAACTAATTTAGTCAAATCCTTTTTAGCCAAGTCTTTACATCCCTCCGTGGTCAGAGCTTAATCCTTTCTCCCTCTGGTCTGTTGACAAACGTGTTGCTTTGGGATCTTCGTGCCCAGAGCAGTCGCTCCAATTGACTCGCTGTGCTGAGTTATTCCCCCAAGTGGCATTGTCTTTTCCTTTGTCAGAGCGCCGAATCGTAGATATGTGTGCCACCCAGGTGTTATAATTTGCATCAATGATCATTTTTCACAAGTTCATTGGAAATCAACAAATCACGATGGGCTATACCCAAACAAACACATGTTGACCACACAGTTAACCTGGTATTGTAAAACAGACTCGTGTTGTTGAGGTTGCGTGTCAAACTTTGACAGCCGAAACTTTTATTTTCCCTCGAGGCGCTGATCATTTGGCATTTGTGAGCCGTTTAGAATTCTCAAGAATTGAAAGCATGCGTTTCACTTTTTTTTCTCCCTGTAATCATTTACCTGTTGTCGTTTTTTTCCCCTTTAAGACCGTGCTGTTCTTCATATGTAGTTTAGCAAAACGCCTTCGAATAATTTTAACTGGATATAAATGCCGTTGACCAAATCACCCAGATCTCGGATGCTGAGCTGGGTAGAGGCCGACAAGTGGACGTTTGTGAAAAAAAGCTTCGTAGCTCATCGGATTTCTCCAGGATAAATAAAGATAATGATTCTGATAGTACTCGGATGTACGATCACGTGCACGATACGTGTTACAGACTGCTTGGTGAACAGCAGAATGCAGTGGAGTAAAATCCATTGTTGAACTGTATTTTGCTCCAACGCCTGACCACCGTGCAGGAGTAGTACGGCGGAATAACCCCACATCCAGCAGTGGATTAACAATCATGCGGCACCTGCGCATGTATGTCTTTCCTGTGTTGTTATCTTAACCAGAAAGCGTTGTAGTAATTGGAACTGGGTGCAAGTGACAGGCACGGATGCTGCTCTTTCCACGCATTACTGTACTTGTTTATACCCGCTATTATGGCAGGCGGCAGCAGTGTGTGCGTGCTGTGTTTTTCCACCTGCTCTGTCAGGCCCGCGCCATGAATGGTTAATGGGACGTTTGTTTGCATAGTGCTTTCTGACCCTAGTCTAGCTTAGCCCCTGAGCAGTGTTTGCGTGGTCTAACTTTGACTGAGGATTTATCGAAGTCGTTACGTGTACGCATTTGGTAAGCCTAATGTACACGTGCCGTAGTGCTATTTTTCATATTGAGCAATTATTAAGAGTGCTGTTTACTGCATTGTTGTTGTTGTAAATATTTCCCCTTAAAAATTCCACATGCAGTTACCATTGTTCTGCAATGAAATTTAGAGTCGTTCTTCATTTGATCGGTTGGCAGTTTGGTTTCTAGATAATAGAGGCAAATTTTGTTGTTGGGCAAGGTTGCATTGTAGTTAAATGTATAGATCCTCGGTGGCCCTGGCAGTTTATCTCAAAGGTAGCTGTGATTCATTATACCCACACTGTTACGTGCTATAAACACATGCTTTGCCATCTTTACAGAAGCAATGTCTTTTCTGTTTCATTGTGCCGCCCGTTCCTTAGTTCCTTAACGGGTGCTCTTTGGGCCGGAAAAAGCCATACATTAAGCAGAAAGTACATTTATATCTGTGCGTTTCTTGTATGTGCCGGAAAGAGGTGAGTTATCGGATGACCTGAACCGCGATCTGTTTATGAGCTGTTCTTTTGTAAGTGCTAACTGTAGACTACATCTGTAGACGTGTTTACATTCTTCCGTGAACTGCAGACAGTTGTGGATTAGCTCGGTCTTTGTGGTCCATTTCTCTGCATCTTCTCTCCTGGCATTCAACCAGCAGCACACAATAAAATATTTTTATGTGCTGAATGTACGTGTGAATAATTTAATGAGCGCTGTAATGTGCGATCCCACGCTAATGCTGTATTTATTGATTTTATTAGACACGCCACACCCGTTATCAGTGCGGCCTAGTTAAGATTTAATGCGGGCCATTAATATGTTTGATTACTTCCTTCCTGCTTGCAGGCGTTTTTGGTTCATTCTCGTTTCAGCTTTTTAAAGCGGTCGTCTTGAGACTACTTGGGCAGCAGAAAATATGACACAATATTCAGAAGTTAATTGTTTTATTTAGTTGTAATGCTTCGTTTCCACTGCAATAATATGTGGACCAATGCTTGCATGCTTACTGGATCAGAAAGCAATGCTCGATGCGTTGATTTCTAATAATAGTAAAACCTATAATATTCAGCCGTTTCACAATCTGCTGTTGGATGACTGCTTCCCCATGCCATGCGAGTTGTGAGGGGTTGTTTTACATTACCTAACCACACTGCTTCAAATACACTGACCACTTATCTTAGCCATCGCCGGGATTTGAACTTAGTTTGCCAGAATCATCGTGCAGTGTGCTAACCACCGCACCACCACTGCACCACCATAGCGCACCCGTTCTCATAAATATGTATGAGGAACTGATTCACTGCGGTGAAATACGAGGGCAATTTCTCATCCATTTAGCATACCCATTGATACGGACAATTAAGCTCTCTAGACGTCATGCCATGAGGTATCTGTGAAGTTCTTGGTGTGTTACAGCCTTAAGACTGGTGCATGAAAAGTACTGATAAGCAGCAGCAGCAGATGTCATCTCGTTTCGATTGTCTACCCCCTCGAGAGTTATCGTGTTAATTGGCTTTCTCTGGACCATGACGTGTGGCTACACGTGGCTTGCCGTTCGATGCAGTCACATGGAGAAGTGTTTTAAATCTGACTTTCATACCCACGCAAGAAGGTTTTGTTGGAGTGCACAGAGAGAGGAATCATAAGACCGTAACCCTCTGTGAAGTGTCTCTTCATTGTAAACGGTGATGGGCTACCCGTTCACAGCCTTTCGTCTCTCCGCATCATTTCATGACGGTCATTAGGTAAATAACACCTCAATTCATAGATTTTACATTCACGATGCATGCATAGAATTGTGCGTGTGAGAATGTATTGTTTTCAGTTCTTATACCCTGTATATAATGGGTTCATGTGACTCCTGCTGCCACTAGAAGCCACTACAGTCACTTTTGCGTTCGACCTTTCTCTTTCTTGTGCCGTGTGACGCATCGGGGCAACGGAGCTTTGCCACCACTTCCGGTCTCTAAACCAACTGAGTTGTGTCATCCCAGGTTATTCATGGAATTACTGTTCGTAGAAATACCATTCGTAGACATACCATTCGCGACACAATTGAAACAAGGGAATTGATTCTTGAATGAAATCGCCACCGCAAATAGTGGCAATTCCTGAACTCGTGAAGAGAGCAATTTGTAATTGGTCCAATGGCAACACGTAATTTAAAACAAATGCTGTATAGCTGATGCAGCATGGGAGCCTTTTATGAATAGTTAATAGTCACTGTCTATTAAAGCCGTTCTGCTGTTTGTTCTCCTGTTGATGCGGTCCTCTCCTTTGCAGTACAACCTAAAAATGTGTCGACTTTGCTTTAAGAAATATTTATGAACACGCCCAAGGATCGTGTGGGCTGTGAAGGGAAGCCTGTGCCCTAGTTTGTTCTTGGAGTGTGTGTGTGTGCGCGTGTTTGGCAAGCAAGTATCTGCACTCAAGCCTTTTTTTATGCAGGATCTGCAAATTTTTTTATCATTATCAAAAGCCGTCCTAGACATATACATTCAATCTCTATTCCCAGAGTGGCCAGGAGTTGTCATATTAATGTTGTTCCTTTGTGCCTCTTTTCCACGGGTCTGTCAGTGCGTGGTATGTCGTTATCGTGGAGGATCGGCATTGTTTTGACAGTGCTGACAAAGCTTAACAAAACATTAAAAAAATACATCTTTTCAGTAGTATACAAGAACTTATAACATGACGTGACAATAAAATATATAGATTTCATATTTAGTATTTTGTCCAAAAATGAGGTGTACATTCATAAAGAAAAACACTTATTAGTTTTTTTTGTACTGCACAAAGGTTACCTTGCCAGATGCCTGACCGGCAGTGATGACCCTGATACTCTAAGCATTTTGACATTTGGAAATCACCATGAGTCATTTAACCAAACATGTAAAGAATGAAAGTGCCCAGGTGCTGGTAGATTTTTTTTCTTTCTTTTGTTGAAATGGTTATTCGCCTCAATTTTCCGTGTTTTCAGCCAGAAGATTTGTGCATGCGAATTCTCTATTAACCTTTAACAAGCTTTCTAAGCTCATAAAATGCCAGAACACTTGCACCTCAAAGTGATGCACATGGAAGGTTTCACTGCAGCTCAGAGATACAAACAGCAGAATACAACCCAGCCTATCGCAAATGTTTGCTTACACTCAAGAAATACTGCCGAGTAGTGACCTTTGTTTATGCGTGGTTGTGGACCACATGAGAAATTCATCATTCTCTCTGTTCTCTGCCAAACCCCGTTAGTTTATTGCTATGTTGTGACATGACCTGAAACCAGGACTCTTTTGTAATTAATAACAGACCTGTTCTCCCCCAGTACCGTCCACCTTCTGGTGGTAATTCTATTTCATTGTGTCGTGTTTGGTGCGCGTATAAATAAATAAGTAAAACTGGAGAGACCTTCACCTGCAGGAACTTGGAAACAATTGCGCATACGTGGAAGGAAATTGAGGTGAAGGTTAACATCTTCCTTTACAACAGGACATTGTCAGGAGCACAAGGTATACCGATTGGCCCGGTGACCAATTCTATATCTGTGGCATAGCGCGCACAAGTGAACTCTACATGGCTGGTTTTGCAATGCGCACGTTTGGTGTTGCTGTGTTGTGTACCCATTGGCAATTTCCACATTTGCACCCCATGCTTCCCTCCTTTGGATAACAAAGCCTTGCCTTCCAGGACCAAATAATCAATGAACAACCTATTGTGCCTTCTGTTGGCCCAGCCTTTCGTGGGGGCCACGTGATTGGTAGGGTGGTTGGATGGTCAGTTCACGGCGGGTGAAGTTTTTTTCTACTTTGAGTTAATGGTCGGTTGGAGCACATTTTCCGTCACTCAACGCAAGCGACGTACGTGAGCTAGAGTTTTTGTTTGGCTCGCTGTGTGGCCCTGCGGCTGTTTTATGTCAGTTATTTACATCTCACAAATAATGATAAATAATTGCGTACAATGGACAAGTCCGGAGTGGACTACAAGTGGGCTGTAAACATGGGAAGTCACCTGATTTTATATTCCACACGCACCTCACACATGTTAAAGACATCTTTGCTCTGACAACTGGCTCATGAATGGACAGTAGAGAGCCCTTATTTAGCTCCCCCTCTGTTGCATGACAACTCTTGAGTTCAAAGTTCAATGTGCATTGCTTAAGGGTTGCTCACATAGCTTTCCTTCTGTTTGAGTTTAGACAAGAGCCCGACTTTCTCTTCCTGTTCAACTGCTTCGCTCCCATATGCTTGCAGAATGAGGCAAAGCGCCGCAAGTTGCTATTTTAATAGCATATTGCCTTTAATGCTCGGTATGTTATTCTAGTATTTCTGTTTGCCACGTGAGGGTTTTAAATAGCTAGCACAAAAAATAGGAAATCAGACGCTGTTAGAGCAAAACAAGCTCATGCTTGTCTCGGCAAACAAGCCTGAAGAATACTTGTCTGCTGACACATTCGGCGTGACATGTTTTTACCTTGGCATTTTCCTATTGGCATGTTTGCTTACGTTTATTCTTCAAATAATAGTCACAAATAATGTAGTATGCTAAGTATAAATTAAACATGTCTGTGCGTCTCTGTTCCTCCCTCTGCCCCTCCCCTTACTTTGCTTTGCTGCAGAGGAGAGGGAGTTTTGGTGGCTGTCCGTGCTGCAGTAACGGAACACTAACGCCAACATGTCGGATGCCAGTGAGATGCTGGCTGCTGCCCTTGAACAGATGGATGGCATCATCGCAGGTACCTCCCTCCCTGCCTGCCATCGGTTCATCGTGTCTGCGGGAGTCAGTGGTGTGCGCCCAGCTTCTCGTACGTTCATATCTGTAGAAGGTTTTTGTTTAATCATGAATAAGCATCTGAAGGCAGGCACGGATCCGCTTCACACATGAACACACATTGCAGTTGCAGGATGCGCACGTGTGGATTTCACTCGCACTCAAAGACAGTCTTGGGTGGGGCGGGGGTGGCAGTGGGTTTACGCATTGCGCTGTGCACCTGGCAACCTCAGTTCGATTCCCGGCCATGGCGATTGCCAGTAATGAGTGAGATCTGAACCGGTCCTGGGCACCCCCTTCACCAACCTGCACTAACCAGCGTGGTGAAGTGTGGTCAAACGTCTCCCATAGCCGAAAGGCATGAGAAGGCTTTTGGACAACAGTGGATTGTTAAGGGCTATACATGCATATACCAAGACAGTCTGAGATAACTGCAGTCCTGTTTAGCCGCTGTCAGTATTGTTGTCCAATCACCGCAGGTGTGCGCAAGATAACCAACCGTACTAGTGGCATCCCTCGTACAGATGTAAACGAGCGCCGGATGCTGTTGTAAAGGATTTACGATGTTTGCTCGCTCGCCCATTCACCCACCTACCCGCTCGCCCGCCCGTCACCGTGTTCACGCAGGCTCGAAGGGCATGGAGTACGGCAATGGGCTTTTCGATTGCCAGTCTCCCGTGTCTCCGTACGGCGGCACCATGAGCTCGCTGGGCGGCCTGCGCGTGCTGCAGCTGGTGGAGGAGCTGCGTGGAGCACTGGACGCGGTGGGAGGAGAAGAGGACAGGGAGACGCTGAGGTCGCAGATACCGGACTCAACCGTCGACACCCTCGCGGACTGGCTGCACTGCGGCATGGTGAGGACTTCCTCCGCAAAGGGCGATCGTAACTGCCTGATGCAATATAATGAAGATTTCAACTTGGAATGTGCACTGTTATCGCTCGCTCTGGTAGAGACTGTATTTACTGTCAAGTGAATTCTGCCCAAGCTGTCTCCATCTCTCATAGCAGCATAGTTTAATGATTGTCATTATCAGCCATGATCTATCCACTGCTGGACGAAGGCATCCAAAGCATGTCGCCATCTCTCACGTCACGATTCAACAGTCCGTTTAGCTTCTGCACACGAGCAGAATTCGTTGATCCACATCTGCACCTGACGTTCCCTCCGGCGCCTGTCACGCCGTCGATCGTCTTCGACCACCGGCTTACATTTCTTCTTGCAACGTGCCCTGCCCAAGCCCACTTCACCTTTCTTTACAGTCAGTGAGATGTCTCTTAACGCATGTATGTTTTGTAAGCCACGTGTTCCTCTTCCCGTCTCTCACTGTTATTCCATGAGCCGCTTCGTGCTTCTTATAATCACAACTCACGGCGTGCTCAGGAGCCAGCAGTTGGCGGTTTATGGTTTTGTATAACGAACGTAACATTTTGACATTTGTGGTTTTTACACCGTGTGATTTTTAGCTTTGGGGAAAAGTCGTTGGTAAAGGGGGCTCATTGTCCTAGGACTTGAAAGGAGTAGGATTGGAGTTTTAAAATTCATAAAAGGGTTGATAACATCAGCAGAGCAAGGCTTTTCACTGTGTTCATGAAAAAAAAGTTGGCACAAATTCATGGGTTTCTCTTTTGAGTAGTGGGAGCCGGAGAGATGCATGAAAGAAATAACAGAGAGTTGTTTATGTTAAACAAGATGTGACAGTCAGGAGAATATGTAGATACATTACTGGAGGCCATGAGTCGTGGGTGAAGGTCTCCGCAATGACTATTTATTTTAACCTTCTCAGAAGTTGCCTTTAGACAGGCTGCGCGCGAGTGCATTAGAGTTGATTTTTAACCAGTGAGGTACATGTGGCATCTTCATTTTCGGTGACGTTTACAAGCGACGTCATTGAGAATTGAGAACGAGACGCTGTATAATGTCAAACAAACTTGATGTTTGTCGTGCCTAATCTTGAGCCGCATTTCCATTTCTTCAATATTTCAGTCCATTACTATTAGGGGTGGCGACAACAGTAACAGTACTGTCATAAGTGCAGGTGAAGCAATTTCGTTAGTTACAGTACAATATTTTTTTAAATTCATAAATGGTTGAGTTTAATGGGTTCATGTGACCCTCCACAGCCACTATTGGATGCTAAATTCACCACTGTGTGAAAAATATATATATATTCTCAAATCGAATTGCGACACTGAATCCTGACAATGCATAGAATTGCCATGAGGATAAATAATTGCACCTCGAGTAATAAATACAGGCCCGTTGTCCGTTTTAGGTCCCACTTGTCACAACATTTTGACCACTCGCACGTTTCCCAGAATTATGCACTCCAGCGCGCCTGCTAAACTCGTGCTGCTCCATTTATCTGCCGTGGAGGCAGCAGGCAGCTGAGCACAGCGGTGCCGTTTTAGTTTTTTTTGTTTTTGGCAAGGTCAGCATGCTGTCACTGTTGTTTTCACAATACCAGAGCTAAGCTTTTTGCATCCCCGGATCTGATGCCGAGCGAAGTAAATTAGATTTTTTCCTTGCGGCTCGGCTGCCTGTTTTCCATGAAGAAACTATAATTGGAAGGGCCAGAGCCACAGGTATGGTTTCCCAATTTAATATTGGGAGAATACATATACTGGCCTTGTCAGGGAAGTCTGTACAATGAGGCAATTTTCACAAATACTCCAAGCACCCTGACTGTGATGAGGGTAGTTGCCTTGGGCAGCAATCCAATCTGCTGCGCTCTTGGTGTGTGTGGGAGGTTGTGTGCGAACGCATACAGGGAATGTATGCTGTGGTGTTTAGCCTACCAGTTTTAAGAGAACATGTGAGAGACAATGAGACAGTGTTGTGTGAGTGTGGGATAAATATTCCCAGCAGTTGGCCCAGATTCAATGCTTCTAAACTGAGCCTTTCATTAGTGAACCCCCGGTTACAAGGAAAGTTGTCTTAAAAATGGCACGAACAGAATAAGTTTGCTTTGCAGAATTACTCCGTTGAGCGTGCTGATTAAGAGGTATGGAATTTTTTTCGGACAAAATTTTCCCTTCCTCGATAATTAAGTCAATATGTTACATTACTGTTGTCGGGCACTGCGTAAAATACCAGCAAAGCAGCTCACAACCCTTTAGCGAGGAAAACACCCGCGCCCCAACGCTTGACTCCGTGCTATAAACGCTTTGGTGGGGAGGGGAGAGGAAGAGGAATCGAGTTTCACGGCCATGCGGTGGATGGGTGGTGGGGGGCGGGGGTGCACGGCCAGGGGGTGCGAAGACGCACGCCTGCAGGTCGCCGCTCTTCCGTCAGGCTCAGATTGAGTTACGCACCTCTGGCGGAGGGCCCCCGCAGAGCGCTGCCCGCGTCGCGCACGGAGCACGGAGGGCCGGCGCTCTCCACCGACTCGCCACGAAATTATCCGCCGAGTCTGAGGTCCGGCGGCGTCCTCCACTACCACCCCCCTCCCCCGTCCCCGTGACCCCTGCCCAGTGACCCACCAACGTGTGCTTGGGGGCATGGCCGAGTGGCCTCAGGCGGAACCGTACCGACGGATAACCTGGCTGAAAAGGGTAAGGCCGCTGGGAGGGCGACGAAAGGGGGGAGGGCGCTCTTCGGAAAGCAGATTTGTGGGTGCTTGCTCGTGGTTGGCATTTATGTTGTGGGCAGGCGTCGTTATTCTAGAGGCATCCTGCGGACACGTGGGTTTTATTATGGCCCGCTTTTTCATTAGAAATTTTGATTTTTCTCAGTAAAAAAAACCCATTGGCATGGTGACTGTCTAATGTTTATTGTTCTTTCCTGCCAGTGATGTGAAAATCAAAACTCTGTTGTTATTTTTTATTGTCATGTTACTTATTGTATAATTTCATTGAAGCAGCAAGTTAGTACCTTGTGTTTTTGTTGTTTACATTTAAAGGGCTTTCCTCAGGTGTCATGAAGTACCTGTGGAAGCATTGCACTGGATCTTTAGTTTCTGATTCAGGCATAAGCTAAATTTTCTGCTTTTACATTGGTGTTATCTTTTTATGAAGACATGTGCTAAAGACATAATGATTTGGCAAATGGCAGTAAGCAATCTCGATTTGTTCTTTGCAAAAAGTAAGACGACTAATGTTTAGGACTATGAAATTGTATATTTCAGTTTCCCATAAACTGTATTTATGTATTATTTTGGTTCACTAACCTGTAAGTCAGGACTGGACGTTTGTTTAGGTCTACGATGATGCGTTTTCTGGTTGTACTGCGTCCTGTTTGGCATGATGTCCGACGTTTCACTGCACGTGCTCGGAGCTTTCCCAGTTGAACTGAATACAATTCCGTCGAATGCAGTTAAATTGCATCCAGGCAATGAATCGCACAGCACAACCCCAGACGTCTACTCGGTGGTACTGATAGAAACTTCGTGTGGTTGTTTGGCATCTGAGCAGCTTCGAAGAGCAACTGATTGTACGTTTGATTTGTTTGCTGAACGGAGGAAAAAAAAACCCTCCAAAACTTTTAACCGTCTCGCTTTTCAATATTTAGACGCCGTTTCAAACATCGTGCTTGCAAACCTCAGCCCTCGCTCCTGGGCTCACACATGCCAAACATTCCAGCCAGGCAGCAAATGAGATGGACTGTTAAAGATTTTTTTTAGTCTGAACTCGTTACAACCCCCCTTATTTTCGGCAGCTCATTCCTTTTGCGTAGCCCTGGGGAGTTGGAGCAGGGTTGGAGGGCTCGCATTGGGCACGAAAGTTTCAACAAGCCCAGGCAAATTTCCCATCGTGTACTCGCTCGTGATTTTATTTTCAGGGCTGGAGGTTTCAGCGCAGTGTAAATATAACTTGAAGACTAGTCGTTGGAGTTATTGTATACTCATTCTTTAGTTGTATATATACCTATCACGTTGTTTGGAACGAACAAACTAATTTTAATTCATGCATGCTTGGGTCATCACGTTTAATTATGTGGTAATGGTAAACTTTGTTATAATTGCCTGTACATATAATTACTTCACCAGCAATAATATCCTTCCTGATAACCAGCCATATAAAGTACACTTGATTATTAACATCACTAGCCTTTTGCCCGTCCAAGGATGGCTGTGTTGCAGTAAATCTGAAACTTGCAAGCGAAAAGCAGACCGCGACGTGATAATCGTTGCATCAATGCGTGTGCAATTTGTACGGGCACGGTGACACAGACTTATTTAATTTAAAGGTTATAATCCCTTGTTCATCACGACGTCCTTTTTACTTTGATGTCTCAACAGCGTCACGGAGATCGCGTGACGTGATGGTTCTGCCTTTGTAGTGAGGGTTGTAAGTTGACGCTGAGGAGGGGGGTGGAGGCGCCTCGCCCCCCCCATGTGGAGTGACGTCAGCTGCTAATTATTATTAATGGAGGGGGTGTCCATTTGGAGGACGTCGCCTTTTCATGATTATTAATGGGGGGGGGGGTGCTCTATGTGGAGTGACGTCACCCACTCATGATTATTAATGAGGGGGGGTCCATGTGGAGGACGTCACCTGTTCATGATTATTAATGAGGGGGGCTGGTTGACGTGGAGTGACGTCACGCACGGGACACACACATATTCTTGGCTTATTATAGTAGTAAATTATAATTTAAATCCATAATAACGATTTACTGTCAAAGTGGGTTTATAACGATGTTTGTACGAATTTGCTATGTAAAATATATGTAGACTTTACGCTAATAATTATACGCTTGTGATAACGGTGTGGACACAACTCTACCAATCAGAAACAATTCAAACGAGACGGTAAAAAGGGACAAAAAATAGTAAAATTTATTTGAATGAAATCACAAACCTCGAAGCGTGACAGTTGATTGAGTCGCTGAGTGTGTTAATTGATAAGTGCGTCGTGGTTGAGATCCAGCATCAGCCTGGGCTGTTGTGGCAGTTGAGTTGCTGTAAATTACATGCATTGAGAGTCTAGATAAGTCGAAAGCTACCGAATATCCACGTGATTGGCCTTCGTCCCCCCACCCCCATTCATAGAGCTGCATTGTTTACTGAAAAAAATAAACGGTCTCCATTTTGTGGCTAGAAATACATACTGATTTGTTTATTAAGCAATTATGAAAAAACAGTGGCTGGAGCTGAGCCTTAATCCAGAATGTGGTTGCCCGTCCCTGAGCCTTGGTTTAGGCTCCATGATAACGACATTGCCAGTGTCCCGTGTTTGGGGGTCATCTGTTTACGGAGTAACCTGAATCGCGGCTTTATTTTGAAGTCCTTTGAAACTCTTTAATTAATTTGCTTTTGTCTTCAGAGATTCCATCCTGAGCGTGTTGCGTAGACATTATTTTACTGACCAAATGTTTGATACACACGGCGTGGTGAATAATGGCCAACTAAATCTCATGACCCGCATGTCATGGCGAAGCCTTCATCCAGCAGTGAATTTAGGGTTAGGGCTGTACTTGTGCATGGAAAGATGGACTGCATGTGTACGTGTACATTCTATATATGTGTGTTGCTGTAATCATGATGTATGTAGCCATTTGGTCACATCAATAATGCATTTCTGCCACGTGCAGTGGCATAGGGCATTGCCTCTTTAGTTCATTGGTCATGCAGTGCTGTGTTGTGTTGCACAATAATTTCCCTTCTCTGGGAGGCTCGCGGGGAAAATGAGCGTGGAAAAAAACACTAGCTGCTGATGTACACAAAACACTTTACCCTGCATAACCTCTACATTTAAGTTTGCGTGATTATCGGGTAAGCAACATGTGTTGCGTTGTTAAGAACTGAAAGCGGCACACGTACAATTACATGTTATTAACGCTCTCCAACTAAGGCTGAATGCGTTGATGCGTTAGCTCTTCCCACCCGCCTAACGCTCATGCAATATGAAAGTAACCATAGTATGAAGTTGAAAATGGGACACATCACTCGAATTGTCACCCAAACCTTGCAGACACAACCCAGGTAAAAATTGGACTTTGCAAATGGGAAAATGCATTTTTGCCCTGACAGCTGCTTCCCATGAACTTCCATACTGATATTTACACACTTTCGAGGACAAAGTGCATAATGGAAAGAGTTACGTGTTTTAAGAGCACGTGCTGAGGACGAACACGAAGTTTCTTACTCTCTTTGCTTGTGCGTTGCCTAGACCAATGGCCACTTGCAGTATGGCGGCGCGGAGAGCTACCAGGAGAGGCTGTCTCGTTTGGAAGGAGATAAGGAGTCTCTTGTACTGCAGGTAAGGCTCGTCGTTCTTGCTGCTCATGTATGCGTCACAACGGTGGCCCAGCACGGTTGTTCATTAATCTGCCTCTATTTGGCTTCCAACACTAAACACTTCGTGTGTGTTTTTGTGCGGACTTGGCGGTTCACGAGTTCCACTTTCTTTATTCACTTTAACGTCCACTGTGAAACGGGCCCGCGGCACTAAGCGGAGCGGCCTGCCAGACTGGAACCTTTGCGCGTGCATGTGCCCGTGCAGGTGAGTGTCCTGACGGATCAGGTGGAAGTCCAGGGAGAGAAGATCAGGGATCTGGAGGTGTGTCTGGACGAGCACAGGGACAAGCTCAATGCCACCGAGGACATGCTGGAGCAGGTGACGCCACTTTCCACTCGCGTACACTCGCGCTTAGGT
This sequence comes from Lampetra planeri, assembly GCF_965212315.1. Classification (NCBI taxonomy): domain Eukaryota; kingdom Metazoa; phylum Chordata; class Hyperoartia; order Petromyzontiformes; family Petromyzontidae; genus Lampetra; species Lampetra planeri. The sequence continues at coordinate 15,303,269 of NC_136114.1, forward strand.
TTGCAGCCCTGTTGTCAGTTCACTGCCGTATGATGGCCTCTCCAAGCCTGCGCAGGTTGTGGGAGGTTATTTGACCGCATCTCACCCCCTCACCACATCAGTGCGAGTAGTTGGAAGCGCGGAGCTTGGATGTGGGACCATAGAATCAGGATCTTAATTATTCAGCACCGGATTTTGCCGCGCCACAGTCTGATTCTGAGAATGTACAGTACCGTTCTCTGCAATGCACACTGTAGCGTAGTGGGGTAGCTATGTCGTGGGCTTTTAAGTCAATGCCTGCCAAATCTCCGTTTGTTTAACCTGCACAGAAGGCACCAAGCAATGTTAGCTTGTGCAACGAATGGCTATTTATACTGACGGAAGCTCGGTATGCGAATAAACACAACAAACATGCACACTTCCGCGTAAGCAGGAGCTGCTAAGCCGCACCTCACTGGAGACCCAGAAGCTGGATCTGATGACCGAGATTTCTTCTCTCAAGATAAAACTCGCCTCTGTGGAGAGGGACAGAAGCGAGTTCATGGATAGGAGCTGTGATGGAGAGGTAAGGCCCCTTTCCCCATGTTCCACTTCATGCTTTCCGACTAATACATGAAAACGTTTCTGCATTAGCTTTTCTTTGTGTCCTTTCCGAGAGGGGTGCATAAAGATGAACCAATACGATTGAAACTTTTGTGTAAAGTTGTGTTGCTATTTAGGATTTATACTTTTGAAAACTGGCCACACCAATCACAGTGTCACCCGAAACTTGGAGACACAAACCAGAGCAAAAGTTATTATTTTTAAATGAGTTTTGCGACCTGTCGGCTTCTGTACTGCCAATTAAATACAAGTAACCGGTTTACTTGCCGACATGTTTGTGGTCACGTGTTCACTCACTACCAGCGGGTGGGGAACCAGCGTGCGTGTGTAAAAAACACTGATTTATTGATCGGCAACACCGATAAATACATCCATTGACAATCAAGACTAAACAGTAACACCTCGTGCTCTCGCCAGGATTTTATGCACGAGATAGCCGAGCTGCGGAGAAGGGTGGTGGAGCTGGAGGGGGAGAAGGTTCACTTTGAAAAGAAACTGAAGAACACCAAGGTGAGGGAAGCCACTGGCCTTTGCATGACCCCTGTGTGCGGGTCAGAGCTCACGAGGACAATGAGATGCTCGCGTTACAGCCATCCGCTTCTATTTGTGTTCCAGCGAGCAACGCCCTTTCCCCGGTTCTCTTTTGTGTACGCTGATTGGTGTGGAGCAACAACGGTCTTTTTGTGTAACACTTTCAAGCTGGGCTTAAAACATTTCTCTAATTCTTCTCCTGAGTTCCTGTTCCCTTCCTAATTTTCATTCCACTGCGCAATCTTGCAAGGTGTTTTTTTTTAATCCTTCTGTCTGAGTTCTGTGCCCCTGCTTTCTGTCCCTCTGCGTGCGCCTCTCTGCCATGTGCTCACTGCCAGTCTGCCATGGCCAAGCTGGCCAGCATGAAACTGAAAATCGGACAGGTACAATACGAGCGACAGCATTGGGAGCGAGAGTGCTTGCAAGCCAAGGTTTGTCGCTCAGAGTTCCCTGTGCGTCTTTGTGCATCTGTGTGCATCACTTCGTTGATGCGTGTCGTGTGCATGCCCCCTTGTGTGTGATACATGTGTTTTTTTTATACGTCTGTTGAGAGAGACTTGACAAGAAAATGTTTTCATCTCAAGTTGAGTTCTCATCGATGTATTTTTATCTCGTATTGGCCACGTGTCCGGCAGGATTGCGAGGCTCTATTGCATTTTCTATGTTATTTATAAATCATCGTTGTGTTTATAGCCACTTGTACAAGGGTGGGGAACCTCTCCCTTTACCAAGGGCCAAATAGGACTTCCCGAAACTTTTGTCGGGAAACACATTAACACGTGTAAGGCATTTTCCAAAAAAAAAATAACATGAAATATGCCTATGGCTCACTTTTGCAGTTGACACAGCATTCTAAAATTATAAATACCATGTCAAAAACATTCCCCCTTCTAGTACTCCATTAGTGTGGCTAAGATACTTGCAGCTTTTGACAAATACAAGTTGCTGTCTGTTTCAAACTAGTAGGCCGTCGTTTTGCTCTGGGCCCTATGAAATGAAGTCGCGGGCCGTGTCTGGCCCACGGCTTGGAGGTTTCCCCACCCCTGTGCTCGTAGAAGGCAAAGGGTGGTGGCGCCTCGTGTGGCTGGCACTGAGCGCCGTGCGCGCTGTCGGGACCCCCCCCCCCCCTCCGCAGGTGGAGCTGGACGAGCTGCAGGAACTGCTGATGCAGCGTGAGGTGGAGGTGGAGGGACTCAAGGACCAGCTCGTCAACCAGATGACGGAGCAGGCCGAGACCGTCGAGAAAGGTGCCGCCGCCACGCACCGCCACCGCCACCGCGCCCGCTGAACTGCACCCGATAAACCGCATACGCTTGTGGTTACTCCCGTCGCGTTCGCCAGGCTTGTGGCGATGTCATAGAATACGGATGAATTGTTTAATAATGATGATAATAACTTCATTTATTATAAGAATAGGTTTTACCCTTAAGATGTTAAACCACAAAACGGACACCTTTTGCAAGTAATCATGCCTGCATTAGCCACATATACTTGTGCAGAACATGCAAATAAAAAAACATGCTTGAGTAATATATTCATTTACTTGGAACCGATTGGTCAACACCAGATTCCTTGCAAAAGGTTTCTGTTTGGTGTTTTAACATCTTAACACCTTCCACTGGCAAGAGGTCCCATGATGTAACTTAATTTGTTATTGCGCATTTCTTAGAACACGAAGACTATGGCAATGCGGAGTTTATTATTTTCGATTTGTGTGTACATGTACAGTCCATTATATTTGTGTGTACTTGTACAGTCCGTTTGTCCACTACCATTACAGAAAGTCACCCTCCACCTTGTCACTCATGGAGGTCGTTTGGCCATAGTTTGCCACGCTCGCTAGCCAGGCCAGGTTGGTGAAGGCACGAGCATAAATGTAGAAGCGTAGAAGAAGTTAGGTTAAACATCGGAATCCTCTGCATTGCCCTCTGCTGCCACAGTGTAGTGTACAGCCTGTAACACCTGTCACGCATGGTGGCCACCAATGCAAGCACTCTCCAGGCTCAACCCTCTTAGCTTCCGAGATGAGATTTGGTACATTCCAGGTGATTTGGTCCTCGGCTTTGATTGGTATATGTTGTTTATAATCGGTGTATGCAACCTCTGCAGCCACTGGAGGTGTTACATTAACCACAATGTAAATAATTACAAATCCCAGATCACGGCCGTTCATCAAATTGTAAGGGTGGCAAGTCGTTACGTGCCGAGCAGTTAGATGCAAGGCAAATGTAAATTATACTGCTTTTTAATGTATGTTTTAGAGTGCCATTTGTAATATTACGGTAAAAAGTGCACGCTTGTTTTGGGTAATTGACTTTTCAAAATAAGATATTTATAGGTCTCTTTAACTGTCAGACTGGTCTGATTAAAAATAAAACCTTGAAAGAACACGTTACAGCGCTGCAGTGAATGTGTCTGCAACGTCATCGTGACTTGCACGGCCTGGGTGGTGATGGTGGCTTCAGGATGCGCTGTCTCTGTCTGGTGTTACGCACGAAGTGGCCGCCTTGCTTATAACCAAGGGAGGAGGTGGTTGCTGCTGGTGCATTTGCTGCTAGGGGTGCAGAGACACGTCGATTCTTCAGCTCGGTGTTGAAATTCTGAGCTCACGATTCACGCATCGAAGTGCGTCTGAAGAATCGCCGTTTTCATTCAATTCGTATACCTTGTCTGTAAAATTACTCATTTGGAACGGACGTTGCAATCATCGTCGCTCTACTGCAAAAACGCGACAGGACCCTCCTGATAAAGAGTCATGAAACTGGGTGAGGCTATCCTGGATAAATGACGGTCGTAATAATAATTCACCACAGTGTTAAAAGAAGGGTCGATGATTGAATCGAACTGTGACTCCGCTTGCCGTTCTGCACGCACCGTGTTTGGATGCAGCAAAGAACAATTCTCACCACTTACCGCCCCCTTCACACAGCCAATGTTTCACCAAACATCTTGGTGTTTTACGAGTAAAGTAACAGCGATAGTAATGAAAATGTGTTGATCGGTTGCAAAGTAATCAGGTACAGAAATTCAATATTTGAGGCCTCCTATAATGCGCTTTTATTTAAATATCCTGGTGGCTTCCACCTTAGCTTGTCAGCGCCCGTAGGAATCCGTATTGATCTGTGAAATTAAGAATTTAAAAAACACGACAAATTTGCTGCATCACCAAATAACTTTTGAGCAGTGTGCGATGACTGATACTGGATTTTCCATGTGTTTTATTATTAAGAGGTAATCTACTCTGCTCCGGAGGTTGGCTTTGATGATGTTGTTGGGGTTTTCTGGGGCATGCGGCTTGGTGTTGTGGCTGTTTCATTAATGTTGCCTTGTGATTTTCCTCGTTGCTCGCGGGCAGAGGAGGAATTAAAACGGATGCTGAGAGACAGACGTAAGCTGGCTTTGCTCTACGTTCACTCCCTCCGGATCGCGGGAACAGTTCACCTATATGTTCTTGAATTCTATTTCCACGACTTGTCTTTCGTAACCACGCGCTCATTAAATTTGTTTCAATGCTCAAAATTTGGCACGCTCCGCAAGAATGTTTGGTGTTGAATGATGTTTGACGAAAAGAGTTCTGAAACGCATTTCTAACGTCAGTCCTGCATGGTGTGTGCGTATGCAAGCATATGTTCTCCAGTCCATGCTTTTTTAACAACAGCTGCACCAATAACATCGCGGGGCTTGCGTCTCGTAAACATCTTCAGTACCGCTCCACCTCCACAGCTTTTCCCGCATCCATTTTGGCCTCTACGCGTCCGCGCTGACAGATGCGTAGCAGCGTCTCCGAGCTTGTGGGTTGTAAATAATCCCATCTCGTTTTTCCGCAGGTTTCCTGCTTTCGAACCCACCACCGCCCGCCCACCCCCCCCCCCATCTCACCATTTTGCCTGCAATCAAACATTAACCTTGCTTTGCAGGACCCCTGCACGTGCACCCTTGTGCTCTCACCGCACGGTTCTGCCCGTCGTTGCGTTGTCTCAATAACAGTTTGTGCACACGCTGCTGCCATCAGTGCTGGCCGCTGTGAGCAGGACGCCTCGGTCCACTGAGCGTTTCCACTGAGTGCAAAGCGCCGGATGTGCTGCTGTCGATCCGGGGATTGTGTTTGCTTTGCCTGCGGTGCAGTGCCTTGACTCGTACGGATTTGTGCTTCTGCCAAACTGTTGTTCTCGCAACATCACAATTCGCTTCGCTCGTGGCAGCGTCCATCGTGGACCACCCCCGGTTTTATCTCACTTTCACGGTGTACGAAAGTTGTAGAGTGGAGGCGAGCAAAATGTATGGGTATCTCGAACACTTGTGAGTGTGTTATTTATTAATACATGCACTACTCAGGGGCACCTACTGATTGGAACGCAGGCCTTTGTGTCGCATTTGCATCGACATTACCCGATTTCAACTTACTCGTGAGCCGTGATGCATGCAGACTATGAGAGATGAGAACACGTTTCATTTCCCTATGGTATTGTAATGTATGCCTACTCTGGCTCAGTGTCATGTGTGAGCTATTAGTCTGTAAAATTAACATTCATGCTTTTTCGTTCTTTGGGCTTTACAGATCAAGAAATACACCGGCTAAAGGTGGCGATGGAGTCACTGATGGCTGCCAATGAGGACAAGGTTCGTCTCACGCCAGATGCATCGTTAGCTGAATCTGTGGTCACTTTCATACGAGGTGCAGACAAATTGTGTTTGACTGCACGATGCCAAAGAAACTCACAGCAGCCTAATACTAAGCTTCAGCTTGGAACTGCAACATTCACCAATCAACTAAAGCTGCGCAGGGTTCAGGTTAGGAGTGACTTGTAAAGTAAAGCAACGAGATGAACAACCTGTGTTTACTTTTTATGTCAATATTAAGAGGTTTTGTCTGCTGGCTAATTTATGGCCTTAGATTGATTTAAGAGGAAATCAAGTAAGGCCTCCTTTGACCAAATCAGCTCGCAGGCGCACCCTGTCTCGTTAGCAGGGTTAGGCCTAGTTCGTGCTTCCATGTAACAGGTGTTGTGGGTTGCTGCTGGAGTCTGTTGTAGGCAGCAGAGGGCAGTTTAGTGAAAGCCATTTTTGTACTGTACTATCATCTATGCTCCCTGCCTTCACCGACCCGCAGCCTGGTGAAGCGTCGTCAAATAACCCCCCTAACCCGCACCGCATGGGGAGGCCCTTATCCAGCAGTGGACAGACAAAAGGGCTGTACGTGTGTGCAGATGAAGCCCTTTTGGGCTGGCAGTGGTGTTAACCTGTCGCGATGGACACGAGCGTGTCCTCACCCATGTGACTTCGTACTCCCCGCCCCCTCTCGTATGCAATTTCAGGACCACATGATAGACGATCTGCGGCAGTCCCTGACGCGCTACAGGAAGGTGCAGGAGATGGTGCTGGCCGCCAAGGGTAAGAAAGGTGGGTGGTCTCCTGCCTCTCGCTGCCTTCTTCTCACCGCCTTCTTCTCACTGCCTTCATGAGGGCTTTATCCCATTGTTTTTTTAAGATTCGTAACTACTTTTTAATTGCCTCCTCTTGATAATGTTATAAAGTAGTGATATCATTATTTGTTGGAAAAGTATAAAACTTTGCCCTCATTACTTTTTGGTAAATTACCTTCCGAAGGCAATTATTGTATTTTATACAATGTAAGTCACTTGCCTTAAACTTATTATCTCCATGAGCTGCATTGGTCTGATTTAATTAAGGTGCATTGCTCAGTCTTAATTAGTTTCTCGTAATTACCAGAGTGAGCGGTGTTATACATTGGTTTGTCTATCCTTTTCTGCTTTTATTATTCTTAAATTATGTTATGCTTGTCCTGTCTTTGTACTTAAATCAATTCTATAAAACTGAGCACTTTGCTAAAACTCTCCGAATTTTTTGGATGCAGTGACTTTCCATCTAGTGAAATCACCGTTAATATTAAAATGTAAATCTCCAGCATGTTTCTGAGCCACTCGCTTGTCTTGATGGCATTGCACTGAAATACATTTTCATTTTCAAATTTATATATATAAATGAATAAGCAAAATACGTGGATGTAAAATACATGTGGTCTGATTCTTAGATAAAATTGTACTATATATCATGGAAAAAATATTGCGTGAAATATAAAGTCATCATCACCAGCTACGATCAGTCCACTACTGGATGAAGGCCGTCACCATCCCTCATGGTCCAGTGCTGCCACCATCCGTCTCCCACATAGGAACCAATCTCACCGCTCTATCTTCGTGGTGCTCCTCTTCTTTGACGCGTTTCCTCCTCTCTCTGCCATTCTGTCACCAGTCTCGTCCGTCGGCCATCATCCTGGCCAGTGACTCGTCCTCCCTGAGCTCACCTACTTTTCCCGATTATCATTATGATGCCTCTGATTCGTGCTCCTTCCTTGATGTGTTCCTTTTTGTGTCTCTCAATGTGTAATACCAAGTGTGCACCTCGCTCTGATTCTTTGTATACGTGTATGTATGTGTGTTGAACTTCTTTCGCACCATACGTAGCCAATCGTGCTAATCGGAGGTGCGGGGGAAGGACAACAAACTAAACACAAAAAGCAGTTTTAAAGTAATTGGTTTGCAATCTAGATGTGTTAAAGTGCATAGCTCCAGTGGCTTCCTAATATCAGGAGGAAGAGTGTTCCAGACAGCAGCAGAAATGCATCCGAAAGCACACGATGTTGTGGCTGTCTTTTTATTCGGACAAGATGGTGCATAAGAAAGCAAATCCCTGACGTTCTTATCGTATGGAAATGCCGTCTTTTGTGTGTCCTGGGCAGGGTCTTCTGAGCGACTACCGGGCAGTTCGAGCGACGATAACCTGAGCGCAGAGATGATGAACATGGACGCCGAGGAATTCCTGGGCGAGGTGAGCGTGCGTCTCGTTTTCCCCGCGATGGAATCTCTCTCGCTGCGCGCGCCGCTGTAATTAACGTTATCACTTTAATTTGGGCATTGATGAAAAGGGCCGTTCGTGTACTTGGGAACTTATTAGCATTCTTAATGAAAAATAAACAATTGAGCAAAAGTATCAGTGCCTTGACGTGCATTTGTATTTAGACACTATATAAGTCGAAATTGTACATGTTAAGCAGGTGTGGTTTTTTTTTGTTGTGCAGGAGAGTTTTGGTGTTCAGAAAGATGCCGCCCCGTCTGCTGACACAGAGCCAGAGCAACCACTGCAGATCAAAGCCGATGATGTAGAGACAGTGGATTATCCCACTGAAAACGGGTGAGATTAACAAAATCTAATCAGCATTGGCCATGGTTATTCCACTGCTGGATGAAGGCCTCACCAATCCGCTGCCATTTCACATGATCCCTCGATAGAGCAATCCAGCCAGCACCTGCTTCATGAGCTGGTTTCATCACTCCATCTCCTTGGCAGACATAGTCTAGGACACAGTTCCATTCCTTGGCTCCCACTCCTTCATGATTCTTGACCGTATGTCTGTCGTCATGCCTTGTAGCCGTGACACGTCCTGCCCCAGCCCACATACATTTCCTAACAAATGGAACGATGTCACTTACCTGACGTTTGCTCTCTAACCCACGTGTTCCTCTTCCTGGCTGTCGTTGCATTTCCAAGCATGTGTCTCACCACGGTGTTTTGTGCCCTTTTTAAGTGAAAAGAGAAAATCGGCAAAATGTAACGGCGGGCTTTAACATCTCAAAGATTGATCACATTCTGGCGAACAAGCAACACGGGACCCCGTGTCCAGGTGTTTAAACCCCCGTGCTGTGATGGCATGGGTTAACACTCCCCGTGCCGGACAGTGACAATGCACCCCTGTTGGCTGGTGTGGGTTCACTTTGGGGTTATGGTGAACGGTCATGGGTGGGTCTGCGCGAGTGGCTTTCTTTTGTTTTTTAACGCCGCTCTTTCTCTTGTGATCAGAGACGCACAGAAGGGAGAAGACAGTGATGAGGCTGTGCAGGAGATGGCACCGCAGCCAGCGTCCAGGTGATTTGCAGTGGCCACATTAAACCTAAAGCCTTTTAAAGCCACATGAAGTTAAAACCCAGATATTTGATGTTGTTCACATCCTTAATTAAACATGTTTCATTTTCCAAACTGCTATTTTATACCCCGTTCTTTCTAATAATTTTACATAATGCACCTTTGACCATTACAAGCCTTTGAATATCCGACATCAGAGTTTCCTGCTATTATTGATTAATACTTTTTGGGTTCTGCTGTCCTTCAAGTCAAGATTATCCTTTTGATCGGCGTCGCATTTGAAGCCTGCGTTCGCATTCCAGATCTGTCCGCGACCCTGCCTCGCTCTCTTTACTGCGTGTGTACAAAGCAAGGCAACATAAGCATACAAAAGCAACTTCCTTTCAATTCGCGTGTGGCCGTGTTTTCCATGACTCCGGGTTACAGGTCACGTGACTGGCAGTCCGCCAGCAGCTCTGAGCACGTCCAACAAGACGTCGCAGAGAAGGTACGCGTGCATTTCCTGCGGGATTCTTTTTTGCTGTATCCTTGCCATGTTGGCGAGTTTATTAGCGACGTGCGGGATAAGCTCATGTCGTGATTGGTGGCTCAGCCTGTGCACGGTTTTCGTGGTGAACATCTGAAATACTGCCAGTGGCGAATGAGTGAAGCGGGCAGTGGTGTCACTATTTCTGAGCAGAGGCACAAATGCCCAAAGTGCCAACTGGCTATCGATAAGTGGCACTCTTGGAGGTGTAAAAGTAAAAGAGATGTTATTCGCCGTTTGAGATTGGTGACATACTGTGAGCTATCATCTTCTACTGGAGGAGGATAGCCACATCTGCCGTTCGACTTTCTGATTTGGAGAGATTATAAACAAAATGAAATCGGAATGCAGCAGAGGGTGAGCGAAATCAATTCACGGCGTACCCACCACAAATGGGACATTTCCAGTGAGTGCTGTGGGTTTAAATGCAGTAGGTGGCTAGTGTAAACAGCAATCTGGCATGGGTGAGATTTTCCCTGTCCCTCTCTCCCATGGGGACACAGTGGGCTGCTGTTATAGCTGCGTGTGTTTTGGCCCGTGGTCTGTGTGTGTGTTAGTATGTACACTTGTGTGCGGTGAGCTACACTATTTGGCAGCTAAAGTCCGATTGCGTCAAGTGCAGGAAGCACGTGCTCCAGCCTTTCGTTCCTGAAGTTTAGTCAGCTGGGGGCAAAAAGGGTCAGCGTGGGGGGCCGTGCAGCCCAGACCCAGCCAATCGGCTGCTGTAGTGGAACGCTGTCGCTCCTCAATGTAGAAGCATGTTTTTTTTTAGTGCATAGATAAGGTCACGTGATCACGGTTGGGTTGATGTTCATGGCTAAAAGCAACTTCAATCACGCAACGTCATTCACTGTGATGTGGTAAGAATCGTAACGTATGCCGCTGCATACGTCACTGCGCCGGCACGCCGTTAATTTGCAGCCGCGTAGCGGTGAATCGGTCGTGACTGATGTTGATGGTGAATGTAGACAAGTAATAAACTCAAACGAGTAAAAATACGTTATCATTTTGATGCGCAAGCCAACCACAAGTTTAAAATATTAATCTGCACTGGAGGATTTGTGCAAAATGACCATGGCTGCAATCGGAGTAAGCGAAGTTCAGTTTGGTAAAGAACTGCGAGGGGGGAAGGGCGTCTCGCAAAGTTGACTGTCGGTCGCTGTGTTTGGCCGTGCGTGCCAGGGGCCAGGAGAGGCCTTGAAAAGTTTCCAAACAAGGATCGTACTGTGCCGCGCGTCTTAATGTTTCGCACGTGTGTTAGTGTGGTTTCAGTCTTTTTCCGTCTCACTTGCCGGAATGCCTCTCGGCTGTCGTCCCCCTCCTACAGAGTGTGGTGTGGGAGCGGAAGGGACGCGAGCCTGCCGAGGTAGTGCGAGCGTAGCCCTCCCTCCCTCCTCCAGCTCTGTTCGCCTGCCCCGCATTACCCGATGAGCCCCCCCGCCGAGCACTGAACTCTCCTGCTCTTGTCCCCTTCCTGGAACGTGCCGAGTGCTGCTTGCGTGGAGTAAAATAAAAAAGTGAAAGATATTCCCTGCTGCTCAAATGGACATTGTGGCATTGCCACTCATCTCCTTGTTTACAACCCCCGGCAGAGCAGGTGGTGGAAATTCCACAGTCCTATGGCATGGGCGATCACGGAAATCCCAGTCCTATGGCAAAGGCGACTATATCCATAGGACAACCACTGTTGACTAACCCACAAAGTGGTACTCGTTTTATCGACACTTTCAGAATGATAGGCTGAGTCAACCCCCCCTCGCCTACCAGGATTTATGCCTGCAACCTTGTGATTGCGAGCCGCTCACTCTCCCGCTGAGCCACCTTACCGCCAGTCGTGATATTAACTCGCACTAATCGTTGTGTACGCAGATAGGGCATCTTTTGCATGTGTATGCCTTCTCTTCTCCACGTCTTTTTACCACAGCTGCCCCTTCATTTGTGTTCCTTAACATACGGCGCTAACCAAAGCCGCGTATGTTTTGTGTTGTCACGTAATTCACCGTTATTTAACGTTTCACGCACTTTTCCGCTGTGCCGTTGGCTCACGCCTCTGCTACGCGATCCCTGAATTCACCGTTGCCTTTGTGTGTGGGCTGTCTGTGTGTGATTTCTTCACCTGTAGCTGGCCCAGCGCCTTGAAGTGATAATACAGGTTAGAGGCACACACAAGTCTGCTGTTTGACTGGTCAATTCACTTCGTAGATGTCTTATGTCTGCCCAGTGATGCGCTTCTAACAGGTTCTGCCTTGTGCTTCTCAGATTTAAAACAAACAATGTTCACCAAAATCAGTGATGAGATTTAATTGACCAGATTTTTTGTGAGCATTGTTTAATTTTACCTTAACAGCCGACTTGGCGCTTCTCTTGATTTAATGAGGAAACGCGGCTTCAAATGTTTGCTTGGTGGATTGTTTTTAACTCTTTGTGAGCCTCAAATTCGGTGCTTCTTCATGCTGCCGCCCACCATTGGGGGAGCGCCGGGCCCGTGTTTGCGAGGCCACTGCTGTTTGTGTCGGTGTGCCAGAATCGCTGAAAACAAACCGTGTGGAAAGTTTCAAGGCAAACTCGCTTACCGTGCGTTTGTGGCTGAGCTTCGTTTCAAAAGTGGGGCTTTTTTCACTCGTAGAAAAGCACCGATTGTGCCGTTAAATTAACAGCGTGTGAGCGCATGCGTTAATAACAGTCACGAGTTCATGTCCTTGCCGGTTCTTGCCAACAATGTTGAAATGATTGGCGCAGAGGGATAAAATTTTGTTCAAAGCCTGCGCACACGAAGAGACATCGCTCTCTCACATTTCCCGGACACCGAAGGCCTCTACGTGGGTTTATTTTGCCACACAAACCAGCACGCTCTCACTGCAGCATGATGCTCCCGCGTGGTGTTCAGCACGATCTCCGAATGTTTGCTCCAATTGCTGGGAGCTTCTTCAGGAACTGTTGTTTAGTGGTGGTTGTTCAGGAACCGTTTGTGAAGAGGATCGCACATCGAGCCCAACAACACGCAGTGCAACTGAAAAACACATCGGAGAGCCACATAAAATAAACTATAAACTATTTTTATTTTACCAGGTAAGGCCCACTGAGCGAAATAGCTCTAATTCAGAAGCTCAACGAAGTAGCTTATCATGTGGAAATTGATAGCAGCCAAATGCTCTAAACGGCAGCACAACCACGAAAAGCTACGCTATAACTCGCCGCTGTGCTTCTTCTCGTGTCCGCTGCCTGCCACTGGCACCCCCCTTTCGCTTCCAGCGCCGAGCGCTCACACATCTTCTTCGGCAGAAATCATTGACGTTCCGTGCGATTCCCACTCGCTCACCCACAGAACAAGGCGTTGCAGGAGGAGGAAGGAGGGTCCCGCCTGCAGACCCTGCCCCCCAGCTCCCCCAGCTCCCCCAGCTCCCCCGCGCTGGAGCGGCACCTTGCCGACGAGGGGGCCAGCGGGGGGGCGGCTCGCAAACCCAGGGCCTCATTTGGGCGTGGGTTCTTCAAGGTGAAGGGAGGCAAGCGCACGGCCAGCGCGCCCAACCTGGGTACGTCGCTCGTGCACGCCACCTGCGCGGGTCACCTGATGGGACGTGGAGCAAGAGAGCGTCTCTGTGTTTGTGCATGGCCCCCTCGCGCAGATTTACTGTGAAGCCTGGCTGGAGTAACTCGATTGTCTCTCATCGCTTACACACAGGGTGTTGGTTTATTGTTGTCGTCCATGGCCAGTGCCAAAACTGTCCCCCTGGTGACCACGAAGAGGGCCTGTCTGCACAAAGCCTACGAGGCACCCGAGGCACAAGACGGCAGTAGGCAATGATGGCTACACTGTACCGATGTTTCCGAACAAGGATGAAACCGGTCTACGGTTGTCTCATTTGTCCTGCCGTCGTCTAAAATAACATGGCCATAATTCTTACTCTTTTGGATTGGTAATCCAAACAAGGCTCTGTGCGTTCGACGAGCAGTGGGGTCATGTCACGTAACAAGCAAAGGCATTATGGGAACATGAGCATATAATTACATTGCTCATTTTGCTGTCTAGCGATCGCCTTTTGCGTGAATCTGTCTTATGGATTTCTCATCATTTTCAGAAGGTATTCAAATTGGTTTAAGGCAATTGGTTTTGCTCCAACTCATGCCAAATTTTCAATTCGCTAAATCCTACTTATCCATAATTTACAACCTGACAGATCTAAGCTTGAAACGATGAACCGTGTTATTAGTTCTGGCCCCGTCCGTAGTAGTAGCTTAATCATCGAACTGTCTTCACATCTAGAAACAGCCGAGTGGGATTTGACGTGCTTTAAAATAAGGGCTTTAAAAGCTATTACGGAAGCCGCTGAGCTACCCTTGCCTGATGCTGCCTGCTAATGAATGAGCGGACGGACGCTGTATGCGTGTGCGGAACAGAAGTGGACAAGGACTCAAGTGGTCGGCTCAGTCCCTCGGAGCTCGCCTCCCCTCCCAGCGCTCCGCTCTCGCCCGAGACTCGGAAGAAGTCGCGTGGAATCAAAAAAATCTTCGGAATGTGAGTGGGTAGTGTTTTTGCTCACGAGGTCAATACTTTGCGGTCGTTACAAGATATCAGCCGATTATTTTCTCCGATCTTTTGTGCAGTAACAGAACATAATCTTCCATCCGTTAAAATGCCCACTCAGTCACTTCCTCGTTGTGCGTGCCCCGAGCCACTACAGTGGTTAAAGAGCACGCCCGAGGGCGCGGTCCGAAGATTCGCAATGCAGTTATCGTCAACATGATCGGTAGTAGTACCGGGCATGGTCTGTCCATGCTGCACGTTCGGCACATCACAGGAGGTTGGGCGCACTACACATGCATACGCAGCAGGTGAAAATGTGCAAATCCTAAAGTGGATTCGTATTGGAAACACGTTTCACTCTAATCACTCCCTTTAATCTTCCTGCCACATGTTGCGGTTAAAACTTGATCCCTGCCTCTCTTACCACCCGCCCTGCCCCCCACCTCCTCCCTTTAAACACTCTCACCCTCCCCCTTGCTCCCCATCCATCCTTGCCATTTGCTCACCACCTGCTCGCGAAAGGCTGAAGAGGAGCCAGTCGACGAACTTAAACCCCGAGGAGGAGCGCGAGGAGGAGTTCCGAAGAGGGGGTCTGAGAGCCACGGCCGACCCGCGGCTCGGCTGGTCACGTGACCTCCGTGGGGGCTCCAGGTGAAGCGTCTTGGCGCGGGCGATTTTTCCCACAGTTTAATCCAGATTTGTGCGATCTGCTTCATGCCACGAGATAAAAAAATCCTTACGGTTCTCTCGCAGAGCAGTATATCCCATCGTTATAGTTACAGCCCACGGAAGCGGACATCACAGAGCTTCCTCTGAGATCCTTTCAAGTGACCTCTAGCCTGCACAGAGACCATAAGAGTAGTGTCCGTCACATGACTGTCAATCGAATTTTAATTCTCAGAGCTGGAATGTATCCGAATTCATTTCAGAACAAAATGTAATGTGATGGGTTTTATTTGTGCAGTCATTAGTGGCTGGGCTGTGACCATCAACTCCAGTCAACAACCGATTTTAGTTCGAGGCAGCTGCCTGGATTCAACGCTTTGACCTCTTAAGCCACCTGGCGGCCACCTCTTAAAGGGAATTATTTGTATAAGGCTATGCGGGGGCAGGGTCTGCAGCTTTGTAAGCAATTAAAATGAAGCCGACAACAAGTCAACTAATGCACCTTTGTGCATTGTGCAGATTTCCCATGGAGAGGCAATACGCCACTCCCGATTAGTGCGGTTGGCTACGTACGGTGCGAAAGGAGTTCAACATGCATACAAACAATTTAATCTTTACGGAAGCAACCCAAAAACACAAATAACTCTTACCTTTCAGCCATGTTAGCTTAGCCGTGGCCTCCATCACAAGCGATGCTCTTTTGGGGTTTCTTCACGCGAGGTGCAGCTCTCAAAACAAAGTAAACGAAACTATTTTTTATTTTACTAGGTAAGGTCCACTGAGCTATATAGGTCTTCTTCAGAAGCAACCTGGCCACAAATGATAGCTCAACAAAGTGGCTTATCATGTAGAACTTTCTAGCAGCCAAATACTCTAAAAGCATGTTTCTAGGTCTGGAGGAAAATACCAGAGGACCCAGACAAGAATCCACATGACCACGTGGAGAACATGCCAACTGCAGAAATATACGGGCGTCAGAGTCGAGATCGAACCTATGAACTCCTATATACCAGGCGACGAGTTAGTTAACTTTTCGCCACCGTGGTACGCGCTCGCTCACCGGCGGCCGTTTCGTTTTCGTTGCCAGCGACCTGGATGCGCCATTTGCCAAGTGGTCGACGGACCAGGTGTGCAACTGGCTTCACGAGCAGGGCCTGGGCATGTACGTGGGCATGGCGCGCCAGTGGGTCACCTCCGGGCAGACCATGCTCCGCGCCACCGCACACGACCTGGACAAGGTGAGCGCGCCCGCCGACTCGCGCGTCAAGAGTCGCACGTGGCGACGTAGGCGATCTGTCAGCGGCGTAACCTAATTGTAATTGTCGGAACTTTATTGTAATTGTATTATGGTCTAAAAATAGTCTGCCCGAGCTGATTTTACGCTACAGGGAATGTGTTGCTCGATATTGATTTTGTGTTTGTGCAATATTTTCGATTTCTCAAGTGACGCAGTTTTTGCGCTGCTTTCTATTCGCTTCATTGCTGTACTTTATTCGCTTTATCTTGCGTCACTTCGGTCACTCGTGCAAATTTAACTATCCTGTTCTCTTTGAGTTCTAATGTGGGTCGACATTTAAACTCGAATTTTGACAGAATCAAATTGGAATGGCAATATGCTCAGCTGAGATGTGCCAAGGTGATATTCGAGTGCACATAAATGGTCATCTGTGCAGCCCAGTTGCCGTCACAGCTAGTGTCCGTTCTGCAGGAGCTGGGCATCAAGCACTCGTTGCACAAGAAGAAGCTGCAGCTGGCCCTGCAGGCAATGGGCTCGGAGGAGGAGAACTCCAAGGGCGAACTCGACTACAACTGGGTCACGCGTGAGTCGCCCGCCCGTCGGCACGAGGAGGCACAGAGCCCTTTGAGGGGGGCAGCCAGCCCTTTGAGGGGGGCAGCCAGCGCTTGAGGGACGTGGCGGAGACTGGGCAGCAGACGTTTGCGTTGTTTTTGCCGTGGCCTGCTGCTAGAAAAGTCCGTTCTCCTATAACGCGGTAGTCGTTGCGTTCCTGAAGAGCCCCGCAATATAGAAAAATCGCATCATAAATAATATGTAATATAAGATAAGGCACAGTCAGTGATAACACATGAGGCATATTAAGGGGGTGAACAAAGAGTCGTGGGTAGCATGTAGAAGCATCCAGCAGCATCCCGCTTTGTGTGATGCTACGCCGAGGCAGCCGTACGACCGCTTATTCCTACTCGCGCGACGTAGTTCCGTTCACTCAGTCACATAATATCCAATTCGCATCCGAGTTATAAACAAAAATGTGTTCCCTAATGCATTCATCGCGGTATATCCAATATGAAAACACAAAGCCTTCTAGGAGAACAGACTATTCCACTGCACACCACGTGTTCTCGCAATTTACATGCAGGCCCATCACGCCGATGACAAAGTGGCTTTGTCGCTTGGTAATTGACTATTAACTGCACAGTAATTAATACCTATTCCAGAGGGGACAGTGCCTGGGTTAAGCTATTTTGAGGAAGGGCACTTGCCTGGGATAAACTATGGATTCTTCCAACTACTCAAACAGGAACATTTCACACGCCCTGGTGTGGCTCCTGCTTTCCATCATCTGGGGGACGTTGCTGCCATCTGGAATATTTCTCAGCTGTCCAGGAGAGGGCACCTTGGCAATGATTGGACCGCACCGCAAGAAGCGCACCCTCGTTGCGACAGCCTCGTGTCAGGTTGATTCATGGCGACGCTTGCGCTCCCCACTGGGTGGCAGCAGCGCAGAGGTTTTTTTTTCCCGTGGTGGCGATGGAGCGGCGGCTGTTTATGTTGTGGAGCAGTGGGCATAGCGAGAGTTCGATTCCCAGCCACGACCAACATCTGTGACCATTATCTGTACCGGTGTTGCGATTCGCCTGGGTCGACTCGGCCTTAAGTAAGTACCTGGTGCGTTGTGTGAACATAATAACTGGGGAGACAAAGGTGGCTGGGCATGGTGTTGGCCACGCCCCCTTCGTGAGCCTTGATGGCTTTAATCGGTACGACTGCACAGGTTTTCACGGTTGCCCTGTACAGCTCTCCGATGGATTTTCGGATCGTGCCGCTCGCTGTTCGGCGCGGTAGCTGCCGTTTCACTGCACGTGCTGGGAGCTGCTTCAGTTAAATTCCTGAAGAATGTCCCAACACGTGAAGTGAAACATTGGGCATTGTGCTGAACAATAATACGCAGTCCGTTGCTCGCGAACAGCACGAGCCCCGACTGTGTGAATAGCTCGGCGAGGGGGGATGTTTGTTTGATGTCTCCGTGCCCCTGCAGGGTGGCTGGATGACATCGGCTTGCCACAGTACAAGGACCAGTTTAACGAGGGGCGAGTGGACGGGCGCATGCTGCACTACCTGACGGTGGTAAGGGGTCCGTGCAGACAGCGGGGACCACGCACGCCTGCGTTCGACCTTCAATGGCTGTGCACCTACAAGACTGTGTTGGCTAAAACCATTTGGGAGTAATCTAAAAAGCCGTAGATAATAAAGGCATTGTGTATTAATGTTTACTAGACTGACTGTGATTGTGTACACTTTTTTGATAAAGGAATCCGAGAAGTTTGCTCCGGCTAACCAACTCTCAAGTCGGAATTGAAACTTTTTTACGAATATTTCTCGTCGTTGCTGGGATTTCCTTTTCTTTCCTTTACTCTAAATCTTTTATTTTTGTTCTTAACCTATGACGAAAGGTGACGTTTAGCCGTTCCATATTATGGATAGCTTAAATGCCACTGTGTGCTTGATTATGCATCAGCAACTTCTTCGTTTGACAGACAGTCTCAGCCCCCTTGAACTTGGAGAGGTTTATACAAACACAGGTAATTTCTAGAAAGGTCGTGGACGATGGCTGGCCTGGAGGTCATCGATTATGTACCAGATCTCTGTTGCTGTTCACTTTTCTTATTCTCTACATTCTTTCTCTCCGAATCTCGCTTGCCTGGCCACAGAGACTCTCAAGGTAATAGTTGCTTGCTTCTCCCACTTCCTGTATTTAATCGCCACGTGCAGCTCTTTGTCTGTGGTTGTTGTATTTGGATGTTTGAAGAAATAAATATCGACAGACCATACTTGGCAACGTATCACCGAAGATAAGCAGGTTTTAAGCCTGAATATTACTTGTGTGGGCGACCATCAAGTATCCGAGGCTGTCTTTGGCAGCTGCGGGGCTACAAGGTGGGCAGTAGAGGGCAGCGCAGCAACATTACTTGGCGTGTAATATGCTCCTTCGTGCTGCGCTCCCCGTGTTACACCAGCTGGCAGTGACCAGCGTGGTAACATGCGGTCAAATTACCCCCACGGTCCGCACAGAATGCGGAGACCGTCATCCAGCAGAGTGGACTGGCAAAAGGGCCGTACATGTACTTGCCAACATAAACTATGGAATGAAAGCGGAGTAAAACATCTGAGATTGTGGGGTTTTTACGCAAAATATTAAACGGAGGCACGATTCGTGCGTTTACATTTTTTTTTCGCTTGCTGATTTTCTCCCTCTGCAACCCGTCCCTCCCACCTCTCCACCACTGCCCGCACACGCGTCCACCCAGGACGACCTCCTGTCACTGAAGGTGACGAGCCTGCTCCACCACCTGAGCTACAAGCGCGCCATCCAGGTGCTGCGCATGAACAAGTTCCACCCCAACTGCCTGCGCCGACGGCCCTCCGACGAGGTCAGAGGTTAAACCCCCAAGGGGCCCTTTTGTTATTTCATCTGGAGTAATATTTAGCAGGTTGTGCGTTGGTACAGTGGTAGCCGCACCACGCGATGAGCTTTGTGACCGAGTTCGATTTCCGGCCACGGCTAACGTCGTTGGCCGTGAACAGTGCGGTGAATAACGATCAAACATCCGTCCTGCCCGCCATGGCATAGAGGAGAAGCCTTCATCCAGCGGTGAATTGATAGAGGCTGTAAGGAGTGTGTGTGTGTATCTAAATACCGCAGTGATAGCCAATGGAGGGAATGCGTCTGAGAGCACGTCCACCACAGAGACGGAGCAATTAGATCGGTGCGTGCGCAGATGCTACGTGGACTGAGAGATAGTGACGGAGTGAGGAGGATATCATCTAGCAGTGGATTGACAATGGCTGATGATAAACAACCACGGAAAGCTTTGCAGCTGGCAGGGTTCAAAGCAGATGGCCTCCATTGTATCATTGTGGTTCTTGTGTTTTAATGTTGCTGCATTATAATGAGAGCATTCTCTTTGTGATTAGTAACTCGGGTGAAGGTTGTTTTCATCAATATCATTGGGTTATTGTTCAATTCGGGTATTCATTTGTTTACTAATACAGCAATTGTGGATTATACATAATTATTGTTATTGTTAAGTCTCACGTGGACCTCCATGTTTGTCGTTTACTCGCGTGGGTGTGTGCGTGCGAGCAGGGGAACGTGACGCCTGCCGAGGTGACGCAGTGGACGAACCACCGTGTGATGGAGTGGCTCCGCTCGGCCGACCTGGCAGAGTACGCGCCCAACCTGCGTGGCAGCGGCGTGCACGGCGGGCTGCTGGTAAGCCGAGTAGCACCAGTGTGGTGCTAGCTCTGCACCAGCGCTGCGCCGGCGCGGCATTCGTGCGGCGCCGGCGTGGCACCATTGCTGCGCTGGCGCTGCTCCAGCGCTGCTCCAGCGCGCCCGTTGCGCGTTCCACCCGTACAGCCATGTCCGTTTACGCGTCAGCACAATGATCACCCCCTACATCTGTTAACGGTTTCTATAACTTCATTTGCGATTCTACTCGACGAGTCGAAAGCGTCATTTGTGCGAGCTGACCAACTCTACAGGGAAATTATTACTTCACATTGATTTGTGTTTTGTGACAATATTTTGACTTCTCACATTACACAGTTATTGTTTTTCTCTCTCTGATTTCTATTTCCTTCATCGTTGTACTTTTTTTCATTGTTTTGCGTTCGTCATTTTACAAAACCAATGTCGCTCTTTACAATACATCAATCCTGGTTTCTTAAGTTCTCACCTGGTTCATAATAAAGCAATTGTAACATGAGTGATATTTCAGGGACATCAATGTCCATGACTGAGGCACTGAAAATAAATTATTTAACAGGTACTATTGACCACAATAAACTTGAAACATTTGAGCGGTTAGCACGTGCGTGTATAAAAATATGCGATATGTACGTGCTTATATATGAATAAGCGGAAGACCTAAAGTCAGCTGGTGGTGATGATGATGAGACTGTAACAGCAAAATTTTGCAGTTAGGTGTTGACTGTTGACTGCTTGCAGGGTAGAGCAGATGGTAGGAAGCTATGGCGTAAACATCATCGACCGTGAGGACTTCTTCATGTAGATAAATACAGACAAAGAGCGAATAAGAGTTGGAGAATGCACTTTACACCTTGGTGCTTGATAAAAATAAAATGTTAACCATGTTTCCTCATGACCGCTTTTTCAATTAGCATAGTAATAGTTGCTATAGATGAAGAACAGTACGATGAGCATCCGAGTGGGAGTGGCGGCATAGTGGTTAGTATGCCGCGATATGAACACAGCTACTCCCGCACCTCCGATTAGCACAGTGGGCTACATACGGTGCGAAAGAAGTTCAACATACACATATACTGTTTAACACGTAGGCTTTCGCGACCAATATTGTTCATAATCAACGATTTTTGGGTTTAGATCGCGTTATTTATAAATGTGTCGTAACCCTCCACCACCCGACACGGCCAATCAGTAAAAAAAAAAGTGTCACGTTGACAAAAGACAAATAGTTCACTGCTTTAGCCCACCGGTGTGTTGAAGCGTGAAACCACAACATTTACAATTTGAGTACGACGTTTCGCTGGTAATTGCATCCAGCATCATCGGGCAATTCGGTGGGCTAAAGCAGTGAACTATTTGTCTTTTGTCAACGTGACACTTTTTTTTTTACTGATTGGCCGTGTCGGGTGGTGGAGGGTTACGACACATTTATAAATAACGCGATCTAAACCCAAAAATCGTTGATTATGAATACACATATACTTCCGCGTACATTTAGAAATTCAGAACTCCACAACCACCCGGCGCATGCGAGCCTAGAGAATGGACTGTAATGTCTCGTGGCTCTCGGCCTGTTGAGGATTTTTGCGCGTGGCTGCTCGTGTCGGGAGGTTTTTGACTACCGCCGGTCGATAAGGATATTCGAGGGATCTTCGCGTGCCACGTGCCTCAATAGGTACTGGAGCCACGTTTCACGGTGGAGACCCTGGCCCTGCTGCTCAACATCCCGCCCAACAAGACGCTTCTACGACGCCACTTGGCCACGCACTTCGACCTCCTGGTCGGACCCGACTCTCGCCGCCATAAGCAGGAGGCGCTTGAGGTGCCCAACCACATACCGCTGACCACCACGGCCAAGGTGAAGGTGAGCCGTCGTTATTGTCCATGCCATCGTAATGCATCAGCTCCTACGGTGGTGGTCTTTGATGACTTGTGGTGTAAGACCGGTGACGTAATATAGTACAGCGACAGACGTGGGCAAGAAGGAAGAAAGAAGGAAGGAAGGGTGTGTGAAAGGACAGAGATTAAAATGCTGAGATAATCATATATTTTGTATTTATATGGCACTTATATGTATCAGCGACTCAAAGCGCTGCGGAGATTCTGGTGCGGGGCAGAAGGGGTAGGGGACCTTATGGTAAGATGGGAGGATGTGGTGAAGATATAAGGACAGTGGATGAGACGGGAGAAGAGACGGAACAGAAGCAGATGGAAAAATCTTTGTATAGAACAGGGGTCGGCAACCAAAATAACAAGAAGAGCCATTTCTTTCCAATTCGGTACAAAATTCAGTATTTCAAGAGCCGCAATGCATCTATGTACATACTGTACATACGTACATATCGTCAAGAAGCAGCCCGCAAAGAGCCGCATGCGGCTCCGGAGCCGTAGGTTGCCGACCCCTGGTATAGAAGAAGAACATCTCTAGTTTAGGCAACTGGGCGATCGCCAACGCACGTGTTTACTACACCTTGTACGTCTCGCCCTGTTATCCATGCCAGCCCAAGAAGCTTCCTCTGGGGATCTCGGGATTCGGCTCTCTGAGGCGACGGAAGCAAGAGGACGCAGAGGACTACGTGTGCCCCATGGAGCTCTGCCGGCCCGGTGGCCTGGCCTCCCAGCCAGGCTTCTCCGCCGCCTCCAGTTACCGGATGCAGGCCGGCGGCGGCGGGCGGTCCGGCTTCCAGGACGACGATGACCTCGACCGGCTGGAGCAGGTCGGCACGATAGCTTGAGACGACGACCCCTTGTCCCCTGTGTTTTACTCCGTTGAGCGTCGTCGCTGCCAGCCTTTCCCGAACGGCGGTTCTCGTGACTTTCCCCACTGCGCCTTTCCAGGATTATGGAAATCTGCGTCACGAGGGCCGGAGTTTGAGAAGTGTTGTCCTGTATATTTAATATTTATAGTAAAAGTGCAAAGAACATAAGAATAGATCATCCCCATTACATTTTCATCTCATAAGTTTGTTTAAGAAACCTATAAATGGGTAATTTTAGAACTTTCGTGACTGCAGGAATTATTATTTGTTTCTTTCGGTTAAGTCACGTCTAAAGATAAAATAATAAATTAAATTAAATAATAGAATACGACGTTTCGATTGCAACACAAGCAATCATCATCAGGTATAATGAAATAGCGACATAAAATCTAACCAGAAAACTATAGACAGACATATTAGCAGACAGATATCACCAAGATACATAGCGAGAGCAACACAGGTAACAGAGAGGGGTGATCGTCTCTGTGTGGTGGCCTTAAATAGACAGAGGGGGGGGCGGAGGCAGAGAGAGGGAGGAGGGTTAGAGAAAAAATTAGCATATCAATGAGTGGTCAACAGACGTGGTGCTGCGAATGCGATGGCACGGCAAGCAAGCCTGAAAATCAGGAGAAGGACACACTAAAATTAAATAACCTAGTAAAATATCGAAATGTAATGTAATACAACACAGAGGGTCGGTCAACACACAATTAACGCATAGCCTGGTTGATTACGTATTTCAAAGATTGCTAAGTTAGAATTTAAGTGTGAACAATCTAAAGAGAGGACACAGGCAGAGAAAACAAGTCGCCAGAGAGAGAGAAAAAAGATAAGCTTAAAACTTCCCCGTAGAAGTGGTTCAATCTTAATTTTAGAACTTTCGTGACTGCAGGAAGTTTTAAGCTTATCTTTTTTCTCTCTCTCTGGCGACTTGTTTTCTCTGCCTGTGTCCTCTCTTTAGATTGTTCACACTTAAATTCTAACTTAGCAATCTTTGAAATACGTAATCAACCAGGCTATGCGTTAATTGTGTGTTGACCGACCCTCTGTGTTGTATTACATTACATTTCGATATTTTACTAGGTTATTTAATTTTAGTGTGTCCTTCTCCTGATTTTCAGGCTTGCTTGCCGTGCCATCGCATTCGCAGCACCACGTCTGTTGACCACTCATTGATATGCTAATTTTTTCTCTAACCCTCCTCCCTCTCTCTGCCTCCGCCCCCCCCTCTGTCTATTTAAGGCCACCACACAGAGACGATCACCCCTCTCTGTTACCTGTGTTGCTCTCGCTATGTATCTTGGTGATATCTGTCTGCTAATATGTCTGTCTATAGTTTTCTGGTTAGATTTTATGTCGCTATTTCATTATACCTGATGATGATTGCTTGTGTTGCAATCGAAACGTCGTATTCTATTATTTAATTTAATTTATTATTTTATCTTTAGACGTGACTTAACCGAAAGAAACAAATAATAACTATAAATGGGTTTCATGAACTGTACAAATGTTTCTGTTCTTTAATAATCACAATTTGGTTTTGACAAAGCCTCTACCGCAGCACCCTCACTTTGAAGTTTGCTGTCGTTGGCGTGGGATGTTGCGGTGTCCTGGGATGGTGCCGATTTTTTCATCCCTGCATGTGCGCACGGCTGTGTGTGTGGTGGCTGTGGTGCTCCCTAGCAGATGGAGGACTCTGAGGGCACCGTGCGCCAGATCGGAGCCTTCTCAGAGGGCATCAACAATCTGACGGTGGGCTTTTATATTGCACAAGTACAGTTCAATCTTGATCACCCACGGTCGGATTATCCGGGTTGCGGATTTACCTAGCGTGCCAATAAATTTATATTTGTTTAAACCGAGTAGATTTTCTCGGTTGTATTGCTGTGTCTCTGGGTCGTGCCGCGCGTTGCTTGGCACTATGTCCAACGTTTCGCTCCATACGCTGGGAGCTTCTGAAGGATGATTTTTTTTCCCTCGAGAAGCGTTTCTTTCAAAGAAGCTCACAGCCCGTGTTGCGAAACGTTGAACATCGTATCAGATGCACACGCGGTACAACCAGAAAACACATTGGAGAGTCATAGTATCTCCACGTGTGCCACGGTACTCAAACGACTACTGGCACGTCGCCAAGTAAACGGATTACTTAAAGATAACAATATAAAACACGCCATATGTATGTCTTCACACCCATTCGATGTCACAAATTAACTCAACGAATTTGTCAAGAATATTCTGTGTAGGCAGGCAATCGATATGTTTTTAAGCCTGATTTACATGTGTTTCGCAATATCTGTGATTTTGCTTCATCTGGGTCACCCCTTTTCCCCACCATTGCCCCGGATAATAATCCAGAGTTGACTGTAGATATCGTTTTAACGTTGGAAGTGATCAAAACAAACATTTAGACACAGCATACAACTAATTAGTAAAGCAATGTATTTGGAGCCTTGAACATCATTATTACGTTTAATTTCCTTGGAAAACTGAATCTAATACCGTTACACATGGGTGCGGTGATGCAATTATACGATGAAAAGAGGGCTATTTCACAGATCCGCAGGTATACGTAAACATTACGTGCGACGAGAGAGTGCAACGTGCACGGCATGGCCTTGCCCTTTGCGAGCATTGTGACTGGACTGTGTTCTATTTCCGCTACAGAGCATGCTGTCGGACGATGACATGTTCATGGAGTACGCGTCAACGTCACCCAACGCTCCACACCTGGACAACGAATAATAGCGACACGTTCGTTTTGGAGAGTGATGGGTGTTGGGGAGAGGGGCAATGTTTGATTAATT
Source organism: Lampetra planeri (assembly GCF_965212315.1). NCBI lineage: Eukaryota > Metazoa > Chordata > Hyperoartia > Petromyzontiformes > Petromyzontidae > Lampetra > Lampetra planeri. The sequence goes on from NC_136114.1 coordinate 15,329,110, forward strand.
CATTCAATCAGTGGCTGGGTTTTCTTTACCGGGCGCGTGGGCAATGATTTTAGGAGCCAGACGGAGTGTGATCGCGATGCGTTTCTGAAGCAGCAGTGCCCTGTGTGCGCAGAGATAGAAATAGCTCTGCTGCTGGGGGGCGGGGATCTGCTGTGCGAGCGTGGTGTGGGGGTGCTGCTGCTGCTCTGCATTGTGTCTCAGGTGCAACTCGTTACTGATGAACCACCCACCTCCTTCCCCCTCCTCCACCGTGTTGATGCAATCGTAACGTCGAATGTTAGGGCCACGATAACAACCCATGAATTACCGAAGAGAGAAAAAAACACTTGGCCCACGCTTGCAGCAGGGAGTGAGTTGATTTTTTTTTTCCTCCAGCTCTGGCATGAATTAATACTCGTTAAGTTTACACTACACAGCCAAACCTGACTGCGGTTGCCGCTTGCGAAGGGATTGTTTTTAATTGCAATTTTATCGCGTAACGGTGTCGGTGCGCCCTGACTGCTCGTCGCGCTCCGTGCACATCGTCGCCTGGCCACTCATCCTCACTGCTTTGAGACGATTGCGAGGGGTGGTCGAGGCTTGGTCACGCGAGTGCTCAGACCTTACGGCAATGGAGTTGACCTCTGCGTGATGAGGGCAGCGATGGTGAGGGTGGACGCTGGGGTTCTGTCGTCTATTGGTGGGGGGTCACCTTCGGAGCAACGTTTCCAGTTTAGGCGCTGGGTCTTAAAATGGTTAAGGAAACAATTAAATTATACTATTAAACATCCTTTCAGCGACCAACCATGTAAGCACCTCCATATTATCAAAGTTTATATTCTGTACAATAAGCTGTCATTATTGGTAGAGTAATTTACAGTAGATTGCTAAGATATATAAAATCATGTATCCACAAAGATCATATTTTGTGAGTAACCTTGTCAGCCAGGAAAGACAGTGTTACACGTAATATTTCCTTTTTTAAATGTAACTTAAGGGGAGTTCAATGTGTTGTACGTAGCTTGACATTGATGGTACCAAACTCAACAAGTGACTGCTTCTAAGGCCATTTTTGCAGCCTTACAACTTGATATTTTTTTTAATCACTGCAAATATAGTATTTTATTCATCTGCTTTCTGTGGCGTTCTTTTATGCAATATGAAAATATATACTTGTATACAGTTTATTTAAGTGCTTAAAAAGAGATATCTGTGTAACCTTCGCAAATGTACCTAGGTGAGCTTCGTGTCTCTTACAGACCACAACGGAATGAGTTGTGAAGCTTACATAGTTTAACAGTTTAAAACCTGACATTTCAAAAGTAAAAAATAGAGGCCAACGATTATCTATATATGTACAGAAAACACGGGGTGCAATTGTGACACTCTGAACTGTGATTCTCTGTAAAAAAAAAATTCCGAGACAAGTATTTGTCATTATGGTTTAATACGTAATGATATCAGCAGGTACAGAGACCACGTGCCGAACGACGTGGGTTGGCGCAATGTCGGCAAGTGTAGTAACGCGACATTTCTCATCAAAACGTTTGCTTCTGTACGGTTTTTGTAAGACTACCTGGGAACGCAGCAGTCAAATAAGCGTCTGTGTTTCTGTGATCGCTTTTATTTTCGCCCTGATGTTTACGCGCGCGCGCAGCTCGGCACCATGTCCCCTGGGGGTGTTGACAAACTGAAGAGTGAAAACAATTTTCATATTTGCGAGCACTGCCATGTGTGAACATCACTGGGAAATCTGTCCACATTAGCAGCGATGCTTTGCTGTTCATCTCAAGTGTACGGCAAAACACGCACGCTTGCCTACATCTGTAAAGACACGTTATGTTGACTGCAGTGCAGCGGTTAAACACTCCACTCGGCCCACAGTTTTTCGTTTTTCTGTTATGCTATAATTGTGTGGCTCCACGTGTGTGTACTCTCTGCCATGCACGATAGAGTGCCAAGTTGCTGTTTTTGTACGCACACAACACACGGTGAAATCATGAGAATCTTCTGTAGCCCCGGCGAAAATTATAGGTTAGGAATAGCATTTTTTATATATTTAATCGTGCTCTGCTTCTAAGTTTCGTATTCATGTAAGCCATATTCCCAGATATCCTGATGCAATCTTGCTACCAAATAGCATTTTAAAACAGACACAGGATGCATTGACTTGGATGCCCCTGCACTCTCATGTTTTAATGGTGTCCACCTTTTCAAGAGGACGTTTTAAAAAGGACAATTGACTCTGAATGGATTTCACAGGGACATTTGACGCTTGCACATTTGTCTGGCTAATAAATTATGCGTTTGGTTTGTCATATCCGGTAATGGAAGAGTTGACGTTGTGGTCAAAAGGTGGGAATTGCACAGTGGTCATGAGCTATCCCGGCAGTGCGGCTGTAGCCAAGGCCCTTGAGTCCACTGTGCTCAGAGGTGCCGTCTGCTGATGTGTAAACCATCAAGCCAGCTGCGATGGTCACGCGTGTATGCACCTTGTAGCTAATTATGGAGAGACAAACGAAAAAAAATCTATGCAAATTTAACTTTTAAATTAAATGGCTAGGAACGGAATTGCGCAGTGACAGCAGTTGAGTAGAACAAGCGGTTTTACAGTTTTGTGCAAATGCACGCGTGGGCACTGTGCTGTGACATCCCCCTCCGAATATCAACAAATATAAACGACACGAGATTACTTAATGCAGCTAACCAGTAGTCCGTGGGCCAGAGCGGAAATTGGTACCATCTAATTGAGCAAAACTTTAGTCGTATCGATTTGTTTGGATGGCCACTAAGAGTGGATGCGTTGATAACCCCACTCATTTCAAATGGTTATCACGTAATTCGCTGAGTGGCTGCATTCATTTCATGAACCGCTGAAGTGATACCTCCTCAGGTGGGACCGACGGGTTCAATATCTGGTCTGAGCACATGGACTACAGTAGGCCGAGGAGATTGGTACATTTCTTGTTATTTTTTACATTGTATGCAGACGCACCTGTTCACATTTTTACTTTAATTTCACATCTGTAATGCATATATATCGTGGAAGCGACGCGGTGGAGAAGTGGCACACCCATTGTGTGTACTGTGCTGCGAGCCTGGCGACCTAAGTTCCATTCCCAGCAATGTCTCACATCGGTGGAGATTGATATCTGAACTGATCCTGGGCTTGCTCCCTTCACCAACTGGCACTGACCAGCATGGTGAAGTATGGTCAAACAACTGACAACAGCATGGGGAGGCCATCCCGCAGTCGATTGACAATGAACTTGTAAATTACAATTTTGATTTGCATTTTAAGAACGTGCATAAAATGTCACTACATTTTATAGCCAACCTTAACACAGGAGAGAAACGTTTATCCCTGTCATTGTAATTGAAAGTGGCAGGCCCCAGTCTGAATGACACCTGCGTAAATTCCCATTTGTTATAATTTTCTAAAATTGGCAACTGTGGTGCCATCTATTTGTCCCCTTTTTTTAAAAGGCGTCAGCCCTCATTTGGATCTCCGCTTGTCAACTCGTTGAAAAATTTGCAAGTTGGTGCTTGCATGCGCGTCTGTGCCAGTCTTTATACACATGTATTTATTTTTATTCAAAACTGTCACGTTGCTTATTCGCGACGTGCTGTATGTCTTGTATTCTCAAGATGGAGGGTGGTTTTTATTCACTCTCTCACATATACACTTTTAACCATTTCAATAAATACAATCTATATTTCTTACCCAACATGCTGAGTTTTATGTTGAGCCAGAATTGTTTTCTCTTGTTACGGAAATTGCTGCAATCTAGCTGTCGGTGTGATTATCCAAATTGTTTGTGTTTCATTCCACCAGCAAATTATAGTGCCGAGAACTCTGTTTGATTCAACGCGTCAAGCCCACATCACGGGGAAGTGACTCCCAACATTCGGGGCCCTCCGCAGAATGTCTAATGAGCTCGTGTTTGGGTGCAAGAGTGGCACAATGTAGCCCCCTGCATCGCTGGCGTTGCACGACAGAATGTCGTTCAAAGGCTTCTCCACATGGAGCCCTGGGAACACTATCAGCTTGTGACCTCGTGACCTGTACCCTCAGTAACTTTACTATCGTGTCAACCCATCTGCGTCTCGTGTTTCCAAGTGCCCTGCCACAAAGTAGCCACAAACAACAAATTATTCTGTATAAATCGAGTCCAAACTCATGAATAAGACAGCCATGCAACATCTTGACCCAGCAAAAAAGACCGTCATATACCTTGCTCCCCTTCAAAGGTTAAAGTATGATTTGTATGTTTCACATATCAGCTGCTGCACGTCATTGTGCCCGACCGCTGATGACATTTTCGTGACAGATTGCATGTTTAGCCCGTCCGCTTGACAGAAGGCAGGATTGGGTGTTTGGACAAACGTGCTTGTATTGTTAAGTCCTTGCTATCCACAATGCCATATCGTCTTTCGCAGTGTTGAGGCGCCCCTAGTGGCAGGCAGTGCATTGAGATTTCGATAGAGGCGCAGGAGGTCAGGCAGGAGACGCCAGAGGGGGCGAAGAGGAACAAGCAGGATTGGGGTAGAGTACACTCGCCAACCAAACACGGCATCTAACCCTAACTCGTCAACCAGCCACTAGCTCCAGCCCTCCCACTCACTACTAGTTTAACCATCATAACTAATCATTCCAGTCACTAGTACTCGCCTTATCCAAAACCCCAACCGACTAACCAATCAGCTGGTAGTAAAGCCCCCATTAACCGAAACCCCCTACCTCTAACCAAGCGGCACTTGGTTAGGACCCATTTCCACTTTTTGTGTTCGCTTCTCGGTGTTGATGTCGGTTTGTTTCGCCTCTTTCCGCTCTGTACGGACATCCTCACCTTCCCTGTCACGCCTCGCCGCCTGATGAGCTCTCTCAGGATGTGCCCTGGTCACCTGTCACCTGCCATGGGTTCCCTTTCCTTCAACGCTTCCACCTGACTCTCCGTGAAAGAATAAAGGGCGCTCCTCATGAACAACACATGGCCTGCGTAGGTGTGTAACTTTAAACGCAGACAGGTCAGATAGTTGGGTGTCAAGTACAAAACCGGGTGAGTTGTCAAATGAGTTCGCATTGTTTGTCTACGACTAGAGGTGCTTGCAAGTGTGGTGTGCAAGTGTGGTGTGCAGGTGCGGAGCAGGTGCGGTGTGACCCAATAATTACCTCGGATTTCAAACACAACGAGAGCCACCTTCCCAGCGATTGAGCGATGAAATTTGCCACGTGTGCAGGTGCTAGGTGTGTTGACCATCGCAAGGCCATGCGAGATGGCGATGGCTTGGAGAGTCCATTTAGGAGTGGATTGGTCATGGCTGTTGATGATGTTGTGCTGCTGCAAAGCATTACGGGTAAAATTATAAGATCATTCTCTGTCTAAAAAAAGTTATTCAGGTCCATCAGCCTATGGGCCTTCCGGACTTGTTTCACGGCATTTACTGAAGCAGGCAAATTCTAAACAGGTTCGACCATCTCGGTTCAATAAACCGGCCTGACTCCGAATTTTACTGATGAGACCCAAAAGGTTGAAACCGCTGCAAAAGGAGTAGAATAGCCCTGGCTACTCCGTGGTGGTGATCACACAATGGTCTTAGTTCGAATTTAGGTCACACCGGTGTGTTTGAAGAGTGAATCGGACTGAAATGTAAATGTTGTGGATTCGCTCTTCAAACACACCGGTGGGCTAAAGAAGTAACGAATTGGCGTCTTGTTAACGTGACACATGTCTTATTGATTGGCCGTGTCGGGTGGTGAAGGGTTGCGACACATTTATACTAACGTGATCTCACCCAACAACCTTTATTATGGACGTATGGCGTGAACCTGAATTTACCCGGCAAGGACACACTGACACAATCAGTCTTTAATGAGATGGGAACTGCCGTACAGAGTACTGAACACAAACGTCACGTGTTATATTGACGTGTAAACATTGAAAGGATCTTACGTTCACTCTTGTGTCCAGGATGTTTGTGGGAATGTGTAACGCGGTCCAATATTGTGTTAGCCATTACCGTCCCTGGTAGCGAAGGGGATTTCCTGAATGTAGAGAATGTATCCTGATTGAGCCGGCCCGGTGCATTGTAGCAAGGGTTGCCGGTTCACCTGGGGGTTCGTGAGATATATCCCGCTGGCCTGCGAGGCGGCCAGGTAGGTGGCAGTGCGGTAGGTGGGTTCCTCGCCCCGTCTGTTTTGGCCCCTTCTCTGCCTGGTTGATGTTCACCGGATGCTCCGATATCCTCCCGCACTGTGCGAAACCAGGCGGTTTGTATTCACGGAACTGGCCAAGCGTGCCGATGTAGCAGCGGAATCCTCCTGATAAAGTGTTGAGACTCAACGAGGTCACTGCTCGGCCCCCCCCGCGGCAGAGTAGCCGCGGGGGGGGGGGGCATGCAGGCATCCTGCCCGCTGGCAGAGCTTTGCATAATGAGGCCCTTCGGGGGGGCAATTAGCGCACACGGCTGCAGGGAACCCCCAGTGTGAGACTGTAACTTTGTGGGGGGGGGGGGGCTGTGAGAATGCCGAGGGGGTGGTGGGTAAACGGCAACCCCGGCGTGAATGCGCCGCGTGTCAACGTCTCCGTGACTCACACGTGTCCATTAGAAGCCCAGCGGGCCACCTCGCTGGGGTAAAGAGTTACCAATTACATGGCCGCTCTGCAGGGCGGTCCGCGGGGAGGGGGTCCAGGAGGAGGAGGTCGAAGAATCGACGGGGACAAGAGGAGACTGCAGAGTGCGTGTCCAGCAGTGGTGGAGAGGGATACGGTGGATTTTGGCCCCCATTATCAATTTCCCACCCACACCTTCAAAACACGGCGCCTGAGCCATTCCGGTCCGTGGACCCCGGTGCAGTTGCACCGCCTGCACACTCGGCAGCGACACCGTTGGGACAGGGTGAAGATGAAGGTGTGGAGGGAGAACGGGGAGTGGGAGAGCCAGGAGAGTTGGCAGAGACCGAGAGCGTTGGGAGAGACAGGACGGGTTGACCGGGACAGATAGTTGCAATAGACAAGACATTGATAGTATGGAGATTCTAGGAGATACAGAGGGCTGGGGAGATACAGGAGAATTCTTGGAGAGTTGGGGAGATACGGGGAGAGTTGTGTGGAGAGTCTGGCATCGTTTCGGAGAGTGGGAGAGTTGTGGAGAGTCTGTGAGAGTTGTGGAGAGGCTGGGAGAGTCTGGAAGAGTTGTGGAGAGTGGGAGGTTTGTGGAGAGTAGGAGAGGCTGGGAGAGGCTGGAAGAGTTGTGGAGAGTCTTGGAGAGTCTTGGAGAGTCTTGGATAATCTGGGAGAGTCTGGGAGAGTCTTGGAGAGTCTAATAGAGTCTTGGATAATCTGGGAGAGTCTGGGAGAGTCTTGGAGAGTCTAATAGAGTCTTGGAGAGTCTTGGATAATCTGAGAGAGTCTGGGAGAGTCTGGAAGAGTGGTAGAGAGGCTGGGAGAGTCTTGGAGAGTCTAATAGAGTATTGGATAATCTAGGAGAGTCTCGGAGAGTCTAATAGAGTCTTGGAGAGTCTTGGATCATCTAGGAGAGTCTAAGAGAGTCAGAGAGTTGTGGGGAGTCTGGGGGAGTTGTGGGGAGTCTGGGGGAGTTGTGTGGAGTGTGAGAGTTGTGGAGAGTCTTGGAGAGTCTTGGATAATCTGGGAGAGTCTGGGAGAGTCTTGGAGAGTCTAATAGAGTCTTGGAGAGTCTTGGATAATCTGGGAGAGTCTGGGAGAGTCTAATAGAGTATTGGAGAGTCTTGGATAATCTGGGAGAGTCTGGGAGAGTCTGGAAGAGTGGTAGAGAGGCTGGGAGAGTCTTGGAGAGTCTAATAGAGTCTTGGATAATCTAGGAGAGTCTTGGAGAGTCTAGGATAATCTAGGAGAGTCTAAGAGAGTCAGAGAGAGTTGTGGGGAGTCTGGGGGAGTCTGGGGGAGTTGTGTGGAGTGTGAGAGTTGTGGAGAGTCAGAGAGTCTGAGAGAGTCAGTGAGAGTTGTAGAGAGTTGTGTGGAGTCTGTGAGAGTCTGAGAGTTGTGTGGAGTCTGTGAGTCGTCCCCGCTGCCCGCCAGGGGGCGCTGTGGCTCTCTCCGCGCCGCGGGTGCAGCCGAGTTGGGTGACGTTGATGGCGGCGGCGTCGGCGGTGGGGGCAGCAGCCGGAGAGAGCGCGCGGTTGTGTGCGAGTCTCGGGCGACGGGGCTGGATTCCCAGCCTCAGCTCGGCCACTCCGGTGCAGGAGGACGACGACGACGAGGAGGTAGTGGTGGTTGACGAGGTGCGAGCACGTGGAGGACAACGACGTGAAGGAGGAGGAGGAGAAAGGAGGAGTGAGACGGAGGAGGCCGCGGCCTCGAGCCCCGGAGTGTCGGAGCGGCCATGGACGACGTGGTGCTGGTCAGCGTGACCGGGGCGAACGGAGAAATCGCCGTGCCCGTCCTCGTCGGCGCCGAGCACATCCACGACCACCACCACCACAGCAGCAGCAGCAACCACCTCAACCAGCACCCGCAGCTGCGGCTTCTCCTCCACTCGCAGCACGAGCAGGAGGCGGGAGACGGCGGCGGCGGCGGCCAGGGCGACGCGGGGCCGCGAGGAGGAGGAGATGACAAAGGCCGCGCCTCGCCCCCGGACCAGGCCGCATTGTCGGCGGGCCCCGCTTTGACGCCGGACCCCGCGGGCTCCCACACAAAGGCGGCCTCCGAGGCGGCCGGGCCCGCGGGGCCTGAACACGACGACGCGGAGAAAGCGTCTGACGGTGACAACATCGTCAACAATAACAACAGCAGCAAGGAGGAGGAGGACGGCAGGAACAGCAGCAGCAGCAACAAAGAGGAGGCCGTGCCCGGCGAGGAGGTTGCACCTCCACCACCACCTCCTCCACCTCCTCCTCTCAATCTCCTGGAGTCTTGCGCTGCCTGTGGCCAGGCCCTGCAGAGGCGGGAGCCCAAGCTGCTGCCATGCCTCCACTCCCTGTGTGCCGTGTGCGTGCCACCGCCGCAGCCGCATATCCCCGTTCCTATGGCGGGGCCGGTCATGAATGGACAGCCTCACCAGCAGCCCCACCACCAGCAGCAGCATCCGCAGCAGCACCCACAACAGCATCCACAGCACCATCAGCAGCAGCAGCATCATCAGCAGCAACAGCAGCAGCCACCTTCGCCTGTGGGGCCCATGTCAGTGCAAGGTGTGTGGGGTCGTGTCAGTGGGGGTCGCATTGGAGGTGATGGTGGTGGACGTGATGGTAGTGGGAGGTGGTGATGGTAATGGTGGAGGTGATGGTAGTGGTGGTGGACGTGATGGTAGTGGGAGGTGGTGATGGTAGTGGTGGAGGTGATGGTAGTGGTGGTGGTGGACGTGATGGTAATGGTGGAGGTGATGGTAATGGTGAAGGTGTTTGTTGTGGTGACATGGTATTTGCACCTGGACGGCAAATGTGTTTGTGTTTACAGGTGTGTGTGTGTGGTGTGTTTGTGTTGAGATGTTTCGATTGTCCATGTTGAGCTGTGCATGTGTTTAGGTTGCTATATTCAAGTGTGCTTGGCGTGGGGTACTGTATATGTAAAGTATGTTCACATTGGTTTACGTTTTCGGTGTGCAGATGTACAGTGCGTGCAGGTGGGTGTAGGTGTGTATGGTGCACTGTGCACGTGTTGTATGCGAATGATTCTCGTGTGATGATTATTTACACAAGAAAGCCACACTTAGTCCAATTACCTTTTTCAGCATGCTCCTTGCATCTTTTTTATATTCGGATAATTTAAGCCAGTTAAAATGTTTGGTGTGCATTGCGTTGCGTGTGTGTGATGGTGTTTTCGTCGGTGTACTTTGTGTGTATTTGTCTTTGTGTGCACGAGGTGTTGACTTGCCAGCAAGCGAGCCTTCCACACTTCACTTGACATCCACAGTGTGCACCTAGCCTGGCACAAGCCCCATGGTAACCTCACCGCCACTTGGTGGTGAACAGCACCTGTGCTTGTTCTGGTGTGCAAGTACAAATTGTGTGTACTGTGTCCAGGTGTGTCTATGTATCCAGGTGTGTGTGTGTGTGTGTGATTATGTGAATGGTGTAAGTGTGCACAGGTGTGTGTGCGTGACGTGTATGTTCAGGTGGTTAAGTATGATGTGTGTGTCCAGGGAGATGTGTGTGTGTGTGTGCACCTTTCTTGACTATGCTTGCACTGCACTTAACATATGTGTCTTGGTATTGCGCAATAACCCACGCGTACACATGGCCAGGTGAGGCCAGGTAAACACAGGTGAGTGTGCTGCAGGGCTCGCTGGGCTTGTGGCTGCAGGTGATTGTGCTGCAAGGAATTATCGCCAAATCCTCATTCTCCGATCTCTAAGCGGGAAATCCTCTCAGAGTCCATATACTTATCAGGAGGGCATTGTGGTGGAATTTGTGTTAGTTTCTTTATTGAGTCTTTGCGTATGAATGTGAGCATGTGATAGGGTTTACAGAGGCAGGTGAACAAATTGCATAGGTGAGCGTGTGGCAGGTAAACCAGTCTGTAAGAGAGCATTTCGCAGGTCGTTTCGATGCAGGTGATGACCCAAAATGCTTCTGCCAGACCTCTCACCAGCGCCCGTGAAGGCGGCCACATCACCCCATTCCCTGCACTGCCTCCCAATTCAATCCTCGGTGCAATTTAAAGATCGCACTCACTGATGTCTTCAAGATCCTCTATGGACTCGTCCATGCCTATCGCTTGTCTCTCTCATCTCACTCTCCTCCCCTCCATGCACTCACCTATCTCTCTCCTCCCATTTCACTCCCCTCCCTCTCCCCTCCCTCTCCCCTCCCTCTCCCCTCATCTCACTCTACTCCTCTCCATGCACTCTTCTACTTCTCCCCTCTCATCTCCGGTTCATCAACCAAGGCTTTAATTTCAATGCCTCCAATTTCAATGCCTCCAGTTGTCCCTTCATTGGGAGGTCGCTCATTCTTCCCTGCTCCCGCTATTGCCAGGAACTCCCTTCCATAATTCATCTGTGCAGTTGATTCCCTGCCCCTGTTTAATTCCAGGCTCAAATTTTACCTTGTATTTGTCTGCGTATCACTGAATGCCTCTTGACAAAATCGAAATTCCCACTGTGTCCGGACCGCTTCTTGAGACGCGGTCGCATGCAGTTGCTAGAAGAATCCACATTCTGTAATGGTGCAGGCCAGTGCGCATGGAGGACTACTGCAGTTGCAAGCGTCCATGCTGCAGGGATGTAGTTGGCGGGAGTGGTGGCGCAGCGGGTAGCGTGCTGCTCCTCCTGGCCTGCTTGTCTGCTGTTTTGGCATCGGCAGTGACAAATCTCTTGGGAGCAAGGACATCACGACCACTCAAACATACAGTGCCACTCAGTCTACCCCCATGGCTTGACCCCAGCACTACTGGGTCCTGGGAAAAAAGTAAAATTTCCATTTGCAAAACTTATATACAATAAGTAATTATAATAAATTCCAGCCTTTCTCAATACACCAGTGGATGATGCCCCCCCCCCCATGTCATGTTGATCCTGGGGTTTCTTTGACCATACATCACCACGCTGGTCAGTGTGGATTGGTGAAGCAGGACCGCTTGTGACATCTGAAATCACTCGCCCACTGATGTTAGCCGTGGCCAGGAATCAAAATCTGTTTGCCGGTTTCATAGCGCAACGCGCTACCCACTGCGCCACAGCTCTGCCTGTATACAGTACTGAAACTATTTAAATGACCAATGTATTTAATCATTGTTAAGGATTTACTCGGGAGGTGACCAAGTCACCCAAAATGAACTCTGTCTCGTCAAAGCTCCAGCTAAGCAGGGTTAAGCTTGAATAGTTTTGGATGGGAGACCAACCATGCACCAACAGGTTGTCTTCGAGACTGGCATGGGGCTACGTGGTGTGCAGCAGTGGAAAGCACAGAAAATCTATTTAGCTGTACTTCTATGCTCCCTGCCGTCACCAGCCCCCGGGCTGACGAACTTGGCGAAGTATGGTCAAATAAACCCTGTGGCCAACATGGTGTGGAGAAACTTTCATCCTGTAGTGGATTTGCTAAAACTCTCTAAGTTAACACTATTTTACAATGACGATGTGACGTGTGTTAAAAACACCCCACTGCTCGTTTTTAACAGCTTTGCCTGGTTGTTGAACAGTGGCTGAGACCTCTGACCCCTGGGACCTCACGGTCCCGAAGGAGCTTAGACCCATCGTGCGCTTTGCCCCGTGACCTTCTCACCTCCTTACCCTGTGCACCATGGGTCCAGTGACCCCTGTGCACCATGGGTCCAGTGACCCCTGACCAGGTCCGCTTTGTCACTGACCTCTGCGCTGGCGTATCACGCCACGGGGTGACTCAAGCCAGCATGCACGCACGTGCTTATTCTGATTCGTGTGGACACGCCTTCCCCCAAGTTATTAATTGCAGCAGCTGTTTACAGTCGGGGAATTCTGCATTGAAACAACAGAACTTTCATTATTACCATTGGCAAGTAAATACTAGAAATGTCAAAACACATAACGGGTAACACGTATATTGTTGCATTCTGTGTGAATAAATCACCTGGAATGTAGAAATATCAGATTTCGTAAGATAAGCAGGTTTGAGCCTCGTTAGCGCTCGGATGGGTGGCCGCCGTGCATCAAAGAGGTGTTAGAGGCCGCTGCGAGGTGACTTTGCGTGTAGCACAGTTGGGCACAGGCAGCAAAATCCGTTGTTGTACCGTACGTCTATGCTTCCATGTCTGTGCTCTCCCCAGCTTCGCCAACTCGCGTTGATCAGCGTGGTGAAGTTTGTTCATATACCACCCCCCTCTGATCGGCACGGCATGGGGAGGCCCTCATCCGAAAGAGCTGCACGATGTGTGCTCATTCGGGTTGATGATTGCGGAGAGCAGAGACGTGGGAGCTTGAATGTACAGTGCAACACTGTTTTATGACACTGCCCTCTGCTGCCCACAACGTTTTCGTTGTGGGTTTTTTGACATCTCGAATATTTATGTGCCAGCCTTAATAGATACTTTGCCGGTGTTACCACGCGGCCATCTCCGTTTGTAGAATTTTTGGCGTTGCAATGCGGTGGAGCTTTACCCCATTACTTTCGTGCAGCATTGGTGGTGTCAGCAGTTGTGGACGCTGCCGCTGCTACAGAGCCGTCCCTACTGGTACGGCGAATCGGGGCGACCGCCCTGGGCCCCGCGCTTGGGGGGGGGGGGTCACGGGGCTTCAATATCACGGCGTCAGATGTAATACTTCTGGACTAGATTGAAGGTGTCGGTGTGGGGGGGTTGCCTACACGGTGCGATTTACCCCAGGCCCGCACCCTCCCTATGCACGGCCCTGGCGGCCGCCGTGGGTTGCACAAGGGTGGCGACTTGTGAAACGTAACCCCCCGGGGGACGCACGGTGGTGGTGGTGGTGGTGGCGCTCGGTGTCTCGTTGCCCTTTGTGATCGCAACTCCGCGGCAGGTCGCCAAGCTGCATCGTCATCGGTGCGACTCCACTAGCAACACCCATCAGCCCCGGTGTTACATAACGCCTTGTGGATGTATGCGCAATCCAAAGTGAAGAATCCATCGATAGCACCGTGGCCTTAAAAGGAGACGTGTGTAATAGGCGACGTTTTGGGATATGGGCCCTTCACAGAAAATACAAAGGCCAGAGAGGAGCCTTCCTCTATGGACTGAGTCTGTTGTTATTTGTGCTTGTGTACCTCTGCTAACACAGTATCACCACACAATGTAAGATTAATACATCATAATGTGAAGGCCACTTGATGTAGGCCTCCCCAAACATTTCTGCCATGGAGTTGCGTGACCATACTTCACCGTGGCGGTCAGTGCGGGTTTGTGAAGAGAGCGGTCTAGAACCGGTGTAGATCTCACTGGCCACTGGTGTTAGCCTTGGCTGGGACTAGAACTCAGCTGGCCGGCTTCTCACTGCAGTCCACAACCATTCCCCCCCTCATTGCGCTTGGTAGCTGTAGTCTAGCAATTGCAATTACACCAACAAAATTAACAAACATCCTGCGTATCTTACATTAGCCTCCCGTCGCCATACCCTATTTGTACAATTAAAACTTTACTTTAATACATTGTAAGACAAATGGTTATTTCCCTTTGGGGTTGTAATTGGTTCATTTGTCATGCGTACTCCACTTGCATGAATGTTGTCATCACATTGGCCGTGTGAACTTTTAACACACGTTTAATTAGCCGCATTTACCCAGCACCCAGCCATATAATTAGTGAGTTGGGGTTTGGCGCAGTAGTTGGGGGACCAAGTCGCGTGCGTGGGCCCTCTGTGCGTGCCACCTGTGTGCTGCCCATGTGCTCTCGTCCTCACGCGTGCGGGTCCCCACACCAATCCGCCCCGCTGTGGTTTCTACCCGGGCTGTGCTGCACATTGCTCTCCCCCCCCATCTGTTCAGAACTTCACTGCCAATTGCCAGAGGCCCCCCCCCCCCCGTGGTGGTTGAGAGCAGATGGGAAGGATATTCTGACGTTCCCCCCCGCCCATTGCAACCCCCCACTTCTGCTCCTCCCCCTAATCCCCCACACCCCCTCCCCCCGGTGGGTGGTTGTAACCGGTTTGAGCCAGTCGTGAGCGGTTGGATCTGGTTGGAGCCCGCCCTGAGCGGACGTGCCAAGCTAATCCCATCAGCCCTTCCGGGCGGCGCTCGGGGAACCAATCGCGTGCCCGCATTACGCATCAGGACCACAGACAGTCAAATGACTCACACCAAGGCACACAGGCGCACACTCAATCACCCCTGGAGCGAGCAGGCAGCCACACTCATGCCTGCAATCACTCAAGCACTCAATCTCACACACACACCGACACACGGTGGAATGCCAGCAGGCTCGCTCACGGGCTCACAATCACTCAGCCACTCAATCTCCTGGTGACACACAGACACAAACACTCGCTCATGGTTTTACGTGTAAAGCCAGAAATGTAGCGGCATACCCCACTGACCAAACTCCTCTGCAAAACCTGCACTATGTGCAGCTCAACTACTCGGAGCAATGTGGGGATTTTTCTGGTTTGGCCAAGTTATATGTTTTTTTCAACCAGTATATATTGTATTCATTTTCATTGCCAGTGTTTTTTGCAACAAGTAGGTTCCAATATGCATGCTTTATTTACATGTTACATGCATGCAAAAGGCACGCATTCTTTTCTGATGGGCATATTTGACTAAATGCAGATAGGACTCTTATCACCTCGTTATCATGGCCAAATGGCTTGAGTTTGTTTTATTTAGTGGCACTATAAATGTGTAAGAGTTGTATTTGCACAAGCAGTTCCATGGCACAACTGATTACAAGGTTGTTGACCTTGTATTATGGTTTATTTTGCTCCGTTTTTACCCAGGTCTCCCTTGCAAATAGAGATAAGCAGACAATACATTGTCATATATATCTGTCTCGCCACACAAATCAGCTGCGGTGGTTGCTTTCTGCGCGTGGCCTGTAATCCAGCACTGTTTATGTGAGGGTTGGTGGTTCTCACACATGTTGTGAAGCTGCACTTCTGGTTCGCCAGGAGAAGGCGGAATGGCTAAGTGCAGACTAATATTTCATCTATCCCTCCTGTGTGGTCTAGTGTTTCCCCCTCGCATGTAGGGGTTTTCTCCCACGTATATTAACTGTCGTTACTTGGCTGAAAATGTCTTAATTTATAGAGGACTGCAGCGCTTGGGCAATTGTTGGTAGCGCCTGCTCACTGCCTGGCTGCTGTCTGACTTGGCTGTGGTTACTCAGCGACTGTGAGATGGAATTTTCATAAGCGGTGATGCTGTATAAAGCAAATCATTGTTATTCTTCAGATCAATTATTTTTTTCAACAATCCAACGGACTTACGGCTTTCTATGCGTGCATAATTTCAGCAGCATTGATTCAATATATTACAAAAAAATAGGTTTTGACATTTGGTGTCCCATCAGCAGTCAGGCTTGCTTCAATCACTACAGGTGAACTGCCAGAGGTGATAGTCCCCAGGGGTCGCAACCTGCGGCTCTTTTAAGGACTGCTTCGCGACGTTCTTTTGCAAGCACCACCGTCTCGTCTTCACATACTTCGCCGCTCTTAAAATATTGATTTCTTTTTTTACCGAATTCGACAAAAAACGGCTCTTGTTGTTTTAGATGCTGACTTGTGATCGGCATAAGGGATGGGTCTATGAGAAAGAGTCTCGATGAGCTCTCATCTGGTTTAAAATATATATATACACTAAGTGATGTATCTTTTTACCATGTTTTTCTACAACCTAAAATTGTTGATGTTTTCCTTGGTTAAATTTGCAGAGCATGTTTTATTGCTATGCCTCACAGCGATACTCTCCGCTACTCCTGGCGCAGTTATCTGGCTCGGCCGCTTCGATGTAGAATTGTCGTTGTTGCTGCTCATCAAGATCAACCATGCGGTCAAGAAGATCGTCACGCCGTCGGCAAATCTCACTCCTAAACGTACCCTACAGAAAAAATACTCAAGAGTTCACGGCTCGGATGGGCATTAATCCAGCAGCGAATTGACCATGGCTCCTGCAGCTGATGACGATGTTTACACCACTGACGCTTACTCATGTGACACGCTCGGCGTCGGTCACAAGTCAGGGCACAGTGGCACAGTACGTACAGTGCCGTCACGTCAGATGCAGCCGCTCTGCACGGCCACGCACGTGGCACCTCACGTGGCACCGCACGGTCCGTGTGACAGCGCCACCGTCGCCTGTCTCACGCCTCGGCGTGGCACATCCGTCACAGATTATAAATACTCTGTCGGAACTTAAGTGAACTATTAATTTCATCTTTTTTTATTCTTCTGATATTTTATGTTTTTTATATGCCTGCAAATGGGATGCAATTATAACGAATCTACATTATTGAATGTGATGTGCAGCCTTTTGTCAAGCCACTGCTGGATGAAGGCCTCTGAGCTGTCAGTCAGAGGATGTTGCTTGATCATACTTCACCGCACTGGTTAGCGTTGTCGGGTGGTGAAGTAGATGGAGGGAGGGATTACTCAGAACTGTTGAGATAAATGTTTAAAGTTACAGCTCAACCAAATACAAGCAGAACTCTTGCCTGTATCTCTGCATATCAATACAACTTGTTTAGTCCAACACCGTATTGGCTCATCAGACAAACATTATCAAAAGGCATTTGTTTAAATACGAAATCTGGACAGGATTCGACCTTCTGGGTCTCATCAGCAGTCATGCGCGTTAAACACATGCTGCCGGGTTGCCGGATGTTAATGGCAAAAGCACGTCATCTGAACACGGGGCCCTGCTTCCATGCAAACTCAAAGATTGTTTGCAAACTCATTATGCGTTGTTGTGGGCCGCTATAGGCGTAAAAGCAGAACTTGATGTAAAAGTGAAGGGGGGGGGAGGTGGGGGTTTTGGGAGGCGGTGACCCAGAATCGTTGAGATATCATCATGATAAGGTCTTGTAAATGTTTAAAGTTAAAGCTCAACCAAATTACTGACCACAAAGCAACAACATCCATTACTGATTACTGCTTTAGCTATCAAGATTAAAGCACCCGTTGTAATCTGAGACGTTACCCATCGCACCCCCATCAGAAATGTATTCATGGATTAACGGCATTGGCTTGGGTGTGGAGGGGATAGTGCAGACAAATATTTGCTCTTAAAATACTTTCTGGGAAAAAAAAGGCATTGAGGTTGTGAATCTGATTCGAACAATTGCTTTTCTGCAGTTCTGGAGTGTTGGGCAACACTGGCCAGTTCTCAGTTACTAATTGATAGCCTTGGACACATGTGATGTGTGCCCTGGGGGGGTGGGTGACAGGGTGACGACTTGGCGAACACACCAGCAGCAGTACAGGAACTGTCCAGCCAGCGCAGGTTCCAGCCCCTTTCACCAGCCGCCTTGGGATTTTCATGGCTGTTTTTTTTTATAATTCAGGGTTCCAATTTGACTGCCGCAGGCAATGGCTTTTTACATGGTTTGTGTCCCAGGGCTGTGAGCACGTGGTATGGGCCGCTCGGGGTGGGGGGGGGCGCTCGTGTTGGCTGGGGGTGCGGTGCGTTTGAGGGAAGCCTTTTGCGGCGCAAGACAAGAGCTGAGAAATAAAAAATGCAGTGCGAGTTTAAAGCCATGGAACATTTGCCGAGCCCCTTTGAAATGGTTAAATGGTTCCAGTTTCAACCGCGGCTTAAGAGAAGACAGCCGAACATTTTGCTTTTGTTATTCGGATTATGTTGGGGATTAATAGATGCGATGATTTTTTTTCTCGTAGTTATTTTGAATCTAAATTGTATTAAATTTGTTCAAAGCCTTCGGACTGGCATAATTAAGATTTTTTTTAATTCTACAAAGATTGTTCAATTAATCCACACGTGTATTTGACGAGATGGACTTAGCGTCCCGGGTTAATGTCTCGCGTTGATGAGATTGGTCCAGCGCTGATGTTAGAACGCGCGGTGTTCTCTGTTTTTGTAGGGTTTCCTGTGGGTTTGCCGCAATGCTTGGCCTGCTCATGTATTGATCTCTTCTCCATGGCCTATTGTCCGCTTCACTGAGATGGGAACTCAGGTCATTGAACATTGGGCCTTGGGACAGGCATGCCAATCAATACAAAATATAAATATACTGCATTATCCAGAGATATCTTTTTTATTAATATGTATACCATATAAAAAAAATATGAGGCAAAAATTATAGAGGAAAATTACATTTTACATCAAAGCTTTTACATGTCACCAACCAACCCGAATACACGTACCAAATGTGTTAACTCTGACAGCGGCCACTTTCACAGAAGGGCCCTGCAAAGTTTTCACATTGGAGTGAGATTTATCCACGTGTGATCCCAATTGAGTAATTTGCAGGTATTTTTTTAGCATTGGGATGTTTGGCCAGCACCTCGTTACATTGTATATATTTTTAGCTTATGGGAGGAAACCGGAAAACCCAGAGGAAACCCATGCAGAACAGGGGGGAAACATACACAGGTAGGAGCCCGAATCGAACATCAAACTCAGGCTCTTATTGCTGTGAAGGACAAGTGTTACCACTGTGCCACCACCCTGTCACCCAATGTAACGTAAATATTGCCTCGTTTCTGCTTCAGAAAGTATAGCTCGTCTCATATGGAGAGTTAATTTTAAGCCAGTGAGTGAGTGACTGACCGGTGTTAAAGATGTGATCATTCTCAAATGAAAGTGAGTTATCTTTTAGCACCTACACATCAAGAGGTGCTGAAATCCAGCACACATTGTCTTTGGACTTTTGAGCTTATTGAGGAAGTCATGAAGGCGCTCACAAGTGATGATAAATATTTCATTCGTGTCCGATTGATATTATTGGGTATTTTTTATTCACGTTTGTTGCCGTCATACAATCGCCACTTGTACCAGAGCCGGCTAACATCATTGGTGAGTGATGTCTGAGCTGGTCCCTAATCTTCACCAACCCGCACTAACTAACTTGGTGAAGTATATTCTAGCAACCTCCACAACCGAAAAGCATGGACAGGCCTTGATCTAGCAGTGGATTGACAAAGGGCTGTAAGTAAAAAATATTAAATAGATGACAACACACCGAGGACATGCGTACAGAGCGGCGCACGTGACATCCCAGGAGCTGCCAAGCACCTCGCGTATTTTGATAGTCGCCCGCTTAATTCAAATTAAAATGCGACCTATAAAATTGTGTGAGCATTCCCAGTGGAGGTGAGAGCGCGGTAATGGTGCCCATCTCCGGTACGTGCCGCCTGTGCGCTACACCTGCGCCCATCACCATCCCCGATTGCGGCGACGCTAATCCAGGAGGGGCACTTTCTCAACCGGCAAGGCGCTAATTTGGGCGAATAAACGTCATTGGCAAAAAAAACTGAAGGTGCCGCAAAATCAAAATTAATATTAATTTGCAGCGCTGTGTTAAGCCAGCGCTGGGATGAAGGCTTTGCCACACGTCAATCATGGGGGTTCTTTGACCGTACTTCACCACGCTCGGTCAGTGCCGGTTGGTGAAGTGGAGCTCTCACCTCTGGTTCAGATATCTCACTCCACTGATGTGAGCGTGGTTGGTAGTGGACCTCAGGCTGCGGGGTGCAGAGGGCAGTGCGCTCACCACCGTGCCACCAGTTCTCCTTCTGGCAAGTTACTTTTTTTTTATTCTGCGATTTTACATAGATTACAGGGGAACCACCGTCAAGAGTTGTTCCGGAATAGCAGCAATGGAACTTGGCCCTTTGTTACTCCTTGCATTGTTAGCCAATCAGCCATCAACCCCCTCCTCTTCCACCACTTGCCTAGCTAATTAGAAATCTCTTCCCGTCTGCTGGAAGACAGTGTTTTGCACATGAATGGGAAGGAAACTGGATAAATGATTCTTGTCTATTGCTGTCACATGTTTATCTGTTGTTTATTTAGTTGTCTTGCTTCTAATCTGTTATTTCTGTGTCTTGGGGGTCGTAGGTCACAGGGCCGCTCCAAGAGCGTTTTGGCCCCGAGGCCACCAGTTGAACGTGAGGGTTGAGGATCAATGTTGGACTTTTGCAAGAACCGGTGTTAGGAAAATGTGCGTTGATAATGTGATCTAATCTTTAACGCCAAGGATTATTTTGTGTTTTGTATTATATTATTTTGTATCCTAACTCTGACCCATATCTTGAAGAGTGGGTCCTTGGCTATAACATCTGGAAGTTCACCAGCATCGGTTCAAACTAGTCTGACACTGATGATGGCATGCTGAGTGTCGAACCGGTCCAAAGGGTTTTGTTGTGCTGAATCAATGCTGCTGAAATTATGCAG
The DNA here is from genome assembly GCF_965212315.1 of Lampetra planeri. Classification (NCBI taxonomy): domain Eukaryota; kingdom Metazoa; phylum Chordata; class Hyperoartia; order Petromyzontiformes; family Petromyzontidae; genus Lampetra; species Lampetra planeri. The sequence continues at coordinate 15,349,844 of NC_136114.1, forward strand.
TCTCAGAAGGCTATGTGGCAAATGGGTTGTGAAAATAATACTTAAATATTTTTTAAGTGGAGAGACAGATATGAAGGAGACATGTTGCCTGCTTTATCTATTTTCAGTTTTTTTAAAGACCACGATTCATGGTCGATCACCACCGACAGTGATGCGGACATGTTAACGTCTGTCAGTGGAGCGAGTCGTCACATGTGTTGTCGTTCGTTAGGAACAATAACAAGCGAGAGAGCCAGCGCATTAAGGGAGGTCCTCCGCTTTATTCTGGCTTTCCGTCACGACAACAAAACGCAACGATTTAAATGTATCGAAATAAGTAAAGGTGCAGCCCCTGCAATCTCTTTATTATTTGGTTCTTTCGGTTAAGTCACGTCTAAAGATAAAATAATAAATTAAATTAAATAATAGAATACGACGTTTCGATTGCAACACAAGCAATCATCATCAGGTATAATGAAATAGCGACATAATATCTAACCAGAAAACTATAGACAGACATATTAGCAGACAGATATCACAAGATACATACATAGCGAGAGCAACACAGGTGACAGTGAGGGGTGATCGTCTCTGTGGGGTGGCCTTAAATAGACAGAGGGGGGGCGGAGGCAGAGAGAGGGAGGGGGGTTAGAAAAAATTAGCATATCAATGAGTGGTCCAAAAGAAAACGTGGTGCTGCGAGTACGATGGCACAACAAGCACGCCACTGCTGATGGAATGGCAGCGACCAGGGCGTGCCGGGCAGCGGTCAGTTGGAAGTGGAGGTCACTGTCCATGGTCATCTGTCGCTGGCCGGGGTCGCTTGTGTGGAGTAGGTTTTACCCTGGGTAGCGGCACCAGACAACAGCACGAGGGGTAGGGGCTCCAGTCAAGGGTGCAGCCTCGGCGGTTTGAATTTGTGGAAGTCTCTGTTTGGGGTGAGACTGTGCATCCGACTACGATATGGTTAGAATTGAATTAAATTCAGCGGAATATTGCGGGACACCGCTCCGGAGAATGATGTTGGCACGCTATATGCACCTCGCCTCATTTTGTCCTCGTCGTACTGCGGTGGCGTGTGTGGTGGTGCGCAAAACAAATGTGCGTGAATAGTCTAAAGGTCAGTGCTAGGTGTCAACTTTCTTGCCCTTAACATAAACTGCCTTTAATAAAGATGCACAAACGCTTGTGACGTCAATTCACATGAAACATTTAAATGAAAAAAAAATACTGAGTGAGAAACGAAGGCCCAGGGCCATGCTTACCGGTCCAGAGACGGACGTCGGTGACCCGTGCCTGGTGGCTTTGCTCCGTGGTTCCGTGCTGGTGTGTGGGTGGTATCCCAGTCCCTTCACGGCGCCGCAGCGGTGAGATGTTAATTACCTCGCCTGGCACACAGGAGGTCGTGGATTCGATGCTGACGCTGACGGCTATATATTCGGAGTTTGCACATTTTCCCCGTAGTCGCCTTGATTTTATCCAATTTTTCCGTCCACATTTCGGATCATTCATTTAGAGTATTTGGCTGCAATAAATTTCCACATGATAATCCACTAAATTGAGCTTTCATTTGTGGCCATTCTCGCTTCTGAAAAAGAGCTTTTTAGCTGAGTAAGCCTTACCTGCTAAAATAAAAACCGTTTAGTATAAAACAGTTTTACAGTTTTTGTCTCCCCTTGGCTGCACCTCGTCCGGCATTGCTGCAAATTTTTCCTGGCCTCTCCGCTGATCGCTAATTTTCTCTTTGCAGTCTTTTTCCGCTGCATCGCTTTTCTCTGACACTCTCTCCATGCCTAAACATGTCAACCTCAAGTAACCTACCTCACTCATTTATGCAAAAAAAAAATCAACGTGAAAAAATGTATGTAATTTTTGAGATGCTATCGTGGTTTATCAGTAGGTACGGTGAAGTTGTTGCAATCTAACTGCCGGCACAGCGTTTGAGACGGCGAGTGTCGCCTCTGTCCACCCGACAGTGTAAATGGGTTCACCACTGTCAATCGGAAGACCACGTGTGCTGGCGTAAAGTGTGGGTACTCAGAGCTCTTCCAAGATATCTGGTCAGTGTAGAAGAGTAGGCCAAAATACCATCTAGAGGGGCTCCATTGAGCTCCCTCTCGGGGAGGGTGCTTCCATCAGCAGTGGCATGAACAGAAAAATTGCAGAGCTACACCTGTACCTATTATCACGGTTCATGCTCTTTCACCTGATAACGCTGCGTTTTTCTGAAGGTTCAGATCCTGGCATGTCAGTGCATTGACAGGGCACTTACTTGCCTTCTCAAGTATCCTTAACCACAGACTGCATATGACGGAGATTAGCGAGCAGAGGTCTTTGAAGGAGGTGCCTTTCGACAGTGAGAACTTGATTGCGGCCATCTTCTGCCAGGCCATCACCACTGGCTCGACCGCCCAGGTGTGCACTCTCATCGGCACGCGAGGGTGGTGCGACGCCGTCGCCGCACTCCGTTTGTCGTGCCAGGATGGGGCGACGTGCGGATTGGGCAAAGCGAGGCCATGTACGCCGTCACGACTGTGGTTGGGCTGCCCGATGGAATCGTCAGAATCAATAATAATCTTTATTTATTCTGGAGAAAGTGGATGAGCTGTGCAGCTCTTTCACCGTGATGAAACCATGGTTGTTGGTAGGAGGGGATCCGGTCATAATATCTTCTTGCCGCTTCAAGACCGGCTGGCTTAAAATAGCCATAAATTACAGACACAGCTTCCACAGTGACAGAACCATCTTGTAATTCGTTTTTAAATATCGCGGTTTCAAGCTGACTCTGAGCAGAAAGCTGCGTCTCGGGTCTCTGGTAGACAGAAGTGTGAATAGTGAGGCTCTGAGTGACATAAGTCAACTCCATGCACCCTGTTATGTCACTGCTGATGCAATCTTTGGATACGACTACAATGAACAAATATACTGCATACAAACATAGGAGAGGAAGTTACATCTTAGTCACGTGTCTAAAGCCTCATGATAAAATTTACATCGCGTGAAATATTGTGCTGTAATTGTGGCGATTTCTCCAATTTGTGCCACAGCTGTGTCAGTCCTCGGGCTCGCTCTTCTCAGCAGTGGCGCATTGCTTTGATAACAACTCCCGACACTTGCTGGTCCCGTTATGAATTACTTTGCACATGTTAATGACACATACACAGTGGCACATTCATATCACTGTGATGTCATAGACATAACCTCGTTGCCACTTTGAATAGCGGGCAGCAATTGTTTGCCGTATTTTAAAATCACTTACATTTGGAGATTATGTTCTCTTGTTACAGCTCCTCAAGTGCGTTGCAGTATCTGTAGCGTATGTTTTGAGCGGTTAATGTCTTCAATTCCAGGGTGAAAAATGTATTGGTGCCTCACTCATTTATAATGCCCCTCTTATTCTCTTCTCCACAGCCGATTGAATCGTTTTCGAGCGATGGCTCTGCATCTTACAGAGCAGAGAGTTAAATATGTAATAAGTGTCTTAAGATGTGTGGGGTATCTATACATAGATCACCCCTGTATTTTTCATTCTTTTATTTTTGTCAAGTTGTAATGAAGCTCGTTCCACCACTTGGTATCTCGCCTTCATGCTGCTTCCCATGAGCACTGGTCTAGTAACGATTTTACGATTATCGCTGTAGCTGATGAATATAACGCCACAAATGTTGACAAAAATTACAATTATGAGAATTTTGATTCAAAGCTTTCGTGACTGCAGGGATTCATATTCTTGGTTCTTTCGGTAAAGTCACGTAGAAGGGAAATAATGACGTTTCGACTGAAACACAAGCATCATCAGGTGTGAAATCCACAGCAAGAAAATTTGAAATTTCACACCTGATGATGATTTCTTGTGTTGCAGTCGAAACGTCGTGAGAATTTTTATTGTTTTATATTTGTATTATTTTATTATTTCCCTTCTACGTGACTTTACCGAAAGAACCAAGAATATCATTATGACAATGATGACAATGTTGATACTGTTAATGCTGCTGCTGAGGATGCTGAATCAAACGAGGTTTGGGAATCTGACAGTGCCCTTTATCAGCGAGAGGTGGCGAGTCAAATGACGACGCGTGATTGCCACCAGTGGAATTGGCAGGCAGGCCACGGCAGGGGAAACAGAGGACCCCCTCTACCCCTCCATCACGACGTGGGTCATAGTCGGTTCACGTCAAGTTCGACGGTCGCGTGTACATATTAACAAATGTTCGTGGCCAAAGTGATTTAGGGTAGATATTGGTTCAAACCACGCAATGGCAGTCTGCTACTTAAACCTATTCCGGTTTTATTTTGTTGCATTTTTTTGTATTAGTATTTTATCTTTCTGGTGAAGTTCAATGTTTAGATCTTTACTGCCGTCGAAAGGATCATATTTTTATTTTATTAAAGACGTTTACTTGGAAAATCCCTTGAGATGGAACATCCCGGTTGCCAGGGTGCGCAGGGTTTATCTGCGCCATGCTTTTTTTTCTGTGCGCATTTGCAAGCGCCTTCATTTGACGGAGCGTGCAAACGTAGTTGGATGTGAACGACGCGTCCGCTCGCAATGCTGCCGCTTCTGCGTGCAGGTGCACATCACCTGCTGCTGACTTGCAATATGCTTCATCCCAGCCAGTGTGGTGGTGGGGGGGGGGTGCCCCTCCTTTTCTCTGAACAGCGCAGGGTCTGTTGCTTTCAGCATTAACCCTGTGGGCGTTCGAAACCCCCTCCCGGTAACGTTTGATCGCAGTCGACCAACATCTACATGGTGTCGCTTGGCGGCCAGGAAGTGGGGAGTCTGAGCGGTGGGCACCGCGGTTTCGGGTGGGCCCATTGCATGGTGCGCGGCGAGTTCGTACGCTCGTGCGGGCCTCGGCGACGGTGTGCATCTGACTTTGTCGGAGATGCTGCGGTGGAGCGGTGACTTGGCGGAGCGGTCCCGTGTTTTCCCGCTCGTTCGCAGAGGTTGCGCAGTTCGTGTTTATGGCCCAGCGGCCGCTCTGGTTAATACTTATTATGAGTATTATTAATTAATACTGCAGGTATATTAGCCGTGAACAGTGCGGTCCGTCTGCTTCGCAGTGGCCGTCAAAAATCCGGTGATGATTTTTCACAAAAGGGTAGGCCACACGTGCTGGCGTCATGCTACAAATTTGTGAAAAATGTGAAAGTCGCGTGAAACGACATGGAAACAATCGGCCCCTACCGCGTTAACTCCTGCAGGCTTGTAGAACAGCGGCTTCCTTGGTGATAACCCCGCGCTGTGAGAATGGCACGAACACCAAATGTACAAATGATTGGATTTCTAGATGGGTGAAGCAGGTGTATCGGAACTGCGGGAGTCGACACGGCGGTTTGTTCGCGCGCCGCATGCCGTCTTGACAATCGATGCGTGTGGTGTGTGTGGACTCTTTTGCGTGCGTGCACAGCCATCGTGCGCTGCCCAATCTGCCACCAAGGATGCCAGCCCAAAGACATCGTGGACAACTACTTTGTGACGGACGGCTCAGAGGGGGGAGTGGCGGGCACAGAGAACAGCTCACAGGTAACAAGGGGGGCGGGGGGTGGGCTGCTCGCTTTGCCGGCATTCATATTGTAATGAATTTGACTTCTCTGAGCAGCTGGCTTTGCGCGGAATGAGCACGATGTGTTCTGTGAGCCGAGGGCTCTTCAACTGGAGGCCCACGGGCCACGTCCTGTTGGAGTGGCCCACCGAGCATCATGACTCGCCCAGACAAAGACAGAGAGACGAGCGGCAATGAAAGTGAGATGAACAAATATATTGACATGGACATGAAGCACGTGCCTTCCCATTATTCCAAGTGCCTCTTTGGGATATTTCTGTGCGTGGGCCGCAGAGTGGCGCAGTAGTAACACTCGTACCCCACAGTAAGAAGCGCCGGGGTTCGATTCCCGACTCGGACTCCTTTCTGCTTGGAGTTGTATATGTTCTCCCCCTGTTCTGCAGAGTGTGAATGAGTGTGTGGAGTTTGTATGTTCTCCCCCTGTTCTGCAGAGTGTGAATGAGTGTGTGGAGTTTGTATGTTCTCCCCCTGTTCTGCAGAGTGTGAATGAGTGTGTGGAGTTTGTATGTTCTCCCCCTGTTCTGCAGAGTGTGAATGAGTGTGTGGAGTTTGTATGTTCTCCCCCTGTTCTGCGGAGTGTGAATGAGTGTGTGGAGTTTGTATGTTCTCCCCCTGTTCTGCAGAGTGTGAATGAGTGTGTGGAGTTTGTATGTTCTCCCCCTGTTCTGCGGAGTGTGAATGAGTGTGTGGAGTTTGTATGTTCTCCCCCTGTTCTGCAGAGTGTGAATGAGTGTGTGGAGTTTGTATGTTCTCCCCCTGTTCTGCAGAGTGTGAATGAGTGTGTGGAGTTTGTATGTTCTCCCCCTGTTCTGCGGAGTGTGAATGAGTGTGTGGAGTTTGTATGTTCTCCCCCTATTCTGCAGAGTGTGAATGAGTGTGTGGAGTTTGTATGTTCTCCCCCTGTTCTGCAGAGTGTGAATGAGTGTGTGGAGTTTGTACGGCTTGGCAGCGTCATGTCACGTGTGACGGCTTGGCAGCGTCATGTCACGTGTGACGGCTTGGCAGCGTCATGTCACGTGTGACGGCTTGGCAGCGTCATGTCACGTGTGACGGCTTGGCAGCGTCATGTCACGTGTGACGGCTTGGCAGCATCATATCACGTGTGACATGTTATGATATCACATGGCATCATGTTTACACGTGTGACCAAAAATCTACCCCTTCCTTGTGTTTATGCCCCTCATATCTCCGTTGTTGTTGTTACATCTCGCTCAACTCTCTCATCTGCTTCTGTCGGTCATTTCTCGTTCACCTCGTTCAAATGCATCTCTGCGCCTCTGCCAGGCATGTCTCTCGACAGGCCACTAAAACATGCGCAGGGGCACCTCGTGAAATAACGCTTGGCTAATAGAAACAAAGAAGGCAGAGCAATCTAGACGGAATGTAGAATTCAGAACCTACGGGACACGCATGATGCTCATGGCGTCAACAAACAGGCAAGAAAACGAGTTGATTCATTAATTAAATCACGACCTTGAATCGTGACAGTTCATCAAATAACCTGGCAGCGACGGTGAGGCATTATATACCAAATCACTATTTAGCTTAAAATTAATTGGTTACCAAAGCGACTGAATGTACCACAGTGGGGGTGGGCAGGGGCCGATCGGGGGCGCTCCAGTTGCTGGGGAAAATGTTCCGAAACCCACGTCACGTGAGTGACCTGGGTGCAGAGTAGAAGGTTTGTTGCCCTCGCTGATTGGCTCATTGTCTTTTAGAAACCGCCGCCCGAGGTGGCTCTTGATCCCCGCGTGAGTGAAAGTCGCCGGGCGTGCGCCGTGCTGCCGCGGCCGGGCGGGCAGGTGGGCGGGCCGATCGATTGTCGCTCACAATTGAAAACCTCCGATCGAACGCGGTCCAACTCTGGACAAAGGGAGCCATTTTTTCTTTGCGCCGCGTAGCGCAACCCTCCTCTGATTGCCTTTGAAGCGAGAGTCTGTCTCCGCGTGTCATCGCGGTCGCCACCGTGGGCACACGCGCACAAAGGCTGTCAGGTTTTGGAGACCGTGCTATGAAAAGCAGGCTTTGAATCGCACTTAAAGCTTCATTCTTCAAGACGCAGCAGTCCTCCAAATCAATGAAACTTACATTCACATCTTTGTGAGTACATTTTTTGGACCGCCCGTCAGGTTTACGTCCGCAGGTGCTCTCCACCGAGCACTGCGCCGCCGCTCCACAAAGTGAAGAACAACGCAGACTCGAGAGTGCCGACAAAGTGACTTTCATCTCGTAGGGAGGCACCAAGCCTGTGGGCCCGCAATTGGATCTGTGTTCTCAAGTTCACAATGTCATTACTCAATTAGAATATTCATAACATTCATGGCCCCTGACTGCAAAAACTTAACAGGACCCTCCTGAAAAGTTATGAGGCTTTCCTGGGTAAGCACGTTGAATCATCTCAGCCTTTTACAGAATGTAAAATAAAATAAAAAATGTACTGCCCTTTTGTAAGCCACTGCTGGGTGAAGGTCATGGGGGTTTTTCGACCTTCTCTGTGACGGAACTCAATTCAACCTCTTCCTGGTGTGGTCACGCTGGTTTGCTTGGCTCAATACTTGTGCTATTCAAGCGTTCTGCACCCACGAAGCAAAGGAATCGATGTATTGACTGTGTGATAGATGGCAGAGGCGCTCGTGTGAATAAGTTGATATCGATGTCATGCAATTTCTTATCCTGTCCTTCGCCACGCCGTGCTCTTCCCTGACCCCTGACCTCCGACCCGCTCTTGGCCATTTACGGGGCAGCCGTGCACGAGCTGTGACGACGGTGCGGACGCCGAGGGGTTCTGCGTGGAGTGCCTCGAGTGGCTGTGCCGCACGTGCATCGAGGCTCACCAGCGCGTCAAGTTCACCAAGGACCACGCCATCCGGCGCAAGGACGACGCTCAGGACGGTGAGTGTCCAGGATTCCACGGCAACCCAAATCTGTGATCCGTGACCCACGACGCTCGACCCATTTGGTACAAAATCTGTGCGTACTCTAATTTGCATCAATATCCAATACCCGCTTGCGTGTATTTTTATCACGAGACCAGATGTGAATTGCTCTATCACCCACCTCGCTATTCGATGGATTGTTATTATTCATCCTGTTCATGAATCACGTCACCATCGTGCAAGTATAAACGTTTTCGGACGCTGTCTTTCCGACAGCCCTGTTCTTCACTTGAGGACGGCTGCTTGTGTTGTGGACGAAACGTCTGAGAATTTTATTTTATTATGTTTTATTTGTATTATTTTATTATTTCCCTTCTACTTGACTTTACCGAAAGAACCAAGAAGATGAATCCCTGCAGTCACGAAAGCTTTAAATCGAAAAGTATAAACTTGTGCCCGCAGAGCTTAGGAAAACCAACTGCATACCACTCATAGATGAGAAAATATTTTGAAGATTAGAATACGTTTCAATCAAAATATTGTCAAAATTTGGTTGTGTGCAATCTTTTTAGCGGTGCATTTGAACTGGCCGTGAGTGTTGCTTGTATGTGTATTCCCATATCACGTGAAGGGAAAGTGACGCAATGAGCTCATGTGCAGGTACCAAGACGGTGAGAGGTGGAGTTCTTCATCCAGCAGTGGATTAATCATGGATGATGATGGTTATGATGATGAAGATACAACTGGGAAAACGTTGAATGGCCTGTTTTGTATATATTGTTTTCGATGAGTAAGCGCAGAGCAAGGATCAACGTCCCGGCCAGCAGATCAGCACAAGTAGTGATGCCGTGCAGAAGCAGGCTTACCTGCCAACTCGTCTTATGCCCTCCGTGTTAATCCTGCGTGCCTCCTGAGCCAACTGCTGTCTAAATAGCACCGGTTGCACGTGCTAGAGGTGGGGGGGAATGGGCGGGCGACAGGGTGGGAGGGTAGGGGCCCCGCCCACGCGTTGACTGGCGGGCGCGTGTCTCCCTGCCCGGCTGGCCTGCAGATGCGGCGGGCATGGCCACGCTGCGGCCCGTCTACTGCCCAGTCCATCGCCGGGAGCCGCTGAAGCTCTTCTGCGAGACCTGCGACCGCCTCACCTGCCGGGACTGTCAGCTGCTGGGACACAAGGAGCACAGGTTCGGCACAAGAGATTTCCTCCTCCTGCTGCTGCTGCTGCTGATCATAATCCTCCTGCACCGCCGGATCGTCGTCACACCTTATCTTCATCCCGCTCCCGATAATCCTCCCGCTCCTAATCTTAATGCGCCGACTCGTAATCTTCCTCTTTACCCTCCTGCACGTAGATTCATCCTCCTGGGAGGCCTGCGGTCTGGCACCAATAAAATACACAGCAGGCAAAAGATCCCGTGTGTAGACAACAGAAGCGGGGAGCCCTCGGCCCCGGGGGCCATTTTTACGGGCTACCACTTGGAAATGGCTCGCAAACGATATCCACACGGTCAGCATCTTAACTGCACTAATCGGGTACTAGAGGGGGATGTGCCTGGCCTAGCAAAAACACTCAGGGCCTTTTGCATTGACAGAAGACACTTTGAGTCGTGGTTAAACTGTGGTCCCCGTCAAAGGTCCTCTCTGGTCCTGAGGAAGAGGTTCCCCACCCTGGCTCTATAGAATAGACTGCTGGAGGGGGAGTTACTGTTAGCGAGCTCCCGTTGAGGTGGGAATGGCGCGCGGGGAGCGGTGTGTGGCGGAATGTCGGCCGCACCACCAGGACGATGGGCAGCCTCGTTTTTGACGCGTGCAGGTACCAATTTGTGGAGGAGGCTTCGCAGCAGCAGGTGGTGATTATCGAGACTCTTACGGCCAAGCTGCAGGAGAAGAAGAACTACGTGCATTTTGCCGCCATGCAGGTGCAGAACAGGTGAGAGGCACGAGCGGCGGTGATGCGCCGGCGTGAGACGATGCGCTCATCCCACTGGGGTCAAATTCTCTCTAGTACTTGACCCCCACCACCACCCCCCCCCCCCGTGTGTGGTGGTAGTTTAACCCCCCCCACCACCAGCCGAATTGGGTTATTTGGGCATTCGCCCAAATACAGCCACAAGCCATTTCTGAACGAAATTGCACGGAACCTGGATAGAGCCGTTGACCCTAACCCGACAGAGTGCTCTCTCACCACAGGGGGCAGGGAGGGTGCGGTGGGAGGGTGTGGGCTGTAGTGGATGGTTAATTTTTCCAGAGGAGGAGTCATTGCTGAACCAGGATTTGGACCCCAGGGTTCAAATAATATCAAGTATTTGGAATCCGGGGTCCAATTTATTTGAGGTTAAAACACTCTTTCAAGCTGCTGGTGCATGCGCTTGCTTGAGTGTTCGCCCCCCTTTGCCCACCGGGCGATATTAACAGCGGTCGGGAATCAAACTCTGGTCGCTGTGTCCATCGTGCAGTGCGCCAACCACTGTGCCATGTCTCCCCGTGTTACGAATTGTCTTTATTAATTCATTCAAGAAAGCCTTGGTCAGGCTCTGGTAGTTCTATCAGAATGTCTCGTCTGTTATTTACATATTTTTTACGAATCGGTTTCCTTGCCGATCTGTTTCTGGTCACATGTAGACGGAGTCACTGACCCTCGACGAGTTAGGAGTGACGAATAATTAAACCAGCACGCTCCTAAATATATTATTAATTTGCGAACACCGTTAATAACCTACCCACGGATTATTGGGAGTTAACTGTTGATCTCGCCCAGCAGCCTTGGGGCCCAGTGGGCTTCAGGGTTTCACATTAACCCACCCATGAATTTTCATTTACTTCATTATATTTCCTCACTGAGTCTCAAGATACTATTTGAGGAGGGTCCTGACACATGTTTTTCGCAGTAGGGGGCAACATTGCTACGTATAACCCCAAGTGAGTATGGGAGGAAACTAGGAAACCAGGAGAAACCCCATACAGAACCTGGGGGAGAACATACAAACTCGACACAGACAACCAACCCAGGTGCTTCTTGCTACCAGAGGCACGAGTGTTGCTACCTTTCCACCAGCCTGCCGCCCTACGAGACAACGGAAGGTCGTGTTTGCCCGTGTCAGGCTGAACGAGGTCGTGGAGGCCCACAAGAAGGTGGAGCACGACATTCGGGTGGCCGTCTTCACGCTCGTCAACGAAATCAACAAGAGGGGCAAGTCGCTGCTGCAGCAGCTCGAGGTGATTGCGTCTGTCTGCCCGTCCGGCTTCCCCATTGCCACATCGTGCATCCACACTCTCCCCTGTGCAGTGTTGCCACCTCCTTCAAGTGGAAGGTCGCCAAGCGGACCTCAAGGAGTCGCTAGTTGCCACAAGATTAACCTTTTCAATTTGTCAAAAATGTAATTTGGCATTTTGCCAAGTTCTACACACGGCAAAACGATCCAGGACCCTTAAAACACAAAGCAGAAATTGTTCCTCAATTTGCACTGTGTCCGTGTCCCAGAAAGCCCGCCAGGGAAACCCGAAAAGTTGTTTGACTTCGCGACGAAATCGCTGAGTTGGCAACACCGCCCCTGAACCTCACTTCCTCATCGCCACAGAATGTTGTTGCTCACCTCTTTGGTGGTGTGCAGCTACCCCGGGCGGTCGATCCTCGCGTCATCGCCGTCATTTTGATCATTTAATTGCTCGGGTAAACAAATCTCAGGGTCGCCCATGCGGGGACATTGGGGGGAGCGCGTTGGACAAGCGCGGAGCATCGATTGGGTTATGGATTTCCGGAACGTTGCTTTGCATTCCTGGTCCCGCCGCGATCCCGAGTGAATAAATTATTGCCGATGTTTTGTTTTCTCACGGCATTGGGGGGGAGGCCGGTGGCTTCGTTGTTTCCGTCGTTTCATTGCGTTTACGACATCGCTTCGGTCCCCCTCCCTGACGCCACCCCCCGCAAGCCCTCTCTTGAACTCTCCCCATTGGAGCTGCGCGTTACAAAATATGGAGAGGCAATAAATGATGGAGTGGTGAAATCGTCTCTTATGCAGGCACGAGGGGGATTATTACATCGTGGGACCGTGAGAGGTCGTGACAAATTGGGGAAGCCTCCATCCAGCAGTGGATTGATCACGGCTGAGATGAATAATGTACGCTAAGAAAAGGGATTGTTTGTTGAAATGTTTTTCGATTCACGTCACGAGCAGATTGACCTATTAACCCCGGAGCTAATCGGCAACAAGGACCTTCGTATGTGAAGTGAGTGCCTGTTGTGGTCAGGACCAAACGGCTTGTCCCGTGACCACAGCTGGGCCGAGCCACTGCCGGGGGATTGGCTTCCCTCCAGCGGGAGGTGCTATTGCCTGCCCCATCTTTGTTTTGTTAAAACTGCTGTTTGCACAGGTGCTACTGATTGTTGCTGGCCGTTTGAGTTTCATGTCTGTGCTCAGCAACTGTGTAAAAAACTTTTTTTTCCACAAAATTTTACCTGGTGCAAAATTGATGCACTTTGTTCCCTCACTATCAGGGTTCATTGCCGTAGTTGTGGCGATTGTGCCTACGTGGGAACCACTGAGTGCGTTGCAGATCCTGGGCTGCATCTGATGTGTGACTTGGGAAGATCGCCTGGGGTGAGGATGGTTCTCTCGCTATTTCATGGACTTCCTGTTGTCTTAACTAACCCTAAAGATTCATATTAGCCAACCGATTAGCACGTTTGGCTACGTACGGTGCGAAAGAAGTTCAAAATACATTTGTGGGTCATGTATTGCTTTGCATGCTGTGCTGTGAACCCCGATATCTGAGTACGATTGCCGGAGACGGCTAACATCGGTGCCGATTGATATGCGAACGCGTCCCGCTATTTACCAACCCACACTGACCAGCGTGGCAAAGTACGCTCAAGCATCCCTCATGACGAACACAGCGTGGGGATGCCTTCATCCAGCAGTGGAATGTCAAATAACTCTAAAAGTAATATTTGACAGCTGATAATGTCCCTATGGCAATGTTCACCCCTGCAATAAGGAATATGGAACTGTCACAAATTGCTCTGGGCTGCCAACAGATGAGCACAAACCCGTGCTGATTGCGCAGGAAACCGCTTTGTCACTTTGTCACCATTATTATTCTGGTGATGACCCCCCCCTCCCTGCCTCCCACCTCCCCACCCCTCCCCACTCCCCCCCCCTAGTCGGTGACACGTGAGCGGCAGGCCAAGCTGGGCCGCCAGCGGGACGAGATTGGCGAGCTGGCGCGGCACGTGGAGCACGTCCTCAGCTTTGCGCGCTTCGCCGTCGCCAGCGGCAACAGCACCGCCCTGCTCTACAGCAAGCGGCTGGTGAGTGGGCCCCGGAGTCACAGGTTGGGAGAGTGCACGGCCTCGGGTTGCCACTTGTGAGGGACATAATATGCAATCGTTTTTGTTGTTGTTCTCGGTTCCGCCCCCTCTGCTCCCCAGCTGCTCCTGGCCCAGTCGCCGCCTCTTCCGTGATCTCTCTTTGCTTCTCCTCCCACCTCGGTCTCCGCGCCGGAGTTGATTTCATCTCTCGCTCTCATCAATTGTTTTCACGACGCGTCTGGCAGATTTACACTTGGTTCGGTTTGCACAGGACTAAGCATCTCATCGTAGTAGAATAGGGGACAGAACTACATGCAATTGCATCGTCTAGAGGAGTGTGTTATTATTTGCCTCGGCAAAAGGACAATCCTGGGAAAACCAGGACAGGTGGCAACCCTCGGGCAGGCAGCAACTCCCCCCACACCTCCGATAAGCACGGTTGATACACGTGAGAGCTTGGTGAGGGGTGACGATGAGGCTCAGCTGGGTGATGGGGGAGGCATGGGAAGGCTGGAGCGGGAAAAGTTGGCAAAAGCAGTGCGTAGTGAGTAGCAAGGACTAGAGTTGGCGAAACGTTGCCAAAACTACGGCAAAGATTGTCCGGTGGTGAGGGTTTTTACGTACGGGGCATGGTGTTGTGGGCAGGGCTCGTCCAAATTGCGAGGCTGGGATTAGTTGCATTGAGAGCCGAGGTCGTGTCCTTTAAGACAGGGCTGTGCAGTATCCTTACGCTAATATGGGATGGCTTGCAGAGTAAGGGCGCCTCTCGAAAAAAACCCACGTTTGAAAAACATCGAAACGGGCGCCAATGTGCCCAGAGAAGAAAAGCAAACGTGCCTCATTTCGAAAGTGGGGCCTAGCCGGGCGCTTCCGCGCACGCCGCCTGCTTGCTCGCAGAACATGTCTGCCGGGGAGGGGGCGCGGGGAGGCAAACAAAGAAGAAAAAACAACAGCCGCAGGAGGCTTGGAGTCGCTGCTCTTTAAATGGCAAAGTGGCGTCAAGTGGGATTCACGCGCGCGGATGTGGTTTGGTTTTGTGAGGCCGGTGAATGGGGCATGCGTGCGTGTTTCGTGTGTGTGTGCTGTGTGGTTTGGGAGTGGTGGTATAATGGTCCGTGCACTATGTTACAAACCCAGCAGCCCGAAGTCAATTCACAGCGATCGTCAACATCACTTTGTGATTATTTGAAACGGTCCTGCGCGTTACTTGGTCGACTCAGCCTTAAATGAGTTCTTGCTGTAATGTGTTAATATCAGCACTGGGGAGACAAAGGTGGCCACATCACTCCTTCGTTCCTCGTCATCTAATAGCACTTTCCCCCAACAGCCTCTAATCTATTAGTGTGTGAACCAGTAATTGAAGGGCTGTTTGAGAAATTGCATTATGCTTATGCAATAAAAAATAGACACAAAGTAATAGCTTGTTAATTTACTCAATTTAAATTGCTATTTTTTTCATTCTATCTGAAATTACTCGAGCTGAAAGTTTTAGTGGCAAGGTAAAAAAAAAGCAAATTGATTGTTACAGCTTAAAGTGATATTTTGTGATAAATTTGTCGTAACTGCTTTTTGAGTCATGAAATAGAGCCGGTGGGAAATCCCGCAGGAGGGGGGAGTAAATCTCGTCTCATTAAAGCAATGAAACCGCATGTGATCGGGAAAATAAGAAATCGATAAGAGAATCTCACCGCTCTGCCACGCAATTTATGTCACCCAAAGTAAACAGTCGGGGTGCTAAATTACCCCGAGCGCAGGAAGACGGCCACCCGCATCTACCACACACACTTCTCGCTGCACGCCTTCCTTGTCGTGCAATGACTTATCATCGTTATCATCGTCGTCGTCATGGCCATCATCAATCCGCTGCCGATTGAAGCCATCGCCAAGCATTGCCCTCTCCTCACAACCCTGCCGTGCAATAATCCCCCTGGCACCTGCGCACCAGCCGATTTGAATGTTCAATTAATAATAATAAATTACACCCCTTTATCAATCTGCTGTTGGATGAAGGCTACCTGGGGTACCTGGGGGGGACGTTGCTTGACCATACATCCCGCTGGTCAGTGCGGGTTGGCGAAGGAGGAATGCCCAGGAACCGGTTCACATATCACTTGCACACCGATGTTAGCTGTGACCGGGAATCGATCTCAGGTCACCGTGTTGAACTTACAGTGCGCTAACCATCACTTCACCTTTATTGTAGGTTACATTGCGTGCAGTGAGAGAAAGGCACACTGTGCCATTTCATCTCTCCGTGTCACTGGGCAGTTGGCCAGCATCCTAGGCACGACATGAAATTAATGAATAATTGATGTGGATTTGTGTCGAGTCGCTCATCATCTTTGATGAGTTTGTGATCGGCGTGCGTGCGCACCTCCGCCGCAAGCTTGTCTCTTCCACTCGCGTCCTCTCGTCCGGACGTTCCGCGTGCGCATCGCCACGCTCGCGGTTTCTGACGGCGCTCGTGTCGACGGCAGGTGACGTACCAGCTGCGTGCCATCCTAAGGGCGCGCTGCGACCCGGCGCCCGTGGCCAGCAGCGGCGTCAAGTTCCACTGCGATTCCTCCTTCTGGGCCAAGAACGTCCTCAACCTCGGTACGTCGCCAGCGCCCAGCGGGTGAACAAATCTCGGGGAACGGATCCGGGAGAGCGAGCGAGCGAGAGCCGTGCCGCTGTGCGGCAAGTCACAGCGATGTGCCGCTCAAACGAGTACTGAGGTGGTGCTTGTCTCGCCTTTGCAGCCCTGAGACGGTGACGGAAATTCCACATTCCTGTGGCAGGTGGCGGAGTCTTTCCACGAGACAGCCGCTGTTGACTCCCCCCATTTGACAACTGAGAGGGGAGGGATGATGGGCTGAGCCAACCCCCAACCAGTATTTGCGTGTGATTTTTTTTTTAGATGGGTGGCAGTTTTAATTCCTTTGATTTATTAACATGGGATAGCTGGGTGGCTCAGAGTAGTCATGTGACCACTGTCTGTGATGTGATTGGAAGTTGCCAACCCTTTTGCACACTATGGCAGCTGTAATAAAATGTGTCCAGATTGAGGAAATTACACTTTTTGGCAAAGATAAATGTCAGGGCAACTTGCCAGCAACAGTTGCTGGCGGTCCTCGGGCCACATCTGGCTCGGGATGGCCTTCGGAGTGGCCCACCGAGTCATATAGAGGGCTCACTGAGATTGTAAAGAGATACTGATTATTGAGATGATGGAGATACAGAGATGAGAGAGCTGTAGACGAGTGATACATCTGAGTGAAGATACACAAGGTACATACGGGCGATCTTGGAGAGATCGCCCGTATGTACAGGTTAGCGGACACGCGTGCAGTCGTCATGACCGTCACGACGCCACGTAACATTCTAACGGCTGTGTACGTGACACGAACGTCACTTGGCCTGCCAGCACGTGTACATGTTGTGATGGGACCCACTGGAAAAATTTAATGGAAAAACCCTGCGCGAACGATTCCTCCCGTCCTTGCGTCGACGTGTGCGGCGGCTGCGTGCAGGCACCCTGGTGGTTGAGAACCCTCCTCCCGGGGCCGTGCACGCGTTTCTGCCCAACATCGCGCTTGCGCAGGCAGGCCGGCCGCCCCCCGGCACCGTGCCCCACATGCCGGCCTCCCCCTCCGCGCCGGGCCCCCCTCTCCCGGCCTCGCTCGCGGGGCCGGGGGTCCCGATGCGTCAGCAGGCATCAGGGGGAGGACCCCTGCAGCCCCCGCCACCGGGCCCGCCGGGCTCCGGGCAGATCAACTTGGCTCAGCTCCGTCTGCAGCACCTGCAGCAGCGGGCCATCAAGCAGCATCAGCAGCAACAGCAGCACCAGCAGCAGCAGCAACAGCATCAGCATCAACAGCAACAGCAGCATCAGCTGCAGCAACAACACCAACAGCAGCAGCAACAGCAGCAGCAACAACAGCAGCAACAGCAGCAGCAGCAGCAACAGCAGCAACAGCAGCAGCAACAGCAGCAGCAGCTTCGTCTGGTGGCCAGGCCTCAGCCATTGCAACCCCACCGCAGAGTTTCTTCGTCTGCGTCCGTGGCGGCCGCTACCGCCCTTGCTACCGGGCAGCCGGCCTTCGCCACTCTCTCTCCGACCAACGGCGGGCAGGTGCGCGGGCGCTACGAGGGGTGGGACGGTGCGAGATGCCCGAGCGGCTCAGAGGGCAGAGTGCAGAGCCAGTTTCAGCAGCTTGAATCGAACTGGGACAGCTCGGAGAATTAAACGTACCGTTTTGCGGAAGGGAAAGTGTGCCGCCCTCTGCTGTGTAGACCAGTTCTTGTGATGGCGTCTCTGATATCCGCTTCCGTGGACTGTTTTGTGACGTGACGGGTCGCCACTGTTCTGCGAGATCCCAGTGGATTCTTTGACGCAGACAGCACGATCGCGATACATTTCAATAACCCCAAAAAGTGTATAAAAGCGCATATTTGGAACCTATGTTTGTCAAAAATTTGTCGTCCGTCTATGTATGTCGACGCCTGCCATGTACATTTGCGTGTGTGTGTTCTCGGTCATGTGTGCAGCCACCACGGCTCATCAGCATGCAGTCCTTCCACCGAGCCACACAGCACTTGTCGGCCACGCAAGCTCGCGCCGTTGCTCAAGGCGCCGGCAGCGTCCGCATCGGGGGGCAGCAGCAGCAGCCTCCGGGACCACAACAGCAGCAGCCACAGCAGCAGCAGCAGCAGCAGCGGGCACCACAGGGGCCCCCGCAAAACCCGGCACACTCGCTCCGACAGGTGAGGAGGGTAGCACGGGGACTTGGATCGCTAGAGCTAGGAACTGCCGGCAGTGGGAAGGGGAGATGGGGCAGTAAGTAGAAATGAAGTAGAAATAAAATGACAATAATCACAATTAAATTAGCTCTTGTGCAGGTGCTCGGTGTATTAATGTTTTCATATTGTAGGATTGCGAGCAATGTCTGTAGATTGCGGAGGCCTTCATCCAACAGTGGATTGACCATGGCTGAAGATGATGATGATCAATAATTACAAGCCTTTGTCGACCTCCACTGCTGGATGAGAAGGCCTTCTGAATACTGTGTTGGTCGTGGGGGTTTGTTTGAACATTCATCACACCGGTCAGTGTAGGTTGGGGAAGAGGGGCGCCGCGGAGCCGTTCAGATATCACTCGCGCAACTGAGGTTGGTCGTGGCCGCGAATCGAACTCGGGTTGCCTGCTTCATAGTGCAGCGAGCCTTCTACAGAACGGGAGCGCGGCAATGAATGAGAGAATGGATGGAGATGAGCAGAGACGGGTTGACAGGCAAATCTGGGGGGGGGGGGTGGCGAGTGAAGAAAATTGTGAGATCGAGCCTGAGTCTGGGATTCGTAGCCACAAGTTCAGCGGGGGATGCAAAATTTTGGCGTAAAAGTAAAAAAGTTGAAATGTTCCTTCTTCTCATCGGAGCCCTCGGTGAAAGAACTCGCACGAGCTTGTGGTCGGCCACTCGGAACGCGAGGAGAGCCCCCAGGGTGGTGAGGTCACGGAGCGCGAGCGGGGGAGGGGGAGGCGGTGAAAGTGGGAGGCGGTTCACAGGGACATGGGAGGAGCTCCTAGAAGAACGGGGCGCGGGGTCACCACGGGGTCACCACGGGGTCACCAAGGTGTCACCTCGGTGTCGCCGTGAGGGGAGGGCCCGGGGAGTGCCACGGGAGCCTTGTGTTGTTACGCAGCGACCCGCGTGTGTGGCGCGCGTCTGCTATGTCGTGTACAAATACAGCTGCTGCCTCTTTGCAGTCCACCGCTGCCTGCGCATCTAGGGGGCTGTCTCGCTTCACCAAGCTTGGCCGGTTCTGGTTGGTCACGGTCGGCAGTGTCGATGCTGAAATGGTTGCGTTTAATTTG
This sequence comes from Lampetra planeri, assembly GCF_965212315.1. Classification (NCBI taxonomy): domain Eukaryota; kingdom Metazoa; phylum Chordata; class Hyperoartia; order Petromyzontiformes; family Petromyzontidae; genus Lampetra; species Lampetra planeri. The sequence continues at coordinate 15,369,428 of NC_136114.1, forward strand.
TAAATGCTGCCGATTGTTATTTTCTCTGAAAGAATACGTGAACTTCTGAGTTGTGAAGTAAATATTTTATGGTTCAACCCCAGCGTGTTCCACAAAGGCTTGTGAAATACAATGGTGATTTGGCAGACATTTAATTAATTCCAAGCAAAAACCTCAATGTAGAAATGTGACATAAATAAAATATACATTTAAAATAATGGACAGAGCACTTCTCACAAATTTAAAGACATTCCGTGTCCCGACCGCCTGACCTCTCGCTCACGTGGCCGGATCGTTGCCGGGCCCCACGCTGTACTCGACCCGCGACCGCTCGCGCGGGGGGGGGGGGGGGAGCGGGATCAACCCACTAGCGCAGCCACACCCTCAAGGTTACGTCGCTCTCTGCTCAGCGCTTTTATTCCTCGGCCCGGAGGCCCGCACGGTGCACGCTCGGTGCCCGCCGGGTTGACCGTGTGCGTAGTGGGGTGCGGAGAGCGCACGCCGGTTTGTCCCGTTAGGCTTGGCAGCATTTTCAACGGCCCGGGCACCGCCGGGGGGCACGTTGGGCTCACGGCGGAGAATGGGCGGGTGCGGGGGGAAGGGAGTGGTCTGAGCATACTTTAGTCTCGCTTCGTTGGGCGAGGCGAAACGTACGCCCATGCACCAGCACTCGCACACGTACTCGCGCCCATAAACCCTCACACCGCACCTAACTGCTGCTTACCGGTTTGCTTGCCATGCCCATTAAGGCCGTAACGTTTCATTTTTATTTTTCCCGCATTTGCCCTCTGCGTTGACGATGCTCGGAAGCGAGTAAGGTCTCCGCGTGAAACATCATTGTCTGCCTTGGAACGAAGGCTTGACAAACTTCGTACCGTATAAGTGGATCTGTAAGTTTAGTCATTTGTTGAACAAGATAAACCTACAAAAATGCACGGCTCATCTTAATTCAAGGGCGAGTTGCCCTAATGGACATTAAAACTTCCTGCTTGCCCTTGTGAAATTCTAAGTGTCTGTAATCTTGGCAATATAGTGTTGAGCTTGGAAAGTGCTTGGATGGGCGGACCGCCTTGCATGGCAGGTTGTTACAGGTGGTTGCGGGGCTACCTGGTGGGCAGGAGTTGGCACCCCCCATCATGTGACCCGCACCGATCCCCGTTACCCACATGGCTTGGGGAGGCCCTCATCCAGCAATGGATTGACGAAGGGGCTATGCGTGTGCACGCGTACAACGGTAGAAGTGACTTGGAGCATTGGAGTGGCCGAGACGTCCAGTCCACTTAAAATACCGTTTTATTTCATTTCATATTCATATGAGGAGCAGTGGCACAGTGATTTGTGCACTTCCCTACGACTGACATCAGTGGCGAGTGGTACTCGAACCAGTGCTGGACATCCCCCCCACTGCCCCCCCCATTCACGAACGCAAACTGACCAGCGTAGTTAAGTATGGTCAAACAACCGGTGGCTAACACAGTGTCGGGAAGACTTCATCCAGGTAGTGTGCTCACAAGGGGCTGCACGTGTTATCGTGTCATTCACTGAGTGCGCATTAAGGTGAGTAGAGCGAGGCTATGCATCGCAATCGGCTGATTCTGGAAGATGCTGGAGTTGATTTGCTGTGACAGTGTCGCGTTGTGGCACGGTGCACGACGTGATGATGACGTAATGACGATGTAACGATGCACTCCCGCAGAGAATTCCATCCATTGTCACGGCATGATTTTGCAAATTTGACCCGCAAATCGATTTTCTGCCTCGTGCCAGTTTTACCGACTCGTTGGTGTCGTTTTGGTCATGCTACGCACAGCAGTCTCAGCGCGCGAAGAGCGCTGTACAAAATCATGTTGTGTTTTCCTAATGTTTGTCATTCCTTGTCTCCATTGTATATACTGGTTCGCTATCGCATCGTCATCGCAACATCAGCGTATCATTCACATAAGTTGTACGTTACCGATCACTAGACGCGCAAATCATTGCGCGTGATCGATGATTCGGTGCGTCTCTGCGACTTGCCTAGTAGAGCAACGGCAGCTGCCGCATTCGATCCACCGTGCGCTTTACCTGTGGGCGACGATGTCCGAATGTAATCCTCCTCCTCCCTGTGCCCCCTCCCTTCCCCCCCCTCCTTCCTCTTGCCCTGCAGCACCCCGGCAGCAGTGTCCCCCTCGGGGGCCCCTTCCCCGTGGTGAGCCTCCACCCGCCCCCCCCCGCCCCCCGCGCACCCCAAGCCAGCCCCCCTGGTGGCTTACGACCACATCCCGTCTGTGACCAACCCTGAGAACTTGCCCTCCTTGCCACACATACCCCAGATACAGGTGGGTTCTCACCCCCAGGCCTGCGCAAGGCCGCTCTGACGTCGTTACTTTCACTGCCGTATAATTCTTACCCTGGAGTGAGTGCTTGCTCATTGCTTCAACCCTGGGGTAAATCTTCGATGACATCAGAACGACTCCCCATGCCCTCGTGGAAAAATTACTCCCATTTGGGGGTCAGAATACTATCCAGGGTTAGGGTATCTGGTCAAGGATTCTTGCAACCTTGTTCCAATTGCCTTATGTCTGTATCGGTAGTACCGGACTCGAGAAGAGTGATTCAATCTGGCTGTGGAGTTAAACTACCGCGGGGGGGGGAGTTTTAATGACAAAGAGTATGCTGATCCGGCCCTCTAGATTATATGGGCTCTAAATACTATCTGGTGCCGGGCCTCCCGTGTCTCCGTTTGACGAGGCCTCGTAGAGCCAGGCTGCTGCTGCGGCGGTGCCGTGCCAACCTCGCTCGCCTCAATGCAGGCACCCAGAGGAGGGGGAGGGGGTCGCGGGGTAAAGGAGGGAGTTGACTCTCCTCTGCCCTCACCTTCCCGACACGTGTTGATGGCCGTTGCATGTCACACAGCGATCTCTTGGTATCTTTCATGAACGTAAAATAAATTGTAAACAAATCGTAACCGACGTAATGCTTTGCCGCCTCCAAAAATTATTGGTTTGGGGTGCTCCGTTTGTTTACTAAACAGGACTGCCCCGCTCGGCGGTGGCACCTGGCAGTCGCGTAAAAACGCGCCCCACGCACCATTTGTCTTCACCCGCGGATTCCTCATACCGGCAGCTGGGGAGCAGCTGCGTGCGGATGTTAATCGGGCGAGCGGAGGAGACGCTAATCGGGGCCTCGTGCTGCCATGCCGCACGAGGCCCTGCTCGCGCGATCGACGGTGCGAGCCGACCGCGCCGCCGCAGCCACCCGGGCCGCCGAGGTCGATGCGTGCCGGCAGTGCTTCAGTTTCACCGCGGCAATCGGCTCGCGGTGCAGCGACGGGGCGCACATTTAATTGGTCGTCCGACGTGTTCCTGCGAAACAAAAAATATCGGTTTTTGCCTCCCGGGATTTCTGTTTCACAAAATTCATTTGGGTAACAGCATATACAAGCAGAACTCTGTTCTCTGCCTCTACGTGTACATACATGACACTGCTGATGAAACCCATGAAGTGGAAACCTGTGCAGAATTTGGTCTCCTTTTTAGTTTTAGTCAAACTTGATCACCCACGACATCCTCACTGCGCAGCCCTGGTGCCCAAACAGACGCTGCTGGACAGTGTTGCTCTGGAATGCCCGTCGGCTGTTTGGCTTACTGGCAGAGACACAAAAACGGAGTTCTTCTGCTATATATGCGAGGACCGGTGCAGCGCTGTGCTGCGTTATACCGCGGCATTGTGAAGCTGCTGGAGCCCACACGTACAGCAGCACCACCCCCTGGTGTGGAAGAAGAGGACTGTTGAAGTGGCCTCACAGTGAGTTGTAAAACGTCAGCCTCCAGGGCCATTGGCTGGCAACGCGGTGGTGCACTGCTCGCTGTTAAGTTTTCCCGAATGGAAATTGATACCCACAGCTCGGTTATATTATAATTGACAAAACAAATCAAAGCAATTTCATAGGAATTATTTTATCATTTCTGTATGACTGAGTATCACGTGCAGGGACAGCAGTCCGGTCGGGTGCGTTAGCGAGCGCGTGACGGCGGTGTGCGTGTGTGCTTGCGTGCATCTGTGTGTGCGTGTTTGTGCGCGCGCATGTGTTCGCGTGCCTGCGTGCGTGCGTGCCGCTCCCGCGTCTCGTGCAGTTTGAGGACGTGTCATCGGTGCTGAAGCTGGCGGCGGTTCACGCCAACGGGGCCCTAGCGGACGGTGTGCCCAGCCCCGCGCCCCGCCTCACCTCCCCCGCATTCTCCATCTCCCCGGGGTCCGCCATGCACTCGCCCGGTACGTGGCGTGCACCGCGGCAGCAGCAGCAGCAACAACCACAGCAGCAGTAGCAGCAACAGCAACATCAACAGCCGCCACTCACTGCTAAATGGCGGGGCGACATAACAGCAGGACTTGTGCAAGGCTCAATGCATTTTGAGGCTGTCACGTAAAGTGCGGAAGGTCTCGCTGGCAGGATATCACGGGTACACACCCAGGTGTTACGGGTTAACTGGCTGAGATGATCAACAGATGCACCGCCTGCGCTCCCCGCTGTGCCACCCACTGGCGTGAAGACGCACGCACGCAATATCGTGCGCTTCCAGGCGCACGGACAAACACATGTGTGCACGCATGCTGCACCAGCCATTAATTTAAGGCTGAGTCGACCTTGTCGAGGCCCAAGCACCGGTTCAAATAGCACTTGCCCACTGATGTTAGCTATGGCTGAGAATCGAACTCATCTCGCCGCGTTTGCAGCGCCGTACGCCAACCACTGTGTGGCCACTCGGTGAGCTGTGAATAAACGACTCGGTTCTCACGCGCACGACTTGACGTAATGCATCAAGCGGCGCACCTTCGCTTGCTTGTCCAGCACAAAGATCCCCCGTATAGCCTGAACAAACTGTTGGGGCAAGTGCTGTTAACGAGCACCTATAAAGGCTGGCACACGAGGGGGTGGGTAGCCAGCACCACCCTCGTCACACGCATACACACACCCACCGTAACCACCACACCAGCGCATGTTGTATGCATGCATGTTGAAGTTCTTTCGCAACAAACGTAGCCAACCATGCTAGGCGACGGTGCGGGGGGGAGGACAACAAACTAAACGCATAATGAGCCGCTGCAGGAATAACCCTTCTGCTGCCGCGTCCGTGTCCATGTGCGTGTGTTCGCCCCCCCCCCCTCTACCGCCCTCCCAGTGACGGTGGCGAGCCAGACGCCCATCAGGCCTTCCAGTGCCTCCAGCACTGGCAGCCACGGCAGGTGACTGCCCCACGCTGCCCCCGCCCTGCTATCCCACGCCTGCCCCTCCCCCCCCTCCATCCTCTTCTCCGCGAGTAATAAACGATCCGTCGAGATTTTGCGTCTGAGCGATTGCCTTCGCGTGCAATTGCTCAGGCTTGTCACCCACGAGTGATTCTTCAAGAGTGGAGCACCCCATTTTGCACCTTTACAGGTTCTGCAATACAATGAATGGGGATTTATAATGATAATAGGGATAATAATAATAATCACGTGGATCTGTTTGTCAATCTGCTGCTGGATTAAGGCCTCACCGCGTCGTGCCTTGTCGGTGGGATTGTTTGACCATACTTCACGCCGGTCAGTGCGGGTTGGAGAAGCCCCAGGACTGATTAACGGCGTCACTCGTCACCAATGTCAGCCGTGGCTGGGAGTCGAACTCGGTTAGCAAAGGGGCTGTGTGTGTGTGTGTATTGCCGATGAGAACCAGCTGCTGGGGGGTGGTGTAGAGAGTCCCCCCTCCGTGTGATTAAACACCGCGACCCCAACGTATTTATTTTGGCTGCCACGATCCGGGAGCTGAGCCCCCCACCCCCGCCGCAAACGGCACATGGGGTTCATCAATCAGTGGGGGGGCTCTTCCTCCCACCACCACCACCACCACGCTCGCCCAGGTCGGGGCCGGAGACGCTCGTCCCTTTTCATTCGCCCCCGCGGTCGAGCGGCACCATTCATTTAAATTGGGGGGGGGGGGGGGGGCGGTGTTAGACTTGCTGTGACGGATGAGTTGATTTTAAATTGCGTTGTGTGTGCGGTGGAGTGGTGGCACGCGCTGGGTCGGCGCGCCGCGCTTCAAACCCGCCGGTGACCCGAGTTTGAACCCTGGCCGCGGCTAACGCCAGTGGCGGGCGAAATCTGAACCGGTTCGTGGGTACCCTTCACCCCTTCACCGACCCGCATGGACCAGCAGGGTGAAGTATGGTCAAAACAACCCCCATGGCCCACGTGGCGTGGAGAGACCTTTATCCATCAGTGGATTGATGTAGGGCTATAAATTATTAGTATTATTACATGCTAATGTAGCATTTTGGCTGAAGAAGATGCTGCTCTGAAATGGTGATGAAAAACCAAGTGTGGGTTGGTGAAGGGGTGGAGTTATCTGGGATCGGTTCAGATATTTTTCACCATTGATGTTAGCCATGGCCAGAAATCTGAGGTCACTTGGTTCACACCGTAGTGCACTGACCACTGCTTCACCACCTCTCTGATCCTTTAATTCGCATAAATCGTCAGTGCCTCTTGCATCGCAAGATCCTGATAGGGGTGGTAGCTTGGAGAGGCCTTCATCCAGCAGTGGATTGATCATGGCTGCTGTTGACGATTTTTACAAGCGCACGTGCATGACAATTTATTTGAACTGACGTACGAACCGGTGCATCGTTGACGTCGCGGCCGTCCCGTGTGCGCGCGTGGGCATTGTGCGCGTGTGTGTGTGCGTGCATGTGTGTGTGCGTGCGCGTGTGTGTGTGCGCGTGCCTGCACCCCACAGCTCCGCGTCCCCCAAAGTCCCATACGTGCGCCTCGAGCGAATCAAGCACGAGCCCGGCACGGCGCTCGCCGAGAGGGGCTCGGCGTGCGGGGGGCAGCAGCAGCAGCAGCACCACCACCACCACCACGCGTTGGCATCGGCGACTCCCGCGACCGCTGCGCCCCCCGCGTCCGCCAACAGCGTGAGCGTGAAGCAGGAGGCGGCGCTCGGCGGGGGCGGCGCCGCCGGGAGCGCCTGTTGCGTGGTGAGAACGCGGAGCGTGCGGAAACCGCGGCCGCCGGCGCCGACGGCGAATGACGGGGAGCCCCCCTGGAGGCAGCGGTCTCGCTTGGCTCGCGGCTTCCGTCCCCCAGGATTTAAACGCTCGCTCGTGCACGCACGAGACTAACGGTTGTGGGGAGGGGGCGGTGTAAATAGAGGACGCCTTTGCACGGTCGTGGCCAACGGCACCGTTAATGAGGACGGGGCGGTGGAGGTGGTGCCACGCTGCCTCGTCCATGCCGGCGGTGCTTGCCGGGGAGAGTGGCGGCGGTGCGTACAGTGTGTGTGGCGAAGGCCGCCCAACACGTGCCGTCGATTTCCTCGCTTCCGTTCAAGTCCAGGCTCGAGCCCTACCGATTGCCTTGTTCTGCCTATAGTATAAGTGTGCACATGTGGTGGACATCTATGTATGTGTGTTGAACGTCTTTCGCACCGTACGTAGCCAACCATGATAACCGTGCTAATCGGACATGCCATTCAAAGGCTAACTGCTGCGGTAAACTCCCTCATGCTTGCTGGGTGGACAGAGGCGGGGGGGGGGTGAATTAGGAATCAAGCTTGGAGCATTTTTCCCAATGGCCGCTCGGGGAGATCGAATCGTGGCGGCGACCTCTGGGCTGAATGTCAAGTGGCGATCCACTACGCAGCTCCCTCTTTATGAATCCACGTTGTGTTGGATGAGGGTTCTTGATGCAATACATTTTGGATCTATGTGAATGGTGGATCTGTTACTCGTAAATTTTAGTCTCTATTTAAGTCTTTGGATCTTCATGAAAAGCCCTCGATCAAGACCTGTTATCCTCTGCATGTGATTGACGCTTTCAAATAAATATTCCCACTGTTTCTGTACAGTGCCTTGAGACTCGGTGGGGCTGTCCTGGGATAATTGGGCGACGTTACCCACATCTCAGAAACGTCGGTGCGATTTTCTGCTCAGAATGAGCATTGTGGCATTGGTGCTCATTCCCTGTTTATAGCCCTGAGCCGCAAGTAGCGGAAATTCCACGCTACTATGAAGGGGGTGATTCTATCCTTAGGACAACTGCAGTTGACTTCCCCCACGAAGTGATAATCATTTTGTCGAACCCCAACCATGGGCAGAGACAACCCCCAACCAGGATGTGACCTCGCAAGCCTGCGCTTGCGATCCGCTCGCTGTGCCGTTGGCTGTTGAGCGAATATGCGTGAACCCGGGGCAGTGTCAAGGGAAACGGTCGGCATGTCTCTCACTAGCACGGAGTCATCTCAGCTCCGTCCGGCTCGCTGACCTGGAAAGATATTTCGGGCACGTAGGTCGTGTGACAGGTAGCGTGACCACGACCTGCTCCAGTCGAGCAGCAACCCGGAAATTCGTACAGTGAGACGTTAAGCCCTGCTCATGAGGTGCTGCTGCTCAGGAATCTCTCAAAATACATTTTCCTTCCTTTTTTTTATTGGACCATTGTACGTCGTCTGGCGGTTATAAGAGAGAGGACATAAGTAAATATTGCTTTTATTGAAATAAAAACCTGTTTGGCTTATTTAAAATAGCCGCGCAGGTTGTATTTACGTACACATCTGAAATGCGCCCCCGTGCGCGCCGTGTGTGCGTGCACAGCTGAGCAGCCCCGACAGCATCCTCACCCCGCCGCTGTCCAACCCGAGCTGCGAGTCGCTGCCCATCCACGCCGTGCGCATCAAGGAGGAGCGGCTCGACGGCGCCGACTACGCGGCGAGCTCCACGCCGCACTGCGGCGCCGGGCACGGCCACTCCCCTCGCCGACACAGCCAGCCCGACTCCACCACCGGCCTGCCCGGACACCGCGGCGCCGAGGGCACCGGCCGGGGTGCCAGCGGCGCGGACAGCAGTTCGGCGTTGCGGAGAGGAGACGAGGGCGCGGGGAGCGACGGCGCCGCCGGTAGCGGCGGCGGGGACGATGCGGCGCAGGAGCCGGCGCCGGAGCAGATGGCCGAGGGTGCCGAGGGCGACTGCGCCGTGTGCGGTGCGGATGCCCCCGTGCTGGCCTGCGCGGAGTGCGGGGGGCGGTATCACCTGACCTGTCACGTGCCCGTCCTCTCCGAGCATCCTGGGTACGGCATGGAGTGGCAGGCACAGTCGCACGCGCACCCTCGGATGTAGCCGAACGTGCTAATCGGTGGTACGGGGGAAGGAAAAAAACTAAACACAAGAAGCAGTTCTAAAGAAATTAGTTTTCAACATGCATGTAATCTCACACCGACACCCGCACACACGCTTGGACACCATGTGCAGACATCTGCTGTTGAAATATGCGTGATATTTTTTCGTGTCGGCAGCCCGCTGCAGCCCGTGAGTGTGGTTGGTAAGTGTTTCTGTCCGTTGGCACTCTGCAGCCCAGATGTGTTTGTGCATTTCAGCTGTTTTTCTGCTAAATCAACAAACACTGTTCCCAGCTGAAGCAGCATTGTGAGGGTAACAAAAAACATACACACGGCCGGAAGCGGAGGATCGTTGGCGATTCGCGCACCATGACGTCCGATGTTGTCCCTGTGTCCAGCGGGGACTGGCGCTGTGGCCTGTGCCGCGGCCCGGACTGCGAGGAAGATGCGGCGGAGACGGCGCGGGATGGTGTGACAGCCGGCGAGCGGAGGGTGAGTGGCCGAGCCGCCCTCTAACTTCCTCACCTTCTCAAACGAGCCCCACAACTATTTTTAAAACTATTGTTCAACTTTTTTTACTTTACCAGGTAGCTCTTTTTCAGAAGCGATCTGGCCACAAATGGTAGCTTAATAAAGTGGCGTACTGTGTGTAAATTTATAGCAGCCAAATACACACGTTAATTCTAAATGTAGGGGAAAAAACCGGAAGAGCCGGACATAAATCCACGCGACCACGGGGAGAACATGCAAACTTCAAATATACAGGAATCCGGGTCAGGGTCAAACCCATGAACCCATGACCTCCTGTCTACCAGGCGAGGTAGTTAACATCTCGCCACAGCGGTACCCCAACTAGCGGCGACTCTCGCGCCTCAGCAAGAAGGGGCCTGGGTTTGATTCCCGACTCGGGTGCCTCTCTGTGCGTGGAGTCTAAATGTTCTCTCTCCCCTGTTTTGCATGGGTTTGCTCCGGGTTCTCCACTCTACTCCCATCGCTAAAAACAACAACACTGTGTGACTGGTATCGGAGAAAGCATCGCAACGCTGAGAGATTAATCTAGATGTGAAGTTTTCGTGACTGCAGGGATCCACACTCTTTGGTTCTTTCGGCAAAGTCACGTAGGTATAAAATAAATTAAATCACGACGTTTCGATTGCAACACAAGCAATCATCACCTAATGATGATGATACGTGACTTTACCGAAAGAACCAAAGAGTATGCTGAGAGATTACTCTGCAAATTACTCGATCACACACAGCAGCAACATCGCCCCCCTACTGCGAAAACGTGGCAGGACTCGCCTGAAAATAGCCTTGAGAGTCGGTGAGGCTTTCCTGGGTAAACGAGCAGAGTAATAATATAACAATAGTGGAGTGAAATGTCGCTGCACGTAGCCAACCGTGATGAACATCAGCACTAGGGAAATAAAGGTGGTCGGGCGTGGTGCTGGCCACCCACCATCTCATGTGCCGTTCTGGCCTTCATAGGTGCTCGCTGACAGCACTTGCCCCAACAGTCTGTTAAGGCTGTACGGGGGATCTTTGTCTGTGCGCAGTGTGTGTCTGTGCGTGTGTGCGGTGCTAATCACCCCTCCGCGTGGTGCGTAGCGCTGCGAGGTGCTGCTGCTGTCAGTGCTGTGCCGCATCACCAGCGAGCCCAGCGCTCCGCGCACCGGCGTCTCGGTGAGTTCACCCGCGGAGACCGATCGCTAACGACCCTCACCAGGCAACCCGGCCGGCTCGCCAGCGTCGCCCACCACAGGGCCCACGCCAGCGTCACAGCTGTTCAGTCCACCGATGTAGCCACCAGAAAGAGTCACGTAAACCACTGGGTGCTTCTAGATAGACAACACAACTGCTGCAGCGTGGGCTGGAGCAGTGGTGCATAGGTTCGCGGCACTCCCCTTTGAAATTAGTGACCCGAGTTCGATTCCTGGCCACAGCTAACTAACATCAGTGAACTGGTCCTGCGCTCGCTTTCACCAACCCGTGGTCACTCAGTCTGCGAGTCTCCTTTATTTGACCAGGAGATTAAATAAGCCCTTTCAGACACGACGTGAGAGCGACCCATGGTCGTGACGTATGATCAACCTAGCCCCAGGACTGACAGGGCAGCCTTCTCCCAGCAGTAGACGGACAGGGGGTGGTACATTTTAAACAGGAAGAAAATCCAGCGTGAGGAACCCATACCGGGAGGTGCTCCTGTCACTGTGAATCGCCACAATCGGGCCGCTTTGATCATTTATCCATCTTTCCCAGCAGCTCCCCTCCCCCTTCCCCCCAATCTGCACCGCGCAGCTTGGTGAAGTATGGGTTAAACAACCCTCGTCACCTTCATCCAGCAGTACATCATTTCGTACATTTTTTTCAGGACGGGTTTCTCCAAAGCATGTTAATGAATGAATAATATGTTTTCAAATGAAGAAAATACCACGATAACACACTGACAATCGCCCCCCCCCCCTCCCCCCCGCAGGAAGCTGAAAAGCAAATGAATGGCACGGAAGCTGGTAGCGACGGAGGCGGCGGTGGCGACGGTGGCGACGGTGGCGACGCTCCGTTGCCGGGCTGGCTGGACGCGGTGAGGCTGCGACTCCAGCCCGACTCCGCGGAGCCGTACGGCAGCCCCGAGGAGTTTGTGTCGGCGCTGCGCTCGGGCCTGCGCTCACACCGGGACGTGAGTGTTCGCCTCGCTAGCGCCGCCTCGCGAGCCTCACGTGCGCCCGGCCCCCTCCTGCTCCGCGGCGCCGCACGGCCACGCTGGCGCGCTGCGCTCGTTGACTCGCACGTAGACCGTACGGCTCGTTAACCGAGGGATACCCTCATCTCAGCCACCATCGCTCGGTAACCAGTGCCGCTGGGTAACCGGTGCCGTGCACATCCAGGCCAACGTAGCTCGTTTACTCACGATGTCCCCAACCCAGCCTCTCAACATCTGCCGGTGCTGGTGTTTGCTGGTGCTCACAATACAATGCAATGTTCATTTTAATAGTGCCTGAATGTGAGCGCAACTCAGAATGCTGGAGAGAAACATTTATTTTATAGAGAAAGAAAGACAGGCAGTGAGTCATCATAGGCAGAGGGAAAAAGGAAGGTCCCTTGATCCTTGGGCAGGGAGACGACGGCATGGACTGCTGGAGGGAGATTTCTGCGCGGTTATGTGGAGAGCGTCTCGGTCCTAGGAAACGCGCCATCGACTCCACGTCGTTGCCTTCGCCATACAAAGAGCGCCGAGCCCCTGATAGTTTCCGCTGACACGGCAGACGCGTCGGCGAGACCGCGTCTCTGAAGAGCAGCGGCTCATTCACCCAGGGGGTGGCGCCTCTGCTTTTGTGTTCTCTCAGCGTCAGTCTCTTTTATGCCAGCGAGTGAGCTCCACTGTCAAAGGGGGGGGGGGGTAGTGATTTGAGGCCACGGGTCACAGGCCGTGACACAGCAGCTAATCTGGCTTTGAGAGTCGTGGGATCGTTGCCTTGGCACCAAAACGTTCGCCGGTGGGAGGTGGCCGGGAGGCTCAAGAGGTCGTGACCGGTGCTGGGCCTCCCCGAGGTAGACCCAGCCTCAAGCGAGTACCTGGTGCAGTGTATAAACATCGCCACTCGGGAGACAAAGGTGGCCGGGTGTGTCGTGCCTGCCTTTGTAGGTGCTTGTTCACAGCACTTGTCCCAACTGTCTGTCGCATCCACAGGGAACAGCGCCCCCTGGCGTCGGTCTCCCCGTGCGACTGCCGCTGCTTTAAGTCGTGGTCGTTAACTTAAGACTGTGTAACGGGCACGTTCAGCAACAGAAAGAGGAACACGTGCATTTGAAAACATTTGTAGGTTAAAGACTTTGGGAAACGTAAACTCAAAAGTGCGCATAGGCGCATGGAGACGCGCTTGCATGGGATTGCACAGACAGAAAGAAATGGAACACGTGGATTAGAGAACCTACGCAGGTTGTCAAGAAAAGTTAATGGGCTTGCGGAGGTTACATGATGGCGGGAGGATGAAACTCGCCCGAGATGACGACCACCGCGAAGAGATGGAGCGATGAAATTCGCTTCTATGTGGGCGCCAGACCGTGCGAGATGGTGACAGCTTGGAGACGGGCCTTCATCCGGCAGTGGATTTCTCGTGGCTAATAAGGATGTCCTCGCTTACCCACAGCACCGCGCGCTGGAGGCTCACGTCACGGACCGGCTTGGGGAGCTGTTCCCGGGGCCGAGCGAGACGCACGGCACGTGCGGCGCAGACTTGGCCGAGGACGCCGACGTGGACGCCGCAGCAGCGGAGGTGGCGGACGCTGCCGGCGTGTGTCCGGACGGGCTCGCGACCGTGGACACGGCAGAGGCGTGCGGGGACCCGAGCGCCGGGACGAGCGAAGACGCCGGGACGAGCGGCACGGCGGACGCGCGCGCGGACGGCGGAGGCGCGTGCGCCGACGTGGGCGCCGGCAGCGCGGACGTGGGCGGCGCGCTGGATGCGGACGCCGGCGCCGGAGCCGACGTGGTTGAGGGCGCCGGAGCCGACGTGGTTGAGGACGCCGAAGTGGAGGTGGAGACGGCGGAGGCCGCCGAGGACGTCTCGACGTCCGCGGGCGGCGACGGGGGCGGGGACAGCGACGCCGAATGCGGCGAACCGAAATCCAAGCGCGCCAGGCTGGATCCTGCCGAACCGAGCCCCTAGCGGCTGTCAGCCGCCGAGCGACATGACCCAACGAACCCCGGCGGGAAACCATCTCGCGGCCGCGGTTGACGATCGTCTCGAGAAGTGCGAGTGGCCGTGCGCGTCGCCGAACCCTGCGCTCGTCCCGTCGAGACCCAGTTTTTGGACGCGCGACTATTTTGGGAAAAACCAAGTGCCAAAGCGAGTGCTGCCGAGCGTTGCGGGAGCTGCACGGCGTGAATGTAGGGGGGGGGGGGGGGGGGCTTCCCCGGGAGTGGGGTGGGGGGGGCCGCGGGACGCGGCAGCGGCGACTGCGGGGCCGCCACAGGAAGCATCCGCCGCGGCCTCCTGCCCACCCCGATCAAAGCGTACGAGCAGCGTGGAGGTTTGGCGAAGAGCGGCACCGTTCGTCACATTTAGCGCCCAACGCATGACCAAGTGTGTGTTTAGCCGTGCGATTGTTACAAGGTTTTTTGTAGTTGTATTCTTAATATTATTATCATCATTGTATTTATTTTATCACCATCTTGCTGCAGGGCTGGGTGGGAGTGTATTTATCTTGCCGTGCAGCTGGGGTAAGCGCGCCCACCGGCACGTCCTTGTTCCAAGAGGAGAGCGGCCGTGTCCCCCGACCAAGACGGGTTGTAACTTTTTTTATTTTTTCAGGGTTTTACCTGAAGTTCGCGACGTGAGCCAAGCGGGGGGCGGGGGGGGCCTCGTGGCCTCGTCTTCCCATGTACAGACTCGGACTCGATTCGGTCAAGCTTGCGGCTACTACACGTGCGCACGTGCCGGCCGTCCTCCGGTACGGCACCCCGCCATCACGACGTTCGGCAGAGAAATCACTTGGCTTCTCTTCGAATCACCTCGTCGCGCGTTCCCAACGGACCTGGAACTAATGAATCCCAACGAGAGCCAGCGCCCCGCTCGCCCGCCCGCCCACTCGCTTGCACGGCCGCCCACACACTCGCCCACCCCCGTACCTCCACCGCGGGGCTGCAGGTGAGAGAGACTTCTCTGAATGACGAAAGGATCCTTCATCTCCCGTGGCTCATCCTTCGTCGACCGTTGTTCCCCCGCCCCCCCCTGGCCTCGTCTTCATGCCCACGCACAAGCCCACGCACAAGCCCACGCACACACGGACTGGCGCGCGCAGGCGCAGGCTAGTTAAGCGTCCTCACGGCGCGCTCTCTGCGGCATCGTTGGCGGCTCGTGGTGTGACGCTGGCAGAGCGCGACGCGGAACGGTTCTACCGTAGTCGGTGGCTGCAGCAGGAGCTTGTTTCTGGTTTAAGCGTTGTTTTTAGTTGGGGGGGGGGGGGTAATTGAACTGCAAGACTGTGTTTGTGTCGATAACAAGAACCAAAACAAGGCTCGCCCAGTGACGTCCGTGTATTTTTCCTGATAATAGAGTTTTCCCCTTTTTTCTGGCAACAAAACAGGTGTTAAGATGTAAAAACACCAAACTGAAACGTTTTACAAGGAATCGTGTCTGCACAATGCTTGTTTTCAGAATTCAAACAAATAACACTGATAATATATGCATTGTCCTTGAAACTGATTGGTCCACACCAGAGGCAGCTTTCTTTTTAGCCTCGTCTCAAACGGTGTTAGACCAGAGAACGCCAAAGGGCGTGTAACGCCTTTTGGCGTCAGGTTTCAGTTCGGTGTTTTAACATCTTAACACCTGTTTTGTTTGCCAGAAAAAGGGGAAAAACCTATTATCATATTTTGTTACTGGCAAAGGAGGTCCCATGATGTTTTTCCTGTCAGAGATGGACCCCGGTGGTCATCGGCGATGGATCTGCTCTCAAATAACTTTTTCCACCGGTACAGCCGCGCCGTGCCGAGCCGGCCCAGCGCAGGAGGTGCCGGCCGGGTTCTTTCTCTCCAGCAGAACCCGAGGCGTGGACGCGGTCATTGTCCCCTCCCGGCCCCGAGAGAGATTGAAATGTCTGCCGAGGCTGAGCGTATCGCTTTGGTTCTGGCTCGGCGTGGCAGACTGCGAGTGGGAAACCAAGCGTAGCGCGAGAGCCCGGCGTCCAACAGGGTAACGATAGCAGCAGCCCCCTCGGCCGGGGCTTCCGGCACACCCCCAGGGTCTGCTGCGGTGGTCGTAAACGCTCACCGCGTCGTCATCGGCCGTGATCGATCCACTGATGGATGAATGCCCCCCCCCCACAGGCTGTCACCATCTCTCACAATCATGCATCTAATAATCCACCCACGCACGAGCCGATTGCATCGCTCCGTCTCCTCGATGGACGTTTCTCGGACTTGTGGCATTAAATTTGAACGGACCGTGACGTGCGTGGATAATAATAATTCACTTCATCGCAAACGTCACGATAAACATTGTTGATTTTAATTCACAAGAGAGAATGTGCACTTTTGTGTTTGTCAACATTAAAAATCAACGTATTGCTATTAACATACCAGACCTTGCTATTAATGTACATCATCCTTCACGCGACATATTTTTCCGTTAAAACAAAAGTCGATTCCCACATTTACATCAAGGTATTGGGAGCACCGGGCCCCGTCCGGTGAGGCCGGCCACCAGCCGCCCGCGTCACTGTAACTCGACGCAGTCCGACCGGCGGAGCTGCCGCATCATGGAGAGGAAGTTGTCGGCGGAGTTGGGGACCGAGAGCTCCGGGTCTTCCCTGCCGGTGGCGGTCGCCAGAAGCATCTCGGAGTGGATGTGCGTCACCTGCACGCGGCGCGAGAGGGGTCGGGGTCCACGCGTCGAGTTTGCGCATCGCGCGTACCACCGTCTAACCCGTGCTGGTTTGAGAACGCCGCGTGCTGGTTTGAGAACGCGTGCAGGTGAGAGATAGGGAGGAACGCGTCGTTGCTGGACGGGACGATGGCCGGCGGTCGAGACTAATGACGGGAGTGGCAACCGGAGGATGGCGCGAGGAACGGGCCGTGGCATCGCGAGCTCGCGGGGAACAAGGGCCCTGCTTGGGGAAGCGTCCGTCCGGCGGTGGATAGATCAGGGCATGCTAGGAAGCGCTCACCTGCACGGTGATGGCCTTGTTGTGCGCGGCCTTCCCGTTGGGCCACTTGCTGCCGAGGCACAGCACGACGTCGCAGTCGGGGGGCGGCTGCCGCCGCGCGTCGGCGCCACCGTCATACCAGGCGCTCATCTCTGTGACGCACGCGGCACGGAACATCGGTCAATCGACGGTCGCCAGCGCGGCCATTAACACACAAACCTCATTCGTCAATAATATTCTTGCCCTAAAATGAAAAAATATATAAAATTGCTTGTAGGTGGCATTTCAGGCAATAACTCTTATTCATAACTTTCCTTCCAAAGTCCACCACGTTGACGATTGTGCTGGGGTCCTGTTGTGTGCGCTTGTGCACCACTGCCTAGGCAGCTTCGCGACGACGACGCCATCACAACGTGTTTGATGGTGACCCGGGCACTCGCTGCACAGTCCCCCGCGTGATCATTATTTCTGCTTCTCACCGTGTACATTTGCAGTCCACCTCCAAATTCCACAGCAGCCCCATACCGATCTGCGCATAGCGGTCGCCCCTCCGAGCACCGTCCACTCTCGTGATGAGATTGGGCGCGTACCCGGTGATGGGTCGCAGGTAATTCTTACGAAGGCGGCGGTGGTGGTGTTAAATGTAACCGCGTTAAAGTATCTAATGGCCTGGGAGACGGATTCCTGCCACAAAAATTACCAATTGCCTCCCAATTGGATCCGAGCGCTGTCCAACATTCGTTTTGAGTAGAAAGATGCTGAAAATGTAAATTGTGTCACCAGCTGGGAACGCCAGAGACCAGGGGGCATCAGTGCCAGTGGGAGACGACGATTGCTGTCTGATCCAAATCAAGTAGCTTGTGGTGTCATTTTCCAAGTTTTGCAAATGTAGATCCTGATGTCCGGCACACAATGGCCTACTCTTGCAAATGACGTCCTGGGAACTTTGACGGCTACCGTGAAGCAGACGGCGTGCATGGTATTACTTCGGTTATCGACCCCGCAGTTAGAACCAGTGCGACCACTGCATTCGAACCGCGAACCCCTGCAACATGCGGCAAATGCTCGTTGCAGCGTTAATCCGTCGCGTTCTGAAGTTAGAATTGTTTACAGGCGGAGTTCAGGCAGAACCGGTCAAATAGTGGTCGCGTCCGTCAGAATCCATTAAGAATTAATAAAACTGCGCGCTCCTTTGAGGCCCCCGGAGGCAAACTGCTCCCCACCTGCAGTTCAACTCTCCTGCATCTCCGCCACCACCCCCGCCCCAACCCCCCCTGATGGAGCCTCCTCCTCCACCCGATGGGCGTCCCAAGCGGGGAGAGCTCGGCGGACAGGGACATCCAAAGGGACGACAGGAGAACGACAAAGGTCCATTAATGGCGAGCGCGTCGTGGCGAGCGCGTCGTGGCGGCCGCGGCGCTCACGTACTCTGCAGGAAGTCCGCAAAGTCGTAGAGCAGCGTGCGAGCGCGCGTCCTCTTGTCGGCGCGCGTCAGCGCGTTGGCCCTCTCGCTCGCGTGCTGCCCGGGCCCCGAGTAGAAGACGCGGCAGCGGCAGAGGCGCGTGGCCTCCACCCCCTTCGGCGTGGCCTGCGGCGGGCAGAACGCACGGTCACGAGGGTCGGAGGGCAGGTTCCTGCACTCCCTCCCGTTAGCCCCAGGGTGACGGCGGTCGACAATTAGCGTTAACCATCACGTGCCCAGTCGGCACGAAAAGTGTAAAGCAAATGAAAATTGAAATGGAGGCTGCGCAAACCAACACAGCTGGGGGTGTGTGTCAGGTATGGCTTGTGCTTGGGGCTGGTTGGCTAGTTATTATGGTGAAGGGATTGTGATAGTGTTTAGTTAGTGTAAGTGTATGGCTGGCTAAATTATGGGCAGGTATATAGTGTGGTTAGTGTGACTGGCTGAGTCGTGGGGCCCGTGCAATTGGCTGGTATTGTCAGGCCCAGTGCGGCGAGGCTTTGGGGTTGGGCTCGTGGCCAACGTCCCACTTGCCCAAGCACTCACCTCCAGCAGCAGCCCATTGCCCATGATGGAGATTCTCTCCGCGACCTCCTGCCTTTTGATCTCCTCCAGCTGCGGGGGTGGCGCGGGCAGGCGCAGGACGCGAGGCTCCGGCATGCCGGGCAGGCTGTACCTGGCCACCTCGCTGGGCTCCCACTCCTCGTTGCAGACGAGGCAGCCCACCGGCACCCCGGCGGCGGCGGCCACCTCCGTCACCAGCACGACGTGGCCGAAGTAGCTGATGCTCACCTTGAGCCGGTGCACTGGCGGGCAAAATGGAACCCCCACCCCGTGGGAGAAACGCAGATTTACAACCGGGCGCGGGGGTGGAAATGATTTACATGGACTGCTGCAGCAGATGACGAGTGTTCACCAGGCATATGCGAACCGCCGATTTGCAATATTTGAATCATCTCCCTCCTAACGCGCGGATTTGTGTTTGGGTCCGAGCATGTTTGGCGTGCGCATGCGCAGTCGTGAGGCCAGGTACGAGCAGACGCATGCACAGAGGCGCGTCTGCGTGTGCGCACCTGTGCGCGTCCCGTGCTCGCGTACACTTCACACGGTACACCTCGTGCGCGTACACGGTGTGCCTCGTACCGTGCACGCGTACACCTCGCACGGTACGTGCGTCTGCAGCTATGTGCGGGCAGAGGCATGCAGGCAGAGGCATGCGCACACGGCACGCGCAGATGTGCACGCAGCTACTTACCCAACTCCTCCATCACCGCTGGTGCCACTGCCGCCCCCTGGAAGGATCCCACGCTCTCCATGGACACGTTGGAGTCGTGCACGCAGGGCTGGACGGCCCCGCCTTGGTAGAACTCGCCCGGCGCCGGGAGGTGGTGGTGGTGGTGGTGGTGAGGAAGGGCGATGCGTAGGTCCAGATGATAGGCCACCTCTTCCTGGGTGCCCGGCGCCAGGCAGACCTCGGGGCCACGGAAGGTCCCTGTCGTCTCCAGGGGCGGGCACAGCACGGGGTCTTCTCCCATGCCGCGCGCCAGCAGAGTCGCACAGTGAGGCTCAATATTCATCTGGCCAAACGAGTTTTGGAGATGTGACTGTGGGAGGAGAACAGGTTAGGCTCCACGAGCCCTTTTGCGTATCAACCACGCTTCACCAGGAATTACAATATCCACGCGTCCTCGTTTACTTATTAACCACTGCTCACTCGTCGAGGGTCAGCAAGTCACATGACCGCAAACGCATCGACAATTAAAGCGATTACTTTCAAACATTGTCGTAGGCCCCATCATGAGGAAGTGTTGCATTGTCAACTGCACCTCTTACCAAGAATCCCACCGATAAACGCGTACGAACACTCATTATTTGGCTCAATACATCTTAGTATATAGAGGACTGCAGAGCTCATGAAACAAAACCGCGTTATGAATACTGTGTTGGCATTTTGGAGCAATGCACGAAGGAAAAAAAACTGAATTTTTTTCCTTCGGTGAAAACAAATAAACAATCGCTGCAACTCCCAAACCTTGTTCGGTCGCTTTCTGCAGCTGCTGCCGCCTCTAGAACGAGGTGGTTAACGACCACTGGGCAAGAGGACCAATCATTTACATTCACGCTATCCTGCCCACCACCACTCTCCCTGGCCATCTCACTCGCCATCTCACTCACCATCTCGCGCACCATCATCTCACGCACCATCTCACGCACCATCTCACGCACCATCTCACGCACCATCTCACGCACCATCTCACCATCTCACTCAACATTCTCACTCACCATCTCACTCAACATTCTCACTCACCATCTCACTTGCCCGGAACTCCGGCACTTGAGAGACCTCTGCTGTTCTCTCTGCAACAGTGAGACAAAAAACGGAGGAAGCGTTAAAGAGAGGTGGTGGCAATTCCATCCGTGTTCTCAGTGACCAGGAAGAGGGCCTGTCCAGACGAAGCCCCCCCTAGACATAAGGCAATGATGGCTAAACTACCCCCAAGATCCCGAACAAAGACGAAACCGATATACAGTTGTCTCTTTTATGCTGCCGCTGTCTAAAATAAGATTGCCACAAGTCAACTCTTGCTAGTCGACTCCAGCAGACTGCTGTCTGCGTTATACAGGCAGCATGCAAGGCATGATGGAAGGACACATCTATCAGTCGGAACTATGCGTTCCGCAGTCCAGGATGACGTGCGTGTGTGCAACTACTGATGAGCTTGACCTGTAGGCCGTGAGAATTGTTTTTCAACTTGCTGGCGAGTCGGAGAGACATTGTGGCCTTTAGACCCTTCAGCACAAGGTGCTGGAGGGCAACAACAAAATCTGTCCAGACCATTTGGTGGCCAAACCCAATTTTTTTTTTATCTTCGACGACATAGGGGAGAGTGGGAGAGGTCAGAGGTGGTGGTGGGTGGTGGGGTTGGGGGGGGGGTTCAGTAGCGTATTCAGCGCCGGTTAACGAGAGGCCAGCCCCGACTCACGGTTGTGCGAGCAGCCCGTCGTGCGGGGAAACAGGCGGTAGACGCGGAACAGCTCGGGCGGGCTGAGCTTGGCGCCGTCCGTCTCGCACTCCAGCATCTTCTCGAGCGCGCAGCGCAGCGACTGGCGCCAGTCGGACGGCTTCGACGAGTCCACGCGGCCCTTCATGGTCGCGTAGGCCTGCGCCCAGCGGAAGGAGCGCGAGCACCACGTCAGCGCCTCGCTCGCCCGCACGCTCACCAACACCGCACGCTCACCAACACCGCACGCTCACCAACACCGCACGCTCACCAACACCGCACGCTCACCAACACTGCACGCTCACCAACACCGCACGCTCACCAACACCGCACGCTCACCAACACCGCACGCTCACCAACACCGCACGCTCACCAACACCGCACGCTCACCAACACTGCACGCTCACCAACACAGCACGCTCACCAACACCGCACGCTCACCAACACTGCACGCTCACCAATACCGCACGCTCACCAACACTGCACGCTCACCAACACTGCACGCTCACCAATACCGCACGCTCACCAACACTGCACGCTCACCAACACCGCACGCTCACCAACACTGCACGCTCACCAACACTGCACGCTCACCAACACTGCACGCTCACCAACACCGCACGCTCACCAACACTGCACGCTCACCAACACCGCACGCTCACCAACACTGCACGCTCACCAATACCGCACGCTCACCAACACTGCACGCTCACCAACACTGCACGCTCACCAACACTGCACGCTCACCAACACCGCACGCTCACCAACACTGCACGCTCACCAACACCGCACGCTCACCAACACTGCACGCTCACCAACACTGCACGCTCACCAACACTGCACGCTCACCAACACTGCACGCTCACCAACACCGCACGCTCACCAACACTGCACGCTCACCAACACCGCACGCTCACCAACACTGCACGCTCACCAACACTGCACGCTCACCAACACTGCACGCTCACCAACACCGCACGCTCACCAACACTGCACGCTCACCAATACCGCACGCTCACCAACACCGCACGCTCACCAACACTGCACGGCTCACCAATACCGCACGCTCACCAACACCGCACGCTCACCAACACCGCACGGCTCACCAATACCGCACGCTCACCAACACCGCACGCTCACCAACACCGCACGCTCACCAATACCGCACGCTCACCAACACCGCACGCTCACCAATACCGCACGCTCCGCCAACACCGCACGGCTCACCAACACCGCACGTCACCAACACCGCACGCTCCGCCAACACTGCACGCTCACCAACACCGCACGCTCACCAATACCGCACGGCTCACCAATACCGCACGCTCACCAACACCGCACGCTCACCAACACCGCACGCTCACCAATACCGCACGGCTCACCAATACCGCACGCTCACCAACACCGCACGCTCACCAACACCGCACGCTCCGCCAACACCGCACGCTCCGCCAACACCGCACGGCTCACCAATACCGCACGCTCACCAACACCGCACGCTTCGCCAACACCGCACGCTCACCAACACCGCACGTCACCAACACCGCACGGCTCACCAACACCGCACGCTCACCAACACCGCACGCTCACCAACACCGCACGTCACCAACACCGCACGCTCACCAACACCGCACGCTCACCAACACCGCACGCTCACCAACACCGCACGCTTCGCCAACACCGCACGCTCACCAACACTGCACGCTCACCAACACCGCACGCTCACCAACACCGCACGCTTCGCCAACACCGCACGCTCACCAACACCGCACGTCACCAACACCGCACGCTTCGCCAACACCGCACGCTCACCAACACCGCACGTCACCAACACCGCACGCTCACCAACACCGCACGCTCACCAACACCGCACGTCACCAACACCGCACGCTCACCAACACCGCACGTCACCAACACCGCACGCTCACCAACACCGCACGTCACCAACACCGCACGCTCACCAACACCGCACGTCACCAACACCGCACGCTCACCAACACTGCACGCTCACCAACACCGCACGCTTCGCCAACACCGCACGCTCACCAACACCGCACGTCACCAACACCGCACGCTCACCAACACCGCACGTCACCAACACTGCACGCTCACCAACACCGCACGTCACCAACACCGCACGCTCACCAACACCGCACGTCACCAACACCGCACGCTCACCAACACCGCACGTCACCAACACCGCACGCTCACCAACACTGCACGCTCACCAACACCGCACGCTCACCAACACCGCACGCTCACCAACACCGCACGCTTCGCCAACACCGCACGCTCACCAACACCGCACGCTTCGCCAACACCGCACGCTCACCAACACCGCACGCTCACCAACACCGCACGCTTCGCCAACACCGCACGCTCACCAACACCGCACGCTCACCAACACCGCACGCTCACCAACACCGCACGCTTCGCCAACACCGCACGCTCACCAACACCGCACGCTCACCAACACCGCACGCTCACCAACACCGCACGCTCACCAACACTGCACGCTCACCAACACCGCACGCTCACCAACACTGCACGCTCACCAACACCGCACGCTCACCAACACTGCACGCTCACCAACACCGCACGCTCACCAACACTGCACGCTCACCAACACCGCACGCTCCGCCAACACCGCACGGCTCACCAACACCGCACGCTCACCAACACCGCACGCTCACCAACACTGCACGCTCACCAACACCGCACGCTCCGCCAACACCGCACGGCTCACCAACACCGCACGCTCCGCCAACACCGCACGCTCACCAACACCGCACGCTCACCAACACCGCACGCTCACCAACACCGCACGCTCCGCCAACACCGCACGCTCACCAACACCGCACGCTCACCAACACCGCACGCTTCGCCAACACCGCACGCTCACCAACACCGCACGTCACCAACACCGCACGCTCACCAACACCGCACGTCACCAACACCGCACGCTCACCAACACCGCATGGCTCACCAACACCGCACGTCACCAACACCGTACGCTCACCAACACCGCACGCTCACCAACACCGCACGTCACCAACACCGCACGCTCACCAACACCGCACGCTCACCAACACCGCACGTCACCAACACCGCACGCTCACCAACACCGCACGTCACCAACACCGCACGCTCACCAACACCGCATGGCTCACCAACACCGCACGCTCACCAACACCGCACGCTCCGCCAACACCGCACGTCACCAACACCGCACGTCACCAACACCGCACGCTCCGCCAACACCGCATGGCTCACCAACACCGCACGCTCACCAACACCGCACGCTCACCAACACCGCACGCTCCGCCAACACCGCACGTCACCAACACCGCACGCTCCGCCAACACCGCACGCTCACCAACACCGCACGCTCACCAACACCGCACGCTCACCAACACCGCACGCTCACCAACACCGCACGCTCACCAACACCGCACGCTCACCAACACTGCACGCTCACCAACACCGCACGCTCACCAACACCGCACGCTCACCAACACCGCACGCTCACCAACACCGCACGCTCACCAACACCGCACGCTCACCAACACCGCACGCTCACCAACACCGCACGCTCACCAACACCGCACGCTCACCAACACTGCACGCTCACCAACACCGCACGCTCACCAACACCGCACGCTCACCAACACCGCACGCTCACCAACACCGCACGCTCCGCCAACACCGCACGCTCACCAACACTGCACGCTCACCAACACTGCACGCTCACCAACACTGCACGCTCACCAACACCGCACGCTCACCAACACCGCACGCTCACCAACACCGCACGCTCACCAACACCGCACGCTCACCAACACTGCACGCTCACCAACACCGCACGCTCCGCCAACACCGCACGCTCACCAACACTGCACGCTCACCAACACTGCACGCTCACCAACACCGCACGCTCACCAACACCGCACGCTCACCAACACCGCACGCTCACCAACACTGCACGCTCACCAACACCGCACGCTCACCAACACCGCACGCTCCGCCAACACCGCACGCTCACCAACACTGCACGCTCACCAACACCGCACGCTCACCAACACCGCACGCTCCGCCAACACCGCACGCTCACCAACACTGCACGCTCACCAACACCGCACGCTCACCAACACCGCACGCTCACCAACACCGCACGCTCCGCCAACACCGCACGCTCCGCCAACACCGCACGCTCACCAACACTGCACGCTCACCAACACCGCACGCTCACCAACACTGCACGGCTCACCAACACCGCACGCTCCGCCAACACCGCACGCTCACCAACACTGCACGGCTCACCAACACCGCACGCTCACCAACACCGCACGCTCCGCCAACACCGCACGCTCACCAACACTGCACGCTCACCAACACCGCACGCTCACCAACACCGCACGCTCACCAACACCGCACGCTCCGCCAACACCGCACGCTCCGCCAACACCGCACGCTCACCAACACTGCACGCTCACCAACACTGCACGCTCACCAACACCGCACGCTCACCAACACTGCACGCTCACCAACACTGCACGGCTCACCAACACCGCACGCTCCGCCAACACCGCACGCTCCGCCAACACCGCACGCTCACCAACACTGCACGCTCACCAACACCGCACGCTCACCAACACCGCACGCTCACCAACACCGCACGCTCACCAACACCGCACGCTCACCAACACCGCACGCTCACCAACACTGCACGCTCACCAACACCGCACGCTCACCAACACCGCACGCTCACCAACACCGCACGCTCCGCCAACACCGCACGCTCACCAACACCGCACGCTCACCAACACCGCACGCTCCGCCAACACCGCACGCTCACCAACACTGCACGCTCACCAACACCGCACGCTCACCAACACCGCACGCTCCGCCAACACCGCACGCTCACCAACACCGCATGGCTCACCAACACCGCACGTCACCAACACCGCACGCTCACCAACATCACTCACCAACACAGCACGCTCACCAACACCGCACGCTCACCAACACCGCACGCTCACCAACACCGCACGCTCACCAACACCGCACGGCTCACCAACACCGCACGTCACCAACACCGCACGCTCACCAACATCACTCACCAACACAGCACGCTCACCAACACCGCACGCTCACCAACACCGCTCACCAACATCACTCACCAACACTGCACGGCTCGCCAACACCGCACGCTCCGCCAACACCGCACGCTCACCAACACCGCACGCTCACCAACACCGCACGCTCACCAACACCGCACGCTCACCAACACCGCACGCTCACCAACACCGCACGCTCACCAACACCGCACGCTCACCAACACTGCACGCTCACCAACACCGCACGCTCACCAACACCGCACGCTCACCAACACTGCACGCTCACCAACACCGCTCACCAACATCACTCACCAACACAGCACGCTCACCAACATCACTCACCAACACCGCACGCTCACCAACACCGCACGCTCACCAACACCGCACGCTCACCAACACTGCACGCTCACCAACACTGCACGCTCACCAACACCGCTCACCAACATCACTCACCAACACCGCACGCTCACCAACACTGCACGCTCACCAACACCGCACGCTCACCAACACCGCACGCTCACCAACACTGCACGCTCACCAACACCGCTCACCAACATCACTCACCAACACAGCACGCTCACCAACATCACTCACCAACACCGCACGCTCACCAACACCGCACGCTCACCAACACCGCACGCTCACCAACACTGCACGCTCACCAACACTGCACGCTCACCAACACCGCTCACCAACATCACTCACCAACACCGCACGCTCACCAACACCGCACGCTCACCAACACTGCACGCTCACCAACACTGCACGCTCACCAACACCGCTCACCAACATCACTCACCAACACCGCACGCTCACCAACACTGCACGCTCACCAACACCGCACGCTCACCAACACTGCACGCTCACCAACACCGCTCACCAACATCACTCACCAACACAGCACGCTCACCAACACTGCACGGCTCGCTCGCACTCCGCGGCTCACTGGCACAAATAGATCTCAGTGCCACACAGCACGCACTCTCATGTTCTTTCACGCCGTCACCCGCACACACCACCTCCCAACAGGTCGCTATGCCGCAGTCATTATCAGCAGAGGGCAGTGTAGAAAAGCCCATTGTTCTATCAACCAGCACTAACCAATGTGAAATCTGGTCAAACGCCACGTGTGGGACTCACTGGCAAGTCACCCGGAATGTGGCCGTTGGTGAGATGTCGATCCCTACTCTTAGGTTTTTTCGGTAAAGTCACGTAGGTAAAAAATATAAGTAAATAATAAAATAATAGAGCTAATTATAGAAATAAAATAATAAATCACGACGTTTTGAAGGCAACACACGTCTCCGTCATCAGGTGGGACCGTCACAGCTAAATTTACTGTATTTACCTACATGGTGACTTTACCGAAAAAACCTAAGAGTATGAATCCTTGCAGTCACGAAAGCTTCACATCTAGAACGTCGATCCCTGCCCCGCTCCCAGGCCGGGCGCCCGAGTCCCCGTGGCGCCTGGTGCCCACTCCCGAGTGGGGGGCTCGGCGTGGGCAGCAGCGGCAGCCGGGGGGTGGACGGGGTGGGAGTGGGGGCAGCTCACCCGGAAGATGGAGTCGGTGTCCCGAGAGAGACGCTTCTTGGCGCTGTCCCAGGGGATGCGCACGGCGGAGCGGGAGTCGTCCTCCCACGCGACGCCGTAGAGCCCCGCGTCGGCCAGGTTGCCCAGCCAGTCCCGCAGGAGCGTGTGGCCCTTGCCGGGCATGGCCTAGGGTGCGGGGATGCGGGACACGGACAATTACCGAGGGCGGTGACCGTGCACGGACGAGGAGGTGGACCGGCGCCACGGGATGTCGCGCGCGATGGTCGGCCGTCACCCAGGAGATAATCACGGACGATGTCAACCATCACCCAGACGATGTCAACCATCACCCAGACGATGTCAACCATCACACAGACGATGTCAACCATCACCCAGACGATGTCAACCATCACACAGACGATGTCAACCATCACCCAGACGATGTCAACCATCACACAGACGATGTCAACCATCACCCAGACGATGTCAACCATCACCCAGACGATGTCAACCATCACCCAGACTATGTCAACCATCACACAGACGATGTCAACCATCACACAGACGATGTCAACCATCACACAGGAGATGTCAACCATCACACAGGAGATGCAACGTCACCCAGAATATCACGCGTGGTGTTGTACATCGCACAGGACATGAACCGTGACCCCCAGATATCAAGTGTGATGTTAGCAATCACGCAGGAGATCAGCCGTCCCAGGAATCACCAAACACCAGGAGGCCGGTGGCTGCCCGCATTGCTTGAGACACCAACCACCAACCCAGGGCATTACACATCGCCTGTGACGTCGCCTTCTTCAGCCGCCACGTCACTCATCACGTCGCCTCTGACATCACAGGCATGGCCCACGATATCGATCATCACGAGCCATGATCAGTCCACTGTTGGATGAGGGCCTCCCCAAGTCGCCGCCGCCGCCACATCTCACGGTCTGAGTTGCCACCATCGGAGGTGCGGGAGCGGGCGCACTGCACTTGACGTGGTGGACCCTGCGGCCACGGCGCCGTTGCAGGCCACGGCTGCCACCAGTGGCGATGTCCAACACGGCCCTGAGTAGCGTGCCAGATTCGGTGTGCGAGTTTGTATCCATCAACACTGGGGAGGCAAAGCCCCTCCAGCCTTAATAGGCGCTCGCTAACAGCAGTCTGTGTGCGTCCCGTGTCTCTGAAGCTGTCCGATGTGAAGTCGCCCAGGTGTCGAGTCGAGCCTGGCGCCCACAGCTCCAACTCGACCGGCACAGCCCCCCACACTGCAGATACGACGATGTCACAAGCCACGGGGTGGATCAGCTGGTACACGCGGGGTGGATCACGTGTGGTGGATCAGCTGGTACACGCGGGGTGGATCACGTGGGGTGGATCAGCTGGTACACGCGGAGTGGATCACGTGGGGTGGATCAGCTGGTACACGCGGAGTGGATCACGCGGGGTGGATCAGCTGGTACACGCGGGGTGGATCACGTGTGGTGGATCAGCTGGTACACGCGGGGTGGATCACGTGTGGTGGATCAGCTGGTACACGCGGAGTGGATCACGTGGGGTGGATCAGCTGGTACACGCGGGGTGGATCACGCGGGGTGGATCAGCTGGTACACGCGGGGTGGATCACGTGGGTGGATCATCTGGTACTCAAGGGGTCGATCAGCTGATACGGGGTTAAACACGCGGGGTGGATCAGTTGGCACTCACGGGGTGGATCACACGCGAGATGCTGGATCACGGGCGAGGTGGTGGATCACGGGCGAGGTGGTGGATCACGGGCGAGGTGGTGGATCACGGGCGAGGTGGTGGATCACGGGCGAGGTGGATCACTCTCCACGCCTGAGCAGAAACCTCCACCCGGAAACGCGGACGTAGCGAGAAATGACGTCACCGCCCACGCAGCTTCTCATTCGTCAACGCGACACCTGGGCGACTCCGCGTACATCGCAGGCGCGTGCTCTGGTGTCACGTGACACGCGTGCGAGAGACGAATGTCGGCTATGCTCTTGATGGAAGCGATCAGTTTGCTCGCTACATTAAAGCTGTTGGTGAATCACGAGAGCGCGCATCATCTCCTCTCTCACGCCACCCGGCCGACTCCGTGCTCCACCCCGCCACACGCCTCGACCCCCCCCCGCCACACGCCTCGACCCCCCCGCGCCACACTCCTTGACCCCCCCCGCCACACTCCTTGACCCCCCCCGCGCCGTTCGCCACGGGGAATTTCCGTCCAGGGGCACGGCGCCGCGGTGGCTATGAGATGTTGACTACCTCGCGGGGCATGCAGGAGCCCGTGGGTTCGATCCCGACCCTGACGATGCCTGCTGCTGCTGCTGCATATTTGGAGTTTGCGTCTCTCTCTCTCCCCGTGGTCGCGTGAATTCCTCTCCGGCTTTCCCCCCGTCACAATAAAAATCAATCGCAGGAAGAAACTACGAATTTGGTCATTTTAAAGAAACCTCAACATTCCAAGAGCGGCCAAAGCAGTCGCTTAAAGAGCCGCACGCGACTCCCTAGGCTGCGCTAACTGAGCCCCGGGTTTGGAGCAGCTGCAGACTATTTGGCTGCTCGAACCGCCCACGTGATGATGATGATGATGAGCCAGTTCGTTGAGCTATCGTTTGTGGCCAGGTCGCTTCTGAAAAAGAGCTACACAGCTCAGTGAGGCCTTACCTGGTCTGATAAAAAAACCTATAAGATAGTGGAGTTGTTTTGAGCATGGCGAATGTGTTATCTATGAAGGTCGCTCACCTGTCGTTCTTGGAGGATCTCTGGCGAGCCGAGATGTTCAGTGAGGAATTGCGTCCAGTTACAACGAGCCGAGCTCGTGGTGGTGATCGTGGTGGTGATGGTAGTGGTGGTGTTGATGATGGTAGTGGTGGTGATGATGATGATGGTAGTGGTGGTGATGGTGGTGGTGATGGTAGTGGTGGTGATGGTAGTGGTGGTGACTCTCACACGCGTGCCGGGAAGCTTTTAAGCTGTCTTCGAAAGATCCTGCTCCTCCTCCTCCTCCTTCACGGCCAATCACGCGAGGCCAGCGAACACCTGCAGGATATCTTTACCTGCCATGAGCACACGGAGACGTGCCGATAACAGCATGACAGTAAGTGATGCGGTGATGCAGACGGGCGGGTGGGGGAGTTGCATGAGGTCAGCTCAGGGCGCAGAGAGCGATGAGGAGGGGTGGTGAGAGAAGTGTACGAGTTGAGTGGGATGAGAGTCAGTGGAGTGCGGGTGGGGTGAGAGTTGGGTGAGAGTGAGTGGACTGAGTGAGAGTGTGGTGGGAGTGAGTGGGGTGAGGGTGAGTGGGTGAGAGTGAGTAGAGTGCGGTGGGAGTGGGTGGACTGAGAGTGAGTGTGGTGGGAGTGAGTGGGGTGAGAGTGTGGTGAGAGTGGACTGAGTGGAGTGGGAGTGAGTGGAGTGAGAATGAGTGGAGTGCAAGTGGGGTGAGAGTGGGTGGAGTGTGAGATGGGAGTGAGTGGAGTGAGAATGAGTGGAGTGTGAGTGGGGTCGGAGTGAGTGGGGTGAGAGTGGGGTGTGAGTGGGGTGAGGGTGGAGTGGGTGGGAGTGAGTGGGATGAGAGTGGGGTGGGAGTGGGGTGAGAGTGGGGTGGGAGTGAGTTGGGTGAGAGTGAGTGGAGTGTGGGTGGGGTGTGAGTGGGGTGAGGGTGGAGTGGGTGGGAGTGAGTGGGATGAGAGTGGGGTGGGAGTGAGTGGAGTGTGAGTGGGGTGAGAGTGGGGTGGGAGTCGAGTGTGAGTGGGGTGAGAGTGAGTGGAGTGTGAGTGGGGTGAGAGTGGGGTGTGAGTGGAGTGTGAGTGGAGTGAGAATGAGTGGAGTGCAAGTGGGGTGAGAGTGGGGTGGGAGTGGAGTCTGAGTGGGGTGAGAGTGAGTGGAGTGTGAGTGGAGTGGGGTGTGAGTGGAGTGTGAGTGGACTGGGTCTGAGTGGAGTGTGAGTGGGGTGGGAGTGAGTGGAAAGTGAGTGAGGTGGGAGTGAGTGGGGTGGGAGTAATTGGAGTGCGACACAGACAAGGTATTCGCATAGCGAGTGGTGTTCTGTTTGTCTTGTACTGACTTAGTTATTGAGTTTCACGCTTACTGAATTAAAATCATATTCATAAATAATAGAGAAGAATAACTTCAGTTTATGGTATTTATTGCGGACATTAAATACCTCCCTGTATGCGTCTTGGCGGGGAGCGGTGGTGCAGTGGTTCGCCCACTACGCGACAAAGCCGGCAAAGATAATTGAAACCGGGCCCTGGGCCTCCCCTAGGTTGACTCAGCCTTAAATGCGTACCTGGTGCGATGTGTAAAACGTCATGATGGGGGGGAAACAAATGCGGTTGTGGTCACCAACCCCCATCTCGTGCCGTACCGACATTCGAAGGCGTTACTCGCGATCAGTCTGCTTAAGGCTCAGAATCGGCATATTGTTAGTCTGGGGGCTCCTGTTCTATTCACAGACGGGGGGATTTGTTGTCTGCGATCGATTCTGTTGTTGACGCAAGAGCGGAGCTGCCCGGATCTGGGCGTTGAGTCCCGTGAGCTGCAGAATTTCCCCGTGAATGCCCCAGGACGCTCAAAATATCCACCCCGGGGCCGCCCACGCTCCGCGCGTCCCGTGCCAGGCAGCCTCGGGTGTCGCCACCGGGCAAGGTCGCAGTGGGGATGGGAGGCGAGTGAAGGTGGGGGCGACCAGGGTGGTGGTGGTGATTGGTGGTGGTTGTGAGTGGTGGTGGTGATTGGTGGTGGTGATTGGTGGTGATTGGTGGCGGTGGTGAGTGGTGGTGATTGGTGGTGGTGGTGGTGAGTGGTGGTGATTGGTGGTGGTGGTGAGTGGTGGTGGTGTTATCAGCGAGGGTTTAAAGTGTCGTGGTTTATCCTCCACCACGTGCAGGCCCCACCCCGCGGGTCTCAGGTTTCGTTCTCTCGGGTCGAGGCGAGAAAGGGGAAGCGGCGGAGAGCCCCTCCAAGGGCTCTGTTTTGAGTTTCGATTCCGCCCGACCAACAACAACTCAGGTGTGAGTACAGTCACAGTTCAGGTGAGTACAGTGACAGTTCAGGTGTGAGTACAGTCACAGTTCAGGTGAGTAGAGTAATAGTTCAGGTGTGAGTACAGTGACAGTTCAGGTGCGTGTCCAGTCACTGCTGAATGAGGGCCTGGGCGTGAAGGCGCTTTGACCATCCTTGACCACCGCTCAGTGCCGCTTGGTGAATGCTGGGGGAGGGAGCGGGGAGTGGTGGACAACAACAGTGGTGGATGCTGGCTGCGTCCCCTGCGTCCACCCGAGGCCTGAACACCTCCACCTGAACACCTCCACCTGAACACCTCCACCTGCGCCTCCCGCTCGCCCGTCCAGAGCACGCGAGGCCAGGCTCAGAGCGTGCTCAGCCTGCGAGGCGTGCCGAGTCCCAGGCGAGAGAGACAGACGCGTGATCTCGAGGGTAATGCCACCACCCCCTGCCATCGTCTCTCGGTGCCCATCGACCCACGAGTGGCAACTCGCTCGCTGACGGCCGCCTGGAGCAGCCGGCGCGCCACGAGCAGGCTCGGTTAGAGGCAGGAGGCATCGTGGTGGTGGTGGTGCTGGGTGGTGGTGGTGGTGGTGCAGGGTGGTGGTGGTGCTGGGTGGTAGTGGTGCTGGCTGGTGGTGGTGGTGCTGGTTGGTGGTGCTGACTGGTGGTGCTGGTAGTTGGTGGTGGTGGTGCTGGTTGGTGGTGGTGCTGGTCGGTGATGGTGGTTGGTGGTGGTGCCGGTTGGTGGTGGTGGTGCTGGTTGGTGGTGGTGCTGGTTGGTGGTGGTGCTGGTTGGTGGTGGTGCTGGTTGGTGGTGGTGCTGGTTGTGGACTTGCATCGTCCTCAGAGCTCGGAGGCGATCCTCGCTGCGGCCACGCGGGGCGACAAAACGACGACGGCCCCGGAGGGATTTTTTTGCAGACCATCAATTTACTGCACTTGAGATCCCGGATTAATCACGCGTGGGCTGAAACCATGAGTTTAGCGTACCCAGAATCTCAACTGTGATCCACTGCATTTGCGCCACTTTCTCAGCTTACGAACCCTCTCAGAACATTGTTAGACTTTAAACCGCTCGATCACTCATTCGCTCAGAGTCGACATTTCTATCTCGCGAGTCTCACCACGGACTGTGGCATTCCTCGATAGACGCGCGCAGACCGATCCTCGTTCGCCAATACGTCACGGTCGACGTTAAAGATCCCGTGACGTAATCGCAAGCGTCGGTCACTGCGTGCAGGTGTCCCGGTCGAACATGTGCCAAATTCGAAAATGACAACAAGCTACTCAATCACCATCACACACAGCCACGAACTCATCACTGGAACTCCTCACTGGAACTCATCACGAACTCAGTCGCTCGCGGGAGTGTCCGTGCCGAGGCAGGAGCTGCGATGGAGTTGAGGGTGGCGATTTGCCGGCCATGCGCTGGGCAGGTCGTGATGTTTGGTGATGGTTCGGAGGGGAGGAGGAGCGGCAGTGGTGTGGGGGTGGTGGCGGCAGAGGTGAAGGGGGGCGAGGTGAGGGGGGGCGAGGTGAGGGGGGGGCGAGGTGGGGGGGGGGCGAGGTGGGGGGGGGCGAGGTGGGGGCACCGAGCGTGCGGCTCGGAGGAGGGTGGGGGGGTGATTGCCGAAGTGAACGCGTGGACAGTGTCCAGGTGAGAAGGTGTCCCGTGAACACGATGGACCGGTGTTGAGATGAAAAAGTGTCAACGCAAACACACGAACAGGTAAACGGGTGGAGAGCTCTCAAAGTGAACAAATGAAGAGGTGAACAACGAATGAACGGGTGTCCAAGTCTGTACTGTATGTGCGAAGGTGAACCACACGAGCGGCTGATCGCGTCAACAGGTGCGAAGGTGATCGAGCGAACAGAGATGCCAGTGTGTACAAACGGCACCAGGTAAGCGGGTGAACACGTCAACCGATAAATCCGCGACCGGTGGACGGGGTGACCAGGTGTCCGCCCACGTGTCCAAGTCGACAAGTGCATGATGGGAGTGTGCGGCTGTCTTCGTGAACGACAGCCGCTCTTGCTTTTGTTTTTGATTCCCCGAGAATGGACACGGGGTCGTGGCTCCCGAGGAAGCTCGAAGTCGACGGAGACAGCGATTGAATGTTCCGAGCAGCAGCAACAACAGCAGCAGCGGCAGCAGCAACAACAACAGCAGCAACAGCAGCAACAACAGCAACAACAGCAACAGCAGCAGCAACAGCAACAACAGCAACAACAACAACAGCAGCAGCAACAACAACAGCAGCGGCAGCAGCAGCAAGACGCGTGCTCAATGTGTGTAGGAGTCTGTCTTGTCATCACACCATCATCATACCACCAGCAGGATCGTCATCGCCACGAGCACCAATACTAATCAACCACCACCAACGTCTTCATCACTATCACGACCATCAACGCCACAATGACCGCCTATACATAACTAGAAACACCCCCAGCATCGTCACCACCACGACCGCCGCCGTTTGTAAGAAACGGCGGTGATCTGTGCGGTAGCCAATCACCGAGGCTTGTGTTGCCTCCGAAACGTCGTGATTTAATTTAGTTTTTATTTTGTTTTCACCTACGTGACTTTACCGAAAAAAACAAAGAGTACGGATCCTTGCAGTCACGAAAACTTCAAATCTAGAATTAATCACCTTGAATGTTATTCTCCCGACACTCACCGCACAGGACAAAACCACGAAAGCCGCAGCGCACACCGACCCCAGGGGGGCCCCGGGGACACCTCCACACACCGGGGCCAAAGGGGATCCAGTGAAGGGGGTTACCGTCCCCGGCCACGTGTGTGAACTGTGGGGTTGATGCAGCCTTGGCGGGGTAGAGGGGTCGCTGGGGGGGGGGGCGGAGTCTTCCTCTTTGTGAAGGGAGGTGAGGCCGTGGGAGCCGAGACTTCACATTACCGAAGCTCCACTCCCGCGGAGCTCCTGATGCCAGAGCTTCTCGGCTCCACGACGGTGTTTGTCTGCTCCATTCCGGAGTTCCTCGTCTCCGGTTGCCAGAGTTTAATGGCTCCATGTCAGGGTTTACAGTTTGCAGTCGCTGGGATGTATCGGCTCCGTGCCAGAGTTCTTTGTCCATCCCACGTTTTCTCGACTCCATTCCGAAGTTTTTAAAATATTCCACGCCAAAGTTTCTCCGTTCCACGCCGGAGTTTCTTTGCTTCGCTATCCGGGTTTTCTCCGCGGTCGAGTTTCTCTACATAGCATATAGCCCCCGACTCGATGTCAATGGATTGTAAGTAAATAACGACGGCAACAATAAATAAATTGTAAATTATGCAAATCAGTCACTCGCTGACTGCCACTTGATTCAGGATCAGAGCAGAAGCGGATTTCGATATAAATCAGCGCAGCAACGTTGGGAGAAGATTCAAAAGACGAGTGGAGAGGATGACGAGGTGCTTGGAGTGACGGTGAGAAAGCGGTGTTGTGTCCGTGTGTGGGTGTGTGGATGGATGTGTGTACGTGTAGGGGTGTGTGGATGGGTGAGTGGGGAGTGGTAGTGTAGTGGTAGCGCTACGCTGCGCTACAAACCCGGCGACCCGGGTTCCATTCCCGCTCACGGCCAATACCAGTGGCGATTATCTGAACCGGTTCTGGACCTCCCCGAGATCGAATTAAGTATCACATGAGTACCTGGTGAAGTGTGTAAACATTGTCACTGGGGAGACAAAGGCGGTCGGGCGTGGTACTGGCCACTTACCCCCTCGTGTGCCGTTCCGGCCTTCAAGGGTGCCCGCTAACAGCACTTGCCCCTCCAGTCTGTTAAGGTTATACGGGGGATCTTTGTCTTTGTGGGGTGGTTGTTTGTGCACACACCCAGAGCCGCCCAGTGGGGGAGCCGCTGGGCCTCGCACGAGAGAAAACCCCCACAAGGGGCCGGCGGATGGTGACGCGGTGGGGGGGGGGGTCCCCACGTGGCATTCTTCCGCGGGTCCCCGGGCCCCTGAGTGGAGGCGCGTGGCTCCCTACGAGGCGGAGCGGCAGCAGAGCACCTTGCGGAAGACGCCGCGGAACTCGGCGTTGAAGGCCGTGTAGATGATGGGGTTCACGGCGCTGTTCACGTAGCCGAGCCACGTGACGACGCTCACGAGCGCCTCGCTGACGCCGCACTCTGCGCAGAGCGCGTGCGTCACGTGCACCACGAAGAAGGGCGTCCAGCAGGCGAGGAACACTCCTGGGGAGGGGGGGGGCAGGAGGAGACGAGGCTCACCCGCGCAGTCCCCAACTCACTCGATCGCCCACCCGCGTCAGTCTTTCACTCAGCGACTCACCCACCCACGCGATCACTCGTTTGCTCGGCCATTCATTTGCTTCAAGCTACTCGGCAATTCTATAAACTGCTCACTCTGTCACTCACTCACTTGCCCATTCACCCATCAATATAGTCACCAAACCACCCACACTCACTCGCTCGGCCGTTCACTTAACTCAACAACTCACTTGACCATGCACTCGCTAACTCACTCACCCACTCGCTCGCTCGCTCGCTCATTAACTCCCCCCACCTACTCACTCGCCCGCCAACTCACTCGCTCAAAGCAGCAGCTGAGAGTAGCAGCCCTGTTCGCCGCGACAGGCGCAGCAACACCTCTCTGAGAATGAAAACGTCGGGTTGACTGCCGCGCGGTGAACTCGTCTCCGCGGTAGCGTGCGTGGGAACGTCAGCACCCCCTGATGTGTGGAATGTTTAAAACAAATTAAGGTCACGAGTTGAAGACATCTCGCAGCGGTAGTTCTGCGAAATCTGCTTCCTCGGGCAATTCGTTCCCTAGCACAGAGAACGCGGTGACGGCACGGCTCTCGGAGGGCTCTGGGCGGGACATTGCATCTCGTGCCACGGCAGCACAAGCCATTGGCATGAAATACTGGGAGAAGTAAAATGTAAACGGAACACGGAGCGCCGTGTCCCCCTTTGGTCACCGATCGAGTTCCCTGCGCTCCGCGTGGGAGGCCCACGCACGTCACGGCTGCTGCGCGTTGCGCATCGATCGATTGATCGATCAATCGATTGATCGATCGAGAGCCGTGCCCTTCCTGCACCCCAGCCATGCTCTTCCAGGCATGCCCATGACAAGGTGTGCCCAGGTACACTCGTGCCCAGGTACACGCGTGCCCAGGTACACGCGTTCTCAGGTACACGTGTGTCCAGGTACACTCGTGCCCAGGTACACGCGTGCCCAGGTACACGCGTGCCCAGGTACACGCGTTCTCAGGTACACGTGTGTCCAGGTACACGCGTTCTCAGGTACACGTGTGTCCAGGTACACTCGTGCCCAGGTACACGCGTGCCCAGGTACACGCGTGCCCAGGTACACGCGTGCCCAGGTACACGCGTGCCCAGGTACACGCGTTCTCAGGTACACGTGTGTCCAGGTACACTCGTGCCCAGGCACACGCGTGCCCGGGTACACGCGTTCTCAGGTACACGTGTGTCACGGCACAGGCGTTACCCAGGCTACGAGGGCCGCGGCGCTCGTTCCCCGAGTGGCGCCGCGCGAGGCGCAGTCACAGCGAGGTTTTAAATCCCGCGACCACCATCAGCACCCCCTCCCCTCGCTGGAGCGTGACGCTCGTAATTAACGACGCAGTGGGGGGGGGGGGATTGCAAATCTCGAGGCGTCGACGGTTCCCGACGCGGCGACCCCACCCCCGGTCCATGGCGACATCAAAGCCGAGTGGTTTTGCCCCCCCCGCCCCGCTCAATATCGGCATCGCTCCCCTTTAGATATCAAAAGGAATAATTTCCCTTTATACCGATCGCTTCCCTCCCTTCCTCTCATCCCTCCTCCACCACCACCGCGCCTCCTCACCCCTTGCCCTGCCCCCACCACGCACGCACCGTGCGCCCTGACACCTCCCCAGCTGAAACAAAAGTTGCTGGGCGGCGGGTGACACGTGGCAAGTTACAGGTGAGGTGCGAGACGCGTGACAGGTGGCAGCACACACGTGGCGCGCCAAAGGTGCGATGGTATCGGCTTAACAACAATGACGGGCGGCAGCTGTCACGTGTCAGGCGACAGCTGACGGGTTGGTTAGGCTGCAGGTGACAGCTGATATAGGTCCTGGCTGACAGGTGGCGCGTGGCGTGACATGAGCTACGGAGTTTGTTGTCCTTCCCCCGTACCACCGATTAGCACGGTTCGCGCCGTACGGTGCGAAAGAAGTTCACCGTACGGTGGGGAGACAGAGACGCGTACATTGGGAGCTCACCCAGAGAGCAGCGTAGCCTCGCCCCGCGTTCGAGAACGGCCTCGGAAAGTTGATATGGCAGAACTACTTTTGAGAGCCCTGCGATTGCTGCTCGTAAACTCTGGGTGGGCGCTGCGACTGTTCACAATCCCTGCTGAGAGGGGAGCGTCTCTGTTGAAACCTCAGCAGCAACAACATAACCCGCTCCCCGACACGTCGCAGAAGCCGAGTTAAGTGAAAAGTAATTTGGGGAATGTTTTGTGTGCGATCGTTACCTGGCTGCGACCATCAACCTCGCTACCCTGGTCAACCGAGTTCAATCAAAATCCGAAGTAGAAACCACAGGGACTCACCTACCACTCCACTCACCTACCACGCCACTCACCTACCACTCCACTCACCTACCACTCCACTCACCTACCATGCCACTCACCTACCTCGCCACTCACCTACCACTCCACTCACCTACCACGCCACTCACCTACCACTCCACTCACCTACCACTCCACTCACCTACCACGCCACTAACATACCACTCCACTCACCTACCACGCCACTCACCTACCACTCCACTCACCTACCACGCCACTCACCTACCACTCCACTCACCTACCACGCCACTCACCTACCACGCCACTCACCTACCACGCCACTCACCTACCACGCCACTCACCTACCGCACCACTCACCTACCACTCCACTCACCTACCACTCCACTCACCTACCACGCCACTCACCTACCACTCCACTCACCTACCACTCCACTCACCTACCACTCCACTCACCTACCACGCCACTCACCTACCACTCCACTCACCTACCACTCCACTCACCTACCATGCCACTCACCTACCTCGCCACTCACCTACCACTCCACTCACCTACCACTCCACTCACCTACCACTCCACTCACCTACCACACCACTCACCTACCACTCCACTCACCTACCACTCCACTCACCTACCACTCCACTCACCTACCACGCCACTCACCTACCACTCCACTCACCTACCACTCCACTCACCTACCATGCCACTCACCTACCTCGCCACTCACCTACCACTCCACTCACCTACCACTCCACTCACCTACCACTCCACTCACCTACCACGCCACTCACCTACCACTCCACTCACCTACCACTCCACTCACCTACCACTCCACTCACCTACCACGCCACTCACCTACCACTCCACTCACCTACCACTCCACTCACCTACCACGCCACTCACATACCACTCCACTCACCTACCATGCCACTCACCTACCACTCCACTCACCTACCACGCCACTCACCTACCACTCCACTCACCTACCACGCCACTCACCTACCACGCCACTCACCTACCACGCCACTCACCTACCACTCCACTCACCTACCACTCCACTCACCTACCACGCCACTCACCTACCTCGCCACTCACCTACCGCACCACTCACCTACCACTCCACTCACCTACCACTCCACTCACCTACCACGCCACTCACATACCACTCCACTCACCTACCATGCCACTCACCTACCACTCCACTCACCTACCACGCCACTCACCTACCACTCCACTCACCTACCACGCCACTCACCTACCACGCCACTCACCTACCACGCCACTCACCTACCACGCCACTCACCTACCACTCCACTCACCTACCACGCCACTCACCTACCACGCCACTCACCTACCACTCCACTCACCTACCACTCCACTCACCTACCACGCCACTCACCTACCACGCCACTCACCTACCACGCCACTCACCTACTACAATGGGCAGCACCCGCATCGCCTTCTGCTCCCTGCCGCTCATTCTCCGCCCGCCCCGGCACGGCCGCTCCCCGCCCCGACCCCTTCTCGTCCGGGGTCCCTGTGCGGGGGGCAGACCCCCCCCGCAGGGACCCCCGCTGTGTCCCTCCGGGTGCTCCTCCTCCTCCTCCTCTTCATCGTCCGCCCGGGGGATGTCGACACTCGGGGGCCCCGCCGCCGCCGCGCACGAGACCCCATCTCCTCCTCCTCCTGCCGGGGGGCTCGGCGTCGGGGCCCCCCGAGAGAGGAAGGCAACAGCAGCAGGGCCGGGGAGGTACCCCGCATTCTGCTGCTGCTGCTGCTGCTGCTCGAATCTACCCCCAGCGTCCCCTCGCAGGGGGGGCGCCCTCCCTCGACCATTCCCCAGCGCCTCCCCCCCCGCCGGTGCCGCCGGTGCCGCCGCAGCGCCGGCCCCGGCCTTGCGCGCTTCGCGGGGGCCGCGGCCCGAACCGTCGGCCCGGCTCCGGCTCCTTCGGGAGCGGCGCCACCGCCGGAGTCCGCGCAGGATCCAGTAGTAGAGCGCCAGCATGATGGGGCAGGGCACGAAGAAGGAGCACACGGACGAGTAGAGCACGAAGCTGCTGCTCTCCAGGCGGCACACGGCCGGGTCGCGGCGCTCCACGTCGTTGAGGCCGAAGATGACGGGGCTGGCGACGCCGAGCGACAGCACCCACGTGGCGCCGATGAGCACCAGCTGGCGGCAGCCGAAGCGGCTGCGGTTGTACTGGAAGGGCACCACCACGGCGATATACCTGTGGACAACCACCACCACCACCTCACCACCACCTCACCACCACCACCACCTCACCACCACCACCTCACCACCACCATCACCACCTCACCACCATCACCTCACCACCACCTCACCACCACCTCACCACCACCACCTCACCACCACCACCTCACCACCATCACCTCACCACCATCACCTCACCACCACCACCTCATCACCACCACCTCACCACCACCATCACCTCACCACCACCACCTCACCACCATCACCTCACCACCACCACCTCACCACCACCTCACCACCATCACCTCACCACCACCACCTCACCACCATCACCTCACCACCACCACCTCATCACCACCACCTCACCACCACCACCTCACCACCACCACCTCACCACCACCACCTCACCACCACCACCATCACCTCACCACCACCACCTCACCACCATCACCTCACCACCACCACCTCACCACCATCACCTCACCACCACCTCACCACCACCACCTCATCACCACCTCACCACCACCTCACCACCACCACCTCACCACCATCACCTCACCACCACCACCTCACCACCACCACCTCATCACCACCACCTCACCACCACCTCACCACCACCACCTCACCACCATCACCTCACCACTACCACCTCACCACCACCACCACCTCACCACCACCACCTCATCATCACCACCACCTCACCACCACCTCACCACCACCATCACCTCACCACCACCACCCACCACCACCACCTCATCACCACCACCTCACTACCACCTCACCACCACCACCTCACCACCACCTCACCACCATCACCTCACCACCACCACCACCCACCACCACCACCTCACCACCACCACCACCTCACCACCATCACCTCACCACCACCACCTCACCACCACCTCACCACCACCACCTCACCACCACCACCTCACCACCACCACCTCACCACCACCACCACCACCTCACCACCACCACCTCACCACCACCACCACCTCATCACCACCACCACCCACCACCCCGCACCCACGCGAGGCCGGGAGAGGCTTTGCTTGAACACAAATCGCGGAGGTGTAAATGTTGCGTCGTACACCCTCCTCCACCCGACGCAACAGCCAATTACAATTGCAGCACCGAGCGCGTTGTGCGCTCTTCCGAGATGAGAGGCAACTCTCACGTGATGCCCACCTCACCCTGAGATGCGGCGTGGGTTGAGTTGGGTGAGAGTCGTGAGCGTGGTGAGTGGGCTGTGTGTGTGGTGAGTGAGTGTGGTGAGTGTGGTGAGTGTGGTGAGTGGGCTGTGTGTGTGGTGAGTGTGGCGAGTGTGGTGAGTGTATGGGGTGAATGTGGTGCGTGAGGTGAGTGTGTGGGGTGAGTGTGTGGGGTGAGTGTGTGGGGTGAGTGTGTGGGGTGAGTGTGGTGAGCGTGTGTGGTGAGTGTGGTGAGTGTGGCGAGTGGGCTGTGTGTGGGGTGAGTGGGCTGTGTGTGGGGTGAGTGGGCTGTGTGTGGGGTGAGTGTCGTGAGTGTGGCGAGTGGGCTGTGTGTGGGGTGAGTGTGGTGAGTGGGCTGTGTGTGTGGGGTGAGTGGGGTGAGTGTGGTGAGTGGGCTGTGTGTGTGGTGAGTGTGTGTGGTGAGTGGGCTGTGTGTGTGGTGAGGGTGTGTGGTAAGTGTGGTGATTGTGTGGGGTGAGTGTGGTGAGTGGCCATGGCCCCGGGTTGTTTGAGGAGGCACTGAGCTTCGGCCACATTCGCCTCTCACCCGTTCCTGCTGCCGCAGAAGCAGAGACACTGACGCCGCAGCAGTGCGTGGCCAAACCTTGACAAATACCGCTGCTGCTGCTGATGATGATGCTACTGATGATCATCCTCCGACAGCAACTCCTGATGATGATTCTGCTGTTGATGATGACAATGCTTCTAATGCTGCTGGTGACGATGCTACTGCTGCTACTGATGCTTATGATGATGCTACTGCTGCTGCTGATGATGCTGCTGATGATGATGCTACTGCTGTTGCTGCTGATGATGCTACTGCTGCTGTTGCTGATGCTGCTGATGATGATGCTACTGCTACTGCTAGTGACGATGCTGCTACTGTCGATGATGACCGCGATGGAGATGACCCCCACCTGTCCACACTTATCGCGCACAAGTTGAAGATGGAGGCAGTGCACAGCATCACGTCCATCGTCATGAGCGCGTCGCACAGAGCCGTGCTCAGGGTCCACGTGCCCCCCAGAAACTGCAGAGAACGGGGGGGGGTAACAGTGGCGAACGGGCGGGGAGGGAAGGTGATGTCAGACTCCATGGGCATGGCGTCACACCCAGGTAATTAAGCCTCAACGCTCCGATGATAATGATTATGGGCGACTATCAATCACCCTCATCATCATGATCAATTAAGATGTCACCTCATCCCACATTACTTGGCTCCACCGAGCGCGCAGCGCGGCCTTGCCAGTGGCCCCGCGCCTCACGGATCACGGCTTGGCCATCAATCAGAGAAGCCGCTCCTCGCGCCGCGGCGCCTTTCAATTAAGAGCAGCGACCCGGGCAGTGCGGACAGCGGTCACGAAGCCCCAGGCGCGCCCTCTCGTCCAGGTGCCGCTCGTGGTGCGGGGGGGGGGCGAGCGGGGAGAGGGCTCCAGGAGTGGCCT
Organism: Lampetra planeri; assembly: GCF_965212315.1. Taxonomy (NCBI): domain Eukaryota; kingdom Metazoa; phylum Chordata; class Hyperoartia; order Petromyzontiformes; family Petromyzontidae; genus Lampetra; species Lampetra planeri. The sequence goes on from NC_136114.1 coordinate 15,413,730, forward strand.
CGTGATGGGAATCTGTATCGCCAGCGGATGCTGGAAGTGGGCAGCGGTGCTGCTACGCGCTCCGCGGTTTGCGATGTAGACTCACGTGGAGACTCACAGGCTCACATAGAGACCGATGGACCTACATAGAGAGCCACAGACTCAACTATAGATGGCTTCACGGTGAAAATATCTGGCATACTGCCGACGAATGAACACAGCGGGTGGCGGCGTTACCATGCGGTCCGTGATTTGAGATACAGACTCATACGGAGACTCGCATACTTACACAGAGGCCAACAGACCTGCACAGATACCCAAAGGTTCAAGTAGAGGTGGCTTCAGAAAATGCTTTCGCCTGTGGTGCTAATGATGATTGGTGCCAGCAGCAAGCGCACTGTTGATTGCCCTTAACTGTCCACCGGTGCAAGGAATCTGCCCAATGTTGTGATGCATTGTGGTGGAGATACCAGGGTACATCTCTAGAGATTGTGATCTCGTTGTGGTGGAGATACCAGGGGACATCTCTAGGGATTGTGGTGGAGATGCAGTTGAGGCGGTGTTAGAGGCCGCAACGTGTTCCGTAGCGCGCGAGGTGCGTAGAGACATCGGCGTCATCATCATGTACGTCACCGCCGTCCACGTCACGTCTACCGGCTACACAGTATCATCATCAGCGTCGTTGTCGTTATCACCATCATCGCCACCACCACTTCCACCAACTACCACCATCGTAGTCGTCGTCGTCACAATCATCTTATCATCACCAACCACAATTACCACGACCACCAACCATCGCCATCAGCCCTAACCACCACAACGTCGTCATCACGAACATCAGTTTGTTGCTCTTCCCCGTACCGCCTATTGGAAGGGTTGACTCCGTACGGTGCGAAAGAAGTGAAACGTACATACATTACTACCACCACCTAATACCATCGCCATCATCACGAACCTCCACCGTAACCACCGCAACCGTCCTAACCCATCCCCCGTCACATTAATAATCAACCCGAACCACCTACTTAATAATAATTATCATAATTGACACTTATTAGGCGCCTCTCAACTCAACATCACCAGGACGACCAACTGTCCACGATTACATCCACCACCTCCATCACCACCACTACCAAAAAAAGATCCCCCGTATAGCCTTAACAGACTGTAGGGGCAAGTCCTGTTAGCGAGCACCTATGAAAGCCGGCACGGCACACGAGGGGTTGGGTGGCCAACCCCACGCCTGGCCGCCTTTGTCTTCCCAGTGGCGATGTTTACACATTGCACCGGGAACTCATTTGAGGTTGAGTCGACCTCGGGGAGGTCCGGGACCGGTTCAGATAATCGTCACTGGTGTTGGCCGTGAGCGGGAATCGAACTCGGGTTGCCAGGTTCGTAGCGCAGCGTAGCGCTAACCGCTACACTACCGCTCCCCACACCACCACCACTACCACCACCTCCATCACCACCACGACCACCATTCGCACCAAGCGTCATCTATCTTTGCCAGCTCCATCACCACTGCTCACCTCCATCACTTCCGATATCACGTAATGTCATCCAAACTGTCATCATCACCACCACCCACCAGCACCACCATCTCCTCCATCACCTACACCAGGGGTCGGCAACCTACGGCTCCGGAGCCGCATGCGGCTCTTTATGGGCTGCTTCTTGACGATATGTACGTATGTACATAGATGCATTGCGGCTCTTGAAATACTGAATTTTGTACCGAATTGGAAAGAAATGGCTCTTCTTGTTATTTTGGTTGCCGACCCCTGACCTACACTGTCACAAAGCGACATCCATCTCCACCACCACCACCACCACGGCAGCACCACCTTGGGACGCACCTCTGCGTAGACGTAGAGCGGCAGCACGAGCACGGCGAGCAGGAGGTCTGCCACGGCGAGGCTCACGATGAAGTAGTTGGTGGCCGTCTTGAGCGCCTTCTCCGTGAACACGCTCAGGCACACGAGGACGTTGCCCAGGATGATGACCGCGATGAGCGCCACCCCCAGCGTCAGCGCCGCGTAGTTGTGCTGCAGGGGGACCGCCGCCGCAGCACGACCCGCGTCCCCCTCCTCCTCGGCCGAGGCCAGCCCCGACCCCAGCTCGGGCCCCAGCTCGGGCCCGAGCCCGGCCCCCGGCCACGACCCCGGCGCCGAGAGGTTCCATGGCGCCGCGGGCCGCGTTCCGTTCGCCGCGAGACTCAGCGCAGGGAGCGCAGGGAGCTCAGAGGCCGCGCCGGGGCCGCTCATGGCGCGTGCAGCGTGGCATTGGAGACGCCCTGCCGCTGGTGGTAGTTGTGGTGGTGCTGCTGCTGGTAGTTGTGGTGCTGCTGCTGCTGGTAGTTGTGGTGCTGCTGCTGGTAGTTGTGGTGCTGCTGGTAGTTGTGGTGCTGCTGGTAGTTGTGGTGCTGCTGCTGGTAGTTGTGGTGCTGCTGGTAGTTGTGGTGCTGCTGCTGGTAGTTGTGGTGCTGCTGGTAGTTGTGGTGCTGCTGCTGGTAGTTGTGGTGCTGCTGGTAGTTGTGGTGCTGCTGCTGGTAGTTGTGGTGGTGCTGCTGGTAGTTGTGGTGGTGCTGCTGGTAGTTGTGGTGCTGCTGGTAGTTGTGGTGGTGCTGCTGGTAGTTGTGGTGCTGCTGGTAGTTGTGGTGCTGCTGCTGGTAGTTGTGGTGCTGCTGCTGCTGGTAGTTGTGGTGCTGCTGCTGCTGCTGGTAGTTGTGGTGCTGCTGCTGGTAGTTGTGGTGGTGCTGCTGTTGCTGGTAGTTGTGGTGGTGCTGCTGGTAGTTGTGGTGGTGCTGCTGGTAGTTGTGGTGGTGCTGCTGCTGCTGGTAGTTGTGGTGCTGCTGCTGTTGCTGGTAGTTGTGGTGGTGCTGCTGGTAGTTGTGGTGGTGCTGCTGGTAGTTGTGGTGGTGCTGCTGGTAGTTGTGGTGCTGCTGGTAGTTGTGGTGCTGCTGGTAGTTGTGGTGGTGCTGCTGGTAGTTGTGGTGCTGCTGGTAGTTGTGGTGCTGCTGGTAGTTGTGGTGGTGCTGCTGGTAGTTGTGGTGCTGCTGGTAGTTGTGGTGCTGCTGGTAGTTGTGGTGGTGCTGCTGGTAGTTGTGGTGCTGCTGGTAGTTGTGGTGGTGCTGCTGGTAGTTGTGGTGCTGCTGGTAGTTGTGGTGCTGCTGCTGGTAGTTGTGGTGGTGCTGCTGGTAGTTGTGGTGGTGCTGCTGCTGCTGGTAGTTGTGGTGGTGCTGCTGGTAGTTGTGGTGATTCTGCTGGTAGTTGTGGTGCTGCTGCTGGTAGTTGTGGTGGTGCTGCTGGTAGTTGTGGTGGTGCTGCTGCTGCTGGTAGTTGTGGTGGTGCTGCTGGTAGTTGTGGTGATTCTGCTGGTAGTTGTGGTGCTGCTGCTGGTAGTTGTGGTGCTGCTGCTGGTAGTTGTGGTGGTGCTGCTGGTAGTTGTGGTGGTGCTGGTAGTTGTGGTGGTGCTGCTGGTAGTTGTGGTGGTTCTGCTGCTGGTGATATCGACGATGGAGATGCTGTAGGTGGTGGTTGTTGTTAGGGTTGATGGTAACAACAACAACACGACTACTGCTATGTGTGGACTTTGAACTTATTTCACACCGCACGTCGACAACGGCGCTCGGGGTCGGTCCCCGGCACGAAGCCCCGCGGGGACGCGGATCCCGGCACCGAACCAGACTCCTGGAGACGCCGAGAGGCTGGTGAGGTGGAGACGCCGAGAGGCTGGTGAGGTGGAGACGCCCCGGGCTGGATGAAGCTCGTGGCGTCGTGCCGAGGAGGCGGGGGATGGGGGGGGTCTCCGGGGGGCGCCTCCCTCCCTCAGGGAGGCGCGCAACGCGGAGCGGCTCCCGCGGGTCCCACGCGCGAGGCGCTCCGCTCCGGCTCGGAGTCTCCGCAGCGCGACAGCAGCCCGGGTGGAGACGGGGCGCGAGGCGCCGAGTACGAGGAGTACGAGGAGGAGGAGGAGCGGGCAGTGAGCAGCGACGTTGTTTTTAGTTCCTCTGAGGTCTCCTCGCTTCGACGGAACCCTCACGAGGCGCTCCAACACCCGCGCGTTGCGCTACCACGCGCGGTGGTGGTGGTGGTGCTGGTGGTGGTGGCGGTGGTGGTGCTGGTGGTGCTGGTGGTGCTGGTGGTGGTGGTGGACTGGAGGGACAGATGGATCCGTTCTGTCCCCCCGTGTCTCCTGCACGCGGGGGTTTTCGAGACGCGTTGCACCCACGTCCCACAAACGTGCGCAACCGCTACCACCACCACCAACAACAACACCAACAGCAGCAGCAGCGGCGGTGTTGTGAATGAATGTAAATCACGGCGCGTGGCCGCGCAGCGACCGCACGGGGGTTCGAGTCGGGGGTCCGCGTGGCGGCCGCGTCTCTCGGCGCGTCTCTCCGCGCGCCACGGCAGCAGGGGGCCGAGGGTCGCACGAGTCCGGGGAGAGGGCGAGGGATGAATCGGCAGAGATCCCCACGATGCAGACTCCGCGGTTTATGTGCGCAGCGCACACAGCTAGCACATGTCCACAAAATACTCTCCCTCTCCCTCACACTCTCTCTACCTCACACTCTCTCTCTCTCGCTCTCTCCCTCACACTCTCTCTACCTCACACTCTCTCTCTCGCTGTTATTCTCTCTCGCGCTCTCTCACGCTCACGGAGGAGTGAGCAGTGGAAACTGCAGCCCCCCCTCCAACGACGGCGAGGGCGCGCGTGCGCTCCTCCCCTTGGCGCGACGCAAAGCGAAATAAATAAATATATATCTCAGTGCACGGAGTGGGACGGGGTCGCGCGCGAGGGGGCAGCACGGAACGTCTGACAGTGCAGGACGAGAAGGAACCACGCTTCGACCGGAAATTGATTAATCAAATTATGCAATGAATGAGCGATCGAATTGAGTGGGAGACGAGGGGGGGGGCCACGGAGAGGTGGGAGACGGGAGAGACGAGAGACTTGGGAAGTGGGGAGGTGGGAGACGTTGAGAGGGAGGGGACTGGGGGAGGTGGGAAACGTTGAGAGGGGGGAGACTGGGGGAGGTGGGAGACGTTGAGAGGGAGAGAGACTGGGGGAGGTGGGAGACGTTGAGAGGGGGAGACTGGGGGAGGTGGGAGACGTTGAGAGGGGGGGGACTGGGGGAGGTGGGAGACGTTGAGAGGGGGGAGACTGGGGGAGTGGGAGACGTTGAGAGGGGGGAGACTGGGGGAGGTGGGAGACGTTGAGAGGGGGGAGACTGGGGGAGGTGGGAGACGTTGAGAGGGGGGAGACTGGGGGAGTGGGAGACGTTGAGAGGGGGGAGACTGGGGGAGGTGGGAGACGTTGAGAGGGAGAGAGACTGGGGGAGGTGGGAGACGTTGAGAGGGGGGAGACTGGGGGAGGTGGGAGACGTTGAGAGGGGGGAGACTGGGGGAGTGGGAGACGTTGAGAGGGGGAGACTGGGGGAGTGGGAGACGTTGAGAGGGGGGAGACTGGGGGAGGTGGGAGACGTTGAGAGGGGGGAGACTGGGGGAGTGGGAGACGTTGAGAGGGGGAGACTGGGGGAGGTGGGAGACGTTGAGAGGGGGGAGACTGGGGGAGGTGGGAGACGTTGAGAGGGGGGAGACTGAGGGAGTGGGAGACGTTGAGAGGGGGGAGACTGGGGGAGTGGGAGACGTTGAGAGGGGGGAGACTGGGGGAGTGGGAGACGTTGAGAGGGGGGAGACTGGGGGAAGTGGGAGACGTTGAGAGGGAGAGAGACTGGGGGAGGTGGGAGACGTTGAGAGGGGGGAGACTGGGGGAGGTGGGAGACGTTGAGAGGGGGGAGACTGGGGGAGTGGGAGACGTTGAGAGGGGGAGACTGGGGGAGTGGGAGACGTTGAGAGGGGGGAGACTGGGGGAGGTGGGAGACGTTGAGAGGGGGAGACTGGGGGAGTGGGAGACGTTGAGAGGGGGGAGACTGGAGGAGGTGGGAGACGTTCAGAGGGGGGAGACTGGGGGAGTGGGAGACGTTGAGAGGGGGAGACTGGGGGAGTGGGAGACGTTGAGAGGGGGGAGACTGGGGGAGGTGGGAGACGTTGAGAGGGGGGAGACTGAGGGAGGTGGGAGACGTTAAGAGGGAGGGAGATTGGGGGAGGTGGGAGACGTTGAGAGGGGGGGACTGGGGGAGGTGGGAGACGTTGAGAGAAAGGGAGACTGGGGGAGTAGGAGACGTTGAGAGGGGGGGGACTGGGGGAGGTGGGAGACGTTGAGAGGGGGGAGACTGGGGGAGGTGGGAGACGTTGAGAGGGAGGGGGACTGGGGGAGGGGGGAGACGTTGAGAGGGGGGAGACTGGGGGAGGTGGGAGACGTTGAGAGGGGGGGGACTGGGGGAGGTGGGAGACGTTGAGAGGGGGGAGACTGGGGGAGGTGGGAGACGTTGAGAGGGGGGGGGACTGGGGGAGGGGGGAGACGTTGAGAGAGGGGAGACTGGGGGAGGTGGGAGACGTTGAGAGGGGGGGGGGACTGGGGGAGGTGGGAGACGTTGAGAGGGGGGAGACTGGGGGAGGTGGGAGACGTTGAGAGGGGGGGGACTGGGGGAGGGGGGAGACGTTGAGAGGGGGGAGACTGGGGGGGGGGGAGACGTTGAGAGGGGGAGGCTGGGGGAGGTGGGAGACGTTGAGAGGAGGGAGACTGGGGGAGGGGGGAGACGTTGAGAGGGAGGGAGACTGGGGGGGGGGAGACGTTGAGAGGGGGAGGCTGGGGGAGGTGGGAGACGTTGAGAGGGAGGGGGACTGGGGGAGGTGGGAGACGTTGAGAGGGAGGGAAACTGGGGGGGGGGACGTTGAGAGGGGGAGGCTGGGGGAGGTGGGAGACGTTGAGAGGGGGGGGGGGGACTGGGGGAGGTGGGAGACGTTGAGAGGGGGGAGACTGGGGGAGGTGGGAGACGTTGAGAGGGAGGGGGACTGGGGGAGGTGGGAGACGTTGAGAGGGGAGAGACTGGGGGAGGTGGGAGACGTTGAGAGGGGGGAGACTGGGGGAGGTGGGAGACGTTGAGAGGGAGGGAGACTGGGGGGGGGGGGGGGGGAGACGTTGAGAGGGAGGGGGACTGGGGGAGGTGGGAGACGTTGAGAGGAGGGAGACTGGGGGAGGTGGGAGACGTTGAGAGGGAGGGAGACTGGGGGTGGGAGACGTTGAGAGGGGGAGGCTGGGGGAGGTGGGAGACGTTGAGAGGGAGGCGGACTGGGGGAGGTGGGAGACGTTGAGAGGGAGGGAGACTGGGGGGGGGGAGACGTTGAGAGGGGGAGGCTGGGGGAGGTGGGAGACGTTGAGAGGGAGGCGGACTGGGGGAGGTGGGAGACGTTGAGAGGGAGGGAAACTGGGGGGGGGGGGGACGTTGAGAGGGGGAGGCTGGGGGAGGTGGGAGACGTTGAGAGGGAGGGGGACTGGGGGAGGTGGGAGACGTTGAGAGGGAGGGGGACTGGGGGAGGTGGGAGACGTTGAGAGGAGGGGGACTGGGGGAGGGGGGAGACGTTGAGAGGGAGGGGGACTGAGGGGGGTGGGAGACGTTGAGAGGGGGGACTGGGGGAGGTGGGAGACGTTGAGAGGAGGGAGACTGGGGGGGGGAGACGTTGAGAGGGGGGACTGGGGGAGGTGGGAGACGTTGAGAGGGGGGACTGGGGGAGGTGGGAGACGTTGAGAGGAGGGAGACTGGGGGGGGGGGAGACGTTGAGAGGGGGGACTGGGGGAGGTGGGAGACGTTGAGAGGGGGGACTGGGGGAGGAGGGAGACGTTGAGAAGGAGGGGGACTGGGGGAGGTGGGAGACGTTGAGAGGGAGGGGGACTGGGGGAGGTGGGAGACGTTGAGAGGGAGGCGGACTGGGGGAGGTGGTAGACGTTGAGAGGGGGGAGACTGGGGGAGGTGGGAGACGTTGAGAGGGAGGGGGACTGGGGGAGGTGGGAGACGTTGAGAGGGGGGGGACTGGGGGGGGGAGGTGGGAGACGTTGAGAGGGAGGGAGACTGGGGGAGGAGGGAGACGTTGAGAGGGAGGGGGACTGGGGGTGGTGGGAGACGTTGAGAGGGGGGACTGGGGGAGGAGGGAGACGTTGAGAGGGAGGGGGGCTGGGGGAGGTGGGAGACGTTGAGAGGGAGGGGGACTGGGGGAGGTGGGAGACGTTGAGAGGGAGGGTGACTGGGGGAGGTGGGAGACGTTGAGAGGGGGGAGACTGGGGGAGGTGGGAGACGTTGAGAGGGAGGGGGACTGGGGGGGCGGGAGGTGGGAGACGTTGAGAGGGAGGGAGACTGGGGGAGGAGGGAGACGTTGAGAGGGAGGGGTACTGGGGGAGGTGGGAGACGTTGAGAGGGGGGACTGGGGGAGGAGGGAGACGTTGAGAGGGAGGGGGACTGAGGGAGGTGGGAGACGTTGAGAGGGAGGGGGACTGGGGGAGGTGGGAGACGTTGAGAGGGAGGGAGACTGGGGGAGGAGGGAGACGTTGAGAGGGAGGACTGGGGGAGGTGGGAGACGTTGAGAGGGGCGACTGGGGGAGGAGGGAGACGTTGAGAGGGAGGGGGACTGGGGGAGGTGGGAGACGTTGAGAGGGAGGGGGACTGGGGGAGGAGGGAGACGTTGAGAGGGAGGGGGACTGGGGGAGGTGGGAGACGTTGAGAGGGAGGGGGACTGGGGGGGTGGAGGTTGGAGACGTTGAGAGGGAGGGGGGACTGGGGGAGGAGGGAGGCGAGGGGAGATAAAAGTGGCTCGCGATACATCGCGGCTACAGAGGTCGCCATGGCGACGCCGGTGGCATGGTGGATTTGGCGCGCGTCCAATGGGATTAAGAGTGTCCGATGTTTGTGCATTTCTCTCTCTCTCTCTGCTCCCGCCGTGAATAAAAGAAAAATAACTCTTACTGCAACAAAAACAAACATCCAAAAGTCACCCACAGGGCGAGGTGGCTCAGAGCGCTGAGCCGGGCACTGCTAAGAGCCTGAGTTAAAATCCATATTTCAGCCACCTGTGATGAAACCGGCTTCTCAGCCCTGGTCACAGACGACTGCAAACAACAAAAACACCCCCCACTCCATTAAATTTGGTTCCGCACTTGATTTGGAGAAATTCTATCTCCGAGATCTTCAATATCGGGTTGGATGTCGTGGGAGGGACGTTGCTGGCACGTTGTCTGCCAGGGGTGAATATCGAGCAGGGGATGTCAGACGCGCCGGCACGGCGGGCTCGCCTGTGCGTCACCACCCACACACCGCAGCTCGTTAACTCAGACGCGGCCCTCAATCTCCACCGTGTAAGTGACAATCCCCGTCACCCCCTCCAGCCCCTCTGGCGTGGACCAAACGCGTGCCACTTGGCGAGGAAGGCAACAGCGGCTGTCTGTTCGACTCGCCCTCTACAAAGGAACGTCGGATTGACACCGCTGGCACTGGGGGCTGTGAAGAGACGAGACTCTGTGCTGAATTGAACGGGAAACAATTCGGAAAGTGAATTGGATGCAGTTTGCCACTACAACTCCGCGTTCTGTGCGTGAGTGGGGAGGTAAGGGCTGTCAACTAGCGAATCAATGAGATGTAGCGATCCAGGCTCACGATTAGAACGAATAACCATTTTTTTAATATAAATGTGTAACACTGCAATTAATGTCACGGCCTCTTGTGGCTGGGTGAGTGGCGGGGTCCGGTAGCTGTGTGATGTGAATGGAGCCAATTCCTGCGCTCGCCGTTCGTCAAATCGAGCGCGCGCCCCGAGTTGAACCAAGCAGCGGCAGCCGAACGGCGTTTCCGCTCCTCAGAGAAAGTCCTCTTCCTCCTCCTCATTCTTCTTCTTCTTCACCAGAGCAGCCAGGGGCCCAGGCGGCAGTGGTGGTGTCGGCGCTCGCGTCGCGGTTTTAGGCGAAAAACGAGCTTCATAGTCCATCGGATTCCTCCAGCTATCAAGAATTATTCGCTTTACTTACCCAGCGAAAGCTGCCCTACGGTGGACACCACGAGGGAAGAGACCACGTGGCAGGCCGAAGTCCACCTGGCGACGGCACTGTTCAAGACCAATGAAAGACGACCCGGGATGGCGTGGGCTTATTGCAGTGTCGTCACGTGCTCCACGGGCAGCGAGGAGGAGGCAGTGTCTGACTCAGGACAAGTCTCGCGAGGGACCTGCATTGGGATGGATATTTGACCAATTCCATCGAGGGGGTCCGGTTTCGTTTGGGTGGGGACATTCGAGAAGCCGTAGAGAATCCACCGCTCGGACGAGGAGACAACACGGCCAGGGCCCCGCACGGATGAGGCCAACCCCGCTGGGCGCACGAGGTGGTAGGGAGCGACTTGGCACGACCGCGAAGGGCGAGGCGGGCACCTTCCACTCCAAACACCAGCGGCGGCTCGAGAAGGCACATTGTTCGCAGCGAACCCAACACCGGCGGCGGCGACACAGCCAGGAGCCTGACGCGCGGCGTGATCGTTACCGTCACGGGTTTATTAGACGCGGCATGGGGGCGCGGGGGTTATTTTTTGCCATGGGGGAAAAAAATCATTCACGCACTTAAAACCAACAAACATATCGGTCCACGCTCACGACGACTCATTAATTTCAAGAGACAACACAACCGAGATAACCGCGCAAAATCAAACGGAGCACAATGCACGACCTAGAGCGGTGAAGTATGGTCTAACAAACCCCCACGACTGACAGCGTGTGGAGGCCTTCATCCAGCAGCGGATAGAGACATGACTGTAAAAGTATAATTGTTTTAAGTGGCATTATTATTCACACACAAATTGCCAATTATTTTACTCAGGAAAGCCTCAATGAGTTTCAATAATGATTTATCTGGTGGGTCCTGCATTTGGGATGTTTGTCCAATTCTATGAATGTGTATTTGGTCTCCTGCTAAGCTTTGGTACTAGATACATCTCCTGCACACGATGGGACACCACTCAGCGACACCCTCCCCTGTCCACATCTCACCCCCTTGCGAGCTCCGTTGGTCGCCCATCCAAGAATTAACCAGGCTCAAATCTGCTTCAGTTTCAGACATCTGACGAGATCCGAGGTCGGCTGCACAGCAGCGTGTTGCAGCGGTTCACGGTTCGATTCCAGCAGCCGCCCTGGTTAATACTGCGAGTGGATTAACTATAAAACATTATACGAGCCTTCTGCTTTCCGGTGGACGTTAAAGATCCCGCAACATAATTCGCAAGAGTTGACGAGTGAGTGCCGGTGTCAGGGTCCAAGTTGGCGAAATTTGAAGGAAAAAAACCTCAGTTTGAATATAGTGTAGGTAGCATCACATCCTCGTGCAAACACTTTGGCAAGACCCTCCTGTAAAAGGGTCACGAGACTCACCGAGGCTTTACTGGGTAAACAAGCGTAATCATAATAACAATAATAAATTCACGATGAATACATTACTGCTGGATTCTGAATTGCAGCCGTGGCTTGATGCTGGCAGACCGCTCGCTTAGCATTGCGCCCGTGAGGGGCGCTTCATTTCCAGAGCACTTCAACATTCAGGATCAAAGCGGCTCAGAAAAACACGAGCGCTGGCTCCTGGCTGACTGTGCCGCACATCCCGAGTCTTGCCCTGAACCCAGCCGCCGTGCCCGGATGGAATCAGGCACTGCAGCGTCGCGTGTAACGCGCACTCAGCTACAGACTCGTCCGAGTCTCTTCCGAGTCTCTAGCCCAAAGCTCTGAGCTTAAGAGCGACCACAACCAAATTCCGAACATAAACACGCGTACCACACAGAAGAACGCATATGAACACAAACAATGCCACCGGGCACATATACGGCACACACATACACACACCGCTTCAAACACGGATTTTCTCTGTGTAGTCATGCATACTGTTTGGACTTCATAGCACCTCTGAAGGCCGGCACGGCACACAACGGGGTGAGTGGCCAGTACCACGCACACTCGGCCGCCTTTGTCTCCCTTGTTGCGATGTTTACACACCAAGTGCCCATTTAAGGTTGTGTCACCTAGGAGAGGGTCGCCACGGGTTCAGATATTCGTCACCGATGTTTGCTGCGAGCGGGAATCGAACCTAGGTCGCCGGGTTCGTTGCACAACATGCTAACCGTTGCGCCACCGCTCGCACGATGGTGATGACGACACGTGTATGAACACACAAGAACCACTGCCGTTCTACACGGAGTGGCGGCGACGTGAACACGACGCTTGTGCTAAGGTAAGGTGCACCTTGAGGTCACGTGAAGGCTGACAGGAGATCGTGAAGAGACCCAGGTGCCATGGATTGACTGGCTGAGATGACTGGCAGATGCACCACCTTTGTTCCCACTGTGCCAACTTGCTGCGCTTTGTAGGGCTGATTGGTAAGGCCCCATCTCTTAGTGGCATGCTCCAGGTTCAGCAGTAGCATCTCCAACTCATTCTCAGAGTGAGCAGCAACTACCAGATAATTTGCATACATAACATGGTTGCTCAATATGAAGCCACCCATTAATCGCACCCAGGCATTGATGAGAGCCTCCCATGCATCTATACCAGATGGGAATTCCACCGGTACATCCGCGGAAAGCTTCTAAAACGACGTGGCCGAAGATGTTAAGTAGAATGGGGGACAAAGGACATCCCTGTCGCACCCCAAGGCGAACAGGCAGTAGCTCTGACTATTGCTCACGCAGCTTTACCTGGGCCTACCCACCATCATGCACGTCCTTAATGATTGTGAGCAAAGAGTCAGAGACTACGAAAGCACGAATAATAACCCTGAGCCATTGCCTATTGATGGTACCATAGGCCTTGACAGGTCAATAAAGCAGAGAAGATGTAGGTCCTGTTGTAGTAGACAGATCACGTGTCGTCCGTACAGGACCGCCCCGGTCTGAAACCACATTGGGGCTCCGAAAGCTTCTCCTCATCATGTCTGGCAAGGCGGCGATGTGAACTCATTCTTGCCAGGACTTTTTCAGGCACACTGAGGAGGGAGATGCCCCCATAGTTGTTGCAACCAGTGCGGTCCCTCTTTCAAAACCAGGGCATACTTCCAATCCTGCGGAACCTGTCCTGTGGACCAGACAGTTGTAATGATGTCAAATAGTGCAGTGTGCACACAGACGCCACTCTCCCTCGGCAGTTCGCTTGGGAGGTCATCTCTCTCCCTTTGCGTTACCCGGTTTCAGGTTCCAAATCGTCCTTCACACTTCCTCAAAACATGGCAACATCGGCCAGCCACTCGCAGGGAGCGGTCACTTCCTCCGATATTTGAGGCACGACAGCCCCCACCTTGCCCCGTGTTACGATTCGAACTGAGGGGGTTTCCCTTCCACAACACACACACACACACGTGTGCACACACGCACACACACACTCCAAACCCCGCACGCTCACGACTGCACGCGTGCAGTCGTGAGCACCTATTATTAGTATTTATCATTAGTACGCCACGCATTTGAGGGAGCTGGGATGATAATCACGCCACCGCCGCCGTCGCTCTGCTCGCGACGAAAACCCCTGTGTACCGCCACTCCCCACCCACCACGAGGGCTGCCATGGGCCACCCCTCGCTGGCGCGGCCTCCCGTCTATCGGGCGCCGTGTTTGCGCACCTGGGAGCGCCTTTCAGAAGCGGCTCGCTCAGACTCCACCAGAGCAGCCGCACTCCTCATTAACGACGGCACCCCGCCCACACACCCCCCCTAACCCCACATCCCCCCATCCCACATTCTTATCTCCCCCCTGTGCTGCTCACATTCTCAGGGCGTTTCTACCACAACCACAATTTGCATTTGAATGTAAGTCGGCGTGCGTCAAATAATTATTGATTAAAATCGATTCATACGCTCGCGGCGCACAGTTCCGCAAATTGCGCTCCGGTATCAATTATTCATCACGGCATTTGTAGACGGCATATTTACAACTGAAGCAAATTATTCCCCGGCTAACTGAAGGGACAAAGTTAGAACGAACGAGAGGGAACAAATGAGCCGGACGTCATCTTGACGTGTGATTCCGGAGGCCGTGAGTCTGTGCCGAGGGGCCCGCGTCTTTACCACTCGTGGGATTCCCGTCAACGGGACGAGGCATTCTGGGAACAGCGCGCCCGGTCCCAACGTCAGATCTCGGAAGCCGGGCAGGGCTTGAGCCTGGATGGCGCTTGCATGAAACCGATTCGTGCCGGCTGCCGCGGAGAAACAGTCAGCACACTCCATTATTGTCTCTTTGTTAGGTTGGCAAACGCCCGCCTTCATCCACGCGATGGTCCAGAGCGTGAAGTGTGGTCAAGTGACCCCCACGACTAGAACGACGTGGGGAGGCCCTCGTCGAAGCTATTTTGCTGCGCAAAATGAGCATTCAGGCGATGCTCATTACTGTTCACAGCCCCGAGCCGGTACTGGGAATTCCACGTTCCTATGGCGGGGGCCAGTATCTCCGTAGGACAACCGCTGTTGACGTCCCCACGAAGCGACATCTATTGTATCAACCCTCGAGGTGTACTGTGGGCTGTTTAACCCTCCCCGCCCGGGATTCAAACTCTTCCGGTTGCGAGCCGCTCGCTCGACCGCCCAGCAGCCGCCCTGGCTGCATTGGACGGGGGAGGAGGAGGAGGCTGCTGCTGCGAGTGGAACACTGCCAGGCAGGTGGGAGAGGTGTCAGGTGGGAGAGGTGGCAGGCGGCAGCAATCGGGGAGATCTCATCCCGCCTCCGCACGTGTAACGAGTGGAAGCGTGGTCGCCAACATCGTCATCACCATTGCTACCATCACTCTCACCACCACCATTGTCACCATCACTCCCACCACCATCATCACCATTGTAACCATCACTCCCACGACCACCACCCCTCCCACCACCACCACCATCCCTCCCACCACCACCATCACCGCTATGATCTCTCCGGGCACATGTGTGGGGTCGAGGCCCGAGCTAAGAGCGCGGCGCTGACACCCGGCTTTGATTTCTCGCAAGAGAGATTTTGCAAACCGCTGGCCCTGAGGCTCCCGATGCTGTTTAGGGGCGAGAGCAAATTGCACATTGTCACTGCACATTTCCCGCTGAAACATCGCATTGGATCGGCTGTTAAATTCCACTAAACGTATTCATTGAAACTTATAGGTCACGCCGTTGCTTTTTATCGCGCGGAAAACCAGCCCTCCATAATGTATGCGCGCATGAAGACGACTGATTTGCATCCATGTGCAAACCAAAGTTGCCCAAAGACGACGAGGCGTAGCGTGGTTCGGATAGTCGATTCGCACAATGGTAAATCAAACTTCTGGGTACATTTATCAGACACCTGGCAAAGGAGACGGATTACCCCGTGATGCCAATTATTTACTAAACAAGAGCCTGGCTGAGCCTCAAGACTCCCCGTCAGGAGGGTGTTCATGCGTCGGGATGTTTGGCAGATACCGTGAATGAGGAGTTTGGCTCCACGTGGGATGAAATCAGAAAACCCGGAGAAAACCCCGAACCGCGCTGTGGACGAGGGGAGACACTCGAGACTGCCACCTCCTCCGAGCAGCCTCGCAGCCCCGCGCCTGCAACGCCTGGTCACCTCGCCCAACACGGAGCAGGCTCGAGTCGACTAAGCAGCTGAGATCTGATGAGACCAGGGGCATTGGAGGGTGATTTGGACGCAGCTATTGTGCTTGGATCATCATCATTGCACTTCAATCCTTCAAGCACGGGAACTGTGAGCGGTACAGAAACGCAAAACAAATGCATGGGATATCCCGACGAGGTCCCGTCGCGTGAACACTCCCGCTCTTAACCTTCGGTGCAAGTTTATTCCTGCACCAGATGCAGCGCTCCCCGGTGTGACCTCGGGCCACACCGCGCGTCGTCCGACGTTTCGCTCCGCTTGCCGGGAGCCGAGCTGCACGTCGGGGAGCCGGACCGCACGGCCGCAAACCCCAAAGTGGTGGCAATGAGTCACGGACGTCAGCAGCGTCAGAGCACCTACGCCGCGTCAGTTCCATCCGTTACGTTTTAGCGAGCTGCTGCTGCTGCTGTTGTTTTAGTAGGAGATACGAGTGGGCTGGAGGAAACCCGTGCGGACGTAGCGGGGGGGGGGGGGTCTGAGGTCAGGACAGACGGGTTAACGCGTCCACTCCCCATGGGGCTCTCAGCAGAGAGCGGCCACCGGCACATCCATCAGGCGCTGTGTGTGCGAGGTGCGTGGGAAGTGTGTGGGAGCGCGGGGTATCAGCCACCCGTGACGTCCCGAACATCTCCGCGCCTCGCAAGAGAGGAGGCGTCCACTGTGCGTGGGGACGGCTCGAAGGAAGACGGAACTCAAGAAGGCTAAAGTTGGAGTAGTTGTGTCGTAACTGAGCGATCTTTATTGAATCAGGCGATAACCGACTAGGCAGGTTTGAGGGCCTGTATTGACAGGGTCTGTGTGGGCGACCACCACGCTCACCAGGTGTTATAGGCTGCTACGGGGCTTCGTCGTGGCAGCGGACGGCAGCACTGCAAAAACCATTGTTAGACTGTGCATCTATGCTCCCACGTTCAATCTCCCCCCTATTCACCAAGCCGCACTGACCAGCACTGTGAGGTGCAAATAATATCCACGTAGTGGGAAGGCCCTCATCCAGCAGTGGATTGACAGAGGGCTGTGCACGTGTACATGACAAACCATTATTGGGACTTCAAGTCTCTTTGTCAAGAGCGACAAGGGTACCTGCCGAAGCCGCGTAGGCCTGGGTTCGATGCCTGACCCGGGCGCCTCTCTGTGTGGAGCCTGATCGTTTTCCCACTGTGTTGTGCACGGGTTTCCTCTGGTTTCTCGGTTTCTTCCCATGGCAAAAAACCCAACATTGAATTAAACTGGTTACTGGCCAAAAAGTCATCCCAATGCTGAAAAATCACCTCCAAATTCACTCAATTGGGATCACACAGCAGCAGTAGCAGAGACAACATCGCCCCCGCCCCCTCCCCCTCTTGCGGAAACATTTCTAGAACTTTCCCAAATAAAAGAGTCTGCGGCTTCCCTGGGTGAACAAGTTCAATAATAGTAATAATAATAAAATATGGAATCTCATTTTTATAGCACAATAGTGACGATGTCAATGCACGGTTTCTCTCTTGTATCCACACATTGATGCTGGAGGTTAGAAAATAAAATCGTGAAACCGCGATGGGCCTCGGCAGTCACTTTAAAGCACGCTTTGCTCTCTTTAACAAACTATAAAACACGCGTTCGGCAGCCCCGGGGGGGGGGGGGGGGGCACACAGCGCAGGTTGGCAGCCACTGCGTTTCGGAAAAGCCGTCCCACTCGGGAGGGATCATCACGCCCCCCCCCCCCGCTGTGACCACCGCGTGCCCAGCGCTAGCGGGCGGTGCGGCAAACGTGACGTGAATGAAAGGTAGAAACCCCAACCCCGCCCCGCCCCCTGGGGAGAGGGGGGGACGTGAAATCCTGAACACAGAGAAATTGCAGCAATTACTCAATTAACAACAAATCAGCCACGGGAGTGTGCACTCAGTAGGGACTTTGAGTGACTGCGTATGAAGAAAGGTGATTTAATAATAGTCGACCTACACGGGAAAGCCTCGCCGAATCTCGAGGCTCGTTTTCAGGAGGGTTCGAGATGCTGGGTTGTTCTACCAATTCCATTTAAAGCTGCTGCTGCTGTCCTCTTGCGAGTGGGAGACAAGTCGCATACCCGGAGAGAGCACCATGCACGTGAGGAGTAGACACTAATGTTGTTGAACCAGGGGAGAACGCACGAGACCACGACAGCCTTCGCTTGTGAGAGTCACCTGCCTGGAACGATCACTCAGAGGTCCGCACAGATGGGTTCGTGAACTTGCGTACCGTGTCGCCATCCCGTGGGCGCCTCGCAGGATTTCGGGAGCTTCATAAAAACCGACCCTCGCCACCACCGACCCTCGCCACCGCCGACCCTCGCCACCGCCGACACTCGCCACCACCGACACTCGCCACCACCGACACTCGCCACCGCCGACACTCGCCACCGCCGACCCTCGCCACCGCCGACACTCGCCACCACCGACACTCGCCACCACCGACACTCGCCACCACCGACACTCGCCACCGCCGACACTCGCCACCGCCGACACTCGCCACCGCCGACCCTCGCCACCGCCGACACTCGCCACCGCCGACACTCGCCACCGCCGACACTCGCCACCACCGACCCTCGCCACCGCCGACACTCGCCACCACCGACACTCGCCACCACCGACACTCGCCACCGCCGACACTCGCCACCGCCGACACTCGCCACCACCGACCCTCGCCACCGCCGACACTCGCCACCACCGACACTCGCCACCACCGACACTCGCCACCGCCGACCCTCGCCACCGCCGACACTCGCCACCGCCGACACTCGCCACCACCGACACTCGCCACCGCCGACCCTCGCCACCGCCGACACTCGCCACCACCGACACTCGCCACCGCCGACACTCGCCACCGCCGACACTCGCCACCACCGACACTCGCCACCACCGACCCTCGCCACCGCCGACACTCGCCACCACCGACACTCGCCACCGCCGACACTCGCCACCACCGACCCTCGCCACCGCCGACACTCGCCACCGCCGACACTCGCCACCACCGACACTCGCCACCGCCGACCCTCGCCACCGCCGACACTCGCCACCACCGACACTCGCCACCACCGACCCTCGCCACCGCCGACACTCGCCACCGCCGACCCTCGCCACCGCCGACACTCGCCACCACCGACACTCGCCACCACCGACCCTCGCCACCACCGACACTCGCCACCGCCGACCCTCGCCACCGCCGACACTCGCCACCACCGACACTCGCCACCACCGACACTCGCCACCGCCGACACTCGCCACCACCGACCCTCGCCACCGCCGACACTCGCCACCGCCGACACTCGCCACCACCGACCCTCGCCACCACCGACCCTCGCCACCGCCGACACTCGCCACCGCCGACACTCGCCACCGCCGACACTCGCAACCGCCGACACTCGCCACCACCGACCCTCGCCACCGCCGACACTCGCCACCGCCGACACTCGCCACCCCCGACACTCGCCACCACCGACCCTCGCCACCGCCGACACTCGCCACCACCGACACTCGCCACCACCGACCCTCGCCACCACCGACACTCGCCACCGCCGACCCTCGCCACCGCCGACACTCGCCACCACCGACACTCGCCACCACCGACCCTCGCCACCACCGACACTCGCCACCGCCGACCCTCGCCACCACCGACCCTCGCCACCACCGACACTCGCCACCGCCGACCCTCGCCACCGCCGACCCTCGCCACCGCCGACACTCGCCACCGCCGACCCTCGCCACCACCGACCCTCGCCACCACCGACCCTCGCCACCACCGACACTCGCCACCACCGACCCTCGCCACCACCGACCCTCGCCACCACCGACCCTCGCCACCACCGACCCTCGCCACCACCGACCCTCGCCACCACCGACCCTCGCCACCACCGACCCTCGCCACCACCGACCCTCGCCACCAAAGAGGCAATCCCGAGGTGGTTCTGGCAGGGACGCCACTTCCCGTTGGCGTGGAAATGGCGTGTGGCAAAAGGTGCGGAGTGAACCGTCCAGGGACACATCCGTGACCGTTTCTGCGCTTCCAGCTGAGGCGGGCTGCGTACGAATGAACAAGTGCTCCGCGTCGTGGTGTAACGCTCGCCAAAATGAAACAAATATATTCTCGAGATCACTCGCGAGCCCACGAGCGCGCCTTTGTCAAACGCGCGGCGGCGAGCCCGCGGCTCCGCGCCACGCGGGACGCCGATTCACTCAACGAACGCTTCACCTCAATTAGATGTGCGCAAGGGGAAAACACACACACAATGCTAATTATGTTAATAATAAGAACGATAATAAGTTAAACGCCTCCGAGTGTCTCGAGACGTTTTGTTTTGAGGAGCGCCCTGCGATGGGGCGGTTCACAGCTGCTTAATAACCGTTTTGAGCGTGTTCGGTACGCACAGGGGGTGCGTTCGGTACGCACAGCGGGTGCGCACGTCGGCTGTGACTGCGATACCAAGCGGCGTGGCAATGCTTGAGCGGTGCCGTGGTTGAGCTGGAAGGTAGAGTTCTGTGGGTGAGCTGTGTGAGTGAGCCGTGTGAGTGAGCCGTGTGAGTGAGCCGTGTGGGTGAGCTGTGCGAGTGAGCTGTGTGAGTGAGCTGTGTGAGTGAGCCGTGTGGGTGAGCTGTGCGAGTGAGCTGTGTGAGTGAGCTCTGTGAGTGAGCCGTGTGGGTGAGCCGTGTGAGTGAGCTGTGTGAGTGAGCTATGTGAGTGAGCCGTGTGAGTGAGCCGTGTGAGTGAGCTGTGTGAGTGAGCTGTGTGAGTGAGCTGTGTGAGTGAGCTGTGTGAGTGAGCTGTGTGAGTGAGCTGTGTGAGTGAGCCGTGTGAGTGAGCTATGTGAGTGAGCCGTGTGAGTGAGCCGTGTGAGTGAGCCGTGTGAGTGAGCCGTATGAGTGAGCTGTGTGAGTGAGCTGTGTGAGTGAGCCGTGTGAGTGAGCTGTGTGGGTGAGCCAGGAGGGGACGAGCGACGAGCAGCGCGGGCGGAGGCGGCGCCGCGCCTCACACCTTGTCCCGGTGGTCACCCTCCGCGTCCCCGACGGCGACGTCGGCGCCCGTCGCCACCGGCGCCGTCCCCAGCGGGTGGCCGCACACGTGCTGGTGCTCCTTCCAGTCCTGCACGCGTCGCGACGGCCGCGACGGCCGCGACCAGAGGTGGGCGACGAGGTGGGCGAGGAGGCGGAGGGGGCGAGGCAGGCGGGGGAGGGACAGGGCGGAGGGAGAGGGATTTAGGAAAACTGGTGGGGGGATTGCAAGCGGGGAAGGTTGCGGGGGTTTGAAGGAGAGGTTGGGGGTCGGGGTTGGGATGTGGGGTGATGGGTGGGACTCTAAGGGGAGGCTTTGCGGGGTGGTGGGGGTGGTGGGGGTGGTGGGGGCGGTGGGATGAGAGGGGGGGGGCGCAGCACACACCATGGAACACAATCACCGGGGTGGAGGTGGTGCTGGAGGTGGTGGTGCTGGAGGTGGTGGTGCTGGAGGTGGTGGTGGTGGTGGTGAAACCGGCCAGTGCCCTGACGATCGCCCGGTGACGGTGGTGGCTGTGATTGGCAGAAAGGGGTCGTCACCCTGCCTGAAATTTAGTCGGGTTTGGCAATTTCGCTGTTCTTGTTCAAAATGTGCGGCTCTTTGCGCAGCGAGCACCGGGGGGTGCCTCCCCCGCGGGGCAGAGGGAACACGAGCACCGATTGTTTCTGACGAGAGGTTTAAATGAAGACGTGACCAAAAGACACCAATGGTGTTCATCTTGTAGCTACGCACACCGAGGCTCTGCGTCCAGAACTATCCCACACGACTTCAAAGCATCTTTGGATTTGTAAAATAGTTACCGGCAGCTCCACCGCAACTGTGCAGCGATATCACGTCTACATCTACAGCGGTCTTCATTCTGAATCTCTTTGTCTACTCTGGTGTGTCTCTCCCTCGCCTCTGTCTCCCTACCACGACGAGTCTCTCCTGTGGGTCCATTCGCTCGTGCAGGTCGCAGCGATGCCCCACATCCTGGTTCCGTCTTCCCATTCAAAATATATAAAAAATAAAAAGCGGTCAAACTCCGGCCACGTCTCCCGAGGGAGCTTTGCCAGGAGGGACCCCCCCCCCCCCCACAAGGGGTTGGTGCCAGAGGGCGGATGCTGCCGCTTGTTGACCCAGTGCGTGTCCTGCTACGCTCGACTCGCGTGCTGTGGCAGCTCTCCTCAAAGTCACTTTCATGAATATTTGCCATCAACAAAACTTCACGCTGCTCACGAGCTCCCAACCTTGAGCAACACCTAGGGGCTGTGCTGCAGGGGTCACGAATGGAGTACAGGGAAATCTTGGCACCAATTCACTCCGCACTAGGCATCCTCACCCCCCCCTCCCGCATCGCATGTCTTCTACCTGATGCTCTTCTTCTCCTCCTCCCTGTCCCTCTCTCTCTCTCTCGCTCCCTAGATCACAGCTGGGGAACGCCACGATTACGCTCGGATGCATCGCTCAATTGCAGGACGGTTGTAACCCGGTCCTCTGCGTCTCTGTCCTGTCATCGAAATAATAACGGAGCATGAAGTGGAAATATTTTGCTCGTGCGGGAAAGCCCAGGACACACGCAGCCGGGGTGTGTGGATTCGCTATTAAAGAGCCGATTCATTGTCAGGGCGGCGTCTTCCCTCCGGGCGTTTAGAACCCCGGCGCCAGCACCGCTTGCACAAAATCGCGCCTCGCCCGTCACACAGAGGGTGCTCATGCGGGCACTGACCTTACGCTGGCAGAAGGTGGAACAGTAGTGTACCTTGTGGCATCCCGTGCACTCGTTCATGGCCTCGCGCCCGCAGTTTACGCACATTTGCTGGCGGAGGGAGGAGGAGAGGGCACGTTTTACTTCGCCAACGAGCGGAGAGACCCGGCAGAGCCGCGCGCCGAGAGCGCCCTTCCTGCCACAATCCGTCACTCACGTCAAAGTTGGACGACGTTTCGACCGTCATTAAAAGGGAGCGGGGGGGCTTGGGCAGGACACGTCGTGGCGAGGGGCCGGTGGGCGAGACTAGCGACGGAATGGCAGCCAAGGGGAGGGGGCGCGCCCGGGGGGGGACGTTGAGAGGGAAAGGACGGAGCCACGAGATCGGCTCACGAGCAGCAGCGAGACCGAGCGGCTACACGGCAGGGCCATGAGAAACGGCTTCGGCTTGGGGAGGGATTTGTCCAACAGTGGATCGATCGTGGCTGATGATGATGGCGATGAAGCGTGATCGCTGCTCTGCTGCAACGCTTTGCGATCTTCGGATGCGTCAGGGGTGTGATTGTGCGATATGGCGCTGTCGATACCTTGATGATGAGTTCGGTTTTCCCATCGCCCAGCTCCACGCGTTGGAAATGGAGTTGAGACTCAAGGCGCGCGTGGTACGGGTTCAGCACCTGCTGCGAGGGCACACGCACGCAAGCACACACACACACGCACATACGCGTCCGCAAACGCACGTACGTGCAAAAGCACGCACGTACGTGCAAAAGCACGCGCACACATGTGCACACAATATAGTTATTACGGTCACAAAACAAACACTGTACACTGTGATGGTCTCAGCCCGGTCAGCGATGACTGCACAAATAAATAAAAACATTCAATTTTGTTCTGCAATTCATTTGGATACATTTTGGCAATGAAAACTACAATTTCACTTTTATTGTAAAGGGGCGAACGTTGCTCTCAGTTGCAGAGCAGGGAGCAAATCGCTGCCTCCTTCTGCGCCAACTGCACCATAGTTCACTTCAAGGGATCTCAAGAGGTCGCTCTGTGATATGCACTATCGTGGGCTTTTCTCTAAAACGAAGGTCAATAATGCTCTGCGAGACATCCAAATGGATGCTTTGTCTCGTGACACCAAGCTGATGAGAGCACAGTCGGTGCTCATGCTACTGCCCTCTCGCCCGTTGCCCTCCTCTCTGCCGCCCTCCACACTTACCTCAGCCCTCTCCGCTTCAGCCTGCAGCCTCGCCTGGGCCATCGCGGCCTCCTGTTTCGCCTGCTCCAAGGCAGCCTTGAGCTGCTGCGCTGTGCTGATGAGCGAGCTGACCATCTCCTCCAGGTACTGCCACTGCCTCTGCTGCTGCTGCAACAGGTGCTGGTTCTGCTGCTGCTGCTGCTGATCCAGGTGATCCTCCTCCTGCTGCTGCTCATCCTGCTGCTGCTGCTGCTGCTGGTGGTGCTGCTCCACGTGAGACGTGAGCTCGGAGTGCGGACACTCGAGGCCCAGCAGCTGCGGCGTCGGAGACACGGGCTTCCCGGCATGCGGTGACGTCACGTTCAGCGGAGGGAGAGGAGACAGCGCTGCGACGACGACAGGGACGACGGACAGCATCAGAACAGCAGTGACAATCCACGCCAAGCGCGACTGCGCTGCCTCCATCCTAGCAAAATTTAAATGACACCTTTAAATTATAATATTTCCTTAATTTACTACTTCACTCTCAAAAGAGTTATTGATATATGTTCACAAATACTAATCACCACGATATTGTAGCTAAAATACCAGAAAATTTGACAAAATCAGCGACTATAAAAACACGAGCAGCGACGAACACAACAGCGCGTGCTTGTAGCACGTGCAGACGAAACCACGTGACTCAAAGCGTCACTGTAGTTGAGTAATAATGACAGCGCTGACCGGAGCGCATTAGAAGGTTCAAAAAGTCAATTAGCATAGGTAGTTATATTGTGTATGTAAGCTGGGCTTAGTTATATCAACAAAAATGTATTTTGTTGTTGTTATAACTAACTACAGGGATATTAAAAAAATACAAAATTTATGCTGAAACACTGCACAGAAACTGTATAGACAGTCATTTTGGTGTCACCCCCTCTGATGGTGTCACCCGGTGCGGCAAGCACCCCCCGCACCCCCCTCGTGACGCCACTGCCCTTAGTAACCCCATTTCCATGGCCGGCATGCCCACACCCTGTCCTGTAGGGGCCAGCACTGCACGCCGAGCGTGGTGCCATCCAGCGCTGTCGATCAGCGCTCACCGAGCCCCTCTAGGGCCGGTACTGCACCCACATCCTCGTGGTGTCCGCGATGTCACGACACCACACGCCGTGACCCTCTAGGGCCGGCATTACTCAGTGACATCCCGCAATGTCACTACATTTGTACATTACCTACTCTACAGAGTATAGGATTTGAAAGTTATCAATTCTACATACGATTCAATATGTGTGCTATGCGATTGTGATCGATAAATTAACGGACCGCTAGACCCATTGCGACTCACATTGCGATTTTATAACCAAAGCAACGTGGGAACCGAACGGCCACGTTTGCCTTCGCAGCCATTCTCAAGTTGGGCAGCAGCAGTCGGCAGAGCTGCGGCTACACGCGGTGATGCCGATCGCCCAAGTCCTGGAACGTCTCGGCAGATGCCGCTCAACTCGGGAGAGCCGGGGCAAACGTCTCCAGCTCCGGTAAAAATTATTTGCCCACCCCGAAGACACAAGCGGAGCTTCGAGTTAATGGTTTTAATGGGAGGGCAATTACCAAAGTAGCAACATAATCGTTAGAACACAAAGGAATTCATATCCACTAAAAATACACGCGCACACACGCACAGAATGCATGAATGCTGCCGACATTGTTTCGCGTCCGCGCGGGGCTGCGTGGTCGGCGTAGGACACGAGCGAAGCGTGGGAAGAGAGCGACGCGGGGGTCAAGGGGGACGAGGGGGGCGGTGCGAGCGCAGGCACGGTCGCCTGCCGTCAAGGTCTCTCGCAATCGCTCGGCGTAACGCAAGGCAGTGGCCAAAAACGCGTAAACAAGCACAACGCACGCACAACGTGGAAACGATGCGGAGCAGGAAAGCGCGAGCCCGCAATTCAAGAC
Source organism: Lampetra planeri (assembly GCF_965212315.1). Classification (NCBI taxonomy): domain Eukaryota; kingdom Metazoa; phylum Chordata; class Hyperoartia; order Petromyzontiformes; family Petromyzontidae; genus Lampetra; species Lampetra planeri. The sequence continues at coordinate 15,439,072 of NC_136114.1, forward strand.
GAATGATATTAATAACGATAAACCCAGGGTAGCGCATAAACGATGCATCACTTGTGGCACAAGCGCCCGTGGGGTCTCGCCAACGCAGGCCCGCGCGAGTCTCCACTGAACGACGTCAATCTTCTCTAACGGGCGTCTCAGGACCCGGCGAGAGTGGCGGCCAAACTCAAGAAAGTCCCGCTTAAGCACGCCTGCTGAGATGCACGGCACGGTAAGCGGCTCGCAAAGTGAGACGGCGGCAATTTCCTGCAAGGACGTCCCGTCCTATTGTGGAACACGCGACTGTGACGCGCGCCCATCCGTCAGCGCGGAAAATAATCGCAGTCGTTCACTCCGCATTCATAATCAGAAGCGAAGCGTGAAGACGCTGTGAATGGGAGCGAACGAACGAACGACCGCCGGCCTCAAGCAGGTGTGGAGCAACGGGGAGGGAGCTTCAGCGGGAATTGGCCCCAAGAGGTGAAGAACGCTGCGCCGCTACTCAGCCGCCCGTTGCACCTGCGACGAGCGAGCGGCTTCTGACGGCCGCATCTCCTGCTGAAGCGGCAACACAAGGGAACCGGAACGACGATCCAACGGGGAAAATAAAACGGTCGACGATGGGGACTTCACGATTCACCCCCTCAACGATTCGATTGTTACGATTCTTGGTCACGATTTGTCCTTGCAGTGGTACGCATGGAGAGCACCTACAATGGCAACATTTGCATTTCATAATAATGTTGATAATGCTCGTTATTAACACACCAAGGGCTGTGGTAAAGTGTCAAAACTCTCTTTCCGGAGGGTGCTGCAGTGGGATAACAATAATAATAAGCTCGGTTTTTTATAGCACAATTCTCACAAGGCCTCAAAGATATTAACGTAAAATCTTAAGTTATGGAGAAAGCGGTTTAAAAAGTGTAACAGACACTGATTCCCTCGTGGACCGAGATAGGGAATTCCACAATCTCTTTTTTGCTAATGGCTGTTTGACTTTGTGTGGAATAAAACCGGAGAATCTGGAGTAAACCAACGCACAGATGGTTCCAAGAATCCAATGCCGTACGAATATTCACTAAACACCTCGCAGCCCTAGCCTACAACACCTGGTTTTCCTAGGTAGTCTCCAATCCACGTACTGAACAGGCCTAACCTTTGCCTAGTTCCTGAGATCTGATCAGATCGGGTACACACACAGTCAAAAATAATCGGTTTTAGGCATAATTGCGTGTCAGTAACGTGAGCATTATAATAATAATAATAGATTTTCCTCAATGAATCATTTCATTCATAGTTTACGCAAGCAACACGACACAACGCCCTAACAAAGCGTCTGGCGTTAACCATTTTACAAGTTAAGAGCTGTGTAGGTCAAAACTCAACTTATTCGTGTACAGTTTTATTCACATACATCACTAATCGCTGCCACAGATTCCGTGAATCTCTGAAGCTGATCCCGGGCAGCAGGGCCCGCAGACCGGCGCCAGCGGCATTCTCCCGCTCAGCGCAATCCGCACGGAGTCAACATCGCAGCCACCACCACCGCAGCCACCGGCACGTGAGCTACCCAGCATTGCTTGCTCACTCGGTCATTGACCGGTCAATGACAAAAGGTGGAATTGTCCTTGAGTCTTAAAACAACGGAGCAAGCTTCTTAAATCCCCACCCACTGCCTCTGTCCTCCCAGCCATGTAAATGGGTTCAGTGTGGTGGGGTAAAGTGTAGGCACACCCACCTCCTCTAACACGTCTGGTCTGTGTGGAAGAGTAGACCAAATTCCCCCCCTGCCCTCCCTACAGGGGCACTCCAGAGCCTCCTTCCGCCAGCAGCGGCGTGCGCAGGCGATTGAAGGGCTGTGACTTTTGCTCCGATGACGTCCCCAGTAACGTTGCCAATTGATCGCTGCCACCTGCGTCTTCATTCAAATCATTTGCTCCGGTCAGTCGGTCGGTCACGCCGTGGTCCCTGCCGGGCGGTCGCACTCGGCATCGCGTCGGATGATTCATCATCCACTCACAGTCATCGCTGACCGATGAAAAAACAATAAACAAAAAACCAACAACCCACTTTGTCGGCAAATGTGATTGTCACTAATTCCGTTAACAGAACGACCCCAGGTGCCCCCCGGCCTGGCACACTCGGAGTCGTACGTAGCCAAGATTGGGCGGCACGCGGCGCCGCGTTCAGCGGCACGACAAAGCGGTCCGGGCAAAAGCTCAAAATCCGTTCCAAGTTTTTTAATGAAGTGCGGTGATTAGTTCCGTATACAATGGCGTGGCGAGGACACATCTGCCCAGGATTTCCACACTGTCAGGTGCGCCCAAGATATTTATCTACTGATGAACCTATTTCATCATTGGCACTGTACCGTTTCCTCATGACGCCGTGAACTGTGATTGAGAGCCAAGAGGGAAGTTCAATTGCAGATTTCTATCCTGACAGATTACACGTGACAGTTGGCAGTGTGCGAGTACTTAAACACAAGCACTTATTTTACAGAGCGATCAATGTGACTACATTTTTCGTGACTATTTTACAGTCACTTTGCCAATCGCCAGCTGGATCGTGCCGGTCGTGGGGGTCGTTAGACCATACTTCACCACGCTCGTCAGTCCCAATTGGTGAAGGCAGTGCCCAGAACCGGTATCGACGTCATTCACTACTGATGTCAGCCTTGGCCAGGAATCAAACTCTGTTTGCCGGGGTCGCCGTACGCATGACAACGCACGCGTTATCACATACATACTTTAAAACACCACCCACCTCTCCAAATCTACAAGTCTCCTACCCCTCATATACAGCATCCAGAAACAGAATCACAAATTAGATGCATAAATCAATAAATACATAAATCCGCATTGTATTCTATAAACAGGAGTAGATGTATTCAAAACATGCCACTGGATGCGCAATCAACTACTGTACTTTACCATGGCCAAGCACGTACAAAGACAAAGACCCCTCCCCCGTATAGCCTTAACAGACTACTGGGGCAAGTGCTTTTAACGAGCATTAATGACAGCTAACACGGCACACGAGGGGGTGGTGGCAAGCGCCACGCCTGGCTGCCTTTGTCTCCCCGATGCTGATGTTTACCCACCACACCAAGTACTCATTTGAGACCGACTCCACCTAGGGGAGGCCCAAGACAGGTTCAGATAATTGTCACTGATGTTGGCCATGAGCGGGAATCGAACTCGGTTGCCGGGTTCGTAGCGCGATGCCCTAGTCAATCCACTACCGCCCGGCGACCAGAAGAAACACAAACACATGCGTATACAGAAGTTCATATTTTAACGTGGATGTAATTGATGTACGACTGGATAGAAATAAAACGAGACCACCGATAGTGACATTGCCATTACTAAATAAAATGTCTTCAAAATTGCTCAATATTGTAATTTTTCTTATTTTAACGCATTTTTGCACGAACCGTTCGCGATTCCGTTGCAAAAAACGTCGGTTCATTTGATGGACAAATGCAAGTGGCACGCAGGCAGTTCAACACCCAGGTTATAATTTGCGATCTGTGAACATCGAACCCCATGACAAAATGACATCGGTAGGGCCCATTTTAATTGCTGCACGGCAGTCGTGTCTTGCATCCGAAGTGAAGCAGAGCTCGACGCCTAAAACCTGCAGCGATAATTATAGTCTTGGCGCGCCATGCGTGCGTCTCAGCGCATGTTTATCTCCACGCCGGACACATACGCAGCGTGTATAATTATTTGCTCGTAAATGTGTTCACACGTGCGAGCGTCACACGTTCGCACGTGCGCGTTGCAATCAAAGGCTTTCAATCAACCCACACGCGCTTGGAATGTTCTCCCTCGAAAAATAACAGGTGTGCTTGGGAGCAATTACGTAACGTAATTATCGTGGAACACAATGCACGATTGTGTTGAGCGCGAAGGGCGGTCGGTAATGGAGCACGACCGACGGCGCCCGGACGAGCAAATCGACGTGCGGATGATGTTTGATGTCCGTAGTCCGCCTCCGCCGACCGCAGCAAACGCTCGACCAGGAGCCGGCAGGACGACGCCACGCACCGCTCCTGGCACCGCGCCGGCCAGCGTGCTCCTCTTCGTCGTAAGCCATCGTCACTCCACTGCTGGCTGAAGGCCATCTTCGAAGAAGTCGGTCTTCGGGTGTCTCCGTTTCACCGCTGCCCCCTCCGGAGATGGCCTCGCCTTCAGCGCCTTTGAGCCGCTAGTCGAGATGAGTCCGAGGACGTTGAGTACGCGGCGTGGAGTTCTCACGTGGCGTGCGTGCGAGGCGCAGTGGGAGTCGTGCCTCCCTGCAGTTCGACTGCAGCGCCACCTGTTCACGCTGCTATTTAAATCCACCCGGCAGCCGCACACCCAGCTGATGCCATCGTCGTCGTGCCATCGCTCTCGGTGGACGCCCTCCTGAATGCGTTCCACTCCTCGTTTGTGGCTCCGTCGTGACTCTTGACCACGGGCCATCGCCCCTTCGAGCCGGGACGCGTCCTGCCCAATGCCACTTGCTCTGCTGAACCGTTTGGATGACATCAACCTGCGTTATGTTCTCAAATCCACGTGCTCATCTTTCAAACACTCGACGCAATTCCAATCATGCGTCTCTGCACGCCTCTTTGTCCACGTGTCAGTTGTTTCTCTGTTTGTTAATGACCGTGTTGCTGAACCGTGCGTCATAGCGGGCAGGACGCACCCATTGAGAGTTTCCTTCTCTACGCGCATTGTTGCGTTGCTTTTCATCACCGAGTTCAGCTTTCCCAAACCATCTGCTATGGTGTGCCTCAATATTACACGAGAGCGACTGCAACTACGAACACCGAACCATAGCCCATGCAGCTTCGCACTGCCCCAAAAGTAATGTGGAAGTCAGTGTATCTGCAATTTACCAACTTTTCCCAGACCAAGCAATTGAATGGCTTCAATCAATTAAAAATGAATCTCTCATACATAGTTGATATTCAGTGGACATCATAACCATCATTATCATTTTGAATCATGTCTGACTTCAATAGGTGTCCTCGGGAAATGTACTCTGCTGTGTTTCCCACTGTGCCCCTAGGATAGATTTACAGACACAGAGACACAGGGGCAACCCTGAAACGGCTCGCTCATGCTACTGCTGTCAGAAGGCAGCTACGAGAGTTCCTTCACAGGGCATTTGGGCTACCGAATAAGAATCTTTCATTTATTCAGAATATGTATTTATATTGGAGGAATCCGATGAGCTATGAAGATGTCCAATGGCCAGACATGATGTTGCAAGACGTGGGAGTAGCCACACTTTACCCAACCACACGCGGCCTGCCGATAGACTGTCGTGAACTGCTGGGTGGACAAGGGCAGCGGAGGTGGGAGGGGCAGATTTTATAAACTTGTTTCAACTGCCACGCCGGGAGATAGAACAGAGGATCTCTGTATTTTAAATCCAGTGTGCTGACCATTCAAGCATGGCAGTGTCGTATGGAACCAACGGAATGAAAATTCTCTCGCACGAACAACAAGGACAAGCGTAGAGACTGTTTATGTTCAACCGCATGGTGATGGGAGGAAGAGTTATATTCTTTGTCGTAATTAAAGCAATGGGACTGGCGCGCACGCGCGTACCGCATTATCCACCGTGGCACATCACCCCGAGCTGTCAGCGCCACCAAAATACAAACAATAATAAGATTACTTATATTCATAATACGTTTTATATCACGGCGGCGCATAACTCAGAGCCTTCAGCAACGCCAAAATCCAAGCGAGTTGCTGCATCGCCGCAGCCAACAATGGAACGGTTGTTTTTATTCTCATGTGCAAATGTTCAATTTACTACTCGGGCTTCGGATGACTGCACCTACTAAAGGCGAGACATACGGATAATCGTGGCCAAAACAAAAGTGAGATTTAATCAAAGCCTTTCATATTTAATTAGCTTTTCTCATATATATATATTTTTTACAATACATAGCCCATAGTTTAAATGGAGTACTCTTGCCAATAACCTTGGATGACACTGCTGTGTTTATTTAACAAGTCTGTTGGAGAGGTCCGTAAAGGTTGCACCTGGTCCAAAGATTGCTTTCTAAAACAGATGCTGCTGCCGGATAACACTGGCCTGGAGAGTTGATCGGTCGATCAACTCAAATAAAGCTCATACCCAATCTCGCTACCCATTGCCATGGAGCATCATGGGTAAAAGCATATATAACCATATTCAAAGAAAATAATATTTTATTTGAACCTATCTACGTGACTTTACCGAAAGACCCAAAGAATATGAATTCCTGCAGTCACGAAAGCTTTCAGGTATATAAACCAGAGATACTTTACGTCTTCCACATATACATAATAATAATAAAATAATGTCTTAGTCCATCAGCCAATTGCCTTCCCAGACCAACACCATGAAGCAGCATTTGCTCCAGCAACCTTACTGCTCTCATCAGCAGAGCCAGGCTTATGGTCAGCGATGTGGAGACAGGGAAAGGCAATTGCATGAAGATGGTGACCAAAAGCACATTCAAGGTGAGCCGCCCATTTCCCGAACTCATACGCAGCGCAAAGAGGCGACTTCCTCGCTGAGGGCAGCGGCACGAGCTCACCGCTACACGTACAGCTTCGCTTGCCAACAGCGGACAGATCGCCCGCTGTGAGCAAGCGGCGTGGAAACCCGATCGATGTTCCATGTGCGGAGTCCTCTGCCCTGGCCACCGATTTTAACATCGCAGCGATGAGCAAGACGGCAGAACAAGTATGCGAGCGATGTGAAAAATATACGCGCAATCTAAGCACGGGCACGAGAATCCTTCTGCCTCCATCCTTCCCCACTCTCTCTCTCTCCACTGCAATTCTTCGGTGCGAAGTGCACAAAACATAAATCATCGACGGCGGGGTTTGAGCCAGAAATGGATCCCTGGAGGCCGTCGCAAATCTCCAGGGCTGCGCTGAGATTGTGCCGGCCAGGGGTCACAGGTCAAGGAAGGCTTCCCGTCTCCCCCAAGCCGAGCGCCGGGAACTCGGACGCTCGGTCACGCTGCTGGCGCGGAGCCACGCCGATTGCCGGCGAAAGGCAACGACCTTTGTTTTCTAAAATAATTGTTCTGCGATGCCACGCTGGCGGTGGTGTATAAGCACAACTAGCTTAAACGCAACACGTTTGTCAATAACGCTGGCCCGAGGCTCCGTTTGGTCTCGCGTTGATTTTAACTGAGACTGAAAACACGATAACTAAAAAAAAATTCAATGCACCGTGATCAAAGCTGCTTTAAAGATCGATCGTCAACACGGCATTGATGACCGTGAAGATTTTTTGTTTATACAAAACACTCAAACTCCTTCGTTCAAGATGTTTCAACCTTTACATTCTGGTGCGGACATTATTACGCAATGCGATTTGACTTGTTTTGCGTAATGGGGAAAGAAGGGCGCGTTTTAATAAGTAACACGACAAACCCATAGTTGGACGTCCGTGCACGAACGCAGGCAGTGCAAGCACATAATGAAATTTCCCAAAAGCCATCAATTCAGCCATTTTCTCGCTCTCTCTCCCTCTCTCTCCCTCTCTCTCCCTCTCTCTCCATCCCCGTCCACCTCTCCGGACGCTACGGGGATTAGGCCGCAGCAAAAGTGCGGTCACGGCACGGGCTCTAAATTAACGCGCGTCATCTTCCTACCCAGCCACATGACAGCCCAAACGCGCGACAGGCAGCGCACCCGCTCTGCACACCTTGCGTCGGCCTCAAACCGAGATGAACGACGATTTCCAAAGCGCAGGCAGCCGGTGGGGAGAGATGTCCAGCTGCTTACAGAGGGAAAACCGCGGGGAGATCTCTCTGCGGGCACGCGCCGTGTATGCACGTATGCGTGTACGTATCATACGCGTGCACACGTGTGCGCGTGTACGCAAGTGCGCGTGCGTGTACTCGCTCCAAAACCGTGAACATTTCGGGTCCCAATTATCAACGCACTGGCTCTTCGACTGATTTCATGTTTGTAAGCCCCTTTAAAACCAATTGTCCAGCGCACACAAAATCCAATTACCAAGATTCGTGCTGTAACCTTTCTGGTGCAGTTACTTAGAAGTAATCTTTTATATATTAATGACGATATAGTTTTCTCACCCAAGACCTCACAGACCATTAGCCAGGCACGAACAAGCTGGCCGTGACCGGGGCCGAGGCAATTGCCTCGGCTGTCGCTTTGTCGGGTTTTGCCAAACACACCGTGGCTCGTAGCGCCGACGCGCCGCACGATCGAGCGAGCGCGGCCCCCGGGCGGCTCCATAGAGACGCCCCCGGGGGGGGGGGGGGCCCACGAAAGCCGAGGCGACGCTGCGAGCGTTCGCACCACGGAGCGTGGCCACGTCCGGCGGGGCCATTCGGCTGCCGGACGATTTCGGCCCAAGTGCGAGCGCAGAGTTGTTCCGTTCGGTTTGCCGGCGTCCGTTTCTCCCGCGTGCTGTTAGCCACGCGCGTGCTCAATGTCCATCCCGCGCCTTGCGCCGATGATCAGTTTGAGTTGAAGAGTTCAGGAGCTGAGGGTCAATTGAGAGCCATATTGAATTTAATTATTTTAGCAATAATAAAAACAGAATTTGAACAATAAAGGAGGCACTACTTGTTTTCTATTTGACTCAATCGGTGAAATGCACGTGCTGGCTCGCTGCAACGGTGCTCGGGAGCCTGAGCACCGAAGTGACGCTTCTACACTAAGGCTGCAACGAGCCGAGATAATTCCACTTGACTGTGAAACGGCAGCAGCACGTCCCGTGTCACCGAAGCGACACAATTCTGGCTCGGTGGCGCCGCAACCTTCACACGGGCACTCAAGCCGCGAGCGTTCTCGCCGAGCCGCGGTCGCGCCGCGACGTTCTGCCACGACGCCGCGGCGACCAATAAGTGGCGGCCGCTGGAGACGATCGGCGCTCGCCGTGCACCTTCACCCCCGGAGCTGTCGGCTCGGGACCACCTCCACGCACAGCGTGACCGTGGGTGCCCTACGGAACGGCCCGAAACCAGCGTGACAGACAAGTCGTGAGCAAAGCAAAATGCTCTCACAAGGATAATTTTAGCTTGTGCAGAATATTAAACAAGGCAGACTTCGCTTTCAAATTAAAAGCCACCACGTGATTTTTCAAATCTCTTCGATGACTCTTTTGTAAATGAAGGTGGCAGTGATTACTGATTAGTATGTTTCCGTGGTTTAAATTAATTACCAGTGGCATTCTCATGCAGGGAACATATGGCTGTGCTGTTCCCCCTTCAGGACCAAGACAGTTCTGTGAGTCTTGGTAAAGACAGCGCCGCCTCTGCCAGGTTACTACGCCGGTCGATTTAAATCCCTCTCTCCGGCGTGGCTCTCCTGTGGCGGGGGGGGGGCACTCCCGCTCCCTCCCAGAGCACGCATCTCCCCAGCGCGCAAGCCCAGAGGCACGGTCCATGACGAGCCCGTTGCGTGGCACACGATGGCACAGAGGGGGCCTCGTAGCCCGTAATTTAGACTGCGGGAATCACACGGCACGTCCCTCGCGAGACAATTGCTGCGCTGCGGTTGATAATCTCCCATGGCCGGTTCCACGCCCTTTATAATTCTGAACACGCAGACCTTATCCAGTCGTCGCACTCTCCTTGGCAAAAGAAGAATTTTGATGGCAAACACCGCAGCCTTCAGTCGCGTTTGGAATTTGGTTTGAACTTCACGGGTAAGATCTTAACCAGCTAATAACGGTGGGGTGACTCTGAGTGCACGCGACCGGATCACGAGGCTGCAGGGGCACGGTCGGCTCGTAGCCTCGCAATGTTGCGGCTCGTCTCCGGTCATCGGCTCTGCTGATGCGGACGGCGGATGTGCTTCGCGAATACGTTTTTTCCTATTGTGAGGCCACAGCTTCCGATATTAAATATGCTGTGAGGCCGTTTAAATTTCAGGAATCCACGTGCTCAGCAGTTAAAAACCAGCACACCATCAGCAAGCCAGGAAAATTGCATGCAGGGGATTCCAAAGAAAACGTCTACACCTCAAAACGAAGTGAATTATATTTTATTTTTTCTAACCTTGTTTATTTCGTGACCTCGTTCAGTTCGGTTCTTGACATTATTTTTCAATTTTGTAACGCGAAAACACATGTCAACAACTCTGGCCACACGCTGACACCTCAATCAGAATGAGTAGAGAATGAAACATTCCTCTCCTTCACAGCAGAAGCCATTATATTTCTCTTCAGGTTTCCTACGGTGGTCCCCCACGGGGGCCTTGAATCATGGGAACACGAGGACCGTGAAACCCACGCTGCGTTACGGGGAGGTTGGTGGGGACTGGACGGTGTGGCGTTGGGGACAGTCCACCTAACACACACCTCGTACCGAGTGACAACATAAAATATCGCTGCCACAAAGGTCTCTCGCCTGCCAAGAAATTGGTCCCAGTGGTGAGGGAGGTGGCACGGATTGGCTGGCAATCCTGCCACTGCGTACGCGGTGGCTGTGCAACTGCTGCACGTGGCCGCCTGTAGTCTGGCACTGTGGAGGCAGCAGCTAGGGTTGGTGGATCACCCTGAACCTAGAAAGGGCCATTGCCTGAAAGTCACCTTTTATCTATTCAAATATACATATATACCCATGTCCTTTAAAGGCAGCATTATTGATGAATCTGTTGAGTTTTTGGAATTTGTGTTTGTGCACCACTGCCAAGAATGTAGTCCGAACATAATTTGTAGTTTTCCACATGTCTGTATAAAAATAAACGGTATGAGACACAACGCAATTTGCGTTCACCTTTAACGGTTTGTGGTAATAACAGGCGACGTCCCCCGTGCCATGCTCACACGTTTCATTACGACCATCCGGCCGCGCGCTAGCTTCGCGACGGCGTTATTGGCGTCCAAGCAGGTTAATAATCCACGAGCATTGGCGTCCAAGTAGGGTAATAATCCACGAACACGAAGCCAGCACCGCTGCCGCCGGCCGCAGAATGCCGCCGCCACAGTCATCGAATCATTTTTTTTCGTGAAAAATAAAATTGTAAACGCGTGCCGTGTGAATGAAATTGAGTAGAAGTAAATGTGAAATCATACAAAGTCAAGCGAAGGTCGAATAAAAACATTACTCAACACAGTTTCTCTCTGGAGACCGGCAAAGACATCACACCGAGTCCGTCGCCCTCACACTCTGCCGCTAACCCGTTACACCGTGGCTCAAACAAACGAGCTCGCTTCATTACGAAATGCAAATGAATGTGGATTTCTAATCTGGGTTAAATCAACTCTCAATTTATCCCGGGTAATGGGGAGAGGGGTGGCCCAGGCACAAATAAAACCAAGACGGATAATTATAAAAGGTATGCAAATGAAGCTATGAAAACATGCACTGTACGAATGTGTACCTCTGTGGAATGGGCGTGAAGAGTACAGTGCAGCGAGGCTGTTCTAATTGCTTCTCAAAGCAATCGGTTTACTTGCGGACGTGTTTGCCCTAACCCTAACCCGCGTAAGCTCATCTCCCCGCAAGGCGAGACGAGGGTTCACTATTTACCCATTGCATCTTTTTAACTCCAAACCTTGCTGCGTGTGTGGTGCCTGCGTGCCTCCTGTTTTATTTCACATTGCATCACCCAATCATTGCCCCACACACACTTCACGGAATCTATCCGGTGAGCCCAGACGCCATCGAACGGTTTCTCCAAACTTAACACACGACAATAAAAAAATAAATGAATCGGCTTTAGCCTTTCGTGCAAGAATACAGGAGGTGTTAGATGTTCAAACACCAAATAGACACATATCACAAGGCATCAAGTCTGCATTAACCACACGTGCTCTGATGTTTGCATTGTGTTTGCTCTGTTTGCCTTTTGGCGTTCTTTGATCTAACACAGGTGAGACAAGGCCAATCAGTTTCAAGGACGATACACACATTAATATCAAACCACGTTTGTTTGCAAGTTTTACCACAAGAATGTGTGGTTAAATGCAGACTTTGATGCCTTGTGATAGGTGTCTATTTGGTGTCTGAACATCTTACCACCTGACATATCCGCGCGACTCAGGGTTGCGAACCACGAGTTTACGAGCCGCCGTGCCGACCTCTCCTCGGCCGAATCATTTCAGCGACAGGCGCGACGGAGTCTCCGCTTCTGGTCCTGTCTGCCCGGACCTCGACGCCGTCGCCTTCAGCACGACACAAAAATTCCAATGCCAAAAGGTGCCCTCGCCATGCTGCGCATCTGACGGCCTGCCGGCGTTTCACCCACGAAAATTTCCCCTGTAGGCCGCGCTCGTCGGAGCTCGGGCGACATGCGCGCACCGGAGCGCGGCGCCGCTACCACGGCGCAATATCAAGCGGCACACCGAACGTGCAATGCAGGGCTCGCCGGTTCGGTCCGTCATCCTCCCGGCGCGCCGGTTTGAAACAACGGTTCCAGTTCCCCTCTGAGCTTCTCTTCACCCAGCGGCATCAATGGGTACGCCACGGTTAGCCTACGATCGGCGTGTGACGTGTGGTGGGGTAAAGTGTGGGCGCTCCTTGGTATTCCAAGACGTCTGGCCAGTGTGATCGAGTAGACCCAAGTATCTGTAAGAGGGGCTCGACAGAGCTTCCACTCGTGGAGGCCCCTTCCGCCAGCAGTGGTGTCAGCAAGTTTCACGCCTTTACATTTTTATGGCAGCGCGCTAACCACGGGGTGAACATCCCACGCACACCGCCTGCCGTGTCTGTGATCGAACGCGAGATGTCGGCAGCTGCGCCAAGCCTATCGGCAATTAGCAACCTCGTGGCTGGAAATGGCGCGAGCTCCGTCACAAACATCAAGGCCTTAGCTACCCAGCTGGAAAAATAATAAAACACCCTGCGGGCCGTGGCGCGGGGCTCACGCCGTCACACGTCCCTGACAGCCTCCGTCAGCAAGAGGCTCGAGTTCCACCTCGGCGCCGGGCGTCACGAGCGTCACGTCAACGCGGCCGCACAACGATCGTCGTCACAGTGCAATCGGCCTCCGCGCTGGGCGAATCTCGACGGGCCTTGTCGCTGGAGCGACGGCCCCCGCCGCGGGAGGCACCGCCTCGCCATCGAGGTCGCGTCTCGCCTCGTGGCGCTGTCTAATCACCGCGCCGACGATGACCGCGAAGATTACAGGGGCGACGGTGCTCGTCGGCCCCGAACGAGCGCCAAGGTGCCCGGGGGCAGGGCACCTCCTGCGTCAAATGCGGTCGAGTTCACTGCTTTCATAATAATATGTACTCTGTGAAGTAAGCCCATTATGCAGGGTCTCTGCCTGCATATCTTCTACTGCATCTCTATATGATTAATGCAACGTAGGAAGGTATTACGAGGTCATAAAAAGTAATTTATGTCAAAGAGCTTTAAATTATGGTCAACAGTCGAGCACAGTGGCTTTTATTGACATATCATCCTCGGTACTCCAGCCCAGCAGTTCCCACCTGAGGCCCACATTGCCGTGGGAACAGTTGGATATTCGATGTTTTTCTCAAAAAACACCATCTAATTTTTACTGCCAATTGCAAAGCTATTTAGATTGTACTCAAACAGGAGCAATCATCTCCCCCAACTGCCACACTGATGCCCGATTGCCTTGTTCACACAGGGAGAGCTGGCACTGTGGGTGCCCTTTCAAATGTTTTGAATGAGATGCGATGTAAGTCACCTATCGCGCTATGATAATAGGTTTCCCCCTTTTTTATGGCAACAAAACAGGTGTTAAGATGTTCAAACACCAAACTGAAACCTTTTACAAGGAAGGAATCATGTCTGTATTAACCACAATACTTGTGGTCAGAATGCAAACAAAAGTATTATGGTTAATGCAGACATGATTTCTTGTCAAAGGTTTCAGCTTGGTGTTTAAACATCTTAACACCTCTTTTGTTGCCAGAAAAAAGGTGAAAACCTATTCTCATATTTTGGTACTGGCAAAGGAGGCCCTATCGCGCTGCGTTAAACACAAATCGTCATCATCATTACCGTGGTAATTTTATTCACGACTCATCAACCCAGCTGGCTATTGACTGAATCTACTGATTTTTATGGCTTTTTAATGAACACTTCGCACGGCGATTAGAGTCGTTTTAAGTTATACAAATATGCTAATAGGGCAGGGTGGTCCGCGAAAATTTGTCGACGGCCGACGATGCCCCGTGAGTCGGTAAGGGTTGTGGCACCCACTGCTCACGTAAACCACAGGGACATATCGCAGATCTCCAAGATATGCCGTGAATTTATCCGTAGGGAAAAAAACAACAAGGCAGCCTCCACCGAAGCCACATCCAGGTAGTGATCGGCGCAATCTCCCACTGCAGACACCGACCCTCGGGATCACAAAGCCGACGGCAGACTTTGGGGTGAATCAATTGGTAAGCAAATTGGACGCGGAGAAAGAGCCAATTACTATAATTGTCTGCACAGTAACAAAATACTTGCTTGGCTAAATGTAGAGGAACAATGGGGCACGAAGCAAGACAGAGGTGTCTTGCTTCGTGGAAGGGTACCGCGACAAATATGCGGAGGGCGACAGGTCGGGGGTCGTCTCGGTCCATCATCACGCCAAGTGGATAAAGTGAGTACTGCTGCGTCGGTCTCCGTGGCTGTGCTGCGCGGCGCTCCGACAAGTGTTTTCGCGTTGTGCCGCCCGTTGCTCGCCGAAAAACACGCGGACATCGCGCCCAACGACACGCACTGATGCTACCCGCACGACCGCCCTGACCATACGATTCCCTCTGGAAGTGTAACGCCAGTTAAGAGCACGTCCGATCACTCACGCTTTAAAACCGTGCATGGAATGTAGTAGATCCTAAGCACACAATGATGTCCCTAAACATGAGTTGTCCTTTGTGTTGCTTTATCGTACACGCCAGTGTGCACAATGGTATCGGTCGCTACCTGCCTGCAGAACTCTGCTCAATCCAGCTCCGTTGACTCCGCTGGCTCTTCGGGACTTGCTTCGCACTCACGTGACGTGCGATATCAATTGGGATTACGCGTCACAACCATCGCCCCCTAGGGGCGGAATCCAACCCACTTTGCAGACCAGTGCCCCGCCGCCTCGTGCCACACAATGGACAAGCTGCCATTAGGTGGTCCCCTCGGCTCTGATACGATTCGCACCCTTGCAGGTTCAACATAAACGCAGGTATCGTCATCAGCGTTATTATCAATATTTAGAACAAACGATGAGGATGACGATGCAGGCCGCCCGCGACGCTCACCGGCCGAGGTGCCGTACACGTCCGCGGCGGGGCCGGTGGGGTCGGCGAGGAGCGTGGGGCCCGCGGCGAGGTGCTCCCCGACGCCGCCACCGCGCTCGAAGGGCAGCAGCTCGGGGGGAGAGCCGTCGAGCACGCCCGTCGACGCCACGCCGTCTGGGCACGCGCACAGAACCACGTGCACACGTTCACGCACAGGGGTTGGGGAGAGCGGTCGGGTTCACCGGTCTGTTTCCTCCAGTCTCGTGGTGGCATCATCGCACCGCCACTCTGGCTCAGGAGGGGCTGGAGAAGCCTGGGGGGTATTCTTCTCGGTGACAAAGCCTTTGTCTTTAACGGTAAACAACCATTACCGCTGCTGTACAAAGCACAAACTCGTACTCCGGTGGAATCCTGATGATGTCATATCTGGGGTGGAGCATCCAGTTCCTACATCCTCCTTACTACTCTTCTATCGCAACTGCCATGGTTACTGTCCCCATGAACTTCACTCACTCACCCCACTGCGGATCACAACAACACACTCAACCACTCGCTCACCCACCACACTGCAGGTCACAACAACACACTCACCCACTCGCTCACCCACCACACTGCAGGTCACAACAACACACTCACCCACTCGCTCACCCACCACACCGCAGATGACAACACACTCACCCACTCGCTCACCCACCACACTGCAGGTCACAACACTTTCCTTTCTGATTCTACCCTCGCACCGCTCCACTTTGGAATGCCTTTCGATTCCCTCCCGTCGTCGCTTTTCCCCAAGTTCTTATAACCTTGCTCGATGCAAGGAATCCCAACCACAACTCTGATCTATGTGGCACTCTCAATCATGCCGTTTGTTGCTTGCCACTTGACGTGTCATGCCTTCGGACCTGTGCTCAGCTCAGCAACCGTGATATAAAAGTAAAAAGTTTGCGGCCTCGTTAAATCGGCAGCACTCGATGTGCGACATTCCCACCCCGGGAGCTGAGGGCTCTTAATTGCGTAACGAGAGAATTACGGAGCGACTGACGCAGCCCGCCTTCTTACCTCGCGTGTCTCGGTCGTCGGCAGGCGCATCATTAACATTTCCCATGAAACCCCTTTCAATATATTAACATTCAGGAAATATTCACAAAGTGTACGCGCTTTTAAATGTTACATTCAATTTCTGATGGTACAAATATGACGATGAATCATCGTGTTTTCCCTCTGACCGTCTTTTAAACCTAGGACTAAAGCGATAAAGATCCCCCCTATAGCTCAACAAACTGTCGGGGCAAGTGCTGTTAGCGGTGGGTGGCCAGCACCACGCTCGGCCGCCTTAGTGCCCTAGTGGCGATGTTCACTACACATCGCCCCAGGTACTCAATTGAGGTTGAGTCGACCTCGGGGAGGCCCAAGAACATTTCAGATATTCGTCACTGATGCTGTCCATGAGCGGGAATCTACCTCCGGTCGCTGAGATCGTAGCACAGCACGCTAACCGCTGCACTACGGCTCCCCACGGAAATGTTAAAGCAAACACACACACACCCACGGCATCAGCAATAATCTTATACGATCTGCACTATTTCCTTGATTTGTTTGCTTTGTGCATATTAGAGTCACGAGAACAATTCTGAACTGTGTCTAACCGTGCGTAAGCACTGTTTGTTGGAACATCCAAAGGTCCTTTCATGATTAAAGGATTAGCGCACACACTAATTTGTGTAAAAGAATGCAACGCACGCGTATAATTACCAAATCAATCCCTAGGCATGCCTCGCGATTCAAGTAAAGTATTTAGGAAAAACGTCCCTGCAAGGACGATTAACGGAAACGTCCGTAACTAAATACAGGTGGCTCAGTGGCACAGCGAGTGGCTCACAATCGCAAGATTGAGAGTTCAAATCCTGGTTGGGGGGTCAACTTGGCCCATCATCCCTCTGGACTCCATAAAATAGACGTCACTTTGTGGGAAAGTCGACAGTGGTTGTCCTCTGGATAGGGTTGTGGAATTTTTACGGCACCGGCTCACGGGCATAAAAGGGATCTGGGCTCATTTGAGCAGGAAATCCCTTCTGGGATGGAAATGAACGAGAAACCGAGAGTGGAAACGCAGCGGCAGTGTCGATTGGGGGGGGGGGGGGGGCGCCGAGGGACCCTACAGGTGGGGGTGGCGGGGAAGAGGGTGATGTTCTTGGAGCCGTCCTTTTTGTGGTGGGAGAGCTCCATGTCCTTCTTTCGGCGCTTGTACGGCACGAAGAGCCGCACGGGGCCCGACTGCACCTCCGAGGGAGCCCAGGGTTGGGGTGAAAAGAGAAATACCACGCACGATTGATTTCGGGGTTAAGCCGCGCGATGTTTAAACGACACGTCGCATCCAATTGGCACATTTGGATGCGAGGATTCTCCTATAACCTACCGGTAGGTGAGCTGAATCAATAGTGACTGGCACGTGAAACGCTTGTATGCCACGTGGCAATTCATCTGTTTGGCTGTGTCGGGTGGGTGAGGACCTTCACGACACTGATTTTGTCGGATCATCGTTGCATGGCTTTACTCAAAAAACAATGGTGAATAATAACAATGGCTGACAGAGCCTTCGCATTGAAATACCCTCCAGCGATTGAATGCATTTTCAGGTTGCACCGCGTGTCGTTGTCCAACGTTTCTCACCACGCTGCTGCGAACTTCTGCAGAAACCGAAGACATTGTTGCGAGCGATATGCGGAGCAACCCGAAAGTGCACCTAAGAGCTCTATGGCACGACCGCGGAAAACCGGCGCGGAGGTAAACGCCGTCGGGTTTTCAGCGTGTGTCCGTACGTCCGTGCGATTGCGTTGGCGGAGGGGTAACCGCGCAATCCGCGAACGGTCACGAACGACCACTGCGGCGTTCCCACGGCAACGCCGAACGCGGGCAGAGAAACCGCAGTCGCAAAACGCACACGAATCGAGGGCGCAAAATTCGACCGAGCGAAACGCGATCGTCGCGGCATGCGGTGGGGGCCACGACCCCCGTGGCGATGAATGACCCCCTGATTGCGCTCCTCTTCAGGTGCCCCAATCACCGACGTGGTGCACACTAAATGCCGCTGCAGACACGCTCACATTGAACCCCTGTGCTCATTGTCACGCTAATTACCGCAACTCGTAAAATCAACGTTCATTCTTTCTATCACGTTCCCACGGTTATTAATTTGTACATGCCCTTATGGTGCATCCACTAGTTGTAGGTTTATATTTATTTATTTATACCGCCAGGCATGGAATTTGACATTCGGAATTCAAATGTCAACGCCCATTCATATCTCAGCCGAAAGATGCCAAATGCTGGCGAGTGGCGATAACAAGGAGCAGTGGCCAGGAGGCTAAGCGGGAGAGCGAGCGGCTCGCAAGCAGAAGGATGTGAGTTCAAACCCTGGTCGCGGGAGGGGGGGGGGGGGGTAACTCAGCCCATCGTCCTTGCAGGGTTGACAAAATGAGTATCACAGGATTAATAAATATGAGTAACCCTTGTATTTCAGAATCAACAGTGGTCAGTTGATGGATAGACTCACCACCGGCAGAGGAATGTTTAATTTCAACAGGTGTTGAATACAGCCTCAGTGCTTACATGAGCAGAAAATCTATTTAATTTTGACTTTGAGTGAACGTGAGCAGGATGGGAATTTGATTCAGCTGGTTCAATGCAAAGGAGTAATAATCGAACTCCATTTGTGGGCCTCTTAGCTCTGCATCCCAGGTCTGAAATATGAGCGTGGTTCTTGTTACTTGTTGACCCAAGTCACTCTTGGAAAAGAGACTTCTCGCATCGATGGTAAAACATGTCAATGAATCAATGTCCAAATCACAAACAAGCAAACGGCCAGTTCAGATGTACAGTGAGGAAAAAAAGTATTTGATCCCCTGCTGATTTTGTACGTTTGCCCACTGACAAAAAATGATCAGTCTATAATTTTACTGGTAGGGTTATTTGAACAGTGAGAGACAGAATAACAACAAAAATCCAGAAAAACGCATGTCAAAAATGTTATAAATTGATTTGCATTTTAATGAGCGAAATAAGTATTTGACCCCTCTGCAAAACATGACTTAGTACTTGGTGGCAAAACCCTTGTTGGCAGTCACAGAGGTCAGACGTTTCTTGTAGTTGGCCACCAGGTTTGCACACATCTCAGGAGGGATTTTGTCCCACTCCTCTTTGCAGATCTTCTCCATGTCATTAAGGTTTCAAGGCCGAACCTTCAGCTCCCTCCACAGATTTTCTATGGGATTAAGGTCTGGAGACTGGCTAGGCCACTCCAGGACCTTAATGTGCTTCTTCTTGAACCACTCCTTTGTTGCCTTGGCCGTGTGTTTTGAGTCATTGTCATGCTGGAATACCCATCCACGACCCATTTTCAATGCCCTGGCTGAGGGAAGGACGTTCTCACCCAAGATTTGACGGTACATGGCTCCATCCATTGTCCCTTTGATGCGGTGAAGTTGTCCTGTCCCCTTAGCAGAAAAACACCCCCAAAGCATGTTCCACCTCCATGTTTGATGGTGGGGATGGTGTTCTTGAGGTCATAGGCAGCATTCCTCCTCCTCCAAACACGGCGAGTTGAGTTTATGCCAAAGAGCTCCATTTTGGACTCATCTGACCACAACACTTTTACCCAGTTGTCCTCTGAATCGTTCAGATGTTCATTGGCAAACTTCAGATGGGCATGTATATGTGCTTTCTTGAGCAGGGGGACCTTGTGGGCGCTGCAGGATTTCAGTCCTTCACGGCGTAGTGTGTTACCAACTGTTTTCTTGGTGACTATGGTCCCAGCTGCCTTGAGATCATTGACAAGATCCTCCCATGTAGTTCTGGGCTGATTCCTCACCGTTCTCATGATAATTGCAACTCCACGAGGTGAGATCTTGCATGGAGCCCCAGGCCGAGGGAGATTGACAGTTCTTTTGTGTTTCTCCCATTTGCGAATAATCGCACCAACTCTTGTCACCTTCTCACCAAGCTGCTTGGCGATGGTCTTGTAGCCCATTCCAGCCTTGTGTAGGTCTACAATCTTGTCCCTGACATCCTTGGAGAGCTCTTTGGGCTTGGCCATGGTGGAGAGTTTGGAATCTGATTGATTAATTGCTTCTGTGAACAGGTGTCTTTTATACAGGTAACAAGCTGAGATTAGGAGCACTCCCTTTAAGAGTGTGCTCCTAATCTCAGCTCGTTACCTGTATAAAAGACACCTGGGAGCCAAAAATGTTTCTGATTGAGAGGGGGTCAAATACTTATTTCCCTCATTAAAATGCAAATAAACTTATAACATTTTGACATGCGTTTTTCTGGATTTTTTTGTTGTTATTCTGTTTCTCACTATTCAAATAAACCTACCATTAAAATTATAGACTGATCATTTCTTTGTCAGTGGGCAAACGTACAAAATCAGCAGGGGATCAAATACTTTTTTCCCTCACTGTATCCGATCATGTCCGTGCGACGACAATGCGCTCCGTTTCACCGGGATCGCCCGGCATCCCCCACTCGGCCCGGCCTCGTGGAAATAAACAGCCAATCGCGCGGCGGCGGTGGCGGTGTGGACAGCAATGGCAGCGGCCTCGCTGACCACCAGCAGGAAGGCAGCGTGAATCAGGAGGCGCCGGGTGGGAGAGGGCCACGGTATAAGCCCTCAACGCCGCGCCGTAGGGGTTTTTGGGATTACAATGAAACTCTTTAAGTGCTTTTCTTTTCCATAAGCCGGCGCGCCAGGCTCGTGTTCGTTTTTAACAAGTGCCTTAAAGGACAGAGAGCATGGCCGGCACCGCTGAGATCCTGTGTTACAAATCAGGTCGTTGCTTGCGCTTAAACCGGGATGTCAAGTGTAATGGAATTGATAGTTCCAGCACCGTCATCAATGACTGCACGAAAAAATCTCATCACATTAAATTTGCTTCTGCACTTAATTAAGATATATTCTAGCTCTTCAATAATTACTGGTTTGACTGTCATGCAACGAACATTCCTCTCAGCGGCAGGGCAAGTGGGAAGGTATTGCCCCTACTCTCTGGATCTCAGAGGTAGCACTGGGATATCCACTTCTGTGGGCTGTTCTCGGGGGTTGAAGTGCTGTGCGAGAAATCCAAATGGCTTTTGTGTTTTATGACGCGACACCAATGGTAAAACCGGGGGCGAGGGGCCGTGGGGGAGGGGGGGGGCAATAAAAATTGTACGGTGAATAAAACCAGCAGCAGCCAGCAAGAAGCAAAATGGATGCAGTGTGGTGGCTTGGCTGAGTGTGTGACTAAGTGTCGACAGACACGCACACGCCATGGCCCGGTAAACGGGACAAAGTGAGACAAAGTGGGGAATGCACTTGCACTACACGCACGCACGCGCGCACGCACGCGCGCACGCACGCACATGCATACACACACATTCATGCATACACGCAGGGATGCAAACACATACATACATACAAATACACACACATGCACAGACGCACGCGCCCGCGCACACACACACATACGCGCACACACACACATACATGCACGCGCGCACACACACGCACTCACCAGGGACATGTCATCGCAGCAGGAGGCACAAGTGCAGGAGGCAGCGTGAGGGGTGAGCAGCCCATCCTGCACAACAATGACAGGGCCACATCAAAGAGGGGCGGTTAGCCGATCGTTGCTCGGTCACTCACAGGCTGAACAAAAGCGACTCTGCTTTGATGGAAGGCATGCGCTGTACTGCGCTGAAATAATTTGCACTTTAAAGTGTTATTTTAAAGTGCAGTTTTAGTTAAAAATGGGAGAGCGGTGGCGCGGTGGTTGGTGCACTGCGCTGTGAGCCTGGCAAAGCGAGTTCGAATTCACCCGGTGGCTAAAATCAGCGCCGAGCGGTGTCTGAACCGGTGATGGGCCATCCCATCTTCAAGAGCCCACAGTGACAAGCGTGGGTGAAGCATGATTAAACGACCCCCAACACCGCATTGCATTGACGAAAAGGCTGCAACCTGTTGTCGAGTTATTATATTTTGTGTAAAGCTATGAGCACTCCAAAATTAACTTTTCCGACGGGCGTGAACCACGTTCACTCGTTGTGACTGGTGATAAAATCACCGCGGAAACAGCCCGAGACGTGCAGTGTCGCGGGATACGAGAGCAGACACGAATACCGCAAGCACAGAATACAAAATTAAAGAATAAAGCACTCTCAGGGCATCCCAAGCTCAAAACATTGCCGCCATCATCAAACACCGGAATTGCTTCCACGAAGGCGCGGATTGTCTCTGGACCTCGGGGCAACTGTAAAAAAAAATAATCACGTGATTAGTTTTATATATTTCTGTACTTCATCCAAATTGCAATCTCACAATCGCTGAGGAAGCACAGACAAGCTGGAAGGCTGCCAGGCGGTGAGCCGGCGCCAAAAATTGTTCCGCAAAATTGTTCTGCAGTTGGCTGAAAACGTCTTAACGTTTTTGTGAGTGTTTAATTACAGAGCCGGGAGGAAACCGGAGCAGCCTGAGAACACCCACGAATGTGAGGGGGCAACACTCTACAGTGGAGACAGATGATATTAGTCCACACTTTGTTGTACTACGTTCTGCTGGCTAGCCAGTGTATAGCACCTCCTCCACGCCCACAGGAAGGGGAATTCGCAACATCTGTGGACGACAGGCAGCCACGTGCACACTCACCACCACCGCCGCCCGGTTGAAAAGGGCTGAACGGGCCAACACAAGTGGCAATGCCACGGACTGGACAGTGCACCACAAAGACAAAGATCCTCCGTATAGCCTTAACAGACTTCTAGGGCAGGTGCTGTGAGCGAGCACACGAGGGAGTGGGTAGCCAACACCATGCCCGGCCACTTTTGTCACCCTATTGACGATGTTTACATACCACACCAGGTACTCATTTGAGACTGAGTCGATCTAGGGGAGGCCCAGGACCGGAATAGAGCAGGAATCGAACCCGGGTCGGCAGGTTCGTAGCGCAGCATGCTAACCACTACACTTCCGCTCCCCACACACGAACGTACACGCGCACACCGCTTGGAAAAGCTTTTTCTCTCCTGCCGAGAGCCATGTTGTCAAGCAGAAAACCAAGATCTCTCCTGCCGAGAGCCATGTTGTCAAGCAGAACACCAAGATCTCTCCTGCCGAGAGCCATGTTGTCAAGCAGAAAACCAAGATCTCTCCTGCCGAGAGCCATGTTGTCAAGCAGAAAACCAAGATCTCTCCTGCCGAGAGCCATGTTGTCAAGCAGAACACCAAGATCTCTCCTGCCGAGAGCCATGTTGTCAAGCAGAAAACCAAGATCTCTCCTGCCGAGAGCCATGTTGTCAAGCAGAAAACCAAGATCTCTCCTGCCGAGAGCCATGTTGTCAAGCAGAAAACCAAGATCTCTCCTGCCGAGAGCCATGTTGTCAAGCAGAAAACCAAGATCTCTCCTGTCGCCGTGTTTCCGGAATACCGTCTCCGCGCGGGAGGCTTTGACCCGCGTCACCTCTCAGCCACTGCCACGTTCACAACATTCGCAGCGAGCAATCCTAACAAACACGTGGTGCTGACTGCCATCGCTCACCGACTGCGTCGAGAGATTTCCCTCACTCAGCTCCGCTCGTGCGCTGCGGTCGTGAACAATGCTCCATTGCCAAGCTTGGATCGTTTTTCTGAATGCATCTCGAAATTAATTATGACGCCGGGTTCCGCAAGAGCTCACTTTGGAGATTTAACGTCCCACTGTGCTGTACGCACATGCATGCGCCACGCTAAGCTGCCACCCGTGCGCGGATATCTGCCAGCAGACGCGCGCATGCTCGAGCCTCGTCGCATGATGCACGTACAAAAGTGTTGTCATTTTGTCTGCTTTACATGGAACGAAAAGCAGCCAGCCTGCAATTTGTAGAATGGCCGTGTCTCTCCTTTCCAAGACTGTTTGATTTGAACGAACAGTCCATTTTCTATACGATTTTGTATTCGCCGGACTTGATGCACGCTTCAGTAAGCTCGAAATATTTGATGGGTCCCCGTCAACTGTAAATCTG
The DNA here is from genome assembly GCF_965212315.1 of Lampetra planeri. Classification (NCBI taxonomy): domain Eukaryota; kingdom Metazoa; phylum Chordata; class Hyperoartia; order Petromyzontiformes; family Petromyzontidae; genus Lampetra; species Lampetra planeri. Next base: position 15,463,264 of record NC_136114.1, read on the forward strand.
GCGCTATGGAAGGCAAAAAACAAAACATTCCATCTCCGCACACCGTCACAGATGTATTGTGACGTCTCTGAAAATGTCAAGTAAATGGCCATATTCTTTGGGTCTTTCGGTAAATGGCTGGGTGTACCTCTTCCAAAGGGACGGACGTAGAGTGGATGCCTGGATGGCATCTGTCTCAAAATTTTCCATGAAAACATTGGCTACAACCGGAGATTAGGGAGAACCCATTGGGTACCTTCAACTTGTTTGTAGAAAGTTCCATTCCAGGTGAAGTAAGTGTTGGTGAGGCAGTGTCTAACCAGGGCCGGTACATCAGCATTCAGTCTTTGTTGGACCAAATCTTCAATGATTGCAATGGTGTCAGGCACAGGAACTTTGCTAAACAAAGAAACTGCATCGAAACTAACGAGCAAATTACCTGGAGATAGTGAGATGTCCTTAATTAACGATACCAAGTGAGCTGAGTTAAGTACAGCTGAGGTGGTCTCAGACAGAAATCGGGCCAGTTGGTAGGTGGGTGACTCAATGGTGGAGACGATAGGACGGAGTGGTGTACCCTCTTTATGGATTTTTGGTAAGCCATACAATCTGGGTGATCGAGCAACAGAGGGTTTTAATGAAAACCGCTGGGTTGGTTCGATTAAATATGTCGAATCGGTGATGATATTGTTGGTTTTCATAACGAGGCTGTTGGTGGGATCTCTTTTAATTTTAGTATAGCTGCCATCATTAAGTAGGTCCTGAATTTTGTTATTGTACGTGGTTTTGTCCATGATGACTGTAGGATTGCCCTTGTTAGCTGAGAGGATGACGATGTTATCTCTTTAAATTTCGATTTAAAGCTTTCGTGACTGCAGGGATTCATCTTCTTGGTTCTTTCGGTAAAGTCACGTAGAAGGGAAGTAATAAAATAATAAAAATAAAACATAATAAAACAATTCTCACGACGTTTCGGCCACAACGCAAGCAGCCGTCCTCAGGCTGCTTGCGTTGTGGCCGAAACGTCGTGAGAATTGTTTTATTATGTTTTATTTTTATTATTTTATTACTTCCCTTCTACGTGACTTTACCGAAAGAACCAAGAAGATGTTATCTCTCTTTTTTAATTGAGAAAGCTCAAAGTGCTCATCCTTAATGATGTTGCTAATAGGTGCCTTAGAGTTTTTTTAGGATTGTAGCGATTTCCCATCTTGCCACGTCTGCAGTAATCTGTCCCAATCCAATGAGAGCTACGTCAACCTGGGAAATGATGTCATCAACTGGGATGTGTTTATGGGTGACTGCGAAATTGAATCATTTAGCTAGAACGGATTTTAAACGGCCATATTAAGTGAAAACGTCGCAACGAGGTGGCTGGGTGGCTCAGAAATCAAGAGCCCTGAGCCGGTGCCACTGAGCTCCTGGGTTTGAATCCAAGCAGCTCTCAGCGGCAGGGTGAGTGGGAAAGTGCTGCCCCTGCTATGTGGATCTCAGCGGTGGCTCTGTGATATTTGCTTCTGTGGGCTGTTCTATAACTCGAAGGCCGCACTGCTCTGCCAAAGTTTCTAATAGACTTTGCCTTTGAGCATGGCATCCATTCCACAATTGGGACAAAACTGTGGTGGAGAATCTTTTTTTAAAAACAGAATAACATTTCAACAGTGTGAAGAATGCATTTCGGGTGAAAATAAAAATGGAGGTGCACTATATTCAAAAGCTAATCTTTTCAGAAACGGGTTGAGCACAAAATCTATAAGGACACGCGCTGGTCAAAAACGAGCAAACGGCTACACCGGGCACGTTCTCCTGATGGGTCAATTACGGAGACGTGCGGCGAGATCCCAAGGGGCCCCCCTTCCTTCCGAGGGCAGCGCGGCGCTTAAACGGCTTTCTATCGAAGCTCCTGGTCAGCCTGCGCTAGGCAGGAGCTCGCTCATTCTCCTCAAAAAAATCCAAACGTCTCCGCTGTGTCGCGATACGTCCAGGTGGTAACAATACAGAGACTTCAAATATTCTGGTTCACAGTTTTGGTTTGAGAACTCGGTTTAAAAAGAACATTATTTCTTTTCCAACGTCTAGTGTCAAATATATTTTAGTTCATTAAAAACCCACTTTCACATCTTGCTACAGATGTGGTTTTGATATATTTTCACAATTGGGCAGGCACGTGATGGGAGTTCACGGGCCATACCTCGAAAGTCATCTGCTAACGGACAGCACTGAAAAGCTCCGACTTGCTTCAATGCATCAGAAACGGCACGAAGTTGAGAACAAGGCAAACAAATCCACCGTGATAGCGTGCCACAGACTCACACGTGCCCCTACGCCGTTGCTAACACCAACACAGTATCCCTTGTGTTGGTAAATATGGCCCTGGCCACCGATTGGACCGCAGTGTCTGGGGGCAGGGGTGTGGGGGGTTGGAGTGGGCTCCTTGCCCACCCTGCTCATCACACTGGATTGCACCCGATTGCACGTGACAGCACGCTACTGTGGTTGAGCTTAGCACTCTCTGCTTTCATGGTAGTGTGGAATTAAACACGAAAGCTAAATTCCGGCAATCTGATCAGAGCAACATTTCCAAAAACAGCTTTGGGGGTAACGAAGCATGTTGGCACCAATCGGATTACCGGGCCCAAATGGAAAATCCCAAGCGCCAACACTTTCATAAACCATAATTTAATAAAAGGGATGAAAATCTGTTTGGCCTTTTCACTGTTTTGCTTCCTTGGTACGCTGGCCAAGCGGGCAGCTTCGCGTGCGCCCGGTCACCCCGCTCGCCGCCGCTCCCGTGAAGCAACAACGAGGAGCGGCGTGCGCGGGGGGCAACGCGTGCCGCCCGTGCGGTACCGACGGCCGCAGCGGCAGGGGGGGTCCGTCCGGCAAGATTTTACAGCGGCGGAGGAATTACGGCTTGACCCTGGCGCCGGCGCGCCGTGAGCAAGGCGCCGGATTTGATTGGCGGACACGACTCCTGCAAATGCCGCAGGAACTGGCTGGACAGCCGAGGGTGGGAGGCCGCCTCAACCTCAACCGTGCCGGCAGGAAAACAGCAACGAGCCGAGGATTCGTGAGGTACGAACAGTATCCGACTACCCACAGCACGCAATGGAAAACATGCACGCAACGCAATCGTCGATGACACTACGACCCTCAAAGGGGAAACATGCAACGGGGGACGCTTCGGGCAAAGGCCCTGCTCAACGAAGGGCCGTTGCCCAAAACGTCGCCTGACCTACCCCCATCTCTCTCTCTGGCCCCCCCTCTCTCTATTTAAGGCCTCGACATAGAGGTGTTGTGTCTCTGTGTGTCTATGTGTGTGTCTCTCTCTGCTTGTGTGTCTGTCTGTGTGTCTTCGTGTCTGTGTTTTGTCTCTCTGTCAAATTTAGCAATCTTTGGAAGAACGTAATCAACCAGGTAGGGTGTTGACTGTTGTGTTAGCCAACTCTCTGTGTTGTATTGCATTGTATTTCTAAGTTTACTAGGTTTGATTTCTACCTGATGACGATTGCTTGTGTTGTAATCGAAACGTCGTCTTCCATTATTTCATTTATTTTCTTTCTACGTGACTTTACCGAAAGAACCAAAGAGTAATTCCTGCAGTCACGAAAGCTTCAAATCAAGTTTCTCCTACTCTACTCGTTTGCCTTTCACGGCCACAGAGCTGTAGACGAACGCGTTGAGTTCTTGTTATTTGTGTTTGTGCGCCACTGCCGACGCTCTATCGCAAACAATAAAGTTTAACCCGCGGCATGGAACTCTCTTTACACCGTCCCAGTCCCCACGGGTTCCATTCATTGTCAAGTGTCCGGGTTGCAATTCAACGACATGATTGATTTCGATCTTGTTTTAAGGTCTTTTTTGTATTGTTTATGTTATAATATCGAGCAATTATGTACGCTCAAGTAGCCAAAATGCAACATTATTTGTATAACATCTCTATAAATCATAAAATATTTGATTCTCGCACGCACAATACAGTATTCCAAGCGTGTATCAGTGAGCGTTAGAATCGGTGTTAATCGACGAGCCCATGAATCATTGGCTGCCTACAAGGCACTGCATAAATACTCGCACAGTTGACACACTCGTTTAAAGGAAGAAATGCAGAAGCCTGTTCTTCGATAAGAGAAAATAAAAGCAAAAAAATTCCTGAAAAGACAGCCGCATTCATCACAACCGCGGTGTTAAAATGAGCGACCACAACGTGCACGGCCGTGTTTCCCCAGCAGCATAATGTATTACACGCAAGCGGGATGGCTCTTTACACACAAATTAGGTTAATCTGCATCTCAAGGGTGTGGTTATCGCAGGCAGCCTGATGTATTGTTGGCCAAGAGGGAAATAAGAGACAGAGCGATCTACCGATTAACTATGCGGGAGGCTGCCTGGATGACCGGGCAATCAGGAGAAAATTCACTCGATGGGCGTCTCGGATAAGACGCCATCAAGGTTGTAAAGGACCCACTGGCAAGCGGAGTGAGGACCAACAGAACGGACTCCTCTCCAACAGCAACTTCCCAGGAAGGGTGGTTCAGCAGTAGAGCGAGAGGCTCGCAATGGGAAGGTTGCGAGTTCACATCCTTGCAGGGTCGATATCCTTTGGAGAGAATACCCCCCTCCCCATGCCCGGCATAGGAATGTGTAATTTCCATCACAGGCTGAGGGCTGTTAACAGGAGATGAGCACCATTGCCTCAGCAGTGATGTGAGCACGGAACCTCTTGAACTTTTTGATGACGGTAAGAGGTCACCAACGGAACTGACACTTCACTCGGCACGTGCCAATTCGCAAAACCTTCAATGAATAGGAATTATAACTCTCATGATACATGTGTAGTGACATAGAATCGGTCACTTAGCAGCATAGCACTGGTTGCTGGCAGGGAAGGGGATCTGCAGCTACAGCAGCCCTGACTGACAGCAGGTCACGTGATGGACCAGAGAGGGATGTAGGGAAAAGGTCACGGAAGGGGCACACCGAGAACCCGCTCGATGTGCCCCTTCCGTGGCCGGGACGAAGCCAGGCCACGCTGACGGTGTAAGAGGGGCCCCGGGAGGGGACCTCGGGGCTGCCGTGTGGAGTGGGGGGGGGTCCCCGTCGCGTTGTTGCTGGAGTCTTCACCATCTCGGCGTCGCCAGTCAGAGGCAGTCTACCAGCTGTCCTGACTGGGAACTGTAGTTACCAAGTGTGAACTGTTAAGGTCGTTAATAAACAGAGTGTCTCCTACTTTCAGTGTCTCTGAGTCAGTCACTACACATGCATCGAACCTAGATTCTAAGAGTTGATTATTTGCAATGGATGTAAACCATGTGTAAATTACGTGTGGATGTTACATTTATGCTCATGGGGCGAACAAGACAATACAAACGAGACTGTACAAATGAAAAACGATGCACGTGTGGCAGTAAAAACAAGAAGAAAAATAACAACCGATTCTTCAAATGGCCCACATCCCTCAAGTAACACAAACCTTAACATGCATGCAGCACTGTGCAGGAGCACACGTGAAGCCACTTCCTCTGCCAATAACCCCACAATCATCGCAACAGAGTGAGAGTGCTGAAATCAACACAGGTGGCCCCATCATCGCTCCGTGTAATTGCCATTCATAATTGGCTACGCCCATCGGTAGCTTCACAATTAAGCATGGTTAGTCCAATTTGTGAGTCAGGGCCAATCCGGTCCAACAAACCCAGAGAAGTTGCAAAGCTTGCTAATGGGCAGTGATCGCACAGCCAGCACTAAACGCCGTACTCCGCGATATGCCGCTGTCTTTTTGGCAATTTTTTTAAATTGCTCCAAGAATAATGGTTTTACTGGCCTTGAAAGCCCTGACAAAGCATGTCAAGGCAAACCACATCAAGCGCTACCCCACGAAATAACGACATCGCACACATCACGACCGCCCGTCGTGTTCCAGCCACGCGCGACGAAGGAACAGACATTGCAGCTATGTGGCAAGAAATCAGCGGCCGTGCGCGCATCGAGGGCAGCGGCCCAATGCCAGCTGATCCTGTTTCAATATCTCGCAATCCAATGGCAGATTCATGTAAACGGTTGCTAATAAATACTCACAAATACTTTTCGGAGCTATGAGGCCACGATGTGTGGAGAATTCCTGCACCCATGCAGCAAAAGCCATAAGCTATCATTTTAAGCGGAGGCGGAATAGAGGCTGGTATCATCATCATCATTAGCCATGTGAGCTGGTATGTATTCTGGATCACAAGCAAGCGTGTAGGCAGGTATTTGGATTTGTGGGTGGAGTGGTGGCATAGTGGTTAGTGCAGTAAGCCATGAACCCAGGGCTAACATCAGTGGCAAGTGATATCAGAACCAGTGTTGATCTGCCCCACTTCACCAGGCAGCAGTAACTAGCAAAGTGAAATTCGGTCAAACAGTCCCCACCATCGACACGGCGTGTGGACACCATCGTCCAGCAGTGTGTTGACAAAGGGCTGTGGAACACCATTTTTATGTGGATAGGTAGCAGGCCAACTGAATGTCTAAGAGACAGTTATTGTGCAGCACAGTTGACACCGGAGCATGACGTTTCCTCGATGCCCAGCTGTGTCAGGTCTTTCCCTGTGCATGCCCTTGTGAAGCACTCGCGCAGTGCCACAATCTCCCCGCCACTCGATCCAACTCGGTTCAGCAACAGGCGCACCGCAAAATGACTGCAGTGGTGACGAACGCAAGCCTATTTTCATGCAGGTGAGTTTTCTTTTTTATTAAATTTCTGATAGCGGTGCATCGAGCCATATCTGAGCAAGCAACAGATGCAATTTCCTTCCCCGGACAAGATTAACTGCACCCACTCTCTTGGTCATAATTTGTACCGGTGACGCGACTCCAGATACCAGCGCATGTGCTCAGACACAGGTGTGCCTGGCTCATCGCTAATACGTGCAGTGTGTTGAAATTATTTATCCCATTTGTTATGGTACATGGTGGTGCAAAATTGGTCTCAATCGCGAATTCAAAGCCTCAAACACAGTGATTCGCTGCCGGTGTGCCGCGGTATTTTCGGGAATTATAGGCCAGGAAACAACTATGTTCCAGCTGTCCAGTGTCAGCGTTCCCAATGACGCTAACCATAACAACATCAGCCAACCAAACACTATCTTTACCCCTAGCCCTAACCAAACAAACAATCAGACACCAGTCCAAACACCAGGTCATATCATGGGAAGAAGAATACCTCACAATTCTAGATAAGTGGCGATAACTACATGTAAATGGAATAACTTGAGAGGTGTGGTTTCAAAATTCTGACAAAACCTGTGCCTTTTCACATCACGTGCAGACTTCCAGATTTCCCAGGACAGGAGACGATCCTAAGAGGTGGCAACCCTAGCAAGACCCCTTTTCACGTTTCGTTCACTTGTCTATTTCAGCATTCACAGTACAAGATGACAATTCCTGGAGTGTCTCTACTTCACAGCAGATGGCATATTCCTACATCCACAGGGGTTGAGTCCTAGGTCCAATCTTGTTCTCACTTCATATAAACAACCTGGGCAAATCATTATCCCATTCGGACATACACCTATTTCTGGAGGAAATGGCCCTCATTGTCTCCAGTAAATCTCTGGATGATCTCAGCTCCAAATTGCAGCAGGATTTCGACGGCGTTCAACATCACCCAGCTGCCCCTAAGCTCATACTCCACCGTAAGAAAACAACATTGATGGTGTTTTCCAGTAAATATAAACCCATCTCCACCCCATTGCAAATCATGTCCCTAGACTCGCAGAAAATTGAAATAGTTGTCATTTTTTACTCTAAAATGTATTTTCAAGCACATATTGAATAAGTCGCAAAAATGTGTAAAAAAATAAGATTGGCTTCCTCAAAGAAGCAAACATTGCATCCTGCCTCCCGTAACGTGAGACACAGTCAAGGCCACCGCACTCCCCATTTTGTGCGACCATGATGTCACCTACAGATCAGCCTCGGGACACGGTCCTCAATGCCCGGTACCCTTGTATCACTCAGCTCTCCGTTCTCCACTGGATGCCCCCGAAATAACGCACCACTGCGACTCGTATGTAAACACCAACTTACCTCCCCTCGACATCCGGAGACAGCTGGGCATCGGTCATCCTCAGTGCTCAAGAGAAAATCGGTGAGTTACCGACGTGAGCGTCTCACCCCCAGCCACCCTCGCGCTGCCTTAGAAGCTGCTCTCCCGTGCTTCTCTACGTGCCAAGAGTGAAATCACTCTTGGGTTAAAGAACATTTTTTGTTGCTGCTCCCTTTCATTGAAACGAGCTCGCTTCGTGTTTCCAGACAAAATTGCTCCCCTCGCCGGCCTATTCGCATTTTATACTTGATTTTAAATACCCATTTACTTGCACGTGTGTCTACCATGCTCTGCCAAACTCAGCATTTTATTTATTTATTGTTCCACATGTTCTGTAAAGCGTTGCCCGTGATTGTATACCTTCAAATGTTGAAGCACCAACCTTATGTTGAACACGGTTTATTCATGATTATTGTTCTGTATTATTATTTGCTATTAACGAGGTACAATCTCCCCTCAGGTATTATACACATATCGCTTGCAAAGCAGCCTGTTTACTGAACGCTACTTACCTGTGTCGCCAAATAAAACTGAACGGAACTGAAGGCCTCAGCCTGGCTCCTTGCCTAGTGAGTCCTACCCACCTGGATGAGGCATTGTAGGGGACGCCCGGCGTAGCGGATGCTGCGCTTCCAGTCCTTGCTGCTGGCGCGACCAGACATGGCCTCAAACTCGCTGGGAGTGTACCACATGGTGCCGTGCTTGATGCATTTCCCTCGCCCGCCTGCCAGGACAGGGTGTGAGATCGATACCAAGAGCAGGAGGAGGACGGTGACTGCTTTAACGGTGATGATGATCAGTGGCAATGTTGTAACAATGTCGCGTCAGACTGTACTTCTTTGCTCCTGCATCTAAGCACCACACCTTTACCAAATTGTATTATCCTTTGTGACGATTTAAGACTTCACACTCTTGAAACTTTATTTATATCAGAGCCCCATGGTGTATAATTATTCACTGAATTTCTCTGGCCCCTCTATCCATCTGCTCCGAATAAGGGCCACTAACCGGAACATCGCCTCTTACATAGGGCGGCGTTATTGACGGATGCGTCGCGTTTTTGTTATATACCCATGCGCACCGCTGCGAAGGTAGTCTCGCAAACGTTTGTTCAATGCCGAAGTGCGGTCAAAATAACCCCCTTGACCCACACGGCACAGGGAGGTCATCCTCATGCAACAGCGGATTGACAGAAAGGGCTGTGGCGCGGGCGTGCATCGCAAGTGATGACGGCGATGGTTACCGGAGCCCAGGCGGTTCTTGTAAAGCACGCCGCTGGTGTTGCGGCAGCGCACGGGCAGCTCGTTCTCGTAGGCCGACGTGTCCCAGCTGTACTTGGTGCCGTCCTTCTCGGGCTCGGGGGACAGCGGGGCCGAGGTGGGCTGGGAGCCTGGCGAGACGCAGACCGACGGGGACTGTTTACGTTCTGCGGTCTGTGGTCTGGATTTAAGCGACTAAAATGATTTGTTTTCCATCAATGGCGCAGTGATAACACTTGTGTGTCACAGCAACAACGGCCTAAATTAAACTCCCGACCCGGGCGCCGATCTGTGTGGAGTTTATACGTTCTCTCTTTCTTCTGCGTGGGTTCCTCCAGGTTCCCCGGCTTCCTCACATAGTGAAAACACACAATCATGGTGTAACTTGTGTTGGCCAAACATCACAATGCAAGACCTTCTTTAAAAAGAGTCTTCAGACTCAATGTGGCTCTCTTGGGGTAAATAGTTATTATTATAACACACAAAGGAATGGTGCAGGTCCTTCTCGAGCCTAGACTCGAATAAGGGTAGAAAGACGACAAAACGGGTGGCTTGGGAAGGAGCTCAGACTGTGTGGGCAGCGGAGGATGTGTGATGACGCGGCGGTGTTAAACTAGAAGCGACTTGGCTATCACAAATGATAGCCCAACAAAGTGGTTTATCACGTGTAAATTTATAGCAGCCGAATACTCTAAACGCATGTTTTTAAATGTGGAGGACCCGGACAAAAATCCACGCCACCACAGGGAGAGAGAGAGACGTGCAAACCCTAAATAAACAGGTTTCAGGGTCGGAATCGAACCGACGACCTCCTGCATACCAGACGAGGTAGTTAACATCTCCTAGCCACCGTGGCGAGCTGGAGGCGGGGAACCCACCCGAGACGAGGGCGGCGGTGGGCGGCTTGAGGCTCGTGGTCTCCACCAGGGTGCCGTCCGCGTGCACCACTATCAGCCTCGTCTTCTGCTGGGGCAGTGAGTCTCCGAGCTGCAGGCTGGTGCGGCCGTTCTGCACCCAGACCCGCAAGCACAGATCATCAACACAGGCCTCCTCAGGGCTCCGACTATTTGTTTCTTTAATTTAGTTATATTTAATATATTACAAACCTCTCCCCTCAATTTTATCCTGGTCTGGGTCAAGTCACGATCTCTCGCAGAGCTATGGAATCCCCAGTGGCATAGAACGGCCCACGGAAGCAGATATCACAGAGCTACCGCTGGGGGAAGCACTTTTCCAGGTACTCGGCCACCGAGAGGAATGTTCAATGCATGGCAGTCAAATTGATATTTTAAATTCTCAAGAGCTAGTATTTAGTCCATCTAATTCCAGAGCCAAAGTTTGCACGATGTTTTGTTCTGTGCATTAGTCACTGGTGACTGGGCCGTGACCATCAACTCACTGCACTTGGAAACCCGGTTTCGTCACAGGTGGCTGGGTGCCGTCCGCGTGCCAGATCTCAGCCCTACCAGCTCAGCGCTGACCCGATTAGCATGGCTGGCTATGTACAGTGCGAAAGAAGTTCAACATACATACATACACACACACCCCGACACGCCACACACCCCGACACGCCACACACCCCGACACGCCACACACCCCGACACGCCACACACCCCGACACGCCACACACCCCGACACGCCACACACCCCGACACGCCACACACCCCGACACGCCACACACCCCGACACGCCACACACCCCGACACGCCACACACCCCGACACGCCACACACCCCGACACGCCACACACCCCGACACGCCACACACCCCGACACGCCACACACCCCGACACGCCACACACCCCGACACGCCACACACCCCGACACGCCACACACCCCGACACGCCACACACCCCGACACGCCACACACCCCGACACGCCACACACCCCGACACGCCACACACCCCGACACGCCACACATCCGCTGTGCGGCCGTCCGTGAGCACGTGGGGCTATCGTTGGAAGGCACGAATTTCATCACGGAGTTTCATCCGGACAGGTTTGAATTCCCACATCTAATTTTTTTTTGGTTTTACCGACTAACCCATTGGCTCCACCGCTCGCGCGATTGGCACCGCCGCGATAGCGCAGAGACAGTGCCGAGGGCTCGCGCTCCCCGGGAGGGAGGGAGGGAGGCGTGACGAGCGCTCGGTGGGTGGCGGCGTGCGATGATTGTAGCGATAGATTTCCCGCATTGATTTTACCGGTGGGGGGGGGGGGGGGGACTTTGGATGTGAACAAAGTGACAATTTCTGCACGGGGACGACTGTGCAGGAGAGAGAAAAAAACGAGTTAAGAATGAGGTAAATAAATAAATAACCCACACACGAGTCGTGTAAAAATAATAATTAATCACTACACTGAAGCTAATTGCATTTAAAGTGCCTAATGGCTGACGAAGAGGACATTCGTTCACTTACTCCAGATGATATATTTAAATTCATCAGCGTTTTTAAAATGCCACCGATGGCTGAAGGTCTACTGCAAATGGCAGTGGCCTTGCGGTTATTGGAGAGGGCATTCGCATTCAAGAGCACAATTAACAAGCGGAGCGACGAAGGCCACATCAAATGAAATACTCTCGGGCAATTGAAGAAGTGAACAGATAAAAGCTGACCCGCCAATTGTTTTGTACTCTAAGAGTCGCAACCGTGCCTTCAAGTCTCTTTATAGGCGCGGAGTGTTCCTGAAGGGTGGGCGTAAGTGATGAGGTTGATTTTTATTCGTATGAATCCCGTTACTGCCCACACAACACTTTGAGGTTTGCTCACTTCTCTGCAGAGGAGATTCGCTACGTCCTCCCTGCAGTTTTGGTTGGGACTGCTGATTGAACCCTGAAGGTGATCTGATTAATTCACCCGTGGCCCCATCCACTGAGCCTCATGACTGCAAGTTCTGCGACACTGTAAATCTGCCACCTGCTGAACAATGACAAAACGAATATTTGGATTTGTATCAAACAAAACGGGAAGTGGAGCGGCGATGCAGTGGTTAGCGTCTTGTGCTATATTCCCGCACACCTCAATCTGATTTCCGGTAACGGCAAACGTCAGTGGTGACATCTGAACCAGTTTTCTGGGTGCCGCCTTCACCAACCCGCACCAACCAGCGTGGTGAAGTATGGTCAAACAACCCCTATGGCCGACACAGCACGGAGAGGCCTTAAAAAACGTGTGGTTGTAACGAAGGGTGATGCATATTTTTTATTATTTTGTCTGTAATGCAATACAAATGAGCTACATACAACGTGCACGTTATACAAATACAATATGTGGTTTATTCAAGTGGAGGCCGTGTTATAGAGCATTGCGTGGGTACCTTCAGAAGTATTCCGACCGCACTGCAATTCTACCGTCATTCTATCAGCAGCAGAGGAGTGACACATTTTAACTGGCTCTTTACTAATTACACGCATACGCAACATCGACGTGCAGTAACCTCTCCGTGGCACTGCTAGGCCCCACCAACATGGATTCTGTTAAAGTGCACTTAAAGTGGAATATGTTATGGTAATGTCGCGTCAGCCTGATGGCACGCCAGACGCCAGATAGACGTTGAATGGCTCGCATCAGTCAATTGGTTTCCGAGATACGGTGTGCTCTCATAATGCATAGAACCTTGAATTTATACAGCTTCTAAATGCGACCGCATCTCAAGAAGCTGCATACGTACATATACTGCCACTAAATGAGATTGAGTGGAAGAGGAGGGATATTATTTTTGAGATGAAGAGGAAAGTTAGGTAGGGAGCATGGCAATGGGGAAAATGAATTCTGTAATAAGACAAGAGGACCATTGTAATCGGTGCTGCATAGGCTGAAGAGAAGTGGATGTCTTAAATCCTGGATTCGAGCAAGGGGATGTAGGTGGCCATGTGGATGGCCAGAGCAAGGAAGATGTGGCCATTGTTTGACCATAATCACGGTGGTTAATGCGGACTTGCGAAGGTGGGTAGACAACAACACCTGTTTTAGATCTATACCCGTGGCCCATTCCAAGCACCGTCAAGGCCCAAACCCTGCCTGGCTCTCGAGGTCTAAGAAGATGCGTCGAATTCAGGGTTATTTACTCATAAGCTACCATTGCCATTACATTAACATCCTTTACAAACCCCGACCTTCAAACCGTGCACTTCACAATACAATGGACGTTGCTGTGTATTTATATTCCACGTGTGTATGTATACGGGTCTCTGCCATAATAATTTGGCCACCCACATAAATGTATCAGACAGCAATTTTCATATTGATGGTGTTATCACTCACATCGCGCACGTCTGGATGGCCAGATAACCAGCGGGCGCAATCACCCCGCCGAAAAAAAGGCAGCGCTCGTGATATTCTCACTGTTTATCCGAAGACATGCCACGGGACTTTCCGAGTGTGGACCCGAGTTAACCACAGATAGACATCGTGGCATTTCTCGTGCATATGTGGCCAACAATCATCGCGAAGTTCACACAGGAGAATGCCACTGCTGCGACAAAGCGATCTGGAAGGCCTCCCGCTGCAAGTCCACATGCACCTTCGAAATGCTACATATTAACATCACCCATGCAATGCCTTTGAGCCTACAAATGCTATAATGTCATATCCACTGACTTGACTACAAGGAGTGTGTCTCAAGCCGGGAATTCTTTATTGATGATATAAATTAACGGTTTTAAAATGTTTGGTCATAGGACACGGTCTGTCGAGACCCTTCAATACTATCAGCTTGTACACTTCTCTGATGAGTCCAGGTTTCAGTACTTCACGCAAGGAGGTTGCAACTGGGTGTGAAGACCAAACGGGTACCTCCAACCCCAATGTATTGTGCCCACGGTCAAGTATGGAGGTGTGAGTTTCATGCAATAGACCATGGATTTGGAGTGGCACAAAAAGCCTGTTACATAAATCCTATCGTGCACATGTGGGAACATCTGGATCAGGGATTAATTTCCACACCTCGAACATCACATCCAGAATACCTCTCACTTATTGCTGTGGCTACTACTAGTCATGTGCCTACCCCAGTATTATTACCAGCCACCTACAAAATATTCAGTGACAAATGCATTCCTGATGTGGACCATGAGCAGAGTACTGTAATGTGCCAAGCGTCATGGAAATGTTTTGGGGTTAAAGGCTACGCTGACACGTACAGGAGGGGAACCTGTCTCCCGTCCACTCGTTGATTCAATACCAAACAGGGCGGAGGCCCTTGCTTGGTGTTGCATGGGGTGGCCTGACCAAACGTCGTGGTAAATACAGGAATCGTTTCGGTTTTTATTTGTTAGTTTCTGGACCACAATAACATCTTCTCGTTTATGTGGGTGGCCAAATTTCATTACAGCACGGACCTGAAGTATTGGGTGTCATCAGTGGTCAAGCTGCTATAATTAACAGATTCTTAAAAATGTATTTCCGAGATCCCGCATGAGAAGCAAGTAAAGTGCTGGTTTGCTGCAAATATATAAACGTTTATCAACAAACACAACCTATTTACCTTTTATAACTCCATTCCACCTCCTGGTGCGTCAGTTGAATATTTGTCCACCCACCAATGTAGATAAGTACACCGCAGTTAGTCTACGACTGGCAGGTCACGTGTGGTGGGGCAAAGTGTGGGTACACCCACCTATTCCAAGATGTCTAGTCTGTGAGGAAGAGTAGACCACATAACCTGCCGAGTGGACGCCCTTCTGAGAAAGGGATCAAATGCACCATGCAGTGACCAAGGCCGCGATGCCGTTGGCACGTTCGTGCAGGCCACTCGGCGCGTTTGTGACTCAAATTCCACTGCGATCGGATACCGGTACCTTATTGGCACCAGGTAACAAATTCTAAAACCGGTTAGTGGTTCTTGTTTAACAACCCGAGCTCAAATGTCAGTCAAGTCTCCCCACGTTGCACACCAACTGTTGACTCAGCGGTGACAGTAAGTCATGCTGCAGCAAGTCAATTGGCGTAACGTACGTGTCGTGGTGAGGCAAAGTGTGAGTAATGCCAAACACTGCATTCTGTCCTGGGAATTCTGGCCAGCGCGATAGCACGGGACTGTGTGTTGGCCCTTTCCATTTTTAAATTACATTGCGTTATACACCCAGCACACACAAACACACGTAAAAGCCTGTACAAAGGTCAAACGTGTAAGCACCCTCCATATTGTCGCCAAAAAGTCCATGCGCTGCAGTTTCTACCCCCATTAGTGCGAGCAGCTGAGGGCACCCACCACAAGCTGCTCGCAGTGCACGGCCGCTTACAGCCAGAGCCGCTTTGTTATCAACGTCCATTCGGGTCGCAGGGGGAAAGTGACAGTGGCAGTGACTTGGAATGAACCGCTGCGCACGCGGCGTTAGAGCGAGTAACTTGCGGGTGGATACGGCGCCGTTGCTGCTGCGTGTGACCAGCGGCCACAGCATCAGATTAACCTGCTGACCCTGCCTGCTGACCCTGCCTGCTGACCCACTGAGCCCCAACCTGAGCATTGTAGAGTAACATTTTTTGCATATCAGTCTTGTTTAAATTTTAAAGAGCAATGCATTTGTCAAGTATGTGTTTCAATTAACTAAAAGGTCATTAATGCAGTGGCGACACAAGAACAATTAAGTAATCACTTTTCATTATACCCTCGCTGCATTCTCTTAAATAGAACATTGTTAGCGTTCTTGACTATAATTCGAGAGCCATGTCTGATTATGAAAACGAAGCACTTGATTAATTGAACATGTATTTTAAACAGGATGCACCACATAACACTCAAGAATGGAAGCCGAACAGTATGTATTTTTACATATTTTTTCCAGAAATTGGAAAGTCTCTTTCCATATCATGAACATCTGTCTCCCTGTCTCCATCTGTCTATCTCTCTGTATCCATGTCTGTGAATGTGCCTCTGCCCTTCTGTCTTCCCCTGTCTCTCTCTGTCTCTTTGTGTCTCACTGTATATATGTCTGCTTCTCTCCATCACCCTATGTCTCTCTCTCCTTTTGTCCTATCTCACTCTGTTTCCTTGTCACTCCTTCTGCCTCTAAGTCTTCCCGTCTTGGCGTATTACAACGTTTGTGAAAACCACACGCAGAAGCAAAGAGTGGCGGCCACTTAAATAAGAGAATTTGGGAACACACGGATTAGAGAGGCATTGTAGCGACATCGTACTGACTGTTACGTAAAGTAAGTGGAGCGCGCCTGAGAAATCGTCCCCCACAGAGACTGAGTGATGAAATGAGCGCACTTACCAGGAGCCAGAAGGATTGTTGCATCGCGAAACCATGAGGGTCGGTGCTGGCTTGGAGAGACCATCATCCAGCAGCAGATATATAATTATGGATGATGATGTTTATGATATACAGTACAAGCATGTAACTACTGCATGTCAAAAGTATTGTATTTGGGAGACCAATTTCCATATCGTATACAAGTGCCCAACGTGTCTGTATTTCTATTACTATTCACCATTGTTCAGCAAATATAAACACTGCAAGTCAAACAATACACTATATTCCCTTTGTGTTGATGCTTGAGGTTATGAAATAAGTTTTAACAATCTCGTCTTAAATTTAGTTAAAGTCTGCGACATGACCTGTTGCGTTCTATCGTTGTATACCCCATCTCACCAAGGCCTGCGCCTATCAAGCACCAGGGTCAAACGTGCGCTGCGTCGCGGTTCGCGTAATCGTGTGCCGAGTTTCATTCCACGGTACGTTAATACCCCACTTTTGTTCCCGAAAGGTGTTCGTCAACGGAGGTAAATTAATAATCAAGCGCTGTGGTGGCGTGCTTGACAGAACCTTGAATATCCTTTTTTCCTCATTAAAAAAAATATAGTTTGTGTAGGACATCCCATTTATTGACAACGGGGACCAAACATGTATGAGTCGAACATGTACGCGTCATTGATGCCGAAGTGGGGCGTGGGTCACCGCTGACGTAAATAGTTTAATACCCACCAGGATATGGTCAGACACCGCCGACACGGCTGAAGTGAAGACGTGGTCCGAAGGCATCGCGACACTGGCCACGCTCACCGAGCCCTCTGTGCAAGCGGGAGAAAGCAGTGCTCGTTAGCGCGACAACTTAGTAAGCTCAATCTTGATTTGAAGCTTTTGTGACTGCAGGAATCCATACTCTTAGGTTCTTTCGGTAAAGTCACGTAGGTAGAAATAAAATAAAATAAAACAAATCACGACGTTTCGATCGCAACACAAGCAATCTTCATCAGGTGGAACAACCACATCAAAAAAGAGAGCTGCCGTGCAAAGAGGTTATATAGGTAAGAACTTAGTAAGCTTCCCGCGATGTGGCAATGCCATGATGTATCGTGCGATGAACTGTAAGAAGCATGATAATCGCACTGCCCATTATCCAAAATATCGTTACATTGCAATTAATTCTGGTCGTTTTATTTGTATGAGATATTCTATCATACCTGTCAACCCCTTATCAGTGCCTACCTTATTACAGACCAATTCAGACCTTATTGGTCACCCTGTGCCCTTATAAATCTCAACGTTCATCCTACAAAGGGAGTAACAAATACACGCATTGTTTTTTTGCCTGTATTGAAACGGCTATACGCTATAAGGACCTGAAAACTCAATTTCTCTGTACGAGAATATGGCTAAACCGTATGGGTTGACTGGTATGTTTAATTTCCTGACGTCATATTTTTAACAACAAACTCGAGAATTCAAGTTGAATATAAATGATTAAATTATCAATTAAATTAATTCTTTGCTCACATTGTTTTTGGGGTAATTTATGGCATCGAAAATATACAATGTCATCATTTTTGTAGCTCATTTATTTGTTCAATAACTTTTGTGCAGCTGACAGAATATGCATTATTGATTGTAATGTTGAAATTATCAGAAGACCTATGAAAGGCTCTTCTTAAATGAACTACAGTTGAAGATGTTTTCAAGTAATCTTTATTTGTATAAAAAGTACAGTAAAGCACACAAACCTAAATTAACACAATATCACTATAATCATCATATAATTAAATTCCATATCACTTATTGCCAAAAAAATGATATCACAGCAACCCTTCAACGTAATAATAATAAATGGGAACCGGCACTGGCCTGCTTTCAGGTTTGTGTTACCTTTGTTGGAACTACCCCTCACCCGCATAGAAGCCATAACTATCCTCCCTTTGTCAATCTACTGCAGGGTGAAGCCCTCCCCACACTGTGGGTCACGGGGTTTTGTGTTATGTACTTCATCACGCTGGTCAAAGCTGTTTGGTGAAGGGGACACTCAGGACAGGTTCAGATATCGCGTGCCACTGATATTATTCACAATCATGAATCAAGCTGTGATAGCCAGGTTAGGACCCATTATAGCCATAACCCATTTTTTTTATTTTGAATAATACATGGTCTGAAGTAAAAATACAATGGCTATGCTATAAGGTTTTCAACCCGCCTTGTCATAACTGTCTTGTGGTAGTTTTGGATGCCACCTGCTGACGACATAAATGTAGCCCACCTTAACGCTCAGCGACGACAGTCCAAAGCAATCTTCCCAGTATCTCCTACCTCGCATCCCATTTCGACCCACTTTTAAGCGTGGCCACCTCGGTACGAAGGTGTAATTTCTCAGGCATAGAAGCTTCAGCAACCAGTGGCATTTCATTTTCTTGGTTCTTTCGGTAAAGTCACGTAGATAGAAAATACAAATAAAAGAAAAAAAGAATATAAGAACATATATAATAATTTATTTAGCTTTTATTATTTTTTCTTTATTAATTGTATTTTTAATAAATGTTATTCTTTTTTATTCATTTCTATCTACGTGACTTTACCGAAAGAACCAATAATATTAATTCCTGCATTCACGAAAGTTTTAAGTCAAAATTCAGTGGCATTTCATAACAGATATATGACAGTAGGTTGTGGTTAAGCATATACACTGGAGGTGCAGCGATGGCAGAGTGCAGCAAAATAATTCATATTGCTGTCATTGTATACTCTCCGCCTTCACCAAACCATACTGAACAGCGGCATTGCTTAGGCACGTTGTGGTCAAACACCCCCACGACGCTCAACATGAGGCCATCATCCAGCAATGGACAAGTACAATTACTGTAACATCAAGGATAAATCTCTCAAAACCTCTATCAACACCAGCTGGGGGACATTATTATGGCTCTGGAGAACCCACATTATATCATCCGAATTCACCTTTTGAACTGTTTGCACTCATGTTAACGGTGCTGCTTAAATCACTGCAGTTAAACTAGTTGGCCTGTGGCCACGTCTGGCAGTATTGCAAGTATGCTGCCTGCTGCTTACAGAGACCCACCCTTTCTCTATAGGCCCGCATTCCTGAATCAAAATTATATTATATAGCTGTCCCAGAGTTTTGGAACCTGTTATCATTAAGGGTTGTTTTAATCTGTTATTGTGGGATGCTTTTATGTTGTCTGCTGGCCAAGTCACCCTTGAAAATCAGATTATTAGCTCAATGGGATTTACTAGGGAAATACATTTCTAGAATTGAGGCCACTTACAGCCAGTTTCTTCCTCAAAAGGATCTGTGCACCTTTCCTTTTCAGGCCACGCCCTCGTCTGATTTAGGCCACGCCTCTAATGTTGTGCCCCGCCATTATTATTTAGGCCCCGCCTCTTTCAGGGTACAGTGATGAGGGTTGTGGAAGCCTGACTGCGCTTTGCAACTAAGAATAGATTTATCATTGGCGTTTACTTATCCTTCTTCAACGTCTTCACCGTCTATATAACGTCGTGAGAATTATTTTATTATGTTTTATTTTTATTATTTTATTATTTCCATTCTACGTGACTTTACCGAAAGAACCAAGAAGATGAACCTCGCGCAGTTGAGGTGCGCCCAATCGGGTAACTTTATGTCATTGGGAAGGGTAAAAGGGGCCGATGATGATTATTAAAAAACAAATTATTTGGTGATGCTGCTGCGTTGGAGGCCGTCCAAAAATGACGTCACGTGATTTTGACGAATTTTTGACCCCCCCCCCCTCGTCACACGGCGTCACAAAAAGTCAGACCCTCTCAGATATGACGTCATAAAGCTCTGCCCCCCCCAAACGATATTTCCATTTTTTAAAATAAAACATGCTTCAAATCACTTTAAACTATTGTCATTGTAGTGCGTATTTAATGTGGCGCTGCACTCTGATGTTGTAGGAGAAAACATTTATTAAAAAGGCGTTGGAAAGATGAAATTTTGCATAAAATTCACTTGAAAATATTCAACGTCTAACTAAAACTGCAGATGTTCAGAATATTATATTGAAATTCTCTTATAATTATAAAATATTAAAAGCTATTATAACTATAAAACAAATACTTGAAACATTGTAGTAGAACGAAGCAAAATGGAGAGTACAATTATAACAATCATATATTCATTCCACAGAATGAAAAGCCCTGGTATAATCATTAAATCAAAATGTTTAACAATCATTCAAAAAAATTACAAAATGTATGCTTCTCCATTCTTCCATGAAGAAGCATTTTGCTTCTCCATAATAAAAGGTGACCTCAGTACATTTAAATAACAAAAACATAATGAAAATTAATCACAGTTAGTGTTGTTATAACAATTATATTTCGATTTAAAGCTTTCGTGACTGCAGGGATTCATATTTTTGGTTCTTTCTACGTGACTTTACCGAAAGAACCAAGAAGAGCAATTCTATTGTTTATATTTATTTAAAGTTGCGCATTTTGATGTGACGTCACATTTCTCAAACCCCCCTCCCCCTCTCGTCACACATCGTCCCAAATGTCTGACCCCCCTCCCCCTCTAGGTGTGTGACATCATTTATGGACGGCCCCTTACAAGGAAAAAACATAGGTACAGAAGAAAACTACTGGACTTGTCAGAATGCTCTGAGCTGGGATACCTCATCGTTCAAAACTCCCTGCAGTTACATTTATGGCACTTGTGACTCATTGTGAACCCCTGCCCCTCCCCGTCCTCCCAGAACCCCCTTCCCCCTCTCCAACGTCTCCCTCCCCCTCGTCTCCCTCCCCCCACGTCTCCCCCCCCCTCGTCTCCCTCCCCCACGTCTCCCTCCCCCACGTTTCCCTCCCCCTCGTCTCCCTCCCCCCTCGTCTCCCTCCCCCACGTCTCCCTCCCCCACGTTTCCCTCCCCCACGTTTCCCTCCCCCACGTTTCCCTCCCCCTCGTCTCCCTCCCCCCACGTCTCCCCCCCCCTCGTCTCCCTCCCCCACGTCTCCCTCCCCCTCGTTTCCCTCCCCCTCGTCTCCCTCCCCCCTCGTCTCCCTCCCCCACGTCTCCCTCCCCCACGTCTCCCTCCCCCTCGTCTCCCTCCCCCCTTGTCTCCCTCCCCAACGTCTCCCTCCACCACGTTTCCCTCCCCCTCTTCTCCCTCCCCCCTCGTCTCCCTCCCCCACCTCTCCCTCCTCCACGTCTCCCTCCCCCACGTCTCCCTCCCCCTCGTTTCCCTCCCCCCTCGTCTCCCTCCCCCCTCGTCTCCCTCCCCCCTCGTCTCCCTCCCCCTCGTCTCCCTCCCCCCACGTCTCCCTCCCCCTCGTCTCCCTCCTCCCACGTCTCCCTCCCCCCACCACGTCTCCCTCCCCCCACCACATCTCCCTCCCCCTCGTCCCCAACCTTTCCGTCAACCCCTCCCACCTGGGAAATGCGTCGAGTGCGCATGCGCGTGCTCGTCCGCCATGACGCCGCCATCGCCATCTCCGTCCGAGTCCATGGGCGCTTGATTCGCCGAACCCTTGACGGCTGCAAAAAATTACCCGCGCCGCCGGATTATTTCTTCTCGCGGCACGGGGCGACCCTCGCTGTGATTTGCGTCGCGAAAAAAAATCCCTCTCGAGAATTTGCGAGGCGCTTCGGCATTCATCGGCGCGACGCCCGAAGCGCGGCGGACGCGCCCGAACAGAGTCGAAGCGCGTCCGGGCTGGTGACGTCACGCTCGCGGTGTGACGTCACCCGTTCGCGCCAAAACGCAGGGCGCGCGCCAGGGGGCGCTGTTGCCATAGAGAACGCGTAGGAGGGGGGCGGAGCAATGCGGGGGAAGCCCCTCCTCCCCACACCAAAGAACCCCCGTGTAGCCTTCACAGAGTGTTGGGGCAAGTGCTGTCAGCGAGCAGCAGCAGCACCCATGAAGGCCGGCACGACACTCGAGGGGGTGGGGGTAGCCAGCACCACGCCCGGCCGCCTTTGTCTCCCTAGTGGCGATGTTTACACACCGAAGCAAGGTACTCATTTGTGGCTGAATCGACCTAGGGGAGGTCCAGGACCGCCACTAGTATTGGTCGTGGGCGGGTATCGAACTCGGGTCGCCGGGTTCGTAGCGCAGTGCGCTGACCATTGCGCCACCGCTCCCTCCACACTCGGGGGCATCACGCTGTGCCCCCATTACATTGAGTATATGAGAGGTTATTGCACTGTTATAATGAATTAAAATCGTATTTCTCATTCATCATCATGCAGGTCACATTTCTTAATGCTAGCGGAGCCTGGGACACGGTCCGCAAATTAAATTATGGACGTTTAAATGTGAGCACACAATACCTAAAGTCATAATTTCCCTCGTTTTCCAATGATTAGTGAGGGGAAACTGAGGCACATTTTCGCTTCACCTTTAAGCAAACTGGCCCATGGTCCTGAACATGATATTTATTAATTAGATACAGGATATTCCTTTGTGTGTGTGTTTTTGATTTGAATTGATTTTCCAACCTTTTACCCAACACGTTTGAATAGAAATGCAAACAGGAAAATCAGCGAGGAGCGTTGCTGCTGATTTGACTGCATTGGTTCACGACCTTGACAGACGGTGCAATTATGAAAGTTTACTTTTTTTAAACAGAATACATTATATTTAAGGCTCTCAACAAGGTACAGGGTTGAACAAGAAGCCATTATGCGTCGTCTTTCTAGGATGAAGCTGTGGTGCAGTGGTTACCTGACTGCTCTCAAATCGGTTACACGAGTTGGATTCCAGGCTACGTGTGATATCTGAACTGGTCCTGGCTTTCCCGGTCCCCATCACCATTGCCCACCATGGTGGGGCAGTCAAAGAACCCCCATGATCGACACTTGAGATTGACGGAGGGGCTGTAAATTACAGTTGTTTTGATTTCAGCTCACAACATTTTTGACCTTCAACCCAAGGAAGAGAATCCTGATCCTGGCTCCTCCATCAGCTGCCTAACGCCTATGGGCCACAGTAATGGCTGGCAATTTCGACCTGGCTGCTGGATGTAGCGTACGAATACTTTGTCATCAGGGGACAGGACATTTCCCTTATGTGTGCACAAGGCATCCTCTCCAGAGACACCCAGCGCCTACCCGCTCAAACTCCCTATCCCTTGATAACGGAGCCAAAACAAACATGAGGGATTTGGAGTTGAAATTAAAGGCAAATATGATGGCGGTGCAAGAAAATATTTTAGAATGCAAGAGGGTCAATTGACCCTTTCCTCTGAACACCGCTGTCCACCCTCCCATTGCATCGCCTTCCTCCAACAAGCCGCCACGTGTTAAGACATATTTCACGAGTACACCCCTCTTCCCCATCCCCTGGGATTACTAAGTGTTGACTTTAATGTTCTAAAATTATGTTATAACATTCCAGAATACATCAGGTCGATCTAAGAAATACATTAGGGACTCTACTCAAGTGCATGGATCTCTCGCCTGCACACTGCAACCAAATCAACCTGAACGCACTCAATCTGGTTGGACCTCAGAAGCTCAGCAGGTTGGTACCTGGTGAGTTCTTGGATGGGTGGGTGACCAGTAGGGCTTGCCAGGCGTTATAGGCGTCGGGCTATAGGGTTGGCAATGTTGAATCGCCCATTCGTGGAGGTTTGCTCCAGATAATGCACTTTGGTTTCCTTTCGCATTCCAAACATTCATGAATTTGGCCAAATATTGCAATACAGTATTCTCCAAAACTTGAGTCGTACTACACTCAGTGCAGCTTTAATGGTAAATAATCGACATTTTATTAATTGGTATTATTACGATGTGGGTTCAGAAATAAGGTTGTGGTTAATCTGTAGGAACATACGAGATGGTGTTGACACGTTTAGGATGTTTCCCTGTGACTACAATGAAAATGAATTTACATTGCCGTGGGTGGTTTGACTCAGTGATTCCAGCACTCACTGATGAACTCAAGTAACTCGCTCACCGGCGGTCAGTTAACACCGTATCACTTTTATATCGCTATCAGCATGGTTTACTCTTCCCATTAACTTCCCTCCTAATTTGACCTCCCATATTGAGGACTCGGTGTACCAGACTCACTGTTTTATCATCCACACGCACTCAACCACCGCACTGCAGGTCACAACACTTGTATTTCTGCTTCTTTTCTCGCACTGTTCCACCTTGGAATTCTCCTCCAGTTGTTAATTCCCCCCACCCCCCCCCCCTAAGCTCCTATGAGCTTCCTAAATTTTATAAAAGTATTAAAACGATCTTCTATACCACTGCGATCATGCTCGTTGTTATTGGCAACTTGACATTTTAGGCCTGTGCTCAGAAACGTATAAAAAACCGTGACAGACAGCAAGCAAAAGCCATTGGGCAATGGAAGCCCGTGATCAGATGCATAAAAAAACACGACGTAAAATGTTCCCTTATTTGATATCTATTTGGATAGAAAAGGAAGGGAATGTATATATATGTTTTATATACAACCGATCAGTAGCACTGAAACAAGCAGACCGGGAGCTGTCAACAAAATGTCAGAACGCCGGGCTGATGCAGAAGGGGTCAGCTCTAGCAAGGGCATCGATTTAGCCGTGGGCAAGGTTTGATATGTGTGTGCACTCGTGGACCAAATCATCTGCAATGCGCCCGATCTCGTCAGATCTCAGACGCTCAGCAGCTATGAGCCTCGACGGTGCTTGCGTGGGTGACCACTTCACACAGAGCCGGCTGGTAGGAGAATGCAGTGCAGTCAAATCCATTGGGGTGCTGTATTTTGGTGCTCCCTGCCTTCTCAATCCCGAAAATATAGTAAAATAATCAACTAAACAATTTTTAATTTGACCAGGTAAGGCTGACTGAGCTCTTTAGCTCTTTTTCAGAAAAAAAAATCAGGCCACAAATGATATATCAACGAAGTGGCTTATCATGTTGACCTTTATAGCAGCCAAATACTCTAAATGCATGTTTCTCAACGTAAAGGGAAAATCGGAGGACCCGGAGAAAAATCCATACGCCCACGTGGAAAAAGACATGCAAATTCTAAATATAGAGGCATCAAGGTTGGAATTTAACCCACTGCCTGTATACCAGGCGAGGCAAATAACATCTCGCCACCGGGGCGCCTTAATCACTATGACCCTTATGGCTTTGGGAGACCCTCATCCAGCAGTGGATGGACAAAAGGGCTGCACGATGTATTTGTGTGCCTAATGTTAATTTGGCAGTTGCTGAATGGCTGGCCGTGCCAGGAGCTTATTGCTTGCAACAGTACTGATGCAACAATTTGCAGAGATTCAGCAGAATGGGAATCCCACGACCCACCGCCTCTGGCTGCGAGGAGTTATCAAAGCGGAGTGTTCTATAGAAGTGGAAGCCACCAGCACAAATCGCTGTGTGGGTGTCATGGCCCACATCCGTCAAATTTAAGGATTTATCCCAGGGTTTCTGAAATTGGCCTGTGGCAAAAAATTTACTAAAGCGGTTCTTTCTTCGTTTGCCAGGATACAAAGCCCCTTGTTGCCGTGCTAATAAACACTACTGAAACTGAACAGGGGAGCGTGTATGAAGTTGCGGCTTCATTGGTATGAAGTTGGACTTATATAATATCTAAATAAATGACAAGTTAATAAAAAAGGTATTTTTAGTAAAAGGAGAGAACACGCCCTAGAGTCTGACCACCGAGGAGATGGAGCGATGAGATTAGTCCTCTGCAGGAGTGAGACTGTCATCGCAGTATGGTGAGGGATGGTCATGCCGTGATAAAAATCGTGACGATTTCCCATTATCATCAGGAATGAATAAAACAATGTTATAGAAATGCCTCCTCAATCTGTCGCCATCTCTTACGAGCCTGTAATACAACGACCTCTACTTCCTGCACGCGGAGCTGATTTCATTTCTCCATCTTCTTGGTGGACACCTACGCGTATGCGTTACATTTATTGCCTGCCATTCCATTATTGTTAGGAAGTCACTGGAGCTATGCACTTCTAAATCTACATTGCAAACTAATTTCTTTATAACTGCTGTTTGTGCTCAGTTTGTTGTCCTTCCTCCACACCTCCGATTAGCGCGGTTGGCTACGTACGGCGCAAAAGAAGTTCAACACGCATACATTATTCCTGCCCATATTTCCTTCCAGCGGCGCGTCCTGCCCAAGCCCACTTAAACGTTTCTTAACATTGTTGCACGATGTCATTGACCTGTGTATGCTCTCAACTCTAATTCGTGCGTCGCTCTTTCTGACGATGTGTACGCGTTGAACGAATTAACGAATCCATCAATCAATGCTACTTCAAGTTTTCTGGTCACCGCCCGCTCGCTGGTGCGTGGGCGCGCATCTGCGGGAGCGGTGCCGCCATAAATCACCCATTAGCCAGACCCCATCGACACAAACGCCGTTACCACGAGCGGTGGCGGCGGAGGAGGTAGAGGCTGCTGCCACCCTCCCCTCCGCCCAGCCTTGCATGCGTTATCAGCCCTGCATCGAACCAATCTCTCGCGCCTTTCCCGTATCCCCTGCACCCATCGCGCAGCCTCAACTTTTCGCCTTTCAGACAAACGGATCGGGGACGCAGCTGAGCCGATAGAGACGCGAGCTGGTGAAAACAGAAGAGTAGAGACGAGGACGAGGGAACAAAGAGGAGAATAGGTGGCAGTGGGGGGGGGTGACAATGGAGGTGGTTGTGGGAGATGTTGCGAGCTCTCGAATGAACGACCTTTCCATCCTGAATGGCAAGACGCCCACAATTCTGTCTCCACGGCGACTGAGGCATTTCCATTTGTGGCCCACGCGTCTCTGTCTTCACTATCGCAATGTCAAGTTCCATCACGCGGGACCCAGCGGCGGCTGTCACCGACACGCTCCCCGAAATGGTTCAGCCAGCCCGTGCTGCCTCCCACTCGCCACCCCTCCTCCATCAGAGAGATGCCCGGTGGAGCCCACGCGAGATGCTGCTGCTGCTGTCTGCGAGCTCCTATTTCACGGCTGGCATGCCACAAGAGCGGGCGGCGTGCTCAGGCCCACGCCCGGCCGCCTTTGCCTCACCGCTGCTGCTGTTTACACACCGCGCCCTGATCATCATCAGCAACCTGGTCAATCCACTGCTGGATGAAGCCCTCTCTCCCCAAGCCGCCGTCACATCGAACGATTCTGTGGCGTAACAATTCGCTCACTAGCCCCTGCACACGAACTAATAATTTAAACTGATTTCATCGCTTCATCTCGTGCACCCGGTATTCGTTTAAGGCTAAGTGGACCCAAAGGGAAGACCTCAGATAGTCCCCACTGACGTTAGCCGTGGTCGGGAAACGAACTTGGGACGCCGGGATCGTAGAGCACTGCGCGACTGCTCCCCACGCAGAAACAGGCACACAGTGACACACGGCAGCCGCCAATGGCCACCGACTGGCGGTGGCGTCACCGCAGCGAGTGTGCCAGGCTCGGTGCACGCTGAGGCCACGTTAAGTGTCTCAGGGCATAGGAGCGGTCCTCTTATCACTCGTCGCTGCTGTGCGCCGTGGCCGGGACTCAAATGCGGGTGACAGGGTTCGTAACCCTCCAGTGCGCTAACCGCTGTTCCACCACTCCACCGTGTTTACCACCCGAAACCTCGCACCGTGTGGCGTCTTTCTCTCTCCAGCTCCGTGTTGAGGAATGCTAAGTAGAGGCGAGCACGATGGAGCCGTGAGATTGACGCATGAGCAATATTACACCGGGGACACTCACACGAGCGTGCAGCCTGCGGCAGGAGCGTGTGGACACCCGCCTGCCTGCCTTGGGGAGCGGTGGTGCAGCGGTTAGCGGTGGTGCAGTGGTTAGTGGTGGTGCAGTGGTGAGCGGTGGTGCAGTGGTTAGTGGTGGTGCAGTGGTGAGCGGTGGTGCAGTGGTGAGCGGTGGTGCAGTGGTGAGCGGTGGTGCAGTGGTTAGTGGTGGTGCAGTGGTTAGTGGTGGTGCAGTGGTGAGCGGTGGTGCAGTGGTTAGTGGTGGTGCAGTGGTGAGCGGTGGTGCAGTGGTGAGCGGTGGTGCAGTGGTGAGCGGTGGTGCAGTGGTTAGTGGTGGTGCAGTGGTTAGAGGTGGTTCAGTGGTTAGTGGTGGTTCAGTGGTTAGTGGTGGTGCAGTGGTTAGTGGTGGTGCAGTGGTTAGTGGTGGTGCAGTGGTGAGCGGTGGTGCAGTGGTTAGTGGTGGTGCAGTGGTGAGCGGTGGTGCAGTGGTTAGTGGTGGTGCAGTGGCTGGTGGTGGTGCAGTGGTGAGCGGTGGCGCAGCGGTGAGCGGTGGTGCAGTGGCTGGTGGTGGTGCAGTGGTTAGTGGTGGTGCAGTGGTGAGCGGTGGTGCAGCGGTTAGCGGTGGTGCAGTGGTTAGTGGTGGTGCAGTGGTGAGCGGTGGTGCAGTGGTTAGTGGTGGTGCAGTGGTGAGCGGTGGTGCAGTGGTGAGCGGTGGTGCAGTGGTGAGCGGTTGTGCAGTGGTTAGTGGTGGTGCAGTGGTTAGTGGTGGTGCAGTGGTGAGCGGTGGTGCAGTGGTGAGCGGTGGTGCAGTGGTGAGCGGTTGTGCAGTGGTTAGTGGTGGTGCAGTGGTTAGTGGTGGTGCAGTGGTGAGCGGTTGTGCAGTGGTTAGTGGTGGTGCAGTGGTTAGTGGTGGTGCAGTGGTGAGCGGTTGTGCAGTGGTTAGTGGTGGTGCAGTGGTTAGTGGTGGTGCAGTGGTGAGCGGTGGTGCAGTGGTGAGCGGTGGTGCAGCGGTGAGCGGTGGTGCAGTGGATAGTGGTGGTGCAGTGGCTAGTGGTGGTGCAGTGGTTAGTGGTGGTGCAGTGGTTAGTGGTGGTGCAGTGGTTAGTGGTGGAGCAGTGGCTAGTGGTGGTGCAGTGGTTAGTGGTGGTGCAGTGGTTAGTGGTGGTGCAGTGGTTAGTGGTGGTGCAGTGGATAGTGGTGGTGCAGTGGTTAGTGGTGGTGCAGTGGTTAGTGGTGGAGCAGTGGCTAGTGGTGGTGCAGTGGTTAGTGGTGGTGCAGTGGTTAGTGGTGGTGCAGTGGATAGTGGTGGTGCAGTGGCTAGTGGTGGTGCAGTGGTTAGTGGTGGTGCAGTGGTTAGTGGTGGTGCAGTGGTGAGCGGTGGTGCAGTGGTTAGTGGTGGTGCAGTGGTTAGTGGTGGAGCAGTGGCTAGTGGTGGTGCAGTGGTGAGCGGTGGTGCAGTGGTTAGTGGTGGTGCAGTGGTTAGTGGTGGAGCAGTGGCTAGTGGTGGTGCAGTGGTGAGCGGTGGTGCAGTGGTTAGTGGTGGTGCAGTGGTTAGTGGTGGTGCAGTGGTTAGTGGTGGAGCAGTGGCTAGTGGTGGTGCAGTGGTGAGCGGTGGTGCAGTGGTTAGTGGTGGTGCAGTGGTTAGTGGTGGAGCAGTGGCTAGTGGTGGTGCAGTGGTTAGTGGTGGTGCAGTGGCTAGTGGTGGTGCAGTGGTTAGTGGTGGTGCAGTGGTTAGTGGTGGTGCAGTGGTTAGTGGTGGTGCAGTGGCTAGTGGTGGTGCAGTGGTTAGTGGTGGTGCAGTGGTTAGTGGTGGTGCAGTGGTGAGCGGTGGTGCAGTGGTGAGCGGTGGTGCAGTGGTTAGTGGTGGTGCAGTGGCTAGTGGTGGTGCAGTGGTTAGTGGTGGTGCAGTGGTTAGTGGTGGTGCAGTGGTGAGCGGTGGTGCAGTGGTTAGTGGTGGTGCAGTGGCTAGTGGTGGTGCAGTGGTTAGTGGTGGTGCAGTGGCTAGTGGTGGTGCAGTGGTTAGTGGTGGTGCAGTGGTTAGTGGTGGTGCAGTGGTTAGTGGTGGTTCAGTGATTAGTGGTGGCGCAGTGGTTAGTGATGGTTAGTGACGAGTGGTGGTGCAGTGGTTAGCAGATTGCGTTACGAACCCGGCTTCGATTCCCACTCACGGCCAACAGCAGCAATCGATATCTGAACTTGTCTTAGGCCTCCTTTAGGTCGACTCAGCCTTAAATCGGAACCTGGTGTGGTGTGTAGGCATCAGCACTGGGGAGACAGCCAGCCGCGTCCCGCCTTAATAGGTGCTCGCTAATGAACACTTGCCTCAACGGTCTCTTAACGGGTTTACCCGGGGGCTTTGCCTTTATTTTGTCTGTCTGTATGTGTGTATGTGTGTGTCTGTATGTGTGTATGTGTGAGTGTGTGTATGTTGTGTGTGTGTATGTGTGTATGTTGTGTGGGTGTATGTGTGAGTGTGTGTATGTTGTGTGTGTGTACGTGTGAGTGTGTGTATGTTGTGTGTCTGTATGTTTTATCAGTGGGGGAGAGAGCTGGAATGGGGTAAGGGGTGAGGGTGCGCCTGGGACCGGTTCACACATCACTCGCCACTGGTGTTAGCCGTGGCTGGGAATCGAACTCAGGTGGCCGAGTTCTTAGCGCAGTGCGCCCAACGTCGTGTCACCACCGCTGCCCGCCGCTATCACCTGCGCGCTCCCAGATTGTGCGGTGTCCGCCTCGTCTCGCTCATCTGTCGCGATGGGCGCGCGATGCCTGCCCGGAGCGAGGCGACGAGACGAGGGGACGAGACCCCTGGACCCTGGCACGGGCCGTGGGGCTGCGAGACGCCGCCGCCGCCACGGGCACGAAACACAGCGGCCCACCCTCCCCCACTCTCGCTCACAGTTCCGCGATGTCCTCAGCGACCCGCCACCAACCCCCCCAGAATATCATAAATGATGAAAAGCATTCATCTACGCGGCGAGATGCGATCATTGGCGGGGCCCCGAACGCGGAGCGGCGCGCGGCATTGCTGACTCGGACGCTTCATCAATCCGCCCGTATCTGATTATTGTTGTTATTAAGTTCAAAGCCGCGCTCGTAATGAATGCGTCAATCGCGTAAAGCGACGCCTCCCATTCGGAGCGACCGCTTTGAAGCCGGCGCGATCCCCGTGCTCCTTTCACCGTGCGCGTTTTGATCACTTCGCGGACACACACAACTGTCGGCTGCTGGTAGCCCCACGTTGCCTCCCCGTGTCTCGCTGTGTGTGACTGTGTCTCCCAGCGTCTCGCTGTGTCTCCCCGTGTCTCCCCGTGTCTCGCTGTGTCTCCCCGCGTCTCTCCGTTCTTCTGTTCTCATCTTCGCGTGTCTCTCTCCCCGCAGTTCACTTCTCCGCCCGTGGCTCTCGGCACCTCCCAGTGGCTCGCAGCTTCTCTCTCCGAGTCTCCCGCTCCTCATCGTCACTCTAAGTGGCTGGCTGTGCCTCCTCCCATGTCCCAGCTGCCCCCCAGTAGGCCCCTGCCTCCCCCTCGTCAAGACTTTCCTTCGCCGTGCCTCGACATGGCTCTGCCTCTGACCCCCCCTCCCCCTATTTCTTACGGCTCCCTGCGCCCCTTCATGTCTCCCAGAGGGCTCCCATACCCCCAGCGGCTTCATGTAACCAACTACCTGTCGCTGACGCTGCACCTGATGATGCCGACCCCCTGGCTTCTCATGGCTGCCTGGTTCTCATCATTCTCGCCCACCTGGCTCGCGGTTGCTTTCTGTAACGTTCTGCGTCGCATCGTGTCGCATCGTGTCTCCTCCGAGCTCCCCTTGGCTCCCTGCGCCTCGTCTCGACTCCCCGTCCCTCCCCGCGGCTCCCCAAGGCCGCGGTCCAGACACTGATTCAACATGAAGTTTCAGAAAAACGAAAGGAAATCGATGCGAGACGCAGCCTCTGTACCAGCAGCAATCGCCGCGGAGAATTCCCACGACGCGGGCAGCGAGGCGACTCCGGGGTGGCGTCATCAGCGCGGAGTCGAGCTTCTGGGTTCTCGGTGTGCAAGTCTTGTTGATTCACCGAGTAACCACCTCGCCACCCCGCGGTGACTGCTCTCCGTGTCGTCAGACCTCGAAGGCTAAGCAGGATGTAGGCGCGTTAGTACTTGCAATGGAGGCCACCACCGCTGCTTGCCAGCTGTTGTAGGCGTGGAGCTGCTGGATGTTGTTAGGAGATGACAGTGCTGAGTGTCACCCCCTCGTGTTTATACACGACGGGTTTTCTCCGGATTCTCAGGTTTCCTCCCACAAGAAGTCAAACGCTCAATTATAATTGGAATTGGCCGTGAATCCCAATGTGGCAAGTGGCACTTGAGGTTTTCCTGGATAGTGACGGACAATCGCATCGAGTCTCGGCTTTGACCGCTGCTTTTATCCCTGAACGTCCCACGCAGCCCCATGCAGTCCCTCCCTCCCTCCCACCCCGGTGAGCCGTCGATTCCCCCGCCACCAGCCTCGCGGCTAATTAAGGCTCTGGGATGGAACCCCGCGCGCAGATGGGATTCTGAATGATGAAGATGAATGGGCTTCTAATGAAGTGTCTGATAATATAATGCCTCTCCCTCTCTTCCCGATGGAGTCGTGGCTCTTAATGACAAATCTCAGAATTGGGGGGGGGGGGGGCGCTCTGATCCCACATGTGGATGTGTCAAATCCAAAAATGTCAATCTTGCGTGAGTCATATTCTACTCTCCCCACGTGTCGTGCAACGTCATAAGGAAAGAGATGAGTCGTGGCATTTTTATAGTGACGCTTGCTTAAATCACCCAGCACCTCAAAAAAACTTCCATCACATCTCCCCTCAACCATTATATGTCCTTCTACAGTCTAGCCAAGGGGACTCCAGTGGCAGCTGTCCCTGTGCTGCAGCGGTCTGCAACCTTCATCGGCACGTGCGTCGCATACGTGCCATTAGAACGGGAGGAACACGCGACGAGGAGTAACCACAGCCATGTCGAGATGTATTTGTGGATTTGATGTGCCGGGGTGCGGAAACATTTTCTGGGGTTTTCGACCGGTTAAAATTGAATCCTCGAGAGGAGGGGAATCTCTGTCGTATTATGTATCAAAATAAATTAACGCATCGCTGTAAGTGAACGCGAGCGTGGGAGTATGTGCGCGCTTGGGTTTGCGCACTTATATCAACACGTCCGTGTTGCACGATACATTATCTGTTTCCCGCAGCGAGTAGCGGCTCTGCGCGTTCAATTCGTCTTTCAACCACCCAGTGTGATCGTGCCATGCGTGTGCGACCACGCGCGCGTGCACACACTAAGGCAGAAGAAAATACACAAACATTCACAAATACACAAACACTCATGCGGCATGCGGCTTTCATTCCTCGTCGCAGTCATGGGGCCGCGACCTGGACGCCAACACAGACGCGTACAGCTTCTGCACTCCGTGCGTTACGCGCTGAGGTCCGAGGTTCTGGGATCTGAGTTCTGTCGCCTGAGATTTTACGACGTGTGAGCTGAGATCCCTCCTCTGCAATGTGATATCTGCGCTCTCTGGAGATGTGAGATCTCTACTTTGAGATATGTGCTCTGAGATGTGAGACGTGTGCTCTACGAACTGTGATCTGAGATCCAAGCCCTTAGATCTGTACGCTGATATATGATACATGTGTCCGAAGATGTGAGATCTGTGCGCTGCGCTATGTGGCTGAGACTCTGTGCTCAGTATCTGAGCTCTTGGCTCTCGTCTCTATATCCTCTGTTGTTTGTTCCAGACGAGGAGAGGCGCAATCATTTACCGAGGAATCTTCACCCAATAACTGATCATGCTGTAGTCTCGTTTTTTTTTAAATCCAGTTTTTTTACGGTAACGCGAGTACAAACACGTTGTCAATCGATACAGCTCTATTTCCAAGTAGCACCTCGCTGCTTATAGCCGTGGATGAATGTCAATCCCATTTGTTAGGGACGAGGCGCGTGCGGGCAATGACCCCCGTCGGACACCATAACACCCCCCCCCCCCTAGGAACGCAGGGGTCCCCACACGTCCACTCTGTGGGGGCGGGGGGGGGTGGGACGAGGGGTGCTGCCCGGCAGATGCTGGATGCGAGGTCGGTGTGGGCTGGACCGTGCGCGCCAATCACCGTGGGGCGCGGTGATGGAAACTGAAAGCCACCGAGAGCGCGGCTCCTGCCCTGCGTGGCTCGGAGTGAAACACTCGCCAACACCGCGGGGCGACGTGGACAGCAGGGGGCAGTGCAGCTGCACTGTACTTCTACGCTCCCCGTGGTCCATGCTCCGCACCTTCGCCAACCGGCACTGTGACTGGTGAGTGATAGGCAGCTCATTTGTAACAACAACATTTATTCGCCATATTTCACTCACGCCGCCTTGTAGTAGGACTCCTGATAGACGGTGGACGTTCGAACAGCGGCCCTTCATCAGAGCGGACATGCCTCCAGTGACCAGCGCGGTGAAGAGCCGCCAAATAACCCCACGACCCGCACGGTCGATTGACAAAATGTTCTGGCTGTGAACGGCACACATGCTTACCATGGCCCCAGATTTCTCAACCTGCAGTTACCGAGACGCGCAATGACGAAGCTTCCGGTACGGGAGTGAAACGTCGGACATTGCGTCGAACAACATGCGGTGCGACGCGAAAACCCATCGGCCAACCCACACAGCACAAACTGCGCGCGTTTGCTCAGCAGTGATATGGTGAATGTGTTCCACTGCATGGGTAGAGACTGGGAAACTCGACAACAGTGAGTCTGGGGTCCTCAGAGCTTCTCTTCGCGGTGGCGTTAATTTTAAATGTGTATACTCTCTGGTTCTTTGGGGTTTTTTAATGTTTGTTTTTCTTTCACAAAGCCGCCGAGTGCCAGACCAGGCGCGGTTCGCACACTCGGGGCGTTGGGGCGCCACCCCACCAGGCGACTGGAGATGAGAAATATTTTTTCTAATAAAAAATACTTTTCTATAAATTGTTTTGTTGCGTTTACAAACATGAATATATAATGATTCTTTCAACGTGAATTATCTAATGAAGATAACATTTGAAGCTGTTTGTATTAGAAACCGCCGCTGCAACGCCACAGTCTGATTTGTGCCTCGGGGAGGTCTCGGGGCGGCTGTGAAGGCGTCGTCCGAGCGAGAGATTTCCTCTTCGTCTGTTGCGTTTCAGCTTGTAGCGTGGTAGCCACGCCGTGTGAGACCCATTGAGGGCGGTGAAGAAGTCGCCCGTGGCTGTGATGAGAGACGACGTCACGACGCGAGGTGGCACTCTGCAAACAGAGCAGCAGCTCACGGTCTCCACGCTCTCGGCTTTTGGCAGTGTCCAAGGGGTTGTGTCGTGTGGACTTGAGGGTCATGGGGACAGCATTTGAGTCCTTTGTTGTTTTGTTTCGTATTGTTTATAGATGCATACCGTTGCTATATAAGACAGTTATATCACTTTCACGAGAAGTCCATTAACATGACCAGGTTCTTCTTAATTATAACACCATATTTTCAGAGGTCACTCACAACAGCCCCACCTAGTGGACATATCACGAGCCGCCACTGTGCCCGACTTTCAAGTTCAGAAGTGGCAAATGAAGTGTCTCTCCCACTGCGACGCAGCGATGTGTCTCGGCGACTTCTCCTTCTGCCTCTCCGAGGTCTGACGCACGGCGGCGAGGCCCCGCGTGGCTGCGCGCCGCCCGCGACGACCCCAAAAAAGCAACAACGGGAATTGGAGGAGGAGGATGGAGCAGGATGGATGGAGGAGGTTGGATGGAGGATGAATGGATGGAGGAGGATGGGTGGAGGAGGATGGGTGGAGGAGGCGAATCAGAAGACCTGGCAAAGGTCCCGGGGATGGATTCCAGGCAGGGCTGCGGTGAATGTGTGGACCTCGTGCTGCTGGCTGTTTGGATACTTGCAAGCGTCGTTTTAACTTTGATCATTACCTCTGTGTCGATCGTTCAATGTTAATGTGCCATTGTATGGAGGGACTATTGCTGTGTGGGGCATCTTGGCGTGGTCTCGGACTATTTTGTTGTTGTTTTTGCTGCCTTTGCCCAATCTTGATACATCGGACTTATATAATTAATTTATTTCTATTTAGCGACTTTCTTTACCATTTTCTCGACTGTTTCACTCCTATCGTTTGATGTATTGTTTGCTGTTGCAACTTACTGACCCGTAAATGCTAAACATCTGTGGCTGGTTGGATACTTGGGGGAGGTGAGGGGTAGAATCAGGACGAGTAGCTGGTTGGCTCGTTGGGTTATAATCAGAGCTCAGTGTAGTGCTTGTGTGCACGTATGTGCCCCACGTCCGTTTAAATCAGCGCTCCCCACGTCACGGGTGGGGCGCGTGTAACAATCATCAGGCGCGTGCAGCATGTAACGACTTCATATGTATTTGAATGGAGCATTGCTGGTAAGGGTGAATCGGTAGCAGTCAGCAGTGAATTGACAAAATCTTGTGAATTATGACCATTATTGTGATAAGATACCCCAGAAACGCGTACTCGGGGTATGTCGTGGAAAGCCACGACTTACCCCGGGTCCACGTGGTAGAAAATTAACGCCCTGGCCAATGGACCAAGCCACGTGGCATTAACCGTCACGCCTTGCGAGGCGAGACACGCGTCGCGGGGGGGGGCTCCTTGCCGAGTCTCTGCCAATTAGCCCAATTATCGCGGCGGCGCGCTCGATAAAGAGCCGCGTTAATTGGAGACGGTGACCTCGAATAATCATCACCTCGAATAATCATCACCTCGAATAATCATCACTTAGCATAATCATCACCTCGAATAATCATCACTTAGCATAATCATCACCTCGAATAATCATCACTTAGCATAATCATCACCTCGAATAATCATCACTTAGCATAATCATCACCTCGAATAATCATCACTTAGCATAATCATCACCTTCACGGGGAGAAGGTGTTGGCCTCATCAGCGGTTCGGGATCTCCATAAACAGCTGGCGACGCTCTGCGTCTTGCACCACGCACCCTGCACCACACACCCAGAGCCCTGCACCACGCACCCTGACCCCGCACCCTGCACCCCGCACCCCGCACCCTGCACCCTGCACCCCGCACCCCGCACCACGCACCCTGCACCCCGCACCACGCACCCCGCACCACGCACCCTGCAACCCTGAACCACACACCCAGAGCCCTGCACCACGCACCCAACATCGCAGTAACTTGGAACACAGTCACGCATGGATTAGTCGATGATAAATATCGATGGCGAAGCTTCACGATTGTGAATTTTAAGAATTGCGAGGGAAGAGTCCCGACGTGCTTTGCTTCGTCGGCATCTTTGTTGCATCAAAGCGAAGTGATGGGACAAGGAGGAGATTGCGAGCGCCGCCGTGGGGGTGGCCGTGGTGGTAACGAGGAG
The DNA here is from genome assembly GCF_965212315.1 of Lampetra planeri. Classification (NCBI taxonomy): domain Eukaryota; kingdom Metazoa; phylum Chordata; class Hyperoartia; order Petromyzontiformes; family Petromyzontidae; genus Lampetra; species Lampetra planeri. Next base: position 15,500,892 of record NC_136114.1, read on the forward strand.
GAGCGTCCCGCGTGCGTCGAGAAGAAGGCGTTTAATCAGCGCGCGTTCGCAGCTGCGGCACCGATCAGAGGCACGGAGACTGACGGAGAGACATTGAACAGCGAGCGGCTGCTGCTGCTGCAGCAGCTGCTGCTGCAAAGTGCGCAAAGAAGCGCGGAGAGCCGCACGCCACCGTGGGAACGGAGCGACGGGATCGGTTCTCGTGCAGCAGTGGAGATTGGTGACGGCAGCATTGGAGCGTGGGGGGAGGGGGTGGCGTAGGCATGCGTTCATCCAGCAGTGGATAGAGAGTGCCTGCGATGACGATACGTTGCATTCTAATGGGTTACCGTGACACACCCAGCCACAGGCCGCTACATTGAACACAATGTTAAATAAACAATGTACTGTTGAGCCGAATAGAAACCACTGAATAGCGGCAATTGTATTCACGTTGGACTTCTTTCGCACCGTATGTAGCCAACCGTGATACTCGGAGGTGCGGGAGAAGGACAACAAACGAAATGCCACCGGAATGGCAGCACGCGACATCACCCGACGCTGCCAGGAAGCCCCCAGCCTCTGCACGCTGCGCCGCCTGCCACCCTCAGTGCCCACGACCCCCACCCACCCACTCGGCACTGACAGCCGGAACCTCACGGCCCGCACCCCCCACCCCCTCCAAACCGCACTCGCACATTCCGAACCCCACCCCACCCCCATTCCACTCCCCGAATTCCCTCTCCTGCGCCTCCCAACCCCGCCCCGTGCACCCCGCGACTCTCTGCACCCTGCACACCTCCGTCTCCTGCAATCCACCACGCACCTCCTCCCCTACCTGACACCCGGCACGTGACACCCGGCACGTGACACCACCTGCGCTCGTCCCCTGCGCTCAAAAACCCCACAGATGCCACCACCCCCTTCCAGCGACAAAGGTTCCCTGTGTAGCCTTGGACAAACTGTTGGGGCAAGTACTGTTAGCGAGCATCTATAAAGGCCGGCACGGCACACGAGGAGGTGGGTTGCCAGCACCACGCCCGGCCGCCTTTGTCTCCCTAATAGCGATATTTACAGATCGTACCATGTACTAATTTAAAGTCTGAGTCGACCTAGGAGAGGCCCAATGTCAGTTCAGATAATCACCACTGTTGCTGACCACGAGGGAGTGTCGAACTGGGGTCGCGCTCACCACGACATCACCACTGCCACACCCCCCGCCCTCAGCCCCCAACGCTCTCACCAAACCACGCGCCCCCCGCCCCCCGTCCTGCCGACTCTGGCCTCCTCGCCCGCCCGCGCAGACCAACGTCACCCGCGGCACAACAAAGACTCCCACAAAGACTCCCACGCGTCGAGCGCAGGAAGCGAGGGAGGGAGTAGCGAGAGGGAGCGCTCGGAGGGGGAGGAGGGGGGGCCACAGGCAGTCGCGGGGGGGAGCGGGGGGAGCCACTCGCTTCGTCTCAGCCTGGGAATCGACCGCTCGGTTTTGACTCTCCTGCCGCCCCAGCGCCGTCGTGCGGGCCGCGCTCCCTGCCTCGTCGAGTTCTCTTGCGCAGGGCGCTTCGTGGCCACCCGCGTGCGCAGGGCGCTTCGTGGCCAAGCGGCAGCGCAGGGCGCGTCCGTGGTCTCCCTCTCTCTCGCGCTGCAGGACGCTCCGTGGGCGCTGCGTTCTCCAGGGAGCTCCGGTGGCCACTCGCTCTTGCAGGGGGGAGCCCGGGACGCGCGACTCCCGGCTGGCATCCAGGAACTCGCGAGCCCTGGGACCGCGCGCGGGAGACGAGGCCGCGGGAGACGCGACGCGTCTTTATCCAGCGAGGTGCCGAGATGATGTCTGCATGCACACACGTGTCCTCGCATGCGTTTACACATACGTGTACACACACAGGCGATACAGAAACACAGGCATGCACAAAGGGAGCACGCACGCATATGCATGCGTGTCCATACACACACATTTATACACGTGCACGCACACACCACCGCATACAAATACAAAGATCCCCGTATAGCCTTACCCAAACGAGACTGTTGGGACAAGTCCCGTATATGCACACATTCACGTATATACACAGTCCGTGTACGCGCAGACGTCTGTACATATACACCCACGCACACACGCACGCACGCACGTGTAAACAGGGACACACGCATGCATACATAATGAGCGCGACGCATTTGCAATTCACTGCGCGATGCCCTTGGTGGGTCCCGCTTTGCTGGAGTTTACTGGAGCCGTGAGCTCTGCGAGGTCAGTGCTGGATCAGTGCTTGATCAGTGCTGGATTAGTTGCTGGATCAGTGCTGGATCAGTGCTGAATCAGTGCTGGATCAGTGCTGGATCAGTACTGGGTCTGAGCTGGATCAGTGCTGGGTCTGAGCTGGATCAGTGCTGGATCAGTACTGGGTCTAAGCTGGATCAGTGCTGGGTCTGAGCTGGATCAGTACTGGGTCTGAGCTGGATCAGTACTGGGTCTGAGCTGGATCAGTGCTGGGTCTGTGCTGGATCAGTGCTGGATCAGTACTGGGTCTGAGCTGGATCAGTGCTGGGTCTGAGCTGGATCAGTGCTGGCCACAGCACCCCCTTGTGCGTTGTTTCGACTTTCGCTAACGGCAATTGTCCCAAACAGAATGCAGACTGGGGTAGGCCTTTATTGTTGTTGTGTAAAGGTGTGTGGCTGTGCAGGTCTGCGAGTCTGCTGGTGTGTCTGTGTGTCGGTGTGTGTGCTCTGTGCGTGTCACTTGACACCCTGGTCACCCTTGCGAACGAGATGTTCAAGGGATTATACAGTGGGAATATTCAAAACACAAACATTCTCGGAGAGCGAAAACTTCACATCACAGCATCAGCTCTCTCTGTCTGTGTGATAGATGAAGAGAGCGCGAGAGAGGAGATGAGAGGGGGAGGTGGGCTGGCTTGGAGTCGGAAGTATCGGCGTAAGGCACCACCACTAGAATACTCGGTATGCCTATCCATAATAACCCTAAATTATGAACCAATTTGTGAGAATATAGAGCAGTTCACAACTCACGCGAGATGGATGTGTGGTTCTAAAATAACTCGGCGTTCCGTACTCTGCGGGCTGAGCGTCAGCACTCGTCAGGCGGTGGATGTGACTCCCCCACCCCGCTCTTCCCCGCTGCTCGTGCAGGGCACGGAGTGGAGACGCTGGCTCGGAGAGGCTCGCGGCGCCCATGGCGACCAAGACGCACGGACCGCTGCTGAAGAAGCACAGCCAGACGGATCTGCTGAGTCGGCTCAAGACACGCAAGATCCTCGGCGTGGGAGGCGAGGATGACGACGGCGAAGTTCATCGCTCGAAGGTGAGCAGCGGCATCGATTCGTGGTGGCGACATTGGTGGAGGTGGTGGTTGGTCTGCTCGACCTCAAAGGAGTGCCGGCTACGACGTGTAAACATCGTTACTGGGGAGACAAAGGCGGTCGGGCGTGGTGCTGGCCACCCACCCCTTCGTGTACCGATCCGGCCTTCATAGGTTCTCGCTAACAGCTCTGTAGGGCTTTAGGCGATGTGTATTATGGTGAGAATGGCTGTGCGTGCGTCAGACAGCGCCTGCGGACAATAGCGCGTGGATGAGTCATCGAGTACGTAACGATCACAACAATGTTGATGGTGGTGGTGATGGTGTTGGTGATGGTGAAGTGCTACTGATGGTGGCGATCACTTTGCGCTAGCGAGAGGTCACCGCGAGCTGCTGATGAGCTCCATTCAGCGCGACACGCTCGCGGGGAGACGCGGGTCGTGTTCCAGGTTGGGTCTCGCCCCTGTTGCTCGGCACTGCGACAGGTGCCTGGACCCTCCCGCCCCCCCCCCCTGTGCCCCTCACTCCACGTGGTGTGGCCACGGCGACCGTGGCCACACCACGTGGCTACCTCCTGCCGGGTCGCTGTGGCCACAGCGACCCGGCAGGCGCCCCTCGCGGCGCTCTCACCAGGCCGCCAGTGGGCGACCTCCCGTGCCCGCAGTGCCCTCGCGGCGAGACGCGCGCGACCTCTGCACGCCGGCCACGGCGACTGAGGCGACAGAGGAGTCTGGCGACAGGCGAAGTCCACGAGGCACACAAAGCCCCCCCCCCTCCCCCCCGTGTTGTCCCACGGAGGACGGTTGACCGACGCGGCCACCGCGTGCCTTTGTGTGCGCTCTCCGTGTGTGCTCTCCGTGTGTACACGGGTGGTGCACGCTGCGTGCACACGTGTGTGTGTGTTGTCGTTTAAGTGTCTACGTGTGTTTGCACGCGTGTGCGTTTTATGTGGGTGCATGTTGGAGAGCGGTGGTGCAACGGTTAGCGCAATGCGATACGAACCCAGCGATCCGATTTCGATTTCTGCTCACGGCCAACGTCAGTGACGAATATCTGAACGAGTCCTGGGCCTCCCCTAAGTCGACTCGGCCTCAAATTAGTACTTAGTTACGATGTGTAAACATTGTCACTCGGAAGATAAAGGCGGCCGGACGTGGTCCTGGCGACCCTTCCCTTCGCGTGCCCTGTCGGCCTTCATAGGCGCTGCTCTCTAACAGCACTTGCCCCCTCAGTCTGCTAAGGCTATACGCAGGAGCGCTGTGCGTTGTTACGCGTGCAGGTTCGACCGGTCCAGCAGTTGGGTGACAATGGGGCTCACTGTGCGCCCCCATTGCAGTCGTCGCACGCTGTGCCAGTGGCTGTAATCGCAGCCATTGGCACAACACCGCGAACGGCAATGAGCCGTGGTGCGGCGGTGAGCGCACCGCGCTGTGATTCCGAACGTTGGAGTTCGATTCGCGGCCACGGCTGTAATCAGCGGCGAGTGATGCTCCGAACCGGTCCTGCGTGCCCCCCCCCCCTCCGACTTCGTCACCAACTCGCGCGAGAGACCAACACGGTGAAGTATGGCTAAACAACCTCTGTGAGCGACACGGTCATGGGGTGGGCCGTCATCCAGCAGCGGGATCGACACGGGGCAGTGCTACAATGATGATGAAACTGGCACCGCAGCGGGGGGAGGGGGGGGTTGGCATCTTTCCCTCGCCAAACCTCGCAGCTGCAGGTTGTTCCCGCCTCGCGTGGTGCGAGCGGCCTCATCGCCCTGCGCGCAGCCAAGAGGCGCACTCGGCAGACAGAGCCCGCAGTGTCTCCTCCCGCTGCCCCAGGTCTGTGAATGGGAGCCAGTGGGGTGGGGGCAGCGCAGACGCGAAGCCTCACTCCAGTGAATCTGATCGCCCGTGTAGCCTTGAGCCGATCGTTGGGGCAAGTGCTGTTAGCCCAGACCCTAAGAAGTGGGGTGGCCGGCACCACGCCCGGCCGCCTTTGCCTCCCCAGTGGCAATGTTTACACACCGCACCAGGTATTCATTTAAGACTGAGTCGACCTAGGGGTGGCCCAGAACCGGTTCAAATATTCAAACGTAAAATCGAACTGGGGTAGCCGAGGTTGTCAGCGCGCTCCACTGCCTCTGCCCTCCACTTGGGGGGTTTCCCCGGATTCTCCGCTTTGTCTGACCTGAACCCTTCTGAGAAAACAAAGAACACTCCAGGCCTTGGGTGGCTCAGTGAAGCTCCCTCGGCTTTAAATCCAGAGCAGCAGCAGCAGCATCGTCATTATTAGTATCATGGCCATTACCATTATTCAACCTTCACAAGAGACGGGCGCTTTCATCAAGTGGCTCTCAGCTGCGTCCGCACAAGGGAAGTAATTGATCGAGCGAGCGAGCCGCCCGTCCGCTCCGTGCTCCGCGTGAAGGGTTCCCTCTCTCTCGCTGCGTGGACGTCTTCCAAATGTTTCACAATTCGCCACCACGGCCACCACCACCGCAGCAGCAGCAGCTGCTGCGCATTTACCCCGGCCTCGCGCCCCGTGGGTCCCCGCACGCCCGGGTTGCCCAACCCGCAACCGAGCTCCGCCGCGCGGCTCTTTCGTAACAGACAGCGGTCTCCGTGACGCGTGCGCGCACACACACGAGCGTGTCTATACGCACACGTGTACGCGTGCACACGTGTGTGCGCGTGTGCCGTGCAATGACTCAATAGTCTCCGGAACGCTGCTGCTCAGGCTGTAGTAAGGATTATCGGCGTAAGGCGCGCTACCACCAGAGTACAAGGTGCGTCTAGACGTGAGAGAATAGTACAGTACAACAGTAGATGTTGTTGTTGTGCTCGACATTGCCCCACAATCTAGCCCGGCAGCAGCCTATAGCAACTTGTTCTATGAATATGATCCGCGAGATTTTGGGCGATTTCCCTTCTTCATTGCACATCACGCAGAAGGGACATTTCCCGAAACGTCGCCGATGCTATACAAATATAATTGTGTTTTAAGCCAGCGTTGTTGACAATTGTTGTTGATTATTCTCATGCACCACTGCCAACGCTGCAGCAGCGTCACCAGATGATGCGCTTCATGTAGACAGCGGTCTGATGAGATCGCGGGCACTTCGGGAGATGTGGGTCAGCGTCGCCCTTTTGTGCTGCGCAGATGTGTGGCGGCGTACTTTGCACTTTAGATTCGCGTCGTGTTGTTCGCCACGACGTCCGACGTTTCGCTGCACACATGCCGGGAGCTTCATCGGTTCGGGAAAGTTGCTCAATCAGTTCCTGACGAGGTAGCTGTCGTGCCAAAAATGCTTCGGAGGGAAAAATGTTCCTCAATTTTCTGTGATCCTTGGTAATATAAAAAACACGTAACGATGTCTGCACCACTAACAATGGGGGGAAATCGCCAAGGCAATCGATGGGTTCCGGCCGGTTCATCACCGGTTATAAATAAAGACCATCATCTATGTGTCTATATTTGTCTGTCCCACAGCCTCGGGGCAGAGATCTCAATCAGCACCGCCCGAGGGAGTAAAACTCGTTTGTCTCCTAAACGAACTATCTATTTGATGACCGAGAGCCCGCTCCTACGAAACGAACCAAATCCAACTCAATGGCACCAACCTTGTAGCAACATATTTATAGAAGGCAGACGTGTCGGGCAACGGCCCTTCTACAGAGCGGACACATCTGCACTGACCAGTCTGGTGAAATACGGTTAAATCACACCCACGACCCGAAATGTTCATTCGTCCACTCGGAACTTTAATCAACTCTTTTTTTTTCTTGTGGTCCAATTCCTCGGTCCACTCTCGAAGGCGGGAAACCCCCGGCAAGCCGTGCCCAGCGTAACGCGGCTGATGATGCCGATAACGTCATCACCACGCTACTCCCCCGCCACCTTCCGTCCAGCGGCACACGCGGGATTATTGGAGGAAGCGAGCCGATAGTCGGTCGACCTTTGCACTCATTCCTCCTTGGCCGGACGCCTGTGCCCAACATCTCTGTGCCAAGTCCCCCGCGGTTCTCCGTGACTCCAGGCGGGGGCCGGGGTCGATCCTCAGCTCGGCTCCACGTTAACGATTCCCATGAACCGCGTGAACCCTGCGTGCGGTGGGAGAGGGAGCGGTGGCGCAGTGGTTAGCGCACTGTACGAGGAACTCTGGCCATGGCTGATATTGGTGATATCTGAACTGGGCTTGGGTATTCCCCCCCCCCCACGTCGTCCCCCGCACTTTATCAACCTGCGCTGACCAGTGTGGTGAAGATGGACGATCGTGTTAAGAGCTGTGAGAGGTTGCGTTGTGGGTAGCATGGGGCACTGCAGTAAAATCAAATAGCGTGCTGTGCTCGCCGCCTTCACAACCAGCGCGGTGAAGTATGGTCAAATAACCCGCATGACTGACACGGCGTGGGAAGGCCTTCATCCAGCAGTGGATGAACATGTTAAGTGTTATCATTATTATTACTGGAAACACGACACGCTGTCTAAACACGTTTGATAGCCACGTTAGAAGGAATGTAACGCGTCCGATAGGTCCTCTACCGAGGGAGATGGAGCGATTAAAGCAGTTCGTGAGGAGATCTTGGGGGTATTCCTGGCATCGCAGGATCGCGAGATGTGGCGGCTCCTTGGGGGTAGAACCTCATCTAGCAGTGGATTAATTATGGCTGATGATGATGATAATGAGCAACAGTTTCGTCTCATCCAACCACCACACTGCAGGTCACAACCCACTTCCTTGTGCGTTCGTTTGTTGTCATTCCCCCGCACCTCCGATTTGCACGGTTGGCTACGTACGGTGCGAAAAAAGTTCAACGTACTGTACAGACACACGTGTACACACCCGCCCACCCACTCACCACACTGCATGTCACAACTCACCCACTCACCCACTCACCCACCCACTCACCCACCCACTCACTCACCCACCCACTCACTCACCCACCCACCCACCCACTCACCCACCCACTCACCCACCCACTCACTCACCCACCCACCCACTCACCCACCCACTCACTCACTCACCCACCCACCCACTCACCCACCCACTCACTCACCCACCCACTCACCCACCCACTCACTCACCCACCCACCCACTCACCCACCCACTCACTCACCCACCCACCCACTCACCCACCCACTCACTCACCCACCCACCCACCCACTCACCCACCCACTCACCACACTGCATGTCACAACAACTCACCCACCCACCCACTCACCCGCCCACTCACCCACCCACTCACCACACTGCTTGTCACAACAACGGACTCACCCACCCACTCACCACACTGCACGTCACAACAACGCACCCTCCCACTCACCCACCCACTCACCCACCCACTCACTCACCCACCCACTCACCCACCCACTCACCACACTGCACGTCACAACAACGCACCCTCCCACTCACCCACCCACTCACTCACCGCACCGCAGAACACAACACTTCTCTGGCCGCTTCTCCCCTCGTATTGCCTCACTTTAGAATTCCCTCCGCCCATGATCATCATCATCCTCGTAGAATAAATAACCTTTTCCAATTCGAGAGGCGGTTACAACTTTAATATCCGTGGCAATAATCGGGTCGCGCGTCTCCTGTGCATCAAGCTGGGGTCCGGCAGGAGGACAGAGAGCGCCGGGCGATGGGGGAGGGGGGGGGGCGATGAGGAAGGGAAGAAGGGGGGGGGCGATGGGGGGAGGGGGGGGGCGATGGGGGAGGGAAGAGGGGGGGGCAATGGAGGAGGGGCGATGGGGGAGGGAAGAGGAGGGGGGGGGCGATGGGGGAGGGAGATATGAAAGAGGGGGGGGGGGATGGAAGAGGGGGGGGGATGGAAGAGGGGGGGGGATGGAAGAGGGGGGGGGGATGGAAGAGGGGAGGGGATGGAAGAGGGGGGGGGGATGGAAGAGGGGGGGGGGATGGAAGAGGGGGGGGATGGAAGAGGGGGGATGGAAGAGGGGGGATGGAAGAGGAGGGATGGAAGAGGAGGGGAGGGCGATGGGGGAGCAGACATCAACAGCTGTTGTCACGATGGAATCTCGCTCTTGATTGTCACCGTGCTGTTTGTTGCTGTCCGCTTGCGAGCTGTTGGGGGAGGGGGGGGCGATGAGAGAGGGAAGGGGGGGGGGGCGATGGGGGGAGGGGGGGGCGATGGGGAGGGAAGAGGGGGGGCAATGGAGGAGGGGCGATGGGGGAGGGAAGAGGAGGGGGGGGGCGATGGGGGAGGGAGATATGAAAGAGGGGGGGGGATGAAAGAGGGGGGGGGATGGAAGAGGGGGGGGGATGGAAGAGGGGGGGGGGGGATGGAAGAGGGGGGGGGATGGAAAAGGGGGGATGGAAGAGGAGGGATGGAAGAGGAGGGGAGGGCGATGGGGGAGCAGACATCAACAGCTGTTGTCACGATGGAATCTCGCTCTTGATTGTCACCGTGCTGTTTGTTGCTGTCCGCTTGCGAGCTGTTGTTTGTTGTTGTCTTGGAATGTCCTCAGCAACCGTGCAACAACAACATCGCCGCACGGCACGATCGTTAGTCTTGACATTGCAGAGAGCGCGCGGGCGGGAGGAAGCTTCTAGACAATGGGCGAGAGAGCAGCAGAGAGCGGCGTGTGGACGAGGAGCTCTCGCCGGCTGCGGCTGCTGCTGCGGCGGCGGGGGGAGATTGAAGCGGATTAGCGTGGGCCGATGCGAACACCAAAGTGATGGCGCAGCGTCCTGCGGCCTGTGCCCGCGTCGTGAGTCACGGAGTGCTCCATCGCCACGGTCATAGAGGGACCACGGAGTCTAGACAAGGAAGAACAATCGTGCCCGTGTGGGGATTCCGAAACGTGTTTTTTTTTCTGTAACCGCGTTGTTTCCCCAACATGCCTCGGTTCTCGGAAGTAATGTTACGAAGTACGCGCTGTAATGTCATTAGCGCTGTAATGTCATAAACCCCGGTACCGGTAGCATTGAGGCCTCGTGCGCTGGTAACAGGGCGTCTGTACACGCCGCGATTCACCCACGGGGCTCGGATAGCGGCTGTGGCCGCACGTTTTGGGGAAACCGATCGATCAATGTGGCCGGTTGCCTCCAGGGCAAGTGCCTACTCATAATAATGTCACCTCGAACACGGCGCTCGCTCGCTCGCTCTCGCAGAGAGAGACGGAGCGAGAGGGGACGACTCCGCAGATGAGGAGCGCTGAGAAGCCGCCACCGAATCCCCCACGAAGCTCTGCTGTCCCCTGTCATCATTGAGGGGTTCCAGACACAGATCGACGGGAGTGAAGTTTCGTTTACATCGCATCAGCGGAACGAGTTACCGTGACCCCGCGTCACAGACACAGACGGAGCGAACGCAGCAACGCTTCACATCCGAACTGTGGCGCGTGAACACGGTCCCCGTGACGCGTGAACACAATCTCCGCGTGTCCTCATTCAAACTTGTCGTCGTCATCGTCGTTGAGCTCCAAGCGCATGACGCGCGTCACTTTGTGGGATCTGTTCCCCCTCCCGCGCGCAATCATCCGCGGGCTGGTGGCGCGTGACGTCCACCGCAGGCCCCGCGGCCGACCGCGGGGTCGTCCGAGGGTCGTGGCGCGTCCTCCTCCCGCTGCTGCTGCTGCTCAGAGATTGCGCCGGGAGCGGCGAGAGAGGCGATATCCCCACGCACCCTGGCGGCGTGCGTGGGGATGCCAGGGGCGTGGTGGTGGTGGTGGTGGTGCTGACGGCAGCTCTGCCTCGAGCTATGGTGGATGTCGCTGTGATGGGGGTAGCTGCTCTTGGTTGTAACTGTGGTTGTGGTGGTGGTGGTTGTGGCGGTGATGGTGGTTGTTGTTGTGAGAATGTTGGTGACGTTGTCTTTGGTGGTTGTGACTGTGGTGGTTGTGACTGTAGTGGTTGTGGTTTCGGTGATGGTGATGTGTTTGAGTTGAGAGGTGGGAGCAGTTTGGGTCAAATGATGGGAAATCTGGGTAACGTGGGGGACAAAAGGAGGTGTTTGAGGCTGGGGGCTGGATGACTTAAACCGTGACATTGCCCTCGCATTCACCCACCCCACACACAGACCCATCGCCAAAACGAGAACTCACACGGGGCGAGTCTGGCCTGGAGACGCAAGCGGCAATATTTCTCGTCAGTATTACCATCGTTGTTGTGGTGGTGTTTGTGGGTATACGAGTCGAGTAAATGTTCCAGGAAGTCTGTGACGAGATGAGATTTACGCACAAATCGAGTCCATCCTCCCTCACCCCCGCCCCTCCCCGACCTCAATACCCCTCCCCGCGGGTTGTTGTTGGACGGTCACAAGGGTGGGGGTAACGACGTTAGGGGCAGGGGTTGTAACCTCTTTTTTACTGAGGGCCAAATAGCATTTTATAATTCATGTGTCAGCCACCACACGTGAACAACGACAAAGACCCCCCGTATAGCTTTAACAGATTGTTGGGGCAAGTGCATTTAGCGTGCACCTCTGAAGGCTGGCACGAACACACGAGGGGGTGGGTGGCCAGCAACACACCCGGCCGCCTTTGTCTCCCTCGTGGCGATTTCTACACATCGCATCAGATACTCGTTTAAGGCTGAGTCGACCTAGGTGAGGCCCAGTACCGGTACACATGCTCGTCACCTGACATTGATCGTGAGTGGGAATCAAACTCGGGTGGCCGGATTTGTCCCCGAGAGCGCTAACCACTGCGCCACCGCTCCCCGCACGTGAACACGCACGCGCCCACCTCGACGAGAACGTGCGCGTGCACGAAGTGTGAAGCGGCTCGTTCAGTGACAGAGGCGACTGAGAGAAGGGGAATCGTAAACGCGGTGCCGCAGCCCAGTCCAACACCCCTCGAGGACCCGATTAGTACGGCTAACATATTGTTTGCCGCCGTGGTGGGTAAATCGAGTTCGCGAGCCGTACCGAATTTCAAAGTGGTAGGCCCCACGCGGCCGCGGGTCGTCTGAACCGAAGTCGCGGGCCGTGTGCGGCTTACAGGGCCCGTAGGCTCCCCATTCCGGGCTCAAGGGATGTGCGGGTGTAGGGGTGAGAACCGCCGAGCCTCGGCGTTCCTCCTTTGTTTGCTGAAGGACGGCGGCATTAGAAGTGTCTCCGGTGGCAGCGCGGGCCCACAGCAGACGTGCAGCCGCATGGCTCCAGTTCATCAGAGACGGCCTTTACACTTGAAGTGACATCGCTGGATGTCAACATGCTGGGTGCAGTGCCGGCCCTAGAGGGGCCCGGTGAGCGCTGGTTGACAGCGCCGGATGGCGCCACGCTTTGCGTGCAGTGCCAGTCCCTACAGGACAGGGTGTGTGAGTGCCGGCCGAGGGATGAGGTCATTAGAGGCCATGGCACTCTGGTTGACTCGGGAGGACACGTGACCGGTTAAGTCTACAAAGAGGCCCCAGGAGGGGGCTGGGGGTGGTCACGTGATTGGGACCCAGATCCTTCCAGAGGATTCTGGAAGGTGGTCGTGGCCAAGGGCGGAGCCGGCCACGCCGCAGAGAATATCAGCCGGGTCCCGAGAGGGACCAGGGTTGTTAATCCTAGAAGAAACCTTCGTCTACGATCTCCGTTCAACGATCCTCCAACACGTCGAACGGGCCAAAGCTGTTGGTCCCGGTCCGTAGTCGCAGTTACGTAGTAACTAGTGTAGGTAGCCTGGTGGTCACCACCCGGTTAACTACACTAGTTAGGTGGTGACTAGTGTAGTAACTAGTGTAGCTAGCCTGGTGGTCACTGCCATAGGTTGTTATTCTGTTAAGGGGAAAGTTACCCCGTGTGTTGGATTGAATAAATGTGTTGCCTCCAAGTCTACGTCTGTGACTAAGTTGAACCCACTACACACTTAATGGGCTCATTTGCATAACGCGTTTTCAATAGATGATTAAAATGCGCAAAATGTTATCCACGTCGTCTTATGGATGGACTATCCCCGGCCACTGTAATGTGGAGTTTATATCACCACGCTCGGAGATGAAGCCCGAGATGAGCGTTGCTGACTTGACGCGGTCCCCACGTGGTGATGGGATTGCCCCACCACGGAGAGCCCCCCTACAGTGGATTTGGCCTACTCTTCCACGCTATGCAGACGTCTTGCTCGAGGAAGTGCCGTGAAATCGAATTCTATTCGACTCTTTCGCATGATGGCAGCAGCTAAATGTCACCGTCGAGCTCTGCTGGCCACGAGAGGGCTTAGAGGGAGAGTTCGTGTCGTGTTGCTGTTCCTCCTCCTCCGTTAAAGGGGGGCAGACCACAGTGGGTTCACTGTGCGCTCCATAGTTTGAGTTGCATGGCCACAACCGCACTTCTGTGACCGTGCCTTTCATTTCCTATTGAGGTTACATAGAATGAAAGCAACGTTTTTGTTTGTAAATTAATAGGGCATTTTTATATTAAAATTAACCTCGTTTGAAAAACATCCCGCTCGGGGCACGTCCTGACACGTGCGTGTAGCCGTAGAGGGCCGCGATTACCAGGCCACGCAGGAGCTGCTTTTGTTCCAGTAATCGGTGCCAATTCTGTTGCCTCTCAGCGGCTCTACCAATTTCCTCTCCGTTGAAGGAGAGTTTGCGCCTACCCCCCCTTCCTCTCGCATCCTCGTCTTTTAAAATTACACAATTAATTAATTAGGTCACTATTGACTTAAGTATACAAAATTTGTTTTACCTCTGTATGAGTGAATGGCTTAAACAACGAATGAGTGAATGAATGCACGATTAATTTGTGAATCAACGTATGAATGAATTAATACATTAATAATATGTATTTGTCTATAAACCAGAATTGATCGGTGATTGCATTCGTGAATGAATGCATTGTTCAGTAAGTAAATGAATGACTAAATACATATACGAATTAATGGATGGATAACCTAATACGTTAATGAAGTGTTCATTTTATTATTGGGCTTGTTTACCGAGGAAATCCTCGCTGAGTCTTAAGACCCTTTTTCAGGAGGGTCCTGCCAGTTTTTCGCAGGGGGGCGATGTTGCTGCCCTGTCTCATCCTCATTGCAGCACAGCAGGCGGAGAGAGAACACACAGAGACTCCACACGGAGAGGCGCACGAGTCGGGCATCGGGCCCAGGGCCTTCTTGCTTTCTTACCACTGTGTCACTACTGAATGAATTAGTGAATTAATTGATGCGAGCTGGTGTTGTGCGCACCGCTGCTCTCGATCCTTTGCGTGGTTGAGTCGGCCTCTCTACTCTGTGAAGGAAGCGACGAATTGTTCACATGAATGAGTGAATAGAAATAATAATAATGATGATGATGATAGCTCCCGGAGAATCTAGGGGCTACGTCGTGGAGTTTGTGGCCTGCTCCACGTGGGAGCGCGGGAGTCACTCATGCAGGGGCCAAGAGCTCCTGGCCTCAGCCACATGGCGCTCTCCTCTCCCTGCGCCTGTTCTAAACCAGGCTCAACTCCGTATTGTGTTCCTCCGCTTGTCACCCACTGCCTCCTCCTTCTCATACTATACGAGAACATCGTTTTTATCCTGACCCACTTCCTGCCTGGATTCCTGTCTGTCTGCCTGGCCAGAAAGTGCGCGTGCTCGATAGTGACGTCACCTGCATCCCACAGCGTTGGGCCACGTTCGTTCGTGCCGACGTCACGTCCCCTCCCCCCCACCCACCTTGCACCCCTACCATGGCTACAGGATATTATACAAAAGATTTGCTGGCTGACTGGCTGGAGGAAGGGTCACGTGCAGGCTGCTCGTCTCGCTACAAAATAAATATGCCGACTCTGTCTCGACGGCGTCTTGAGACGCTGTCGCATTTGGACTCTACAACTCCACATTGCACTCTATTGGATCCACCGTTGTATTGTTCACTCGAATACCCCGTAAGGGGACTTGTCGAGCCTCGCGCAGAGCCGGATTGCGGGGTGAACACGGCACCGGATCGAGTCTCGTGGAGCCGACTCGGGCTGCGCGGAGTTCACGGATCGCAGCATTACTACGCAGACACCGCTCTCATCCCGTCCACATCTGTCCCTCCCCCGATAACAACAACAACGCGCGCGCGCGAGTGACGCACCGCAATCATCTGCATCCCCCGCAATGTAAACAAGACGCGTGCGTTATTGGCTGCGCAAGCTGGACATGAATTGTGGAAAAGCAAACACATGCGTGTTTACTCTGCATGTATAAGCGAGGGCGAGCGAATGCGTGACCGCTTATCTGTGTGTGTGTGTGTGTCGAGCGTCATTATCGGTTCATTGGCCGTGTAAGTAACGCCGTGTGGGACGCTGCCCGGTCTATCGCTCGATACGACGGGCTCGGTCTTCTCGGCAGCAGCTTTGCCCTCTCTTTGCCGTGATTTAGAAATGTGGAGCCCTTTACAGGGACACCGACCCCGGCTTGAGACATTGAGAGAGGCTGGCCTGCCTGCGATCCGCCCTGGGCTCAACCACAATGCAGGAGCTCAGATTCTTGAAGAACTGGACACAGGCCCATCAGTGAGCTTCCTGGCAGGCGAGGTGTGCGTGGCCTGTGGCCTCCTGTAGCCCGCAGTCCAGCCACCGCTTGCCAAAACAGCCTTTTTTTGGGCGGATAGAGGGGAGGGGATGCGGGGGCGCGGCACCGGCGAGAGAGGCGACAGACGCGGACGCCCTCGCCTCTGCAGAAGCCGTAATGCAAAACGTGTCTCCGTGTAGCTCAGAAAGGGGGGTGGGGGGGAGGTTGCGTGGAACGGTGGTTGGGGGGGGGGCAGATCGAAGCCACAGGGGTCGGATGGCCCCGTACATCGACGCTGATGACTGTGATCGTGGCGACGGTGGTTGCTGATGGCAGTGATGGTTGTGGTGGTGCCGGTGGTGATGGTGGCGCCCCTACTAATGGTGGATTGCAATGCTAGCGCTGCTGGTGGCGGCGACGCTTCTCCACCGGGTTCGGCTTGGCTCTGTTGATTCTGTAAATGATTGTGTGCGTCACGGTTGACGTGTAGGAAGTAAGTGTATTATCACCACCACCACACCGCCACCAGCACCTGCTAGAGACACGTGCAGGCTGCCTCGAGGTCGTCACCTGCAGACTCACGGCCCCACAGTTAGCGGTCGTGGTTCGCTCTTTGTTAGTGTAACGTTTGCACCGCTGCCGCCGCAGTAGAACCTAATAATAACGCGCGTGTGTGTTAGGGGTCTTGTGGAATCGAATCCTTCGTAACACAATTGCCACTGACAATTACTGACCTTTACGTTTCGTGGACTGAATATAAATTGCAGCAATGTCGACTTGTAATGACGCGGCCTTTATCGGATCCTTCGTTATTTCATTCACAATCCGAGGGCCTCCCCACGCCGTGTCGGTCATAAGGAATGTCTAGCGGCGCTGCAACACGCTGCTCAGTGCGGGTTGGGGCCCAGGCACGACTTGAATATCACACACCGCTGACGTTAGCCGTGGCTGGGAATCCAACTCAGTTCGCCGGGCTTCGGAGCGCAATTGGCTCACCACTGCGCCTCCACTCCCCTCTTGTGTAGTGGCGCTTTCATAAATAATGCTACAAGACAATGCCGGGATAACTACATCTGTTGTATCCCGGGTGTCATTTACTTGAGGGGTAATTAGTCTCCGGAGACTCTCACGGAGTTAAACGAAGGCCATACGGCGTATTTTTTTACGGCGTATTTTTTTTACGGCACGCGTTTAGGAGCCTTAATTCAATCTCTCGGAGAAAAAAAACCGCAATCACCTTTGCTGGCGAACGTTGATCAATCTGCGCGATGACGAACGAGTCACGGGTCATCGCCGCTCGGTGGCTTTATCGCCCCGCTGCCTGGGGCACCGTCGTGACGGGCTGATGGGCGCGCGTGCTAATGTCAGCGTGTACCCCCCCCCCCACGCTGCGAACGTTATAATGAGGGAATGCTCATCAGCAAGGACGGGGACCCCCCACCGCGTAGCCTACATAGACTGCTGGTGAAAGTGCCGCGAGTGAGCATCTGTGAGTGTAAGTGGCACACAGAGAGAGCGCGAGCGAGCGGGTGGTGTGGCCAGCAGCACGCCCGGCCGCACCGGGGTGGTCACGCCGCAGCGGCTGCTCGTTGAAGGGGAGGTGCAGCACCGGTTCGGTTATTCGCCACTGATGTTGGTCGTGTCCACGCATGGAACTCGGGTGGCCGGGTTCGTAGCACCACTGCGCTAGCCCTCCACCTCGGAGTGATCGCCAAACCCGATGCATGGAGTCGTTCTACCGAGAGCCAATGGGAGCGCCTGACACATCCTACAATACCTAAAAAGAGACGTCCGCTGAGGGAGATGGAGCGATGAGGTCGACTCGTGTGCAGGAGCGAGATGGATTTCTGCATCGCCGGACCGTAACGGCTTGGGGATTCCTTAATCTGGCAGTGGATAAAGCATATCTATTGATGGTGTACAGTACATTGTTAATAGTTACTGGAAAAAGCCTCACAAAGAGTCTCAAGCCTCTTGTTTTCAGGAGGTTCCTGCTACCCCGGGATGTTCTGTAAATGCCTTTTTAAATACTGAGAGGTTGGCTTCGTGTGGGAGGAAACCGGAATAGCCAGATAACCCCCATGACCGCGCATAGCGAGGGGATAGCTCAAAGATCTGCGTGATGCACCAATCCTAGCGTGATCCACCAACCCTAGCCTCCAAAGCGCTGGGTCACCACTGGCGCGCATCGCCGCCGCCACCACCACGCCGAGCGTCTCCGTGACCGCTTTGCAAGCGCGAAGCGCGGCTCGGACCGTCAACTCGGGGGTGGGGGGAGGTGGTAGGGGCAGGGGTTAGGACTGTAGGGGGTGGGGGGGAGGGTCGATTCATCACCAAACACTGGAAATGACCCCCTGCAACTCTTCCCCTCCTCTCACGGGCCTGTGTTTACATCTCCCGGTCTCGTTATGAGAGCTGCGCTCCGCTATTATTCGAAGACCTTTGTGACAAAGCGGCGCTGTCGACATCACATCCATCATCATCATCACCGCCCGCTGCTGGTGCTTCTGCTACCGTGACGGATGGCAGACGCCCGTGACAGAGATGGCAACGTCACGGACTTGGCCTAGAGACGCGCCACGAACAGAGATGCGCAGCGACCCCTGACCCTGAGCAGCGCTCATCTGCGACGCCACGGACCCCCGCGTGTCACTGGACCAGACTCTCCCCAACCCCACCCCCTCCATTTTCGCCCCCCCCCACTCCACTGTCCCCCTTCGACCCCTTCAAAACTCATTTTCGGTGCTTTTCCAGCCGCTGGCTGTAAACTCAGAAATCAGCGTCCACTCCTTGCACAGGGTAGTTCACAATGATTAGAACCCTCTCAACGCCGAGAGTGAGTTTAGAGTATATGGGTCTCACGCAGAGAACCATATACTGTACTTATATGGAGACCCATACACAGTACTCACGCACAGACCCATACACTCATATGGAGACCCATACACAGTACTCACACACAGACTCATGCACTCATATGGAGACCCATACACAGTGCTCACGCACAGACTCATGCACTCATATGGAGACCCATATACAGTACTCACGCACAGACCCATGCACTCATATGGAGACCCATACACAGTGCTCACGCACAGACCCGTACACTCATATGGAGACCCATACACAGTGCTCACGCACAGACCCATACACTCATATGGAGACCCATACACAGTGCTCACGCACAGACTCATACACTCATATGGAGACCCATACACAGTGCTCACGCACAGACTCATACACTCATATGGAGACCCATACACAGTGCTCACGCACAGACCCATGCACTCATATGGAGACCCATACACAGTACTCACGCACAGACTCATACACTCATATGGAGACCCATACACAGTACTCACGCACAGACCCGTACACTCATATGGAGACCCATACACAGTACTCACGCACAGACCCATACACTCATATGGAGACCCATACACAGTACTCACGCACAGACCCGTACACTCATATGGAGACCCATACACAGTACTCACGCACAGACCCATACACTCATATGGAGACCCATACACAGTACTCACGCACAGACCCATACACTCATATGGAGACCCATACACAGTGCTCACGCACAGACCCATACACTCATATGGAGACCCATACACAGTACTCACGCACAGACTCATACACTCATATGGAGACCCATACACAGTACTCACGCACAGACTCATGCACTCATATGGAGACCCATACACAGTGCTCACGCACAGACTCATACACTCATATGGAGACCCATACACAGTGCTCACGCACAGACCCATGCACTCATATGGAGACCCATACACAGTACTCACGCACAGACTCATACACTCATATGGAGACCCATACACAGTACTCACGCACAGACCCGTACACTCATATGGAGACCCATACACAGTACTCACGCACAGACCCATACACTCATATGGAGACCCATACACAGTACTCACGCACAGACTCATGCACTCATATGGAGACCCATACACAGTACTCACGCACAGACTCATGCACTCATATGGAGACATATATGACTTGACTGCCACGATAAGACAGGGGGCCTCGAGACGCGGTCGTACTGAGACCCTGTGTAAATCCGCATTGTAATGCAATTATATTCAGACGGGGGACCGCCCGCGGTCAATGCTAAGTACTGCTAATGAGCACATGGTAACATTTGTACGGACGCACGCGTACACACACAAGCTCGCGCACGCGTGCACAAAGCCACAGATCCCCCGCGTAACCTTTAACAGACTGTCGAGGCAGCGGCGACAGAGACTACCCCCCACAGACAAATGAGGGGGTGGTCGGGCGGTCAACACCGCGCCCGACCGCCTGTGTCTCCCCAGAGCTTCTGTTTACACATCTCACCAGGGACTTATTTAATGCTGAGTCGACCTAAGGGAGGCCCAGAACCGGTTGAAATATTCGCCCCGCGCAGTTGGCAGTTGGCACTCACGCACGCACACGTGACACACACGAAGAACCCCCCCCCCTGTATAACCTTTAGGCTGTGTTGTGTCGCGTTATGTCCACACTTTCACACACTTGGGAAAACTGTCACACAAACTCGCATTGGACACGCCCACATGTGGCACACGTTTGACACGCACGCTCTCTCTCTCTCATCCACAACACTCCCGACTCACTTCATAGATATTTGGGACAAAGGCCCTTTGGTGCTGTTAACACGCATATTTGAAGGCCGGTGCGACACACGAGGGAGTGGGTGGTCAGCACCACGCCCGGCCGCCTTTGTCTCCCGAGCGGCAATGTTTCACATTGCGCCGGGTAGTCCTTTGAGGTTGAGTCGACATGTGGGAGGCCCAGGACCGGTTCAGATACTCGACATTGGTGTTGGCTGTGAGCGGGAACCGAACCGGGATCGCCGGGTTCGTAGCGCAGCGCGCCAACCCTTGCACTACTGCCCCCCACTGCCGCTCACAAACACAACAACAACAACACCCGCCGTTCCCCACTAAGTGGCGGGGATGTCACCACTTTGTTGCCACGTGAAGTGTCGAAGGCCCGCTGGCAGGAGGTCACGGAACAGACCCAAAGAAGCCATGGGTTGACTGACCGAGATGACTGGCAGATGAGACCAACTGTGCCCCCCACTGTGCCAACTTTAACACAAACCCACACGCTCATCAGCTCATTACGCAGACGAGCACATTTGATTTTGTTAATCCGAGCGAGCAGCGGTAGCCGTGAATAGCGCCGCGTGCCCTGATTCTGTGGGGTGAGGGCTGCGGGGGGGATTAGAGGCTCGGTGCCATTTGGCTTCTCCACGCTGCACGGAACGCGGATCCCAGCGGGCCCCGCTGCGCCTGCGGGGCACGGGCGGGTCGCGTGTGGTGGCGCCTCAATGGTGGGGTTGGTGCTCTGCTAGAGGGAAGCTCGTGGTGGTGGTGGGGTAGAGGTGGAGGTAGATCTGGAGGTGGAGGTAGAGGTAGAGGTGGAGGTGGAGGTGGAGGTAGAGGTGGTGGTAGAGGTGGAGGTAGAGGTAGAGGTGGTGGTAGAGGTGGAGGTGGTGGTAGAGGTGGAGGTAGATCTGGAGGTAGAGGTGGAGGTAGATCTGGAGGTGGAAGTAGATCTGGAGGTGGAGGTAGAGGTAGAAGTAGAAGTAGAGGTGGAGGTAGAGGTAGAGGTGGTGGTAGAGGTGGAGGTGGTGGTAGAGGTGGAGGTAGAGGTGGAGGTGGTGGTAGAGGTGGAGGTAGAGGTGGAGGTGGTTGTAGAGGTGGAGGTGGTGGTAGAGGTGGAGGTGGTGGTAGAGGTGGAGATGGTGGTGGTGGTGGAGGTGGAGGTAGAGGTGGAAGTAGAGGTGGAGGTGGTGGTAGAGGTGGAGGTGGTGGTAGAGGTGGAGGTGGAGGTGGTGGTAGAGGTGGTGGTAAAGATGGAGGTGGAGGTGGTGGTAGAGGTGGTGGTAGAGGTAGAGGTGGAGGTGGTGGGGGGGGTAGAGGTGGAGAGGGGCTGTGCTGGAGGTGGCGGAGCAGTGTGGCTCTCTAATGATATGGGTGGTGGTCGTAGTGGTGGTGATGCTCGTAGTTGGTGGTCGTAGTGGTGGTGATGCTCGTAGTTGGTGGTGGTAGTGGTGGTGATCATAGTGGTGGTGGACATAGTGGTGGTGGTGGACGTAGTGGTGGTGGTGGCGAACGAGGGGTGGGGCCGATGAGGGCGAGTGGGGTGGGAAGGGGGGAGGATGAGGAGCGAGGAGGGCGTGGTGGCTCCCGTCGACCGATGATGATCTCCTGACATTCTCCACGGTGACTGTGGGCTGTGTGGTTGCACCGCTGTGAGTTTCCCTGTGTGCTGCATTGGGGTTAGGACTCGGTGTTAGAGGGTTCGGGTTATGTTAGCGTTGGTGTTAGGGTTAGGGTTGGTGTTGGGATTATGATTCGTGTCTGGATGAATGTTAAGGCTTGGATTATATTTGTGTAATAAACGACTGGACCACGATGTCTGGCTCAGTGTCCTTTATTATTCGGTTCGTGCTGTACACCCACACGGCTGTCTTTACTCTGTAGCTTCTCCACGGTGCTGACTCCAATGTCGGCCCGATCCACAACAGCAGCTCCGCTGCTGTTTCTCTCACACAGCCCCCATTGGCTGTACTCTCTGCTGCTCTTCTCCCTCCGCAGCTCTCACAGCTTCTTGCTCTCTCTCTCTCTCTCCGCAGCTCCTCCTGGCAGCCACACCGCTGCCTCTAACAAGCAGCCCCCTCTCTCTCTCTCTCCGCAGCTCCTCCTGGCAGCCACACCGCTGCCTCTAACACGCAGCCCTCCTGGCTGTCTCCTCCCCAGCTGCACACCACTCCGCAGCTTCCTCTTATCTTCGGGGTTGGCTCCCGATGGCCGTCGGCGCCCCCCCCTCTCCACACTTGCCCGCGTGGCCTCACTCTTTTCCGCTCACACCCCGACTGCCTTCCCCTTCCGGTTTACCCGCTTAAAGCCCCGAACCTTCCCCCCACGTCACATGACTCCACCCCCCGTGACGTCACCTCCGGAAGGTCGCTTACGCCCGCATTACACCACCCTCCCCCGTAGAAAAATCCCAGCCGACCTCGGCTGACTAATAGCAAATCGTAATGCGGCGAACCGAGCTTCCCCCCCTAAAGGACACTAAGCATATAATGTAACAACAAGAACAACAACAACGCAATTAACATCAACGAACATACAAAAGCATGCAATAAATACAACTGTAAGAAAAAAATAACAAGACAGCAACAATCAACGAAACGTAAGCGATTTGGAACGTGTGCGGGTCGCCGGCCCGTCCCGGACGGTCGGCGGCCCACTCGCAGAACGGGAACGCGATGAAAGTCGAGGAATGACAGGGGGTAATCCCCCTGTCATAGCCGGAAGTCCACCGACGTCCCGTGTCCCTAAAGAGTTAGTCTTGGGCTTGTCCTGTGACCGTGCCCGCAGCTGGGTCGGAAGAGCTGCAGGGCTCGAAGGTCCCGCAGACCTGGCAGGCGTCCTCCGAGCAGGGCCCCTCGTCCCCCGCAATGTCACGGCCGGCCTGTCTGGAACAGGTACGACAGGCGCTCTAGCGAGATCAATGGACGCAGGCAGGGGAGAGTCAGCAGCAACAGACCCCGGCAAGGCAACATTGGGGGATGACGCATCATGTAAGGGAGCAACATTTGGTTTCAAGCGCGACGTATGCACAACCCAGCGACGAGACCCAATCTGGACGCGTGCTGACTGTGGGTTGGGAACCGCAATGAGGCGTACGGGACCATGCCAGGGTTTGTGCAATTTCGGCGAGGTCCCCGGACGTACCTGTGGACAATGAAGCCAGGCTAGGTCCCCAACCTTCCAAGGGCACTCCCCCTCAGACCGTCGCGCATATCGCTCGTTCCGGGCCTGGGCTTTGGCCGTAGCCACGCGGGCATTCTCCCGCGCCTCCGTGACTCGGCGAACCGTGTCCTGAATGTATTCAGGAAGTGGTTTACGAGGTCCCTTCACCCCAGTTCCCAATTGCACATCCACCGGCGGCACGTTTTCCCGACCATACATAAGGTAAAACGGCGAATATCCTGTAGCCGCATGAGGCGTCATCCTGTATGCCGAAAGCACCCCGGGGATGTGCAGATCCCAATCTGATTGTTGTTCACTCACGGTATGGCAAAGCATGGCAGACAACGTCCTGTTCAGCCGTTCAACCATACCATCCGTCTGCGGATGGTATGGGGATGTCCGTACTTTCTTAGTCCCAAGGCCCGCGCACACTTCCGCCAATAATTTAGAAGAGAAATTCCTGCCCTGGTCCGTGAGGAGTCTCTCAGGCGCCCCCTTATCCATAATATACCCAAACAAAAAGGCGTCGGTAATGGCCGCGGCCGACTGATCGGGCAACGGCCAGGCCATCGGCCAACGGGAGAGGTACTCAACCCCTACCAGCAAATATTTATTACCCCTCGCCGATGGTGGAAAAGGTCCCAATATGTCCAGCGCCACCAATTCATTGACTCGAGACACCTGAATCGACTGGAGAGGCGGCACGTAAGGATGTTTCGGCGGCTTACGTTGTGCACACGCAGGGCACGCGCGCACGTGCCCTACGACATCTGTCGCCATGCCGTGCCAAAAATAATGACGTTGCAACATCAACAAGGTCTTCTGCACCCCTAAATGTAAGAGAGTGTCACAATGGAGGGTTCTAATCAACTCGAACCGCAAGGACGTTGGTACCACCAGGCGCCAACGTTCCTGGAACCCCTCCCGCCACATAAGCAGACCATCTCGGAGAGCGGTTTGCGGCCCCACAGCCGTACTCGGACTCCCATTGTCCTTAGCAGACCGCTTCCGCAAGGACACCAATGACTCATCCATCATCTGTTCCCGGATCCAGACAGACCGCGGCAGATTCAAAACCCCGTCAGCCGGTCCCGGTTCCATCGGAGTGTCCGACTTCTCGACGGCCAACGTGAGCGGCTGAGGGGGGTTTGGAATCGGCGAACACCTATGCGTCCCCGACTCACATTTACAAGGGGCGCGCCGCGGTAATCTGGAAAGTGCGTCAGCGTTCGCATGGCGCACTCCCTTCCGATGTTGAATTTGGAAGGAAAATTCCTGTAGCGTGTCCAACCAACGTGCCAACTGTCCGGATGGCTGGTCAATTTTAAGGGCATATTGCAAGGCCGCATGATCCGTACGCACAATAAAAGAACGACCGTAGAGGTATGGTCGAAATTGCCGTAGGAAAAAAACAACCGCCAATAGTTCTCTGCGAGTGACACAGTAGCGGGTTTCCGCAGGAGACAAGACTCGGCTACCATACGCCACGACACGCTCTACACCCCCTTTAGACTGTGATAACACCGCCCCAATACCTGTGTCACTCGCGTCCGTATCAAGAATGAATGGGTGATCGAAATCGGGATAATCCAATGTTGGGGCCGTGGCCAATAGATCACGCAGACTCCGAAAGGCCGCCTCCTCCGGCTGTCCCCAAACAAACTTCCGTCCTTTACCCGTAAGGAGATGCAAAGGCCTCGCAATCGTCGCAAAACCCGGCACGAATCTTCGGTAATACGAGGCAAATCCCAAAAACCGCCGAACATCCCCCACGGTGGCCGGAGTCGGCCAATCCCGGACGCACGCCGTCTTTTCCGGATCCGTGGACACTCCCTCAGCGCTCACGATGTGCCCCAAATAGCGGACGGACCGTTGCAGTAGGTGACATTTCTTTGGTTTGAATTTCAATTTGGCAGAACGCATCCTCGTGAACACTGTCTCCAGCCGCGTCAAATGTTCATCGAATGTGCGGCTGAAGACAATGATATCGTCCAAATATATAAGACATGTCTCCCACTGCAACCCCGTCAAAACGAGCTCCATCAATCTTTGAAATGTAGCAGGGGCCGCATTCAATCCCATCGGGAGACAGTTGAATTGAAATAACCCCTGCGGCGTACGGAATGCGGTTTTCTCCCGTGAGGACTCGTCAAGGGGAAGCTGCCAAAATCCCGAAGAGAGGTCCAGTGTGGAAAAGAACTTAGCCCCCGACAATGCGTCGAGGGAGTCATCCATACGCGGCAGGGGGTACGCATCTGCCACCGATATCTTATTCAATTTGCGGAAATCAACACAAAATCGCAATTTGCCATCCTTCTTCTTAACCAAAACGACTGGAGCGCCCCATGGGCTGTTAGATGGCGATATAATGTCCGCAGCCAACATGTCTTCCACTGCCCCCCGTACGTGTTCTCGCTCCGCAGGACTCATCCGATGCGAATTTAATCGAATAGGGGCAGCATCGCCCGTCTCAATGTGATGGTAAAGCAAGGAAGTGCGGCCCAAATCCAAATCATCGGAGCTGAACACATCGGAATATGTCAACAACAATTTACGCAGCGCACCACGTTGCTCCATGGACAGGGAAGAATTTTCGTCACATAAATGAGCAACCCAACGATCATCCGAACTCCTTGGCTCGGAAACCCCAGCAACAACTCCCCGGCTATGTGGACAATCATGGGTCGCAAACGCCGTAGTGGCATGTGCCACAACCGTACCGGCCGGGACACGGACGTTTTCTCCCCCCGCATTAAGCACCTGTAAAAACGGTAATTGATCCGGCCGGACGATGGTCTGTGCCCCCACTAACGCCAACCCGGTTGATATCGTGGCGGACGGTGACAACAAGACCCCTACTGCTCCTAGCCGATCAGGCAGGGGCTTCCGATACCGCAAGGGTATAAGCATCTGTGTACCAGGTGGGATGTCCACAGATGCGACGGACAGCGCCTGCACTTGTACGGCCGAAGCAGGTCGCCCCCAGGGCGACGGCAGGAACGAGATTTGACGGCCCCCCGGCAGTTCAATACAATTCTCATTGATTTTGATCAAAATGGGCATCTTAGCCAAAAAATCGGTTCCTAACAAACAAGGAACCGCCAAAGATCTCGATATCAACACAACACCCGAGGCCGACACATCCCCAATAGATATCTTAGCATCCACCTGACCCACGATACCCATGCTACCCCCGTTCGCAGCAACGCACGACCCATAAACCGGACGCACAGCCCCCGACGGAATGCCCAACAGATGGAAAATGACATCCGATATAATAGTCGCAGACGCCCCCGAGTCAACCAAAATGCGCACGTCCACACCTTGTATGGACCCCGGTACAGTGGACGAACCCGTAGCGGCCGCGACAACTCTCCGTGCCAATTTGCGCCACTGCGTAACTGAATGAAAAGGCCCCGTCGATGGCCTTTCTTTAACAACAACAATAGGATCGCGCAACACAGGTGGTGGGTGAGGTGGAAAGCCTTGCCGAGTGTCTGGTGCGTGCCGACATGCCTGTTTCGGAGGATCTTTAGCCGACTTGACCGGTGCCGAGGCCTCCTGCTGCGGCGGAGCCGGGAAGCGGGCCCAGCAGTCTCTGGCGTAGTGGCCCCTACGCCCGCAGCGGAAACATTCGGCCTCGTTGCGCCGAAGCGCAGGCCTCGCCTCCTGACGGCCCCGTTCTGGTAGCACCGCGCGCGGTCTCGGCCCGCCGCGTCCCGTCCATGGAGCGGAGGCGGCCGTCAGTTGTTGAGGGCCCCGGTCATCCGGAACATAGACGGCCTGCGCAGGGTTCCACCCCAACGCCTCCCCTTCTTTGACGGGCCCCCCCGTCCACGCCGTCACTTGTTTCCAGCGACGGAGGTTGAATTGCGCATCGAGACACTTAGCAGCCATCCGGGAAGTTAGCTTCTCATGCCCACACACAGGCATGGGGATCCCTAGATCCCGAGACAGCTCCAACATTTTCCCTAATATGAGAGGCTCAAGCAGGTCCTGTGGCGTCTCAGGATAAGCTGCCATGGCCAGCTCCAGCACCGCACCCCTGAACGCCACGGGCGACTCCTCTGGTGCTCGTTGTCGTTGAGCGAATCGCCGATGCGCATCATCTGGTGGCTCATAAGCATCGGCCATTTCTTGAAAAACACCACGTAAAGTTGCCTTCTTATCGGTCGCTATGGAACGGAAGAATCGGACAGATTCGTCGTCCAGGAGAGTCGGCAACACCTCCAAAGCCTCCGCATCGGTCCATCTTGCTGTGCGTACCGCCGCCAAGAAGCGGCAGGCGAACGCGCTCCAGTCCCCACCGACGGAAAATTCTTTAACTGTTGTAAGGTGGCGACTCCGACTCCTCTTCCCGCCGTCTTCCAATGGTGGTGGTTGTGATGGCAAATTCAAAATGGCGTCGGCCCGCGGCGTGGCCAAGATGGCGGTTTGGCGCCACGGAGCGCGCAAAATGGCGGCCTCTTGCCGCGTGGGCAATGGCGGCGGCAGGACAGGCAACGTGGCGGCCCGCGGAGCACCACTTGCATCATCCATCGTCCCTGGCGCGACGAGATGGCATAGATGCGCCAGGACGTCCTTAAGTGCCTCCAGTTGTACCGCCATCGCTTGCCATCGTTGATCCGCGTCTGATGATGTCGACGGACCCGCCACCGCGCCAACATCCTCCACTCCCGTTCCCGTGGTCTCCTCAGCCGGGCTCTCCTCCACCACCCCAACAGGATCCGCGGTTGGAGGGAGTTCGTCGTCGTCGGACGAAGAAGCCGATGCAGGCGCCGGATTAACTTTCTTCCTCACTTGTTTCGACATGCCGTTGCACTTCCGACACCAGTGTAATAAACGACTGGACCACGATGTCTGGCTCAGTGTCCTTTATTATTCGGTTCGTGCTGTACACCCACACGGCTGTCTTTACTCTGTAGCTTCTCCACGGTGCTGACTCCAATGTCGGCCCGATCCACAACAGCAGCTCCGCTGCTGTTTCTCTCACACAGCCCCCCTTGGCTGTACTCTCTGCTGCTCTTCTCCCTCCGCAGCTCTCACAGCTTCTTGCTCTCTCTCTCTCTCCGCAGCTCCTCCTGGCAGCCACACCGCTGCCTCTAACAAGCAGCCCCCTCTCTCTCTCTCTCCGCAGCTCCTCCTGGCAGCCACACCGCTGCCTCTAACACGCAGCCCTCCTGGCTGTCTCCTCCCCAGCTGCACACCACTCCGCAGCTTCCTCTTATCTTCGGGGTTGGCTCCCGATGGCCGTCGGCGCCCCCCCCTCTCCACACTTGCCCGCGTGGCCTCACTCTTTTCCGCTCACACCCCGACTGCCTTCCCCTTCCGGTTTACCCGCTTAAAGCCCCGAACCTTCCCCCCACGTCACATGACTCCACCCCCCGTGACGTCACCTCCGGAAGGTCGCTTACGCCCGCATTACATTTGTATTCTGTTCGTTTTGGTGTTAGGGTCCGGGTTATAGCCAGGGGGAGTGTTGATTCTGGGATGAAGACGGTGGCTCGCGTGGAAGTGTTGATGGAGTCGCTGCTGCTCCTCCACGTGACGCCTGGCAGGGTCACGTGGGTTCCCGGACCCGGCCTCCCAGGAAGCACCTGGGCAGTGGCAGGATTCGAATCTCTATCCCTTCTCTGCCTTCTTTGCACAAACACAGTAACACACAAGCACAGTAACACACAGACACAGTGACACACAAACACAGTGACACACACACACACAGTGACACACAAACACAGTAACACACAAACACAGTGACTCACAAACACAGGGACACAGACACGCGTCCTATTCCAATTGGGAGGAGTTCACAACGATCGGTCCCGGTGTGTTCCCCGCGCCGCTACCTCCACCACCACCATCATCACCACCACCACCATCATCATCACCACCCCCACCACCACCTCCACCACCACCATCATCACCACCACCAACACCACCATCATCATCACCAACACCACCACCATCACCACCACCAGCTCCACCACCAACACCACCATCATCACCACCACCATCATCACCACCATCACCACCATCACAACCACCATCATCACCACCACCATCACCACCATCACAACCACCATCACCACCACCACCATCACCACCACCATCACCACCAACATCATCACCACCACCATCACCACCAACATCATCACCACCACCACCATCACCACCACCACCACCATCACCACCATCACCACCACCATCACCACCAACATCATCACCACCACCATCACCACCACCATCACCACCATCACCACCATCACCACCACCATCATCACCATCACCATCACCACCAACATCATCACCACCACCATCACCACCACCATCACCACCACCATCATCACCATCATCATCACCATCACCATCACCACCACCATCACCACCACCACCACCACCATCACCACCACCATCACCACCAACATCATCACCACCACCATCACCACCACCATCACCACCACCATCACCACCATCACCACCACCATCATCACCATCACCACCAACATCATCACCACCACCATCACCACCACCATCACCACCACCATCATCACCACCACCAGCGGTGGCCGTCGGCGTTGCCCGGGACAATGCGGGGGGATTGGGGGTGCGAGACCCCCACCACCATACCCCCCACCCCCCATGCCCCCGCCCCCCATACCCCCCGCCCCCCGCGCGTGGCGGCACCGGGCGCGGGGTTGCCCTGGTGACGCCCCCGCGCTCGTGCCGCTGCGCGTGCGGCTGCGCGCTGAGCCCCTCGGGCGTGAGGGCCCCACCCCCCCACTGCAGCCCCGTGCCGGGTTTGCAAGGC
The DNA here is from genome assembly GCF_965212315.1 of Lampetra planeri. Lineage (NCBI taxonomy): Eukaryota > Metazoa > Chordata > Hyperoartia > Petromyzontiformes > Petromyzontidae > Lampetra > Lampetra planeri. The sequence goes on from NC_136114.1 coordinate 15,531,224, forward strand.
TCGTTCAGGTGTGTGCGTGTGAGACCGTGTGTCCGTATGGATACACCTAGCCTGGCACCAGCGCGGTGCTGCTGCTGCTGTTGTTGTGTGTGTGGGTGTTTGTGCGGCTGGCGAGCGCCTACGAGGGGGTGCTGTGGCTACCACCACGCCGCTAGATTATCATCTCACGAATGCTGATTTTTCCACAACGCACTAACTGATTTTAAGGCTGAGTCGACCTAGTCTGCAAATTTTAGGACTGGTGGCTCAAGTATTGATCGCTGTTCTTGGTCACGAGTCGGAATTCAACTCGGGCCGCCAGGTTCGGAGCGGAGTGCGCTCACCACGAAATCACCGCGGGGTGGTAGGTTTACTAGGAATGGGCAGTGTGTGTGTGTGACACTGTGTGCTGATGTGTGTGTGTGTGACACTGTGTGCTGATGTGTGTGTGTGTGACACTGTGTGCTGATGTGTGTGTGTGTGTGACACTGTGTGCTGATGTGTGTGTGTGTGTGACACTGTGTGCTGATGTGTGTGTGTGTGACACTGTGTGCTGATGTGTGTGTGTGTGACACTGTGTGCTGATGTGTGTGTGTGTGACACTGTGTGCTGATGTGTGTGTGTGTGTGACACTGTGTGCTGATGTGTGTATGTGTGTGACACTGTGTGCTGATGTGTGTGTGTGTGACACTGTGTGCTGATGTGTGTGTGTGTGACACTGTGTGCTGATGTGTGTGTGTGTGACACTGTGTACTGATGTGTGTGTGTGTGACACTGTGTGCTGATGTGTGTGTGTGTGACACTGTGTGCTGATGTGTGTGTGTGTGACACTGTGTGCTGATGTGTGTGTGTGTGACACTGTGTGCTGATGTGTGTGTGTGTGTGACACTGTGTGCTGATGTGTGTGTATGTGACACTGTGTGCTGATGTGTGTGTGTGTGACACTGTGGTGCGGTAGTGTAGCAGTTAGCGCGCTACGCCACCCCCCCGGTCGACTCAGCCTCAAATGAGTACCTGGCGCAGTGTGCAAATATCGCCACGAGAGAGACAAAGGCGACCGGGCGTGGTGTTGGCCACCCACCCCTTTCATAGGTGCTCGCTAAAAGCGCTTTCCCCAAACGCCTGTTGAGGCTATACGGGGGATCTTTGTCTGTGTGTCTGTGACATTTTCTTGCCGCTCCGAGCAGGGAGGCAGAGGAAGGGGACTCGTGGATCGTCTCACGCACCCGCGCGCTCTGATTACATCGCGCGGGTGATGTTTGTTTATTTATTGTTTATTTATTACCATTAAACATCACCTCCCTCCCTCGCTGGGCTGCGTGCTTGGAGGGTCGCCGGTCGGAAGTGGCAATCGCTCTGACTCCCCCCCACCACGCCGCTCGGGACGTGAATCACGTGGGGCTGCTGAATGAATCTTCGTCTGCTGCTGCTGCTGCTGATATCTAAACGCGCGGAGATGGTGTAATGGAAGATTATTTAGCAATATCCATGGTTGTGGGAGGGGGGCGGGCGGGGTACGGGGGTGGGGGAGGATAATGTTTTTTATGTACAGCGCTCTACTTGCCGATAACATAGCCCTCGGAGCCTATAACACCTGCTATGCATGGTGGTCCATCACTCCAGCATTGTCCAGCCGGTGTGGAAGTGGCGACTCCACATACATGGTTCCCAGAGGCAGCCTCCGCAGCAGTGTTGACCATACCGTGCCGATGAGCCCGAATGAGGACGAAACCGGAATCTCGCAGTTGTCCATCGCTGCATGACTGCTGCTGTCAGCCGGTCGGTCACATTTGCTCACAATTATTGCGATTGGTGACCCAAGATGAGAGGGACCACGGGGGTACAAAGTGCCGTGCGCTTGCGTCACTGGAGACGCGAGGTGTTCCAGCAGCCTGCCACTCGGCCACTGCGATGATGTGGGGGGGGGGGGTCCCGTCTCTCCGACAGCTCCGACTGCGCGCGCTACACCGCAGCGTGGCGAGCGGCTGAGACGTCACGTGCTCGGGCCCATCAGGATGTGATTGGCCGCTGTCAATGCCAAAGGAAAATCAACTCTCTCTCCCCTCTCGGGTCAAACAAATGTGCCCAGAGAAGTTCAGCTGGGTTATAGGCGCAATGTCACGGATCAATAAATTATAATTGGCAGAATGTTCGCCAGAACAGGCAGCCAGGGGATCGGTGGTGGTTTCAATATTTAGGTTAAGACGCACACTGCGTTATTTAATTGTGCATCTGTTAACGAGCTGCCAGGCCAGGCTGGAGCGCAGTGACTCTACTACCACTGACGAGATCAGTGAGAGGGCGGCAGGTCGCAGTCCGTCAGCTGAGATGTCCCAAGTCATTCCTGTAAGGTTCTGTAGCAGGACATCTCCTGATGTTGTATTTTATTCGCAAATCTATTTCATGTGGGGCTTGAAGGTCAGGCTTCTGTCCATGATGACCCACACACAGCTTGGAGTGGGGTCATAGCGCACGGGACTACCACAGAAGGACACGCCAGGGGTGGAATCTGCTGCGCGATTGTTCAGATGGAAAGCGCTTGTGGTGGTTTTAGCAGGACTTGTTCTGAATAATGATCAAAGTTGCCGTGTAATGTGAATTATGATTTCTATATTCACTGGATGCCGCTGTGAGTGATAATGATGATGCTTATGGTGAGTACAGTACTGCGACGGTGATTATAATAATGTATTGTTTAGCTGCAAGAGCTGTGCTACGTTCATCGAGTGACGAGCCCCTCTGGCAGTGCTCAGAGAGACGTCGTGGCCAGGACCTCGTGGCCAAAGCTCGCTCGCTGCTCAGTGCCAGCGAGAGGAGCTGACAGCCGCAATTAATTACGCGGAGGAAGCTCCGCTCGTAAATCATTGAGGCAATGAGTGGGCCAGAGAATTACTCCGGGCAAAGTTTTTTTTGTTTCACGGAGGAGCGGGAGAGGCAATGCGAGGGGTTTACTGGAGCGGTCATGAGCCTCCCCCCCCCTAATGTGCAGCATTGCCCTCTCATCTGTGTACCCCGGTGAAGCATCTGTCGTGCCGGAACGAGGACTCCGGCTCCGCTCTACCAATGATGATTGTACTGGCGTCTGGGGGATTCGTGCCCCCCAATTGAATAGCAGTGCCCCGGCCCGCCACCCCTACACACGCCGTGTGCCCCCCATTCAGAGCCAGCCCCTTGGGGTGGTCTCGCCTGGCCACCGCATGCTGGACATGAGTGTGGGAGGCCGAATGTGTGTTGTGTTTACTGTCCACGTATACGTGAGCGCAATCCACCACGTAAGTTACCGCTGATGTGTTCATGTATGTATGTGTTAGTGTATGTATGTGTTAGTGTATGTATGTGTTAGTGTATGTATGTGTTAGTGTATGTATGTGTTAGTGTATGTATGTGTTAGTGTATGTATGTGTTAGTGTATGTATGTGTTAGTGTATGTATGTGTTAGTGTATGTATGTGTTAGTGTATGTATGTGTTAGTGTATGTATGTGTTAGTGTATGTATGTGTTAGTGTATGTATGTGTTAGTGTATGTATGTGTTAGTGTATGTATGTGTTAGTGTATGTATGTGTTAGTGTATGTATGTGTTAGTGTATGTATGTGTTAGTGTATGTATGTGTTAGTGTATGTATGTGTTAGTGTATGTATGTGTTAGTGTATGTATGTGTTAGTGTATGTATGTGTTAGTATATGTATGTGTGAGTGTATGTATGTGTTAGTTTATGTATGCGCCGGCTTGCAACGTCCGGGCTGGGCTGCTGACGATCCATCCTGGGTTTAACCAGGCTGGATTGTGTACGTAGCGATCCTTGAAATATCTGTACACAGCCCCATCAATCAGTTTGCTCCTCCCGCAGGCGAGACAGCGTTGGCTGGCTCGTGTCGCCTGCATGCGCAGACATCGCATTCTGTTTGGGCGGATCGAGGGGGCTAAACTGGCGTGCACGGGCTAGAGAAGGGATGGACTGACGCGGCACAGAAGTAAGTGGAGCTGGGCGGACTTGCCGATCACTGGCACCGGCGGTGTCAAGATCGGCCTCTGTGGGAACTAAAGCGGTCGAGCGTGCGAAACGTCGGCCTTCATGGGTTCCGGCCAACAGTACTTGCCCCAACAGGAAATGTAACCTTTACGGGAATCTTTGTATTCGTCTTTGTTGTACGTGGGCGTGTGTATGTTTTTTTCCACCTCGGTATTTCTGTGTCACTGTACGGGGAGCGATTGTGGTGGAGCCGTTCGCTCGCTCCGACAACGGCGGCCGGGCGTGGTGCCGGCCACCCAGCCCCTCGTGTGCCGTGCCGGCCTTCATAGGTGCTCGCTCGCCGCACTTGCCACAAGAATCCATTAAGGCTATACGGGGGATCGTTGTCTTTGTCGCTGCGTAGGAACGGAGACGTGTTTGCAGTGTTTGCAGGGTTCACAGGAAAACACGCGCAGAGAAACCCCGCCTGGGACTCGTGACCCGCGACCGGCAACTTCCTGCTCACTTCGGAGCTTTTCCGATTATTCATTAATTATAACCAAACCGTAGCCAATTACATTCGGATATATTTAACTTAAGCGTGTGTGTGTGTGAGAGATTGCCGGGAACAATGCCTCATTTGCGAATAACAAACACTCAGCACATTTTTCACGAACAGTGAGTGGTCTGAAAGAAAACACATATTTGATCAAATCCGACATTTCGAGAAACGGCCCTTCCTCTTGATAACAGAGAAAGGACAGTTGCCAGGAAAGTGACCTCTTGCATACACCTGTTGCTGTGAAGACGACGTAGCTGATGAGTGTGTGGAGACGTTTGTTGCGTGGTGCTTGTGAACCACCGTCGACACAGGAGCAGAAGCACCACCACCACCACCAGTTGTCGCGTTAATTGAGATGTTTTTTGGAGGAGGTTGCTGGGTGGCGGCATTCTCCCTCCACCCTTCTTCCCTCCCTCCCCCCTCCCTCCCCCTCTCCCCCCCCTCCCTCTCTCCCTCCCCCCTCGCCCCGGCTCTGTGCGGACCGCTCGGTGTCCCAGGCACGCAGTGTCCCGAGTCACGCGCCCACCCTCGCGGCGAGCGCTGCGATGCGACCCGCATGGACTGCGGGATTCCGACAGACGCACCGGCACACGTACACCCAGACGGATAGACACACAGGTCAACAGGCAGACAGATACACAGACAGACAGGCAAACAGCTCAACAGACAGATAAAGAGACCGATAGGCAGACAGATAGACGAATACACCGAGAGATTGACAGTCATACCAACAGATAGGCATCCTGCACATAGACAGGGAGTCGGACGAAAATATCCATGAACAGACAGACGGACAGACAGACGGGCACACTGAGGGACAGCGGGACAGGCAGACAGATAAGGCAGACATTGAGACAGACAGGCAAATGCCGGCACGTCTAATTTAGTATATGATTTATTAAATTAATTAGCTAAATAAATACATTGCTAATACTGAATGCGGTAACGATGAAGTTCAACATCCATCCATAACGAGCACACACAGTTCTACCCACGCAGCCTCTAATGCCGTGTATGGGCACACACACACATGCGTGTGATGACAGACACGTGTGCAATGACACATACACACGCGTGTGTGTGTGTGATGACACACACGCGTGTGTGTGTCATCACACACACACACGCGTGTGTGTGATGACACACACACGCGTGTGATGACACACACACACGCGTGTGATGACACACACACACGCGTGTGTGTGATGACACACACACGCGTGTGATGACACACACACACGCGTGTGATGACACACACACACACGTGTGATGACACACACACACACGTGTGATGACACACACACACGCGTGTGATGACACACACACACGCGTGTGATGACACACACGCGTGTGTGTCATCACACGCGTGTGTGTGATGACACACACACACGCGTGTGATGACACACAAACACACGCGTGTGTGTGATGACACACACGCGTGTGATGACACACACACACGCGTGTGATGACACACACACACGCGTGTGATGACACACACACACGCGTGTGTGTGATGACACACACACACGCGTGTGATGACACACACACACACGTGTGTGTGATGACACACACACACGCGTGTGATGACACACACACACGCGTGTGATGACACACACACACGCGTGTGATGACACACACACACGTGTGATGACACACACACACGTGTGATGACACACACACACGCGTGTGATGACACACACACACACGTGTGATGACACACACACACGTGTGATGACACACACACACGTGTGATGACACACACACACGCGTGTGATGACACACACACACGCGTGTGATGACACACACACACGTGTGATGACACACACACACGCGTGTGATGACACACACACACGTGTGATGACACACACACACGTGTGATGACACACACACACGCGTGTGATGACACACACACACGCGTGTGATGACACACACACACGCGTGTGATGACACACACACACGTGTGATGACACACACACACGTGTGATGACACACACACACGCGTGTGATGACACACACACACACGTGTGATGACACACACACACGTGTGATGACACACACACACGTGTGATGACACACACACACGCGTGTGATGACACACACACACGCGTGTGTGTGATGACACACACACACGTGTGATGACACACACACACACGCGTGTGTGTGATGACACACACACACGTGTGATGACACACACACACACGCGTGTGATGACACACACACACACGTGTGATGACACACACACACGTGTGATGACACACACACACGCGTGTGATGACACACACACACGCGTGTGTGTGATGACACACCGGGGATCCGCGCGATCTCGGAAGCTAAGCGGGCTTGATCCTGGTTACTGGTTGGATGGGTGACCACTTACATACTGACAGATCCTCATCAGCGACTTCGGGGATATGTGCTGGGCAGGTAGAAGCTGGAAAAAATACACCGTCGTACTGTACTGCTATGCTGCCCTCCATCAACAAATCTCACTGACCAGTATGGTGAAGTATGGTCAAGTGACACCCACGACCGTCGCCGCGTAGGGAGGCTCTCATCTAGCAGTGGAACAATCGCACCTGGATCTGTTTTGCAAGGGGGCCCTATGAGGCATGTCACACACACGCACACGAGTGCAGGGAGCTTCTTAACGAGCGACACGTGGAGCGAAACGTCGGACATTGCGCCGAGCAGCACGCGGTACGACTCTAGAACAACACACACAGCCGCTCCGCGGAACGCACCCGCAGGGGCGCACGCAGTGCCACGGCGAGTGGCCACGTCGCGACAAATCGTTGCGCAACGAACAGGACGTTAAAGGCGATAAAACTGTAACACAAAACAAAACCACAAAACCATCCCGACGGACAGGCGCGGACCCAGACGAAGACCAACGCCAGCCGGCTTCACGCTTCACGGCCTGCGCCGAGGGCGTTGACCGCCGAGAGGAGGCGGCTTAATTGCTCGCGACTGCGACATTGTTGGTATTTTCCTGCGGAGATGAAAGCAACCCTTTACCTCCACCGAAAGGACACATGCCAAGGTGTGAGAACAGCTCCCCCCCTCCCCCACAACTCTCCCACCTTTCCTGCCCATCATCGTCCTCCGCTATCCCCTCCCCTCGCACTGACTCTGAAGTGCAAATCTCACTGGGGGGGGGGGGGGGGGAGCTTCCCATCGCATCAAATCTTCCGGGCACGTTTGGCTCGCAAATTAGTCAGCCATGAATTCCACTGCAGACTCACCGCCCCATAGCGTCGGTGGGGGAGGGGGCTGAATGGGACTTAGCCCCCCCCCCTCCTCATGAATTCTAAAAATGTATAGCCACGGGCATTGCAGCCTTTCCTCGTGCACGCGGTGGCTGAGGGCTCGAGCAGAATGCACGCCGGACAATAGCAGAACGATTCGCTACTCACGCTCATTTTGCATGAAAATGTTTACCTAATTTCCGTTTCAAATTGACCGTGTCTTGCCCACCCGTGATGGTGCGTTAATAAACACGATCGAGGTGGTCCGAGTGGCTCCACGTGGGTTTCAACGGCGTCGTTGCGGACCTAGGTTCGAATCCGGGTCTCTGCCCCCCCCCCCAACTGTGACCCCACCGGGTTCTAAGGTGCGGCGAGGAGATGGCCTCAGCATGGTGACCCCGTGGCGTAGCGCGGTCAGCATGGGCCACGCGGACCATGCCACAGGGGGTGCCACGGTGGCTGGGAGATGTTCACTTCCTCGCCTCGTACACAGGAGGTCGTGGGTTCCATCCTGACCCTGACGCCTGCTGCTGTATATTTGGAGTTGGAGTGTTTCTCTCTCCCCTTGGTCACGTGGATTTTTCTCCGGGTCCTCCGGTTTTCCCCTCCACATTTAGACTCAATATGCGTTTAGAGTATGCTCTAAATTGCCACGTCATAAGCCACTTCGTTGAGCTATAATTTGTGGCCAGGTGGCTTCTGAAATAGAACTACATAGCTCAATGGGTCTCACCTGGTAAAATAAAAAATAGTTTAGTTTCATAGTTTTTAGTCTAAAAGGAGGGGGCCACCCGCTCAATTCCCCTCCCTCTTCACATCCCGCCAAGATCCGGACCGCGCGGCACTGTGCAGTTACATCGCCTGCACACTCGATTGCTACGCCACTGCGGTGACCAATGGCTCCAAGAAGCCCATCGCGTTAACTTGGTTTCCACTGAATTCGGCGCTCAGCCCAAACACGGGTCTATTTTCGGACTGAGAAGAAGAAAAACAAGTCTCCACCACGCATCGGTTTGGCTGCCGCGCCCCGAGCGCTGAGGAGCCACAATGCGGTGGCAGGGAGCTCGGAAGGCGTTCTGCAGTGTCGTCTTCCGCGGTTGTCCTTTGCTTTCTGCGAGAGTTCCAAAAACAAGAAAACGGGTTCCCCGACTCATGGCGGCGTGGCGCTGATAGCAGCTCATTAGGAGATAAGCATTTAAGAAGTAATTATATTTCGCAGCGTTAGATCAGCTTACAGGCTGTTCGCGTGGCTGCGTCAGCATTTGACTAATTTGTTGATATTATTCGTCTTTGTTTTCCCACTAATATTGAGCCTCAATTTTACTTTTTAGGAGGATCCTGAAAACTAGTTTTTTTTGTACAGTACGACGATTGCCGTGTGTTTTCCGGTTGAGTAAATCGCTCGTGTAGAGTGCACATGTGGGCCGTGACGGTGGTGCCACGTGGCCTTTGCTTGACGCAGCCGACGCGATGTTATTCGCGGTTAATACACCCCGCAGCATTAACCAGGACGGCCGGGGGTTCGAATCGTGAATTATGCAACAAACCCTGACGGCGCTACCGCTGGGTGCATGTATGTATGTTGAACTTCTTTCGCACCGCACGTAGTCAACTACTGATCGGTGATGCCGGGGAAGGACAATAAACTAAACACAAAAATAAGTTCTCAAGAAATTAGTTTTCAATTGAGTGTTGGTCCCTATCTGTGTACACATCGCTGTGTGTGTGTGTTCAGTGTACACGTCACTGTGTGTGTGTTCAGTGTACACGTCACTGTGTGTGTGTTCAGTGTACGCGTCACTGTGTGTGTGTTTAGTGTCCACGTCACTGTGTGTGTGTTCAGTGTACACGTCACTGTGTGTGTGTTCAGTGTACACGTCACTGTGTGTGTGTGTGTGTGTTCAGTGTACACGTCGCTGTGTGTGTGTTCAGTGTACACGTCGCTGTGTGTGTGTTCAGTGTACACGTCACTGTGTGTGTGTTTTGTGTACACGTCACTGTGTGTGTGTTCAGTGTACACGTCACTGTGTGTTTTGTGTACACGTCACTGTGTGTTCAGTGCGTGCGCCATTCCCTCTTCGCTCACTTCACCCCAAGAGGGTGACGTTGACAACAACAACAACTTCACCCCAAGAGGGTGACGTTTACAACAACGATATCACGCTTGCCTCCTCCCGTGCCCTCCCTTCACCACGCCACCCCACCATGGGCCACCCCACGATGGCCAGCGTGGGGAGGTATGGTCAAAAACCCCCCATGATTCTGGAGACCTTAACCTTTGGTGGATTGAGAATGGCTGAACATGTAAATGGGCGTTGGGGATGTCAGAGAGTAGTCTGTCAACCCCCCACAGGATGCCTTTCTGTGCCCCCCTCTCGCACTACTCATACCCCCCCCCCCTCGCCCCCACTCATCTATGCAAACATCCCGAGATGCGGTTGCATTAAATCGCTCTCCGCATCTCAATGGCACTGCATGCGTGCTGTGAATGGCAGCTTTTGTGAGCTAATGCAATTGCGTGCAATCCCCCGTCGCTTATTTCAATATAAGATATACCGGCCGGCACAAATGCCGAGATCTATCATCTCATATCGTTATTTTTTCTTCTTCTTAGCCACAAGTTTCACTGAATGCACGGGGGGGGGGGGGGGTCAGCGTCTCGCTCTCTCTCCATCTCTCCCCGTGAGCCTCCGTTCTCCGCGTCTTCTCGAGTCACGTCCTTGCCCCCGTGTCTCGCCCCACCGCACCCTGCCGATCCCCCCTCGGTCTCCCTCTCTCCTCCCTCGGCCCTGCACCGGTGGCATCTGTACAGCTCTTCTGTCATCCCACGTCGTGAACTGAGCGGTTCCTCATGATCATGGAGTCAAAATGTCCACGCCGCGCTATGTATGTGTGTGCCGTGTTGTTTGTGTTGTGTATGTGGTGTGTATGTGTTGTGTTGTGTATGTGTTGTGCTGTGTGTGTGTGTATGTGTTGTGTATGTGTTGTGTTCGTGTTGTGTTTGTGTGTATGTGTGTGGTGTTGTGTTTGTGTTGTGTTTGTGTGTGGCAGTCTACGTTGTGTATGTGTATGTGTGTGTGTGTTGTGTTTGTGTTGTGACTGTCTACGTTGTGTATGTGTTTGTGTATGTGTGTGTGTTGTGTTTGTGTTGTGACTGTCTACGTTGTGTTTGTGTTGTGTGTGTGTGTGGCAGTCGATGTTGTGGCAGTGTTGTGTATGTGTGTGGTGTTGTGGTTGTGTTGTGTTTTGTGGTGTGTTTGTGTGTCTGTGTTGTGTTTTGTGTTGTGTTTGTGTTGTGTTGTGTCTGTGTTGTGTTTGTGTGTATCAGTCGATGTTGTGGCAGTGTTGTGTATGTGTTGTGGTTGTGTTGTGTTTGTGTTGTGTTTGTGTTGTGTTTGTGTGTTTGTGTTGTGTTTGTGTTGTGTATGTGTGTGGTGTGGTGTTGTGGTTGTGTTGTGTGTCTGTGTTGTGTTTGTGTGTGGCAGTCGATGTTGTGGCCGTGTGCTCTTTGTCGTGATGTCCGACGTTACGCTGCACGTGCTGGGGGCTTTTTCAGGGCATTAGTTCGGTTCATGAAGAAGCCAAAAAGAAATGTGAGAGTTGGATCACGGCCATTGCCGCGGTTCGTCCTGCTGGCCGTGACGACGATGATGTCGCGAGTCCACCGACGATGCGAGTCGCCGCCTCCGGGGCGCGTGGCTCGTCGGGCTGCCCGAGCGATGTGTTTGTCCCCACGACACGGACGGACACGTGACGCGTGTAGTCATAGTGACGTCACACGTGTACGCATAGTGACACGTGTACTCATAGTGACGTCACACGTGTACTCACAGTGACACGTGTAGTCATAGTGACGTCACACGTGTACTCAGAGTGACACGTGTACTGATAGCGGCGTGTGCCGTGCTGGCCTTCATAGGTGCTACTCGCTAACAGCACTTGCCCCAACAGCCTGTTAAGGCTACACGGGGGATCTGTGTGTGCGGGCAAGCCGTCGTTTGTCTCGCGTGGACAAAATGGCATCGCACCTCGTGCATTTTATATTCCGGCGGGCTGTTGTTATTGATGTTGTTGATGTTGTTATTTATGTTGTTGTTGTTGTTATTGATGTTGTTGTTGTTGTTGACAAGGCCGCGCGCCGCACGCCGGGGCGATGAATGTGGAGGAGAGTTGAAGGCGATTTTCTCGCTCACGCCGCTCTGGCCTGCAGTGTGCCTCGAGTGCCCACACCTGACCCTGACGCACGCCACCTGCGGTTGGCCCGTTGCATTTAAGAGGCCTGCCTCGTCTTGTGACTGCCGCGCCGAGAGATCGAAGTGGTCCGGCGATAATAATGTATCGACGACGGTGTCTGCCGGGCTCGGCATGCGTGGGTAATCGCGTCTCGACGTCTCGTGATGAACCGCACTGTGTGGTCTACCCCCCCACCCCGCCACCCCTCTCTGTGGCCGCAGATCAGCCAAGTTCTGGGCAACGAGCAGAAGTTTACGGTGCGGCAGCCTATCGGACTCAGGTGAGAGGCCACGTGGTCGTGGGTTCGGTGGATTCCGTCTCCCCCCCCCCCGCACCATTGTGCCCCCCCTCCATCCCTCGCGCCTCTCCTCAGGGCTGCCCCCCGCCCTGCCCCCTCCCGTCGCTTCCTCTGCCCCCTGCACGCCTCGCTCGCCTCCTTCAAATCACTTCCTCCCAACCCCGCTTCCTCCCTCCAATTCCTTCCTCCCAACCTCGCCCCCCACCACCACCACACAGTCCTTGCCCCCCCCCCCGCCTTCATCTCCTGCCTTCCTTTCCTCTCTTTAAACGTCTCTCTTCTCCCTCTTCCCGACCACTGCCCTCCGTTCTCACTACGTTCATCACCCCTCGCCACTCGCCCACACTGCGCCCCATCATCTCGCCTCACCTCCTCAAGGGAAACGAGCGCGGCTCTGCGCACGCGTTCACGCGCGTGCCGGTGCGCATCAGGGGGCAAAGATCTCCCATATAGCCTCCAAGAGAATGTCGGGGCAAGTGTTGTTTGCGAGCAGGCCGGCATGGCACACGAGGGGGTGGGTTAGCACACACCACGCCCAGCCTCCCCAGTGTCGGTGTGTACACACGGAACCAACTTCACTTTTCAGGATGACTCGGCCGAGGAGAGACCGAGGACTGGTTCTAATGTTCGCCACTGTTATTGGGCGTGAGCGCGTTCGTAGCGCAGTGCGCTAACCACTACACGACCGCTCCAGCTAACCACGATGCACACACAAGAAAGCAATCGACAGGTGAAACTCGGATTTAAAAGCCAGGGCGTCGGTGGTGTAACTGGCACGGCCACGCCACGATCACCACCGCGAGAGACAGAGAGCGAGACAGAGACACGCAGACTCGGGGCTTCGACTCGCGCTCTCGGCTGTGTGCGTCCGCTCGGTCTGTGTACGTGTGGTGTGTACGTGTGGTGTGTACGTGTGTGCGGGGGGGGGAGTGGTAGTGTAGTGGTTAGCGCACTGCGCTACGTACCCGGCCACCCGAGTTCAGTTCCCGCTCACGACCGATAACAGTGGCGACTCTTTCAAACGGCCCCGCCGGATCGTCTCCGCCGTGAAGTTAGTAGCTGTTGCAGCGTGTCAACATCGGCGATTAGGCTGTTGGCCACCCACCGTCTCATGTGCCGTGTCGGCCTTCATCGATTCTGGCACACATGACTTGCCTTAACAACAGTGTTAAGGCGAAACAAACCCGGAGATCTTTGTCTTTGTGCACGTGTTTCTGACACGATCATTATGAATCCCATCAACCAGACAGCCACCTCGTCCAGTGATGCGATTCCGTTTAAAGGGAGCGCGTGTGTTTTATATTTAATGAGTTTAGCAACACCCAGCACCACCCTCCTATCGTCAGCGTGAATCATCGGCACGACAAACCATCTCACGCTCGGACTTAGAAATCCGCGGCAGTCTCCAGACAGCCGCGCTCGTGAAAGTGAAGATAGCGGCACCGCGGCTCTCGTTTCCCAAGCGGCGCAGATTTTTATTTATTTATGTTACAGACGAAACCGAGGCCGTTTGAAATGCAATTTCCCGCAAAGCTGTTTCATGGGCAACTTCTGCAGAGCTGTCGCCGCTACCGCCCTCGCGATGCGCTTAACATTTGCGATGCTGTCGGTTTTGACGGTGGCACGAATTGTTATGAAATCTCTGACGTAACTCGAGATTGTCACGGACTTGCACATCTCGCCCCGAGGCCGTCCTCCCTCCCCGCACTCCGAAGTGAAGCTTCGCTCTGCCTCACGCCGCACCGCGGTCCGTTTGGCCGCCGTCGCCACCGCCGCGCTTACTAACGTGCAGTGATAATTAAGGCCCTAATGAACTCTTATCGATATTAATGAAACCCGCAGCTGAGAGGAAATTACTGGGCGATACGTGCCAAAGGAAAGCGGCCCGCAACCGAGGCGCATTGCACGCGTCTGCTCGTCATCACTGTGGCTATGTACTGTATTTGTATGCGTGGTGCGTCTTTGTATCCAAGCGTGGACTATATACACACAACCTTTGTGGGCTATTCCCGGTTGCGCGAGCAATATAAATGGGATGATGTTTATCCGAGACACGATTTTCATGTTTGTCTCGTGTGGCTATAGACTCACACACACCACGAGCGGAAAGAGCTGTCAATCACAGCCCCCTCCCTCCCCCCGTGACCCCCCCTACCCCGACCCCCTCTACCTCTTCTGCCCCCCCCCCCCACCACGGATATTGCATCCGATTGTCCATACAAAATATGAATCCGCATGGATGGTGATGCAATGGTCAAAGGGCTCAGCTCCCCACAATTGTAAACATCCAAGTTCACATTCCGGGTGTGGGTGGTGGGTGGTGGGTGTGGGTGGTGGGTGTGGGTGGTGGGTGTGGGTGGGTGGTGGGTGGGGGTGGTGTTGGAGGGGACGACCCAGCTGGTTTCCCTCCAGCAGCAGCAGCAGCGGACATGAGCGATCCACTGCTGGATGAACGCCTCCGGGAATCCGTCGCCACCACGGTCCTCTGTTGAATCAGTTTCATCCAAGAGCTCAACAGGTACATCAACAGCGCTGCCCTAAAGAGTAAGACAAATATAATAGGTGACGTTTCGGACAATGACCCTTCTTTATACTATCTGTGGCGGTCATGCATTTAGGGCAGTGTTATGGACTAACAGTCGATATGTGTTAGTATCACGTTCTTGGAAGTCATCATCGTCATTTCATCACGTCATCAGTTGATGCTCTATTGATCAACTCGCCCCCGTCATGGGAATGTGAATGTCCGTACCAAATTGATCAGGGTTGCCAATGGCGATGACCGTCGCTCCACTCTCGCCAGGGCACTGACCCGAATCTTGATTAATCTCGGGAAACGCATCGGATATCGCTCCCATCTCGACAGCTGTTGTCTGTTTCAGCTGGATGAGGGGCTGGTGGGGGGCTGGTGGGGGGCTGGTGGGGGGGGGGATTGAATGGGGGGCTGTGTGTGGGAGGAACCAGCCGAGATGGTGCCGCCAGGGACGCGTTGTTCCATCCTCCAGCACCACGCCAACCGTGCCCCGAGACTTACGGAGACAAGGAAGAAAAATCATACCCACGCACGGGTTCCGTTACGCTTTCCAACATGCGTTTGTCCTGGAAGCCGTTTAATAACGGCAGCGCTCACGCTCGTAGGGCGCGCGCGCAGGAAGAGAGTGTGTGGGTAGGCCGCGATGAGACAATGTGGCTCGGATAGTTGCTTTTCCGTGGAGGGTGCCTCCAAGCTGGTAGGGCCGGAGTGCCCAGGCGGGTTCTTTTAGCGCTGGTTTTTTTTCTCTCCAACTTTTGTCCAAGTCCTTTTTATCAATGTGGCCGGTTTTCTCTAGGGAGAGTCCCTAATGGCAGCACAACTCTATCCTAAAGCTTGATGTATATTGTATCAGAGGCAGAGATCATTTCACGAATGCTTTCAACGCTGATCCATATTTATTTCGGGTTAGGCCACGCTTTCAGCAGTATCTGGAAAACGTTAAACGGGAAATTAAATTACACTGCGCCATCACGCGATGCCTAATGTCTGTTTCGCCGCTTGTTATGTGTGCATATACGCAATAAACACGTTCAGAATCGCTAGATGAGACCTAGATGACGCTAAGGGCCATCGTCATCCTGGACTCTGCCCCGATGTTTATCAGCAGAATTTTGTTTATGCAGCCAAAGTATGTGGAGAAAAGTCGCCTTTTTTGGTCGCATCAGCAGGGTGGCCCAAAAAAGGACCACAAGGCTGTCAGATTGTATTGTTTCAAAAACGTAAATTTATTATTTGGGGAGATAAAAGTGGCCGCGCGAGGTTCTTGCCATACCACCCCTTCACGTCCCGTGCCCTGCTTAGTAGGTGCTCGCGAACAGCACTCGTCCCATCAGTCTGGTGAGACAATCCCTATGACCGATACAACACTGGGAAGCCTTCATCCAGCAGTGGATTGACAAAGGGGCTCTTTCTTGTTGTTATGATTTTCAGGGGGGGGGGGGGGTTGTCCAGCTGCTACCCGCCAGTGTATGCGTGGTGGCGAGGATTCTAAAATCAACCACAACTCCCCCTCGTCATCCTCGTTCACACCCCCCCTCGTCCTCCTCCTCCTCCCCCTCCTCCTCTTGGCCTCCGCACAATCGCGCGAGCGTTCAGCGCAACCCTGGACCACACCGCGTGCCCCCCCCCACAGCCAGCTCGGAACAATGACTCAACACCGCCTCCTCCTCGCTCGTGCGGCTGGGCACATCTCGCTCCGTCTCGCCATCTGCTAAGGACGTTGCAATTGTGCCCAGATTCACTCTGCATCGTTTGGCCGGCGAAACGCATCATTAGACCGGCGATAGACGGATAAGGGAGGCGGGGGGGGGGCTGGGCAGGCTGCCAATGAGGTGGGGAGGGAGACAGGGGGCTGTGTGTGTGCGGTCTGCGTGCTCGTGATGGAGGCGATTGCGTCCAATGGAGATAATCCGTTGCGTGAAAAGAGAGAGAGTGTGGAGAAGCAGCGATTAGTCGATGAAGTCGAAGAACCCCCCTAACATTTGAAGTCGACTCTATGCGGCGGTTGATTAGTTGTAGCCGCCCATCTCTTGCGGATCTTAGCTAAGCAGGTTTGAGCCTGGATAGTCCTTGGGTTGTGTGGGCACCACGCACAGCAGGGGGAACAGCGAGGGTACTTCTATGCTCTGACCGGTGCAGTAAAGTCAAACAACCCCCACGGCCGACTGGGCGTGGGGAGGCCTTCATCCAGATATGGAGGGGTAAGAAGGCCGTGCATTCATTATGCTCCGTGCTGTGTACCTCTCAGCCGTGTTCTCGCGATGTACCGCATGTTGTTCGGCGTCTTGTCCGACGTTTCGCTCCACGCGCTTGGGAGCTTCCACACATAAGCTCACGACAGCGGCGCTCGCGGGCTGCACTGGTCCGCGCCTGGCTCCATTATCCACCCCGTCTCGATGGCTGGCCATGGCCTGAAGGGCTTTCCTCTCTATCTCTCGTCCCCATTCATCGTCTCGTGTGAAAGGGGACGAGAGCCTCTTGATGCCGTGCTGTTCTCCTCGCCCCCCCCCCCAGCGATATGGAATGCCCGCGGGATGTGATGGAGCCTTCTTACAATGCCTCACCCCGTGTGGCTAAGGGATTGGCAGCGGCGCATACGAACAAAAACTCAACACATTCACCAATGACGCTGCCTCTAAAAGGATATAGAAGTGACATTTCTGGCAATGGCCCTCAATCATAGCAGAGATGTATCTGAGTATAATAGAGACGCTACGAGCGTGGCATCCTGATTTCAGTTTCACACGTAGGCTTTCGTTCAGTTCAGTTCATGTATAGCCCTGTGAGCCATGCGGCTCTTGACTCGGGTGCAACTGCAACAAACAAAAACATGAACAAGAAACATCTTAAAGTGACTACGCGCAGCAGAAAAATCCAGGAAAAAACAGCAAAGTCTTCCAGAAAAAGCACCGCATTTCAACACTGTGTGCAAAAATCCCAGTGGGATGCAAGTCAAACAATAACAACCATAAGACAATTTAAAGTTATCAGGCTAACTCTGTACTTCAACAAACAAACATGGCTAAACCAAAAGTTTTGGAAATCACCAAAATAAAGCTATAAAAACAATGTAACAGTGATCATAGGAACTGTCATTCAAATGTAACAATAAACTATATACATAACATGTACGACCAAACTTTGCAGCCATAGCTGGCAGCATGAGTCACTCCCTAACAGCAGGAGTATCAGTTGGAGTATCGTGACCAATATCATCCATCTAACCCAAGAAACACCTCATGTCCTGATTTCAATTCATGGCTGCCATCAGCATCGAGTGATGTATCAACCGACCCTGAGCCCCTTTGGGATTCATTCAACCTTAAATAGGTACCTGGCGCACCGTGTATACATACATCATCAGCACTGGGGAGGCAAAGGTGGCCGGGCAGTGGTCCTGGTCACACCTCACCTTGAGGTGCCACGCCGTTGTGAAGGCGTGCTCTCCAGCCGGCACTGCCCGGCATGGTGAAGCGAGCACCATCGGCTGAGGCTGAACCCGCACTCAGCATTTGAACTCGCAACCTTCCACTTGTGAGCCGCTGGCCACCACCGCTGAACCAGACGAACACAGATTGACGCTTCGTGTAAATTGTTAGGCTTCTGATGTAAGTCAATAATCCCGCGTGGCATCTCTCTACTGTCAGAGAGTCCATCATTGCCGTCAGCCCACGACGATTGTATCCGCTGCGAGGCAGCGATAGCGACGCAGGTGGGGCGTTTTTGGGGGCCCCGTGTAACAAATAAAATCCATAAAACTATTGTCGCAGGCGGGAAGAGGAGGAAGGCATTTACACGACGCAATGTGGATTCCCATCGCCTTTCAATGCAACCGCAGTGGAGAGGCTGGCATCTCCGGGACATTGGGATGTGCGCGCGTGTGTGGTGTTAACTATTTAGTTCCCACGGTAGAGCAGGAGAGAGGAAGACCTTGAGGCTGGACTTGAACAGGGACACTGCGACTCGTATGAATGAGTCCACATCCGTGCAGACACACGACGTGAAAGACAAATACATCCCACGTGGTCAGCTGACGAGTGACGTAACAGTCAGACATCGACATGAGCCCCCGTGTAAGAAGATATCCTCCACTTGGATACACTAATTTGAGCCTGTGGTGACGTCACCACGCACACCTGCGTGATGACGTCACCGGCATCCCGCAGCGTCGAGCCCGTTTCGTGCGTTATGACGTCATCACGCCTCACCCTGCACAAATGCGTGACCCGTGCAGGCTTCAGGACACGCGGGACTGACACATTTAATGTCGATGTGAACGACGAGCGATCATGTTGTCTCCGTTGATTTCTGATCTATTAGGTTGTTTAATTTTCATCCTTCGACTCTCCACACCCAACGTAGATTCACCGTCTGGGAAGTGACCCCCCCCCCCTCCTCTCTCCCGCGACTCAGCAGCATTGAAGAGCGGGAGCGGGGTCCAAGGATACCCAAATCGTTGCCCTAAACGTTGCAAATCGGCGCGTCTTCAATAATCCCCCACGCACCTCTGGATCTGCTCGCTGCCAGGATCATCTTTGCCGCGCAAACCCCTCGCTCGACGTCCTCTTCCGTTCCTGTTCCGTTCCTCTTACGTTCCGAACTGCCCTAAAAAAAGAACACTCCTGCTTACTTACGGGCGACTCCCTCCCAATCTCCCTCTCAACCCCCCTCTCAACCCCCCTCTCAACCCCCTCTCTCAACCCCCCCTCTCAACCCCCCCTCTCAACCCCCCCTCTCAACCCCCCCCTCTCAACCCCCCCCCTCTCAACCCCCCCTCTCAACCCCCCTCTCAACCCCCCCTCTCAACCCCCCCCTCTCAACCCCCCTCTCAACCCCCCCTCTCAACCCCCCCTCTCAACCCCCCCTCTCAACCCCCCTCTCAACCCCCCCTCTCAACCCCCCTCCTCTCAACCCCCCTCTCAACCCCCCCTCTCAACCCCCCCTCTCAACCCCCCCCTCTCAACCCCCCCTCTCAACCCCCCCCTCTCAACCCCCCCCTCTCAACCCCCCCTCTCAACCCCCCCTCTCAACCCCCCCCCCTCTCAACCCCCCCCTCTCAACCCCCCCCTCTCAACCCCCCCTCTCAACCCCCCCTCTCAACCCCCCCTCTCAACCCCCCCTCTCAACCCCCCCTCTCAACCCCCCCCTCTCAACCCCCCCTCTCAACCCCCCCCTCTCAACCCCCCCCTCTCAACCCCCCTCTCAACCCCCCCTCTCAACCCCCCTCTCAACCCCCCTCTCAACCCCCCCTCTCAACCCCCCCTCTCAACCCCCCTCTCAACCCCCCCCTCTTAACCTCCTTCCCTCGAGGGCGCCCGTTCTACGAGTCTTGCGGGAGGGATGATGGCGGTGGTGATGGTTGTGATGGTAGTGATGGTGGTGGTGATGATGGTGGTTGTGATGGTGGTCGTTGTGATGGTGGTGGTGGTGATAGTGGTTGTGATGGTGGTGATGGTGGTGATGGTGGTGATGATGATGGTGGTTGTGATGGTGGTGATGGTGGTGATGATGGTGGTTGTGATGATGGTGGTTGTGATGGTGGTGGTTGTGATGGTGGTGGTGGTGATGGTGGTGGTTGTGATGGTGGAGGTGATGGTGGTTGTGATGGTGGCGATGGTGGTGATGGTGGTGGTTATGATGGTAGTGATGGTGGTGGTGATGATGGTGGTTGTGATGGTGGTGATGGTGGTGGTGGTGATGATGGTGGTTGTGATGGTGGTGATGGTGGTGATGATGGTGGTTGTGATGATGGTGGTGGTGATGATGGTGGTTGTGATGGTGGTGGTGGTGGTGGTGGTGATGATGGTGGTTGTGATGATGGTGGTGGTGATGATGGTGGTTGTGATGGTGGTGATGGTGGTGGTGATGATGGTGGTTGTGATGATGGTGGTGGTGATGATGGTGGTTGTGATGGTGGTGATGGTGGTGGTGGTTGTGATGGTGGTGGTGATGGTGGTGGTGATGGTGGTGGTGATGGTGGTGGTTGTGATGATGGTGGTGATGGTGGTTGTGATGGTGGTGGTGATGGTGGTGATGGTGGTGGTGATGATGGTGGTTGTGATGGTGGTGGTGATGGTGGTGGTTGTGATGGTGGTGGTTGTGATGGTGGTGGTGGTGATGGTGGTGGTTGTGATGGTGGTGATGGTGGTTGTGATGGTGGTGGTGATGGTGGTGATGGTGGTGGTGATGATGGTGGTTATGATGGTGGTGGAGTCGATGACGACTCCCCTGTGTCCCCCTCGCGCTGTGCGCGTGTCTCTTGCAGAGCGTGGCAAGTGCTGTCCGCGCTGATGTTCACCTCACTGGGCCTCGTGGTGAGTGCCGTTTGTGTGTGTGGGTGTTTGTGTGTGTGGGTGTTTGTGTGTGTGGGTGTTTGTGTGTGTGGGTGTTTGTGTGTGTGGGTGTTTGTGTGTGTGGGTGTTTGTGTGGGTGTTTGTGTGGGTGTTTGTGTGTGTGGGTGTGTGTGTGTGGGTGTTTGTGTGTGTGTGAGTGTGTGTGTGGGTGTTTGTGTGTGTGGGTGTTTGTGTGTGTGGGTGTTTGTGTGTGTGGGTGTTTGTGTGTGTGGGTGTTTGTGTGTGTGGGCGTTTGTGTGTGTGGGTGTTTGTGTGTGTGGGCGTTTGTGTGTGTGGGCGTTTGTGTGTGTGGGTGTTTGTGTGTGTGGGAGTTTGTGTGTGTGGGCGTTTGTGTGTGTGGGCGTTTGTGTGTGTGGGCGTTTGTGTGTGTGGGCGTTTGTGTGTGTGGGCGTTTGTGTGTGTGGGTGTTTGTGTGTGTGGGTGTTTGTGTGTGTGGGTGTATGTGTGTGTGGGTGTTTGTGTGTGTGGGTGTTTGTGTGTGTGGGTGTTTGTATGTGTGAGTGTGTGTGTGGGAGTTTGTGTGTGTGGGCGTTTGTGTGTGTGGGCGTTTGTGTGTGTGGGTGTTTGTGTGTGTGGGTGTTTGTGTGTGTGGGTGTTTGTGTGTGTGGGTGTTTGTGTGTATGTGTTTGTGTGTGTGGGTGTTTGGGTGTTTGAAAGTTGGCAGTGAGGAGTACAGCTGGCGCGTCTGCAGTCATCTCAGTCACTCAACCCATGGCACCTGGGTCTGTTTCATGACATCCTGCCAGCGGGCCTTCGACACTTCACGTGGCACATGCGCCGTAGTGATGTCACCACCACTTAGTGGTGAACGGCGGCGGCTGTTGTTGTTTTTGTTGTGTATGTGTGTGTGTGCACGAGTGCCAACACGTGCAGTGAAGTGGTGAACACACTACGCTACGAAGCCGGCGACCCATTTGCAGCTCACAGCCAACACCGGTGACGAATATATATAAATATATATGGTCCCGGAGCCATCTCCCCTAGATCGACTCAGCCTCAAATGAGAACCTGGTGCGATGTGTAAACATCGCCACGAGGGAGACAAAGGCGGCCGGGCGGTATACTATCCACCCACCCCTCGTGTGCCGTGCCGGCCTTCATAGGTGCTCGCTAACAGCACTTGCCCCAACAGTCTGCCAAGGCTATGCGGGGGATCTTTGTCTTTGTATCCATCATTACACAACCACGTGACACACGCTGGCCCGAGCCAACCAGCAGCTAGTACATCCCCCTCGCCCACCTCCATCTACGAGGAAACCAACTAACCCGAGCCCCCCTCCCCCCGTGCCCCCCCCCCGTGCCCCCCCCGTGCCCCCCCCCCCCCGTGCACCCCCCCCCCGTGCCCCCCCCCGTGCACCCCCCGTGCCTCCCCCCGTGCACCCCTCCCCCGTGTCCCCCCCGTGCCTCTTCCGTGCCCCCCCCCCTGTGCCCCCCCCCCGCGTGCCCCCCCCCGTGCACCCCCCCCCCCCCGTGCACCCCCCCCCCCCCCCGTGCCCCCCCCCCCTGTCCCTTGCGTCCCCAGTCCCTGGCGGCGCCCGAGGCGGCGTCCCGGGCGCTGTCGGGAGAGGAAGACGACGACGCGGGGGGCGGCAGCCGCATGGCCACGAGGCTCTACGGGGGCGCCCTGCTCAGTGGGTCACGCGCACTCCGCCCGGTTCAACGTGGACACACAGCGACGTGTACACAACAACGTGTACACAACAACACAACAACAACCTGTACACACAGCACAACAACACAACAACCTGTACACACAGCACAACAACACAACAACAACGTGCAGACCGCAACGTGTACACACAACAACAACGTGTACACAACAACAACGTGTACACAACAACAACGTGTACACACAACAACGTGTACACAGCACACAAGACAAAACAACAACGTGCACACCGCAACGTGTACACAACAACAACACAGCAACGTGTACACAACAACGTGTACACAACAACAACGTGTACACAGCACACAACAACAACAACGTGTACACACAACAACTTGTACACAACAACAACACAACACCATGTACACAACAACACAACAACAACGTGCACACACGGCGACGTGTACCCTCCACCGTGCACACGTGCACTGGTGTCCCACCTGCACCGTGCACATTGTCCCCGTGCTCATGACATGCAAAGCCGCCCGCTTTGCTTCAAGGTGCCGCGATGCACTTCTACGCTACTGGATTGAGAACTCATCCCTTTCGAACTGCTTCCTTGTGGTTCAGTTTGCTGTTCTTCCCACGCAATTCCGAATAGCATGGCTGACTACATACGGTGCGACAGAAGTTCTACATACATACACGACGGCCCGAATTTAATGATGGATTTTCTTTTTTTCGTGCAATCGTTGATGAGCGCGCTGGCACCATGAACTCGCCACACTGGAGCACCCCGGCAATCCGCGGGCGGCTAAACCCACGCGCATTCAAAGCCACGATCGCAGCGGTGCCGGCTTAGCAACTCTGACAATTGCGCGACTCGGCGCCCTCATTATTGAGTGCGTTTTAATCCATCCCCATTGCTATTCAAGTCTTGGCTCAAGACTTCCCCTCCGCCGATAGCAAATGCCGCCGCCCCCGAGAGCAAGAGCTGCCGTGTCGGCCACGACGCCGCGTTATTCTTACTCACCTGCTCATCCTTTCACCTTCATCAATACCTTGTGCCCCCCCCCCATTAGCCCCACACATCCCTCCCCTCCGCTACAGCATCCTTGACATGCGTTTATACTGGTAGGAACCACCTGTTTCCACCAGCCCACACGGGATTATTGTGTCCGTCCGTCCGTCGTGCATCCAAAAATGGGAGGGGTGGGGCTGGGTGGAGAGGTGAGGGTGGGGAGGGGCTGGGTGGGGAGGGTGAGGCTGGGTGGGGGGTGGTAGGGTTGGGGCTGGGTGGGGAGGGGCTGGTCACCCCGTGGTGCCCTTATAAAACTCAACGTTTAACCTATTCACGCCGGCTTGTGCCCGCCCTCACAGTCGGGCATATTTGCGGAATACACCACGCCGCCGTTGACCCTGGCCATTGACCGAGCAACCCAACGTTCCTACCAGCTCCCTCCACAGGAATGTGTTAGCCGTACGTTTGACTGCATTCTATACATCGATCATACAACAAAGATCCCCGTATAGCCTTCTAGGCGTTGTGGGCAAGTGCTGTGAGGCAGCGCTTATTAAGGCCGGCATGGCACACCAAGGGGTTGTGTGGTCAGCGCCACGGCCGACCGTCTTTGTCTCCCTAGGGCTGATGTTTTACACACCACACTGGGTGCACGTTTAAGGCTGAGTTGACCTTGAGGAAGTACACGAGCTGTCCTGAAATCACTCGCCATGGATGGTAGCCATGGTCCCCGCGTGAATAGGGCCCGTTCCCATTGACTGCTAATGCTCCATTAGTCTCGACCACCGACAAAGAGAGGCAGAGGAATTTGTGTTCAAAGCGAATCAGTTGAACCCAGGGCTCGATTCCTCTCTGCGTATTCCCGGGTCTCTGGTCGATTGGAGTAGGAGGTGACACGTGACTATAACAGTCGAGATATACTGGATGTGGTGTGTCGGGTGGATGATTATTCTCCTACATTTTTAGGAGAATAATCATCTAGATTTGAAACTCATTTTTAGAAGTGCTTTTTGTGCTTAGTTGTCCTCCCCCCACGCCTCCTATAGATCATGGTTGTCTTCATACGGTGGGGAAGAAGTTCAACATGCGGACATGATTTACCCCCCCCCCTCCGTCGCTGTCTCCGCCTGCAGGCCTCTCTCTGACGTTCTGGAACTCCCTGTACACGTCAGACAAGGCCGTGATCCGCTGGAGCCTGCTCACCCAAGTCTGCTTCTACGCCATCCAGCTCCTGGGTACGTGGACCCCCCCACGCCGCGGAACTCCCCGGGCCCAGTCGGCTGCTCGCCCGAGACGAGTCCGGGGAACGCCGCTCCTCGGCTGGCTAGGAGTAGGGGCTCTGCCACTCGAGCAGCCGGTGCGCCTGCCCGTCATCATCCGATAGATTGTGCCCTGTACGTCCATAATCCTATTGTACGGCAAAATCACGAGGGCAATACGAGGCGAGATGAATATGGTTGCGTGCAGAAATTATTCTGGGAAGGAGCGTTTTGTGTTAAATTAAACAACCAGGCCTCGCAAAGACAAAAATCCCCCGTGTAGCCTTAACAGACTGTTGGGGCAAGTGCTGTTAGCGAGCACCTATGAAGGCCGGCACGGCAAACGTGGAGGCGGGTGGTCAACACCACGGCCGGCCACCTTTGTCTCCCCAATGCTGATGTATCGACACCGCACCAGTTACTCGTGAAAGGCTGAGTCGAACTAGAGGATGCTTTCATTACTGGTGTTGGCCGTAAGTGCGAATCGAACTCGGGTCACCGGGTTTGTAGCGCAGGACATTAACCACTACGCGATTGCTCCCCAATCACGCACCCACCCACTCGCCAGCACACACTAATGTGCTAAGCACTGCACCCCGCACAGACGAAAAGCCACACACAGGATTCCCACACGTCGTTTAATTAAATGCGCTGGACCTGGAATGTAAAGTGTGGCTGCGAGCGATGTAGGGAGAGAGAAGAGGGGGGGTGCCGGGGGAGAGCTATGGTCGCATTGTGTATGCCAGGGCACGCACGCACCGCGTTACTTAACAGACGGCTCCGCGTGAATCACCAATCGCTGTAGCCGGCTCCACACACGGCGCCCTCCGCCTGCTGGGCAAGCGGCGGCTTCGCCCGAGCGCAGGGCCGCGACAGCGCCATGGCCGTCCGCCCCGGTTAATACGGCGGGATGATTGACCACAGCTGGTTAATACAGCGGCAGGATTGACCACAGCTGGTTAATACGGCGGGATGATTGACCACAGCTGGTTAATACAGCGGCAGGATTGACCACAGCTGGTTAATACGGCGGGATGATTGACCACAGCTGGTTAATACAGCGGCAGGATTGACCACAGCTGGTTAATACAGCGGGATGATTGATCACAGCTGGTTAATACAGCGGGATGATTGATCACAGCTGGTTAATGCAGCGGGATGATTGACCACAGCTGGTTAACACAGCGGCAGGATTGACCACAGCTGGTTAATACAGCGGGATGATTGACCACAGCTGGTTAATACAGCGGGATGATTGATCACAGCTGGTTAATACAGCGGGATGATTGACCACAGCTGGTTAACACAGCGGCAGGATTGACCACAGCTGGTTAATACAGCGGGATGATTGACCACAGCTGGTTAATACAGCGGCAGGATTGACCACAGCTGGTTAACACAGCGGGATGATTGACCACAGCTGGTTAATACGGCGGCAGGATTGACCACAGCTGGTTAATACGGCGGCAGGATTGACCACAGCTGGTTAATACAGCGGGATGATTGACCACAGCTGGTTAACACAGCGGGATGATTGACCACAGCTGGTTAATACAGCGGGAGGATTGACCACAGCTGGTTAACACAGCGGGATGATTGACCACAGCTGGTTAATACAGCGGGAGGATTGACCACAGCTGGTTAATACAGCGGGATGATTGACCACAGCTGGTTAATACAGCGGGAAGATTGACCACAGCTGGTTAATACAGCGGGAGGATTGACCACAGCTGGTTAACACAGCGGGATGATTGACCACAGCTGGTTAACACAGCGGGAGGATTGACCACAGCTGGTTAACACAGCGGGAGGATTGATCACAGCTGGTTAATACAGCGGGATGATTGACCACAGCTGGTTAATACAGCGGGAGGATTGACCACAGCTGGTTAATACAGCGGGAGGATTGACCACAGCTGGTTAATACAGCGGGATGATTGACCACAGCTGGTTAATACAGCGGGAGGATTGACCACAGCTGGTTAATACAGCGGGAGGATTGACCACAGCTGGTTAATACAGCGGGAGGATTGACCACAGCTGGTTAATACAGCGGGAGGATTGACCACAGCTGGTTAATACAGCGGGAGGATTGACCACAGCTGGTTAATACAGCGGGAGGATTGACCACAGCTGGTTAATACAGCGGGATGATTGACCACAGCTGGTTAATACAGCGGGAGGATTGACCACAGTTGGTTAATACAGCGGGAGGATTGACCACAGCTGGTTAATACAGCGGGATGATTGACCACAGCTGGTTAATACAGCGGGAGGATTGACCACAGCTGGTTAATACAGCGGGATGATTGACCACAGCTGGTTAATACAGCGGGAGGATTGACCACAGCTGGTTAATACAGCGGGATGATTGACCACAGTTGGTTAATACAGCGGGAGGATTGATCACAGCTGGTTAATACAGCGGGAGGATTGACCACAGCTGGTTAATACAGCGGGATGATTGACCACAGCTGGTTAATACAGCGGGAGGATTGACCACAGCTGGTTAATACAGCGGGATGATTGACCACAGCTGGTTAATACAGCGGGAGGATTGACCACAGCTGGTTAATACAGCGGGATGATTGACCACAGTTGGTTAATACAGCGGGAGGATTGATCACAGCTGGTTAATACAGCGGGAGGATTGACCACAGCTGGTTAATACAGCGGGATGATTGATCACAGCTGGTTAATACAGCGGGATGATTGACCACAGTTGGTTAATACAGCGGGAGGATTGATCACAGCTGGTTAATACAGCGGGAGGATTGACCACAGCTGGTTAATACAGCGGGAGGATTGATCACAGCTGGTTAATACAGCGGGAGGATTGACCACAGCTGGTTAATACAGCGGGATGATTGATCACAGCTGGTTAATACAGCGGGAGGATTGATCACAGCTGGTTAATACAGCGGGAGGATTGACCACAGCTGGTTAATACAGCGGGATGATTGATCACAGCTGGTTAATTCAGCGGGATGATTGATCACAGCTGGTTAATACAGCGGGAGGATTGACCACAGCTGGTTAATACAGCGGGATGATTGATCACAGCTGGTTAATACAGCGGGAGGATTGATCACAGCTGGTTAATACAGCGGGAGGATTGATCACAGCTGGTTAATACAGCGGGAGGATTGATCACAGCTGGTTAATACAGCGGGAGGATTGACCACAGCTGGTTAATACAGCGGGAGGATTGATCACAGCTGGTTAATACAGCGGGAGGATTGACCACAGCTGGTTAATACAGCGGGATGATTGATCACAGCTGGTTAATACAGCGGGATGATTGATCACAGCTGGTTAATACAGCGGGAGGATTGACCAAAGCTGGTTAATACAACGGGATGATTGATCACAGCTGGTTAATACAGCGGGAGGATTGACCACAGCTGGTTAATACAGCGGCAGGATTGACCACAGCTGGTTAACACAGCGGGATGATTGACCACAGCTGGTTAATACAGCGGCAGGATTGACCACAGCTGGTTAATACAGCGGGATGATTGATCACAGCTGGTTAACACAGCGGGATGATTGACCACAGCTGGTTAATACAGCGGGATGATTGACCACAGCTGGTTAACACAGCGGGAGGATTGACCACAGCTGGTTAATACAGCGGGATGATTGACCACAGCTGGTTAACACAGCGGGATGATTGACCACAGCTGGTTAATACAGCGGGATGATTGACCACAGCTGGTTAACACAGCGGGAGGATTGACCACAGCTGGTTAACACAGCGGCAGGATTGACCACAGCTGGTTAATACAGCTGGATGATTGACCACAGCTGGTTAACACAGCGGGAGGATTGACCACAGCTGGTTAACACAGCGGCAGGATTGACCACAGCTGGTTAATACAGCGGGAGGATTGACCACAGCTGGTTAATACAGCGGGAGGATTGACCACAGCTGGTTAATACAGCGGGAGGATTGATCACAGCTGGTTAATACAGCGGGAGGATTGACCACAGCTGGTTAACACAGCGGGATGATTGACCACAGCTGGTTAATACAGCGGGAGGATTGATCACAGCTGGTTAACACAGCGGGAGGATTGACCACAGCTGGTTAACACAGCGGCAGGATTGACCACAGCTGGTTAACACAGCGGGAGGATTGACCACAGCTGGTTAATACAGCGGGAGGATTGACCACAGCTGGTTAATACAGCGGGAGGATTGATCACAGCTGGTTAATACAGCGGGAGGATTGACCACAGCTGGTTAATACAGCGGGAGGATTGATCACAGCTGGTTAATACAGCGGGAGGATTGACCACAGCTGGTTAACACAGCGGCAGGATTGACCACAGCTGGTTAACACAGCGGGAGGATTGACCACAGCTGGTTAATACAGCGGGAGGATTGACCACAGCTGGTTAATACAGCGGGAGGATTGATCACAGCTGGTTAATACAGCGGGAGGATTGACCACAGCTGGTTAATACAGCGGGATGATTGACCACAGCTGGTTAATACAGCGGGAGGATTGACCACAGCTGGTTAATACAGCGGGAGGATTGACCACAGCTGGTTAATACAGCGGGATGATTGACCACAGCTGGTTAATACAGCGGGAGGATTGATCACAGCTGGTTAATACAGCGGGAGGATTGACCACAGCTGGTTAATACAGCGGGAGGATTGACCACAGCTGGTTAATACAGCGGGATGATTGACCACAGCTGGTTAATACAGCGGGAGGATTGACCACAGCTGGTTAATACAGCGGGATGATTGACCACAGCTGGTTAATACAGCGGGAGGATTGACCACAGCTGGTTAACACAGCGGGATGATTGACCACAGCTGGTTAATACTGCGGGAGGATTGACCACAGCTGGTTAATACAGCGGGATGATTGACCACAGCTGGTTAATACAGCGGGAGTTCGGGTTTTCGGAGTTACCAAGGTTCGGAAAATATTCGTTTATAATCCGCGTGCTGGACCCCCACGAGGGGCCTGTCCCCCCTCTCGCAGAAATTCGACGAATTATCCTGCCCAGGGATAATATCTATTAAACAAGAAAAGTCAAACAGCAATCATGTGCATCTCATTGCAGGCTTCTTCCAAGGAAGGGTTTTGAGACGCGGCGAGGATTCTCTGGGTAAATGAAGGCCGAAACCGGGTTCATAAATAATCTAAGTAGGACTGCATCCAAACGCATTGTGTACATAATGAGGGTCGCGTCCAACTGTGGTGGCCAGCGGGGGGAGGGGGGCTGGAGAGGCAGCCGAAGGCGATTCATTAGGAGCGCAGAGATTTGTGTTTATATTTTACGTCCGTCAGTCTATGTGTCCGTCTGTCTATATGTCTGCCTGTCTATATGTGTGTCTGTCTATAGACTCCCCCAAGACCTCCTTAGCCAATCGCTCTGAGAGTTATCACACAAGCTGATCAATACCAATGCCCGCAACGCGAAATTCGAGGACGAGATTGGCCATCGACAATCTATAACTCGAAAAAGTTGCCTTTATTTTCACAACCAAAGTGGTAAATGACCTGTGCGCTGCTCCCCCCCCCCCCCCACTGCGGGGAGGGTGCGGTGGAGGAGGATGCCCGCGGGCTGCAGAGTCGCCGGGCTGGTCGCTCGGCTGCTCTGCAGGCGCAAGGGCGCCGCGTGGAGGCTGCGGGCCAGCGAATCAACCCCCACCCAACACGTCTCTGCACATGATGAGAAACGCATCAGAGGCGTGCGAGCAAGCTAGAAGCAAATTACGAGTCGCGTCCCTGCACTGCCGTGTGGTGCTGTTTGTCACTGGCCCCTCGAGATGTTGGGCCCAGCAACCGTGATTAGGGGATAACACACGCAAAGCCTCAATATTCAAATTTGAAACTCTCACATGCAATAGTACTCCACTGGAATGACTGTAACACACAGACACAGGAGCAGCAGCAGCAGCAGCAATAGTCGCCGCCTACTGGCAGCAGACCAATGCCCCAAGCTCACGCTTGCAAACGAGACTCCCATCTTCGCCTCTTGAGTTCTCAGCCCGGTTACCCTCAACGAACTGCAACTCTGAGGCAGCACGACGCGCGATTGTGTTCGTAAACTCCGCCCTCCCGTGATGCACCGCGCGTCACGTCACGTGCCGCACGTGCAAGGCACAAGGCCTTTGTTCGGACCAACGAGAGATGTGAAACTGCGTTGCCCATGTGATTGTAGACAGGAGTAGGACGATAAGATACACGCTCTTACCGGTGTCATCCTTGTTAGGAAATATCAGTACAACAAAGCCATCACTGCGTGCTGGGAGGACCGAGATAAGATGGTAACACTTTCTCCAGGAGTGGCAGCCAAGGAATGTAACGCATCCGAGAGGACGTCCATCCTGGAGATTGAGCAATTAACTCAGTCCGTGTGCGGGAGGCGCTGGGTGGGTTATTGATCGCAGAATCCTGAGAGGTGGCGGCAGTGGATTTGGGGAGAATTCCAGCGGGGCATTGATCATGGCTCATGATATTATAATCACAGAGCAGTCTAGAGAGCGCCATCGCGCTCCCATCACACCCACTCGCCTCTCATCCGTCTCACGTCGCCACCAGACATATTTGAAGAAAAAGGTAAAACACCGTTTTGTTTGAATGAGCTGATGCTTGAATGATTGGCCGACGGCTTCATTATTGTCAGAGTTTCCAATGTAGAGCGCCTGCTGTGCTCTGCGTCAGGAGCCAGAAGAGTTGCACTGGCCGAGTCGCTGGCGCGGTGTCACGGTTCGCACAGCGGACTCGCAACGCAGAGGGTCGCCGGTTCGATTCCCTCTCCCCCCAGGGCAGCTGGAATTGTGGTGAAAGTTTATTTTCACCGCCCCCCTCCCCCAAAGTCAATCGGTAGGTTGTGTGTGGCGATGGGGTAAGTTGTGGGTACGCTCACCTCTTCCAAGACGTCTTGTCAACGTAGGAAGAGTAGGCCAAATACCTTCTAGGGCTTCTTCTAGTGGAGGCCATTCCGCCCGCAGAGGCGTGAGCTGGCAGAGCTTCGCATTTTCATTACAAAGTTATTTACCCCCCTCCCACCACTTTCCATCCCCCACCCTGACCCCTCCCCCTTGCCCCCCCCCCCGCCCACAGTGACGAGCATGACGCTGTGGGAACGAGGCTCGTGCCCGGCGAGTGCGCTCCTCTGCTCGGCGCTGCGGGGAGCATTCCTCCTCGTCTCCCTGGTGTACTACTTCAAGATCGGGCGGAGGTGGCGGAAGTAGTCGGAGGGAGGCAAAGCTACCACCCCCTCCACGAAGCCCCCCACCCTCTCCAAAGCCCCCTACCCTCTAGCCCCCCACACTTCCAGTTCACTTGGTCTTGCCTTCTGTGGAGAGCAGTGTGCGCGTGTGGTCGTCTGTGTACGAAATCCCTGAGCTACTCGAGCGATGAGTGGCATTGGAAGTGTGTGATGCGTGTGGGTGTGATGTCTGAATGAGGGATGGAAATATACACACGCAGAGACGCATGCACGTTTACACACCCTCACGCTCACACACGCAACGCACATACGGTACACTCACAAACATACGTGCATTCAGAAACACATATCCACACCTACACTCAAATATAAGACAAAGGCCTGACTAAGCTGTTGGGGTGTGCGTGGGCAGGTGTGTGTGGGGTGCGTGATCAGGTATGCATGGCAAGTGTTTGTGGGTAGGTGTGCGTGGCAGGTGTGCGTGGGCAGGTGTTTGTGGGTAGGTGTTTGTGGGTAGGTGTTTGTGGGCAGGTGTGCGTGGGCAGGTGTGCGTGGGTAGGTGTTTGTGGGTAGGTG
Organism: Lampetra planeri; assembly: GCF_965212315.1. Classification (NCBI taxonomy): domain Eukaryota; kingdom Metazoa; phylum Chordata; class Hyperoartia; order Petromyzontiformes; family Petromyzontidae; genus Lampetra; species Lampetra planeri. Next base: position 15,564,045 of record NC_136114.1, read on the forward strand.
TTTGTGGGTAGGTGTTTGTGGGCAGGTGTGCGTGGGTAGGTGTGTGTGGGTAGGTGTGCGTGGGTAGGTGTTTGTGGGTAGGTATGCGTGGGCAGGTGTGCGGCTCTGCATGCGGACCGTGAGTCGCTGGTTTCTTCGTGCTCATTTTTAAACTCCTAGGTGTTCCGTTTTTCTCGTCTCGTGTTATTATATTGTTCATGATGATTGTTATTATTGTTACTATACTATTATTACTGGATCGACGATTAAACAAAGGAAACGATTCGTGTGTACGTGTGTGACGCGACAACGGCGAGGGGTTCACCTGTTGAGTTATCCCGTGAGCTGCGAGCTTATGGAGGTTTCTCCGGGGTTTCGTTAATAAAATAAAATCCTCGCTCAGTTTTGCTTTGTGGGGGGGGGGGGGGTCACTGCTTTTGGCTCCGCGTTGTGAGTGATGGTGCCGTGAGAGCGGAGTGTTGGTGTCTCGCAAATGTCACGGTAGTCACTCCGTGAGACATTCCGTGACAGCGGAGTGTCTCAGCTCGTCTCATTTGGAAGTCATGTGCGAGTCGTGGCATTTCCACGTTCCCATGATGTCGACAAGCTGTACATTTGAGTACAAGAGCGCTCCTTTACGATAGACTCGGTTCATCCCCCACAATAAACGCGATTTTTTCTAATTCGCTTTTATTATATAACCCCCCCCCCCCCAACAGCATCAGAAAAAAACTAATTCATAATCAACTCCGCGAACAATTTATTACCGATCTCCCGAGCTCCCTTACCGCAGGGGATTGAGCGAGACGGAACGAGAGAGATGAGGGAGGGCAGGCAGCGAGAAGATGCAAATTAGCTTCGTGGAGCAATTAAAGAGAGAGGCGGCGTCTCGAGTCGGGAGTGCTGCTGGCTCATCACGATCCGAGGTTCCAATAAAACCAGGAGATCGGGACTCCGCCACGAGTGTCGCCTCGCGCCACGGGATGGAGGAACGGCTCGAGTCCCCCTCTCCTGGGGGGGGGGGGGCAGCGACGAGTCGATTGGCCTGGTGGTGGTGGTCGTGGCATGAGATGCTGCGAGAGTCTGGAAGGTCCTTCTTAGCGGGGCGGCTCCGACAGAGCGAGATGTGGCGCTCCACAGATTGCGAGGCACGGCCACTGCCGGTATCGTGGCTGTGCCGATATCCCCATCACTTGAAAGCATCGATATAGGAGGTGCATGGCGACATTTTTAGATGTGGCTAAGAGACACCCACATGTTACGTAAAAATAAAACCATGGAGGTATCAAGTCGACGTTTTCTCCCTTTAACTAAGTGACATTCATGCTGAATATGCCGACTCTCATCGTGTGGATGGCAATGTGCTCAGGACCTAGATGACACTGTCGCGGTCTGCTGCGAGCCAGGCGACAGAATTCGTCCAGTCTCAACGAACACGTTTCATGTTGCTCTTCCTCCGGCTCACTCTCTGGTCCAGAGATTGGCTTGCATGGCCACAATCGCACTACTGCGACCTGTGTCTTTAATTTTCCATTCGTGAAGGAGAATAGAATTGTCAGTGCAGTAGAACTACGCTGTGAGGAGCGAACAGACGGATCCGATCTGTAACCTGGCCAACAACCATCGATGGACCATCCACGAGTTTGACTCCAATCAACTTCCACGGTGCGTCTGCGGCCCTGGCAGAGACACGGGAGCGAAATGGTGACGAGTCCCTCCGGAGGCACAGGGCGCCCACGCCCCAGGCCCCGGCTCCCTCTCCAGGGACCCCCAAACGGTTTTTGGAGGCGCGGAGCAAAACTCCAAATGAGCCTCCCTCCTCGGCTGTTTCTGAGCCACCCCCTACGATCTGAGACCCGGGACAAACGGCCGCCGCTCATCCCTCCTCCGCCCCCCACGTCTGTGTGTGGTTCAACTGATTTTTGTGTTAAATTTGTCCTTCCCCGCACCTCCGATTAGCGTGGTTGACTACGTACGGTGCGAAAGAAGTTCAACATGTGTAATAAACGACTGGACCACGATGTCTGGCTCAGTGTCCTTTATTATTCGGTTCGTGCTGTACACCCACACGGCTGTCTTTACTCTGTAGCTTCTCCACGGTGCTGACTCCAATGTCAGCCCGATCCACAACAGCAGCTCCGCTGCTGTTTCTCTCACACAGCCCCCTTTGGCTGTACTCGCTGCTGCTCTTCTCCCTCCGCAGCTCTCACAGCTTCTTGCTCTCTCTCTCTCTCCGCAGCTCCTCCTGGCAGCCACACCGCTGCCTCTAACAAGCAGCCCCTCTCTCTCTCTCTCCGCAGCTCCTCCTGGCAGCCACACCGCTGCCTCTAACACGCAGCCCTTCTGGCTGTCTCCTCCGCAGCTGCCCACCACTCCGCAGCTTCCTCTTATCTTCGGGGTTGGCTCCCGATGGCCGTCGGCGCCCCCCCCTCTCCACTCTTGCCCGCGTGGCCTCACTCTTTTCCGCTCACACCCCGACTGCCTTCTCCTTCCGGTTTACCCGCTTAAGGACCCCCTACCTTTCACCCACGTCACCTGGCTCCGCCTCCTCGTGACGTCACATCCGGAAGGTCGCTTTCGCCCGCATTACACCACCCTCCCCCATAGAAAAAACCCAGCCGACCTCGGCTGAACAACACCAAAGCGTAATGCGGTGAACCGACCTTCCCCCTTAAAGGACACTAAGCATGCAATATAACAACAAGAACAACACACAAGTAACATCGACGAACGTACGGAAGCATGCGATAAATACGACGGCAAGAACAAGAACAATAACAACATACAATCAACGAAACGTAAGCGATTTGGAACGAGTGCGGGTCGCCGGCCCGTCCCGGACGGTCGGCGGCCCGCTTGTAGAACGGGGACGCGATGGAACACGAGAAATGACAGGGGGTAATTCCCCTGCTGCGATTGGAAGTCCACCGACATCTCGTGTCCCTGACGAATCAGTCTTGGTCATATTCCGCGAATGCGCCTGCAGCGGGGTCGGAAGGGTCGCCGGGCTAGAAGGTCCCGCAGCCTTGGCAGGCGCCCTCCGAACAGGCCCACTCCTCCCCCGCGGTGTCACGGTCGGCCTGTCTGGAACAGGTACGACAGGCGCTCCAGCAAGATCAATGGACGCAGGCGGGGAAGAGTCAGAGTCAGCAGCAACAGACCCCGGCAAGGCAACATTGGGAGATGACGCATCACGTAGGGGAGCAACATATGGTTTCAACCGCGACGTATGAACAAACCAACGGCGAGAACCAAACTGAACGCGCGCCGACTGTGGATTGGGAACCTCAATGAGGCGCACAGGACCATGCCAAGGTTTGTGCAATTTAGGAGAGGTCCCCGGCCGCACCTGCGGGCAATGGAGCCAGGCCAGGTCTCCCTCTCTCTCTCCGCAGCTCCTCCTGGCAGCCACACCGCTGCCTCTAACAAGCAGCCCCCTCTCTCTCTCTCTCCGCAGCTCCTCCTGGCAGCCACACCGCTGCCTCTAACACGCAGCCCTTCTGGCTGTCTCCTCCGCAGCTGCCCACCACTCCGCAGCTTCCTCTTATCTTCGGGGTTGGCTCCCGATGGCCGTCGGCGCCCCCCCCTCTCCACTCTTGCCCGCGTGGCCTCACTCTTTTCCGCTCACACCCCGACTGCCTTCTCCTTCCGGTTTACCCGCTTAAGGACCCCCTACCTTTCACCCACGTCACCTGGCTCCGCCTCCTCGTGACGTCACATCCGGAAGGTCGCTTTCGCCCGCATTACACATGTATAACAACTCGCGCTTGCCCCAAATGCATGCAGCGAGGTCGGTACGCCCAGCATGTTTAATTAAAGTCTCCGGCGAGGCGCCGCCCCATTAATATTTGAGCATTCGCGGGATTTACACGGGGCATGCATTATTTAATAGTCACAACTCACAGCGCAGAGCAATCACACGTTGTACCGTACTTCCGTGCTCCCAAGTCTATGCTCCCTAGACCTTCAGCGCCAACCGGCCCGGTGCCAGTTGTGGCGGTGACGTGTGGCCAACGAAACACCCACGACCCGCACGGCGTGGACGCTGCCCTCGTCCGGCAGAGGAGTCACCAAAGGTCACCAAAGGTCGCCCGCGAGCGTCACGCGCCGTGGACGTCGGCACGACGCGACTCCGGTGCCCTCTGGCGGAGGGAAGAGAAGATTCAGCAGCGGGGAGAGCCGCTTCAGAGAGATGCGGGTTGAACGAGAGCCGGAGATGAAATGCGTTGGGTCAGGCGATGATTCTGAGAAATGAGATTGTAAGGCGGGGTAATGACAGACGCGTGTCTGGAGAAAGTCTCGGCCGTGAAGATGTGAGACCGCGCATTTTCTAAAAGAGGCTGTGGAGATTTTAAATGCGATGGGAGGTAGAGCTGAGACGATATGCGTACGGGAAGATGATGGCAATGAGGGGGTTGAGTTTTCTGGGGAATGAGAAATGATGTTGTGAATAACAGACGCATGCACATGGGTAGGGACATCTTTCCATGCGTGAAGAAGAGCGTTCACGCGTCTTATAAATGCGGCTGTGGAGATAATGGATGAGCCCGTACTGCTGAGAGATGAGGACATTGGCCGGCTGGGTGTCGCAGTGGTAAAGCTCCTGCCTCAGAAGTGCCAGTGTTCGATTCCCGAGTCGGGCTACATTCTGTCTGGAGTGTGTAAGTTCTCTCCCTATTCTGCATGAGTTTCCTCTGGTTTCCTACCACAGTTATATAACATACTATACAATGTAACTGGTCAAACATCCCAACGATGACATATTTCCGACAATCTACTCAATTGGGATCACGCAGAGCAGCAGAAACGTCGACCCCTCCTGCGGAAACGTAGCAGGACCCTCCTGCAAAACAAGTCTTGAGACTCGGAGTGGCTTTCCTGGGAAAACATGCGTAAGTTAAACATGCCGTCAAAGTTTAGCTAAATGTGAAGATGAGAAATGGTGACCTCCGGCCCCTGTGACCCGTGACCTGCGTGCGTGCGTGACCCGCACGCAAGCCGTGAACACGACCTCGACAGGGGCCCAATCGAGGTCGTGTTCACGGCGTGCGGGTCGGGAAGACGCGGGGGGGGGGGGTCAGTCTTCTGTTGCGGAGCAGCGACGACAATTTCACTTTCAGGTGGTCAAGCCCCCGGATAACCACGTCGGGAGCATCACCACCAACATCACCACCAACATCACCACCAACATCGTCAACATCACCACCAACATCACTCAACATCACCACCAACATCGTTAACATCACCACCAACATTACTCAACATGACCACCAACATCACCACCAACATCACTCAACATCACCAACATCACCACCAACAAAGTGCCATGTCGTCGTGTATGACCATGGCTCCTGATGTCTCCTTCGTCTTTGTGGATCGGACATTTCGCCGTTACATGTTGAACGGCCTCTTCTGGATGGCCACAGTCGCACACGGGAGGGTGTTCAGGGTATCCGCGTCTGCCACGGCCTGTGCAGTGGATGTGATCTGGGTTGGACCATGAGCAGCTTCGTGGAAGATGCCTCTTTCGCAAGGGGGTCAGTGACCCCTGCTGTACACGCATGGGGATGCTGCCAAACCCATCGGCCCATTCCCGGACACGACGCCACCCTGCACTGTGTGTGGTTGCATCCCTCTGTCAAATCCACTGCTGGATGAGGGCCTCCCCACCACGCCGCATCGGTCGTAGAGGTCCAATGACCATACTTCACCTCGCGCGGTCTGGTGAAGGCGGGGGGAATGGACGTGGGAGCAGAGAAGTGCAGTACAACACAACACGTGTTTTAGATGTCTCGGCACTTGCCCTCTGCTGATCACCACCTCGCGCTGTGCTCACCGACACAAACACGAACCAGGCTCCAGGCTGCTTGGCTTACCAAATCGGGTGCATTTCGTGTGAATTAGTCATAAATCTCTCTACTTTTTATTGGCACAATACGGCCACCCACACAATGTTTATTAGATGCTCATGGCACTATGTCACACATAAATGTGGCTTATGAAGGCGTCTGGGTGTCCCTGACGTTTATACACAGCGCACCCGGTTACTCATTTAAGGCTGAGTCAACCTAGTAGAGGGCTAAGGGCCCGGCTCAAACATTCGCCACCGTTTTATTGGTCGCGAGTGGGACTGACCACTGCGCCACCGCTCCCCGCTGCGCGCACGCGAAGATCCGGAACTGATTTTTAGTTCCGGATGCTGCGTTCGTTTTTCCCGAGTCCGGGTCCGCGTCGCCGCTCGCCGTCCCTCGTCTCGTCTTCAGGATGTCTGAGCGCAAAGTTCTAAACGTAAGAACATCGTCAACATCATCGTCAACATCGTCACCAACATCACGATACATCACCACCAACATCGTCACCAACATCACCACCAACATCACTCAACATCACCACCAACATCACCACCAACAATATCACCAACATCACCACTAACATCACCACCGACATCATTCAACATCACCACCAACATCACCAACAACACCACCAACAACATCACTCAAAATCACCACCAACATCACCAACAACACCACCAACAACATCACCAACAACATCACCAACATCACCACTAACATCACCACCGACATCATTCAACATCACCACCAACATCACCAACAACACCACCAACAACATCACCAACAACATCACTCAAAATCACCAACAACATCACTCAACAGCACCAACATCACCACCACCAACATCACCACCAACAACACCCAACATCACTCAACATCACCACCAACAACACCAACAAGATCACCCAACATCACTCAACATCACCACCAACATCACTCAACATCACCACCGACATCACCACCAACATCACTCAACATCACCACCGACATCACTCTACAGGAACCATCACCAGACGGCGGCACGAGCCGCTTCGCTGAACCTTCGTTCGGAGTCGGCGGGCAGAGTTGGGCAAGCCCGTGGGCTCCGCTAGGCGAGCAGGCCCTGCCAGGCTATCACAATTTAGAGAGTTAAAATGACAAACAAGTCACGCGTAGCAATTATAAACAACAACAACACGCAGCATTATCCTAATGTCGACACTATAGTACAATCATTACACAGCATCAATACGACACGCCTTGTCCGTACACAAAGAGCGTTGGTAACGCGACATTGAGACGAATGCTCAATTAAGCCGCTCTCCGCGGACACCTCGGTGAATTGAAGGCGTTTCCATCGGAATGTTTTAGACAAATACTTTGATGAGTGGCCTGTGGGAGTAAACTGGAGCACAGACGGGTCCATGAACCCGCTTGCTGTGCTGCCTTCTCGCACATCCCGACGTGGCCCACCAACCCGGGCCTCCGCACCGCCGTATTCCATATGGACATATACGTGGATAGACTCGCTCCCGTCGTCGGAATGTGGAATTTCCGCCACTGCGTCAGGGCTGCAAACAGGCGACGAGCACCGCTTCAATGCTCATCAGAGCAGCAACATCGCCGTGGCTTTGACGTGCAGAGTGGGTACAGAGTAGGCCAAACGTTACCCAGATAAAGTGTAACTTATACCACGTCAATACGGGCGTCGGCAATTGGGGCCATTGTTACATTCGTAGTCCTATGTTTGGCTACTCCATGTTGATATTAGTCATTTTGATGTAAATGCGTTCCTCGAAGACACCGGTGGTGTGACCATCAACTGCATCACAACATCAACAGGCCGATGCGCAAACCTCCATCATAGATGTCAAATTAAAGACAAGCCACAGGGAGTGCGATTTTGGCCATGCGACCCAAGCTGTGGCCCACTGCATGAACTCTCTCCATGAAGCTCGCTCGTGGCCAGCACATTTAGTTCCTGAACATATTGCCATCATACGCAAGACTAAAATAGGATGTAAATAATGATAACATATGAATCCATAATACATGTTAAACTGATTAAATGTAAACGTATAAAACAAACATTGTTTTTATCCTGGTTAAGTTGTGGACTGTCCTTTGATTATGATAATGATAGTGTTCCAGCAAAGCCCCGAATGGACTGATTTTAGAAGTAGTTCTGCATCTGGATCTTGAGTTGGTGCCAGAACTAGAACAGACGTCCAGGCTCGGGTTGGGGCTTTAGCTCGGACTGGAGTTGGTGCTCAGGCCAGACGTGGTTGTGGTCCGTTATAATAACAATCAAAGCGGAATTGTTATCTGTAGATTCAGTTGCATTGTCATTTAAATCCACTATGAATTATTCAATTACAAGTGCAGTTGACCACAGGTCTAACTAAACATGGGGCATGTTCAGTGCCGGATTATCCCAGTAGTAAAAGTAGCTACATATGTAGTAGCTACGGGCCCCGCACTTTCAAGGGCCCTGCGCAAAATACTTTCAAGCCATCAATTCCGGTTCATTGATTCTGCACTTGCTCTATTACTATAGTACTATACTGCCTTCAACTTTTATGAACGACTGGGTGTTTAAGGTTAGCGATTTGTCGTATTATCTGGCTGTATAGCAATTAAAAAATACAATTTACTATGCAAGTAAAAAAATTGTGTTTTAATATTTATTTAGGGCCCCTTTATAACATATGCTACAGGCCCCACACTTGCTTAATCCGGCACTGGGCATGTTGCTGAGGCTGGGGTTAGTGCTAAAGCCAGAGCATTTTGCTAAAGCTAAAAGTGAGGCGATCATTTAGAGTGAAGCATGATGCTGAAGCCAAGGACAATGTTAACTATATATTGTTTTTCTTTAGCTTGTCTTTATATTAAATGCTATAGCTAGTTGCTTGAGCAAGTCCCAGTGCTAAGCAGCAATAACTTGGGCTAGTAAGAAGAATAAAATGGTTAGCGAGAGCTGGACCCATGAGAGGTGGCTACACATAACCCTAGGCAGCTTACATTCTCAGGAGTGGAGCAGGCTGTGTCGCTCTCAATGACTCACGAGTGTGTGTGTCTGTGCGTGGCTCCTGCAGAAATACTACCCCCCTGACTTCGACCCGGCTAAAATCCCAAAGCTCAAGCTCCCCAAGGATCGCCAGTATGTGGTGCGGCTCATGGCTCCGTTCAACATGAGGTGCGTGCACGTGGCTTGAGGTGGCTCTTGGACATCTAACACCTAACCGGTTCACTGATGAAAAGCATTTACTCCACTCAGGATGCATTCAATGAATTCTGCGCGTAAGATTGATTACGGTTTATATATCAAGGCCAAGGCTATTTCACGGCCAGTGTGGTTGATGTCACCAACACCTCATTGTTGCTCTATTCTGGTACAGCCAATTGCTTGTGCAATGTCGACACGAATTACAGGTCGCAAGAACCGTTTTAAATAGCTTTAAATCCTGTATTGGTCGCATACAAAGAGAAGAGTGTGGAACTCGCTGTCTGTGCACATGAACAGGTCCACGAGTGTTACAATCTGAAGGACATATCTCAAAGATATTTATTTCACATCGGTTTTCGATTTGGTTTCTGCTGTTTCGTAGGATTTTACAAAAATGTTTCATGTGTGTGTATTTCTGTTCTCACAAGTACGTTGTTTTTCATTCCTTAATGTGCCACGAGATGCGGTTACAATGCAAAGTGCAATATAAGAATACATTCAAGATTAACATTAAGGCCCAAAGAAGAACAGGGTTTTGGAATGTGCGAACCCACCAGACATGAACATGGACTTGAAAGTTGCTGCACAAAGCAGTGCGCAAGACAAAGTAATTGATATACATTTCTCGTGGTTGGTTTATGTAAAACTTTGCAGCCAGTATTGATTCTACCTACAGCACAGTAGCAAAAGGAGAATCGAACAGTGACCCTGAATCATTAGATTTCTTAGCAAGGTGAATAGTTACATTCGAAGTGGCTTTCATCTGCATGGTGAGGATTCGTAGGGGGTGCATTGTCTTGACTAAGCTGGCCCCTTGGGGAAATAACAATGATTTATCTTAGGTCATTATCTTATTTAATGTTTGTACCCCGCCCTCTAACAACTAATGCATGCTATAACTGCGGCTGTTGCTGAAAATACATTGACTTTAACGTGCACCCATTAGCGCTACTCGGCAAAAATTATTCTTTTAATTATGGCCTTTGCATCCGGTGTTGCAGTTAGTGTAGATTTAATCACCGTGTAGCTAAGTCTAGTTGCACAATTAGTTACGAAGCAACGATAGCTAAGATCGTATGTGTAAGGAATGATAATGCAGTATAAATTTCGATTTAAAACTTTCGTGACTGCAGGGATTCATCTTCTTGGTTCTTTCGGTAAAGTGACGTAGAAGGGAAAAAATAAAATAATAAAAATAAAACATAATAAAATACAATTCTCACGACGTTTCGGCCACAATGCAAGCAGCCGTTCTTCACCTGAGGACGGCTGCTTGCGTTGTGGCCGAAACGTCGTGAGAATTGTATTTTATTATGTTTTATTTTTATAATTTTATTATTTCCCTTCTACGTGACTTTACCGAAAGAACCAAGAAGATAATGCAGTAGTCCACACACGAAATTATTGAATATCAGCAACAGTGTCTGAACCTGTCCTAAGTACTTGTGGTTTGTATAAACAGCAGCACTGGGGAAGGAAAGGTGGTCAAGCGTGGTGCTGGTCATGCCACCTCGTCTTGTGCCTTGCCGTTCTTCTTAGGTGATCACATAAAGCACTTGACCATGCCGCCTGTAAGGCTAAATAGCAATATCATTGTTTAAGAGTGTGTGTACATGTGTGTCAATGCTGGCACAATGGGTAGCTCAGATGGTGATTGGGCCAGTCGATTAACCCATAACACCTGGGTCTGTCCTATGTCCTTTTGCCAGAGGACCTCTTACACTTAACGTGGCCTCCAAGTGCACATAGTCTGGCACAAGTGCTGGAGTAACATGACCGTCACTTGGCGGCGGCTGTTGTTGTCATCGCCGTGGTGCGTGCAGGTGTAAGACGTGTGGTGAATACATCTACAAGGGGAAGAAATTCAACGCGAGGAAGGAGACCGTGCTGACTGAGAACTACCTGGGCCTGCACATCTTCCGCTTCTACATCAAGTGCACCCGATGTGTGGCTGAGATCACCTTCAAGGTGTGCACGGCACTCGCTCAGCCCCGTCAGGAAGGACGGGGCTGAGTGAGGGAACAGCTTTACTGTGGGGCACTGCTCTCACGATGCGACTGAAACTAGAACGACAGAGGGAACTATCGCGCCCGCTGACCCAGTAAACAACGGCCATGACACGGTTACTTGGCCACCACGTTTGCTGTTTGTTATCTCTTCTCAGTTTTTACGGTGTAACAATGTGTAGGGCTGTTACAGAGAGCCCGTTATGCATGGCAGCCTATGGTAAACAAGCACAGTGGGCGGGGCTACGTCAGTGCACGGGCAGGTGCCCTCTACGACGTCCGCGCTTCGGACGTTACGATCCCCCGGGGCCCCACCCCTCAGGGAGGGGGGTGTATAAAAGGGGAATGTATCGGGGGGCTCGGGAGTGATGTTTAGCTAAAGAAGAGGAGGCGGAAGACGTCTGAGATAGAGCCCTGGACTCCCCCTGGTACGCCGTCCTTATCAGGACCGCGCAGGCTCGAGCCAGTGGCGTGGTACCAGAGCCAGAGCCAGTGCTGGTCTGGACTCTGGGTACCGGGCCCGACTGACCAGTGTCGGGCCAAGATAGCCTCCCCTAGCCCATTAGTGGAGGACTCAGAGGCAGGCTAAGGTTAGCCTAGAGGTGTGTCCTCAGATAGACGGGTGAGGGGGCCGATACCCCCTCAATTGTGTATGTCACAAAGTTGGTATTCAAATAAACAAGTGTGCCTCCAACTCCGGTGTCAACGAGTCATAAGCGTTACTACAAATGCATAGAATCCAGTGACGATTGTAAAGTCCCTGCCTGATGTTAAGGTCATCATTAATATTATTTAAAATGGAGATGCTACTCCACCGTTAAGGTAATTCAAGAAGTGTTTTCTCTGCAGCTTTCCCACTTGTGTACTGTGACCTGATATCGTAAAAAAATCGTACTTTTGTACTTAATTTTAAACTTTCACAACACGTTTTGTAACATTATTCAGCTACTTTTCCAACCAAAGTTCTGGTCCTTGGAGTTTTTCCCCAATTTTTGGCTTACTTTTGTAACTTTGGGCTCTGACCGATTAACTTATAAATACCATTATCGATTTCTTGCAATCTTGAAACCCATTCGGAGTGCGTCGTATTACAAACGCTCCTGCTATCTATAAACTTAGTGGCCCGTGCTTGTAATGCCTTCTTATGTGGCACCTCACCGAGAAACGAATGTCCCCATACATTCTCTCATGTATTTAACATTCTATTGATGGAGCTTAAACAAGTGGTGGTGCAGTGGTTAGCGCACTCTGCTACGAACTCAGCATCGAATGTTATCTGAACCTGGGCCCCCCACGAACCTTCAACAAGCTGCATTGACCAACATGGTGAAGTATGGGCAAGCAACCCCCATGGCAGACCCATCTTGGGAAGACCTTCCCTCCGGCAGTAAATTAACAATAGGATGTACATTGTAGGATATGTGCATTTGGTTCCAAAATAAGAAACCGAAACTGGGTCGAGACTTTCTGATCGCCCCGTATGAGCACTCGCACCACCGTGGTTTGCTCTGTCCATTTGTAACTTTGAGCACTCGCCCACCTCGTTGCCTTTCCGCCGTCCGCAGACTGACCCGGAGAACACCGACTATGCCATCGAGCACGGTGCGACGCGCAACTTTCAGGCGGAGAAGCTGATCGAGGAGGAGGAGCAGAGGATCGTGAAAGAGCGCGAGGAGGAGGAGCTCAACAATCCCATGAAGGTGAGCCGCGCGAGCTGCTTGCCCACGCGAGAAGGAAGAAGATGCCGCCGCCACCGCCTCAAGGCGCGGAGTCGCGGCGCTGAACTGGCATCACCGAGATCCAGGGTTCGAATCGAGGCTGCAACCACCTTTGATTAAACTGGTTTCTCAAGTGCAATGAGATGATGGTCTCAAAGTGGTCCCCATCGACTGCACTCAATGACGTTAACATTCCAGGTCTGAAAATTAAATATCAGTTTGTCATGCGATGGGCATTGCTCTCGTACAGAAAGAAGGGTGAGAAATTGCTGCTCTTTCTACTCAGTGGAGCAGTGGTCAATCGATGGGAGCTCAAAGGTAACTCTGTAGTATCCACTTCTGGATATTGCAGAGCTATGGGTGAGATGCTCTGCTATTCTTCATCGCTTGCAATGATGCTGACAGCACAATCGGAACATAACTGGTCAAAAGAAGAGACAAAGAGGAAAGCGACACTGTATCTCGGGTGTTGGAAGCAGCCAGCTACAACTGAGATGTGCACTCCGCCAGGTCCTCGAGAACCGCACCAAGGACTCCAAGTGGGAGATGGACATCCTGGAGAACCTGGAGGAGCTGAAGGACCTGAACCAGCGGCAGGCGACCGTGGACTTTGAGGGGATGCTCGCCAGGCACACGGCGCTTGAGGAGCTGGCACGGCAGAAGCAGCTGGAGCAGGAGGAGAGGGAGATACAGTGAGTGGGCGTGGGGTGGAGGAGTATGGTGGGGAGGGAGCGAGGGTAACACCTGTCTCCGTGCTGGGAATGTAATGCTGAAGTTCGTTTCAGTGAATTCATATGCACACAATGCATGCATTGAGTCTTGAATGGAAAAACCATTATTTCGCATTCTTGTATCAATCCATTATCAAGAGTCCCCAAGTGGCTTCAGCGTTTACATGAACCATTCACGAACAAACTATCATCATCGTCATCATCGGCAGCAGCCACAATAAATCCAGTGATGTTGCAATCCATCTAGCTCCTACATACGAGGTAATTTCATTGCATCACTTCCTTCATTATTTTCTTGGGCGCGTTTGTATATTTGTATGTATGTTCAACTGCTTTTGCACCATACGTAGCCAACCGTGATAATTGGAGGTGTGGGGGAAGGACTGTCCAACATTCGTCTCTACCACTGCTGTCTTAACAATTGGGGAGTTAGGCGCACGATTCGATGCGTGCATGCCTAGCACCACGACGCACGATTCAAATGCACTGACTGATCGTTACATCCCAAGCGCTGACCGAGCCTACGGCCCCTCGTCGCGCAGGGAGATCATGAACGAGCGCAAGGGGAAGCGTCTGATCGACTCCGACTCTGACTCGGCGGAGGAGGATGAGCCTGGAAGAGCTCGCCTCTCGTCATCAGCAGCTCCGATGAGACCCACCGACATCCTCACGCAGGTCAGCCATGCCGTGTGGCGATATTCTGTCCAAGCAAAAAAAAAACACTTGACCGTTATATACCGGTGGTCACTTGCATCTCTGAAGTGTCTCGTGTGTACGTCCGACATTATTGTGCCTGGTGGCTCACCAAGTCAATGTTGGTTGGGGGTTGACCCAGCCCATCATCTCCCTGGGGTTAATAAAATGAGTGCCACTTTGTGGGGAAGTCAAAAGCGATTGTCCTATGGACGTACTCACAACCACCATGGGAATATTAAATTTCAGGGACAAGAGCACTGCCTCAATGCTCATTTGAGCAGGAAATCACTGAAGCTTCATTAATTGTGTAACTGACAATGTGTACGTGTTCAGTGTTCATAACCAAATGGGAGCCCAATGCCAGCTAAAGTTTCTTGATTCAAAGTGGTCTAACACGACATTGTTTTCTATTGGAGCTGCTTGGCTGTTCCAGAGGTCAGAGCGGGACTGTTGTGCTCATGATCACACGGCACCCGACGACCCCGGGACACGTGATGACAGTAACGATGTGAATATTCTTGGGTCTTTCGGTAAAGTCACGTAGATAGGTTCAAAGAAAATATACAAAAATAACAGAAAACTACGACGTTTCGATCGCAACGCACGCGGTCGTCTTCTTTTCCTGAAGACGACCGCGTGCGTTGCGATCGAAACGTCGTAGTTTTCAGTTATTTTTGTATATTTTCTTTGAACCTATCTACGTGACTTTACCGAAAGACCTAAGAATATGAATTCCTGCAGTCACGAAAGCTTTAAGTCAAGATTTAACGATGTGAAGTTAACGATTTCGGCGCACCTCGTCCGGTTGTCAGGGTGAAGAAGATCAACCGGCGGAAAAGAAGCGCAAGACGGAGACATGGGAGCGCAGCGTGGGCTCCATCGGCCAGGCGGGACTCAAGGGCCTGGTGGTCAGGAAGCCGGCCGCGAAGGTCGCAGCAGCAACAACAGCATCAGCTGCTACAGAGACATTGGCAGGGAAGCAGCAAAGTGGAACCCACAGAGCAGCAGCTGCTGTGTTGAGACCGGTGGCTCCAGCAGCGGCAGCAGCAGTAGCAGGGAGTAGCGGAGCGGGCCCATTGATGACCGCAGCTCCGGCTGGTGGGGCTAGCGGATTGAGCCTGCTGGGGGCATACTCGGACAGCAGCGGAGGGGGCAGCAGCAGTGAAGAGGATTAGTGAGCAAGCGCACACCTTAACGCAGCACACACCTTAACGCAGCACACACCTTAACGCAGCACACACCTTAACGCAGCACACACCTTAACGCAGCACACACCTTAACGCAGCACACACCTTAACGCAGCACACACCTTAACGCAGCACACACCTTAACGCAGCACACACCTTAACGCAGCACACACCTTAACGCAGCACACACCTTAACGCAGCACACACCTTAACGCAGCACACACAACTTTGCATCGCACACACACACTTGTACAAAGTACAGAGATCCCCCATATAGCCTTAACAGATTGGAGGAACAAGTGCTGTTAGAGAGTACATATAAAGTTTGGCTCGGCATACGAGGTAATGGTTGACCAGAACCACGCCTTGCCGCCTTTGTCTCCCTCGCGGTGATATTTACACATCACACCAGGTACTCATCTGAGGCTTAGTTGACACAGCGCACACACCTGAACACAGCACACACGCTTGTCATCACCGCACACATGTGTGCGACATGTCAAGTATGGTTGCACACTGGGTCTCTTGTAAGGGGAATATCTCGGCTGATTCAAATAAAACGCGTGTTCATACGATTTTAGGAATTTAGCGCCCTCCGGTACTGCGTCGTTTCTCTCTGCCGGTCTCTACGTGCACCGTGCGTGTTTTAGTGGTGTATAGTTTGTTGCAAAAACAAGTAAACTCTACAAGATGTATGCTTTAGCCTAGCTGCTCGTGGGTAGAGGGATATGCTGTTTGCAAGGACGATACATTTCTGTCCATACGAGCGATTTCCAATGAGCTTTAATCTAAATAAACTACAAACTATAATCATGAGGATGAACTGTGAACTGGAGACCTGGTAACTGGCTTCAATTAAAACAAACGCTGAGGAATGAGGCTACCACTGCTGGATGTATCGTGATTGATTGTCGTCGTCGTTGAAGACCATGAGGTGGAGGCCAGCGGCAAACATCAGTGGCCCCTCCCCATCGCTTCACAAACCCGCACTGACCAGCGTGGTGAAGTATGGTCAAATAAAACCCCATTACCGAGACGCCCGATGCCTCTTCATTATTTTAAGAAAGTAACAGGGCGAGCTGACAAATGAGTACATCATATTTTAACACATTTTATTTTATCTGTCCCTTGCAACTCTTGTATCAGGATTAACTTTCAGCGAGAGCTGTACGGGGCTGAGCTCCGGAAAATATTTCCACCCGCGCCCCACTGTCGAGCGACGAAAAATCTATCCATGATACATGAATCCTTGTTGTCTTTTAGTTATTTAAGAATTGTTTAAAAGTGTCCCCGAGTGGCTCCACGGGGGGGGGGGGGGGGGATTAAACGTCTCTGCGGGTGTTGCAGTGGGGACACCTGCTGCGAAGCCACGTGTGTGTGTGCCCACGTGACAGCCCATTGAGATTCATTGCCTCATTGGAGGGGGGGGGTGCACAGGTGGTGCAGGTGCGCGCTCAATGGTAATTAGGGGCCGTTCATTAATCTCGCGCGCTAAAGAGCAGCAGATGAATCTCCAAGTTGGGGGGAATCGGGACGGTGATGGATGGCTGCATCGAGCGCGGCTTTGAATGACCTGTCAGTGGGAGGGGGGTCAGTGGGAGGGGGGTCAGTGGGGTCAGAGACGTGCCCTGCTCCAGCGAGCTCCACCCCGCACTCCCCCCAAACCCAAACACCTCAGGCCAAGGCAGACACTGCCATGCACGCCCTCACGCTCGTCATGGCGACACTCGCTGCTGCAACTGCTGCTGCTGCTGCAACTGCTGCTGCTGCAACTGCTGCTGCTGCTGCAACTGCTGCTGCTGCTGCAACTGCTGCTGCTGCTGCAACTGCTGCTGCTGCAACTGCTGCTGCTGCAACTGCTGCTGCTGCAACTGCTGCTGCTGCAACTGCTGCTGCTGCAACTGCTGCTGCTGCAACTGCTGCTGCTGCAACTGCTGCTGCTGCAACTGCTGCTGCTGCAACTGCTGCTGCTGCAACTGCTGCTGCTGCAACTTGCTGCAACTGCTGCTGCTGCAACTGCTGCTGCTGCAACTGCTGCTGCTGCAACTGCTGCTGCTGCAACTGCTGCTGCTGCAACTGCTGCTGCAACTGCTGCTGCTGCAACTTGCTGCTGCAACTGCTGCTGCAACTGTTGCTGCTGTTGCTGCTGCTGCTGTTGCTGCTGCTGAGAATGACTCGGGCAGCAGCGCCTCGCGGCACAGGCGGACTGACGCGATGAGTGATCGCCGCGCTTCTAATTAGGGCCGCGTGGGGTCTCGCCGAGAGGGGATCAGTGGCGACCCAAGGCGACCCGCTCCGCCTCGCATCCCCGCATCCTCGCCCTCCACTCATTACAACACCACCCCCCCTCCTCACCCCCCTCCTCACCCCCTCCTCACCCCCTCTTCACCCCCCTCTTCACCCCCTCCTCACCCCCCTCTTCACCCCCTCCTCACCCCCCCTCCTCACCCCCTCTTCACCCCCCTCCTCACCCCCCTCCTCACCCCGACCCCCACACTCTGCCGAGCAACCCAGCACGCAGGAGCCAGCGCGCGCAATGCGATTACCATTGTTTTAGTTGTGATTGTTTTAGTTTCGATTTAAAGCTTTCGTGACTGCAGGGATTCATCTTCTTGGTTTTTTCGGTAAAGTCACGTAGAATGGAAATAATAAAATAATAAAAATACAACAATTCCTCTTGATATGCAAATTATTTTGTCAAGGCGCCCTTCCCCACTCTATCCCAGCTTAAATAGTCGTTCCAAGCTTGGAGTGTGTCATTCAGACTGTCTACTCGACATACCTGCTCTCCACCTGAGGACGGCGGCTTGCGTTGTGGCCGAAACGTCGTGAGAATTATTTTATTATGTTTTATTTTATTATTTCCATTCTACGTGACTTTACCGAAAGAACCAAGAAGATGTGGTTTTATTTGTGTTTTTTTATTTGTGATAGTTTTCATTGTGATTATTTTCATTGTGGTTGTTTTATTTGTGTTTGTTTTCATTGTGATTGTTTTAATTGTGGTTGTTTTCATTGTGCTTGTTTTAATTGTGTTTGTTTTCATTGTGATTGTTTTAATAGCAGCCTCTGCTTGCTGCTGCCCCCAAGAGCGTCGCCATGGAAACCCGCGACTCAAGAGGCGGAGACAATGGGGGCTGCGGGGGAGGGGGGCGCGGAGTGGGGGGTGCGGAGGGGGGCAGGGGAGGAGGTGGAACGACCACGGGAGGAAGTGTTGGGGGGGGGGATGTGTGTAGGGGGGGGGGTAATGGTGGATGTGTGTAGGGGGGGTGTATGGTGTATGTGTGTAGGGGGGGTGTACGGTGGATGTGTGTTGGGGGGGGGTGGATGTGTGTAGGGGGGGTGTATGGTGGATGTGTGTAGGGGGGGTGTATGGTGTATGTGTGTAGGGGGGGGGGTATGGTGGATGTGTGTAGGGGGGGTGTATGGTGGATGTGTGCAGGGGGTGGGGGAGGGCGTGGGGTGTGTGTAGGGGGGGTGTACGGTGGATGTGTGTTGGGGGGGGGGTGGATGTGTGTAGGGGGGGTGTATGGTGGATGTGTGTAGGGGGGGTGTATGGTGTATGTGTGTAGGGGGGGGGTATGGTGGATGTGTGTAGGGGGGGTGTATGGTGGATGTGTGCAGGGGGTGGGGGAGGGCGTGGGGGTGTGTGTAGGGGGGGTGTATGGTGGATGTGTGCAGGGGGTGGGGGAGGGCGTGGGGTGTGTGTAGGGGGGGTGTATGGTGGATGTGTGCAGGGGGTGGGGGAGGGCGTGGGGTGTGTGTAGGGGGGGTGTATGGTGGATGTGTGCAGGGGGTGGGGGAGGGCGTGGGGTGTGTGTAGGGGGGGTGTATGGTGGATGTGTGCAGGGGGTGGGGGAGGGCGTGGGGTGTGTGTAGGGGGGGTGTATGGTGGATGTGTGCAGGGGGTGGGGGAGGGCGTGGGGTGTGTGTAGGGGGGGTGTATGGTGGATGTGTGCAGGGGGTGGGGGAGGGCGTGGGGTGTGTGTAGGGGGGGTGTATGGTGGATGTGTGCAGGGGGTGGGGGAGGGCGTGGGGTGTGTGTAGGGGGGGTGTATGGTGGATGTGTGCAGGGGGTGGGGGAGGGCGTGGGGTGTGTGTAGGGGGGGTGTATGGTGGATGTGTGCAGGGGGTGGGGGAGGGCGTGGGGTGTGTGTAGGGGGGGTGTATGGTGGATGTGTGCAGGGGGTGGGGGGAGGGCGTGGGGTGTGTGTAGGGGGGGTGTATGGTGGATGTGTGCAGGGGGTGGGGGAGGGCGTGGGGTGTGTGTAGGGGGGGTGTATGGTGGATGTGTGCAGGGGGTGGGGGAGGGCGTGGGGTGTGTGTAGGGGGGGTGTATGGTGGATGTGTGCAGGGGGTGGGGGAGGGCGTGGGGTGTGTGTAGGGGGGGTGTATGGTGGATGTGTGCAGGGGGTGGGGGAGGGCGTGGGGTGTGTGTAGGGGGGGTGTATGGTGGATGTGTGCAGGGGGTGGGGGAGGGCGTGGGGTGTGTGTAGGGGGGGTGTATGGTGGATGTGTGCAGGGGGTGGGGGAGGGCGTGGGGTGTGTGTAGGGGGGGTGTATGGTGGATGTGTGCAGGGGGTGGGGGAGGGCGTGGGGTGTGTGTAGGGGGGGTGTATGGTGGATGTGTGCAGGGGGTGGGGGAGGGCGTGGGGTGTGTGTAGGGGGGGTGTATGGTGGATGTGTGCAGGGGGTGGGGGAGGGCGTGGGGTGTGTGTAGGGGGGGTGTGCAGGGGGTGGGGGAGGGCGTGGGGTGTGTGTAGGGGGGGGTGTATGGTGGATGTGTGCAGGGGGTGGGGGAGGGCGTGGGGTGTGTGTAGGGGGGGTGTATGGTGGATGTGTGCAGGGGGTGGGGGAGGGCGTGGGGTGTGTGTAGGGGGGGTGTATGGTGGATGTGTGCAGGGGGTGGGGGAGGGCGTGGGGTGTGTGTAGGGGGGGTGTATGGTGGATGTGTGCAGGGGGTGGGGGAGGGCGTGGGGTGTGTGTAGGGGGGGGTGTATGGTGGATGTGTGCAGGGGGTGGGGGAGGGCGTGGGGTGTGTGTAGGGGGGGTGTATGGTGGATGTGTGCAGGGGGTGGGGGAGGGCGTGGGGTGTGTGTAGGGGGGGTGTATGGTGGATGTGTGCAGGGGGTGGGGGAGGGCGTGGGGTGTGTGTAGGGGGGGTGTATGGTGGATGTGTGCAGGGGGTGGGGGAGGGCGTGGGGTGTGTGTAGGGGGGGTGTATGGTGGATGTGTGCAGGGGGTGGGGGAGGGCGTGGGGTGTGTGTAGGGGGGGTGTATGGTGGATGTGTGCAGGGGGTGGGGGAGGGCGTGGGGTGTGTGTAGGGGGGGTGTATGGTGGATGTGTGCAGGGGGTGGGGGAGGGCGTGGGGTGTGTGTAGGGGGGGTGTATGGTGGATGTGTGCAGGGGGTGGGGGAGGGCGTGGGGTGTGTGTAGGGGGGGTGTATGGTGGATGTGTGCAGGGGGTGGGGGAGGGCGTGGGGTGTGTGTAGGGGGGGTGTATGGTGGATGTGTGCAGGGGGTGGGGGAGGGCGTGGGGTGTGTGTAGGGGGGGTGTATGGTGGATGTGTGCAGGGGGTGGGGGAGGGCGTGGGGTGTGTGTAGGGGGGGTGTATGGTGGATGTGTGCAGGGGGTGGGGGAGGGGCGTGGGGTGTGTGTAGGGGGGGTGTATGGTGGATGTGTGCAGGGGGTGGGGGAGGGCGTGGGGTGTGTGTAGGGGGGGTGTATGGTGGATGTGTGTAGGGGGGGGGGGAGGGCGTGGGGTGTGTGTAGGGGGGGTGTATGGTGGATGTGTGCAGGGGGTGGGGGAGGGCGTGGGGTGTGTGTAGGGGGGGTGTATGGTGGATGTGTGCAGGGGGTGGGGGAGGGCGTGGGGTGTGTGGAGGGGGGTATAGGAGGGGCTGTAGTGGAAGAGGGAGACGAGGAAGGGAGGTGCAGGGGGTTGAGTGAGTGGAGTGACACGGGGGGGGGGGGAGGCAGTGAGCCGGTCTGTGCCATGGCGGCACAGGAGCTGCTGCTGCTGCTGCTGCGGGGTCACGAGTCGGCACCTCCGCGCGCAGAAGAAGCCGCGTCGCGGATGACGCGCACAGTCGGGGTCGCGCCGCGTGTCTGCCGTGGCTTCTGCAGGCCAAGCAGTGGCTTGCGCGCTACGGTTTATGCAGGATATGCACTTGTACATGCGGGGGGCGGGGGGGCAATTTGACCACATCCCCCCACGACGGTGAGTGCGGGTGTGTGGAGGCGGGAAGCGCAGAGGTGGGAGGCATGGACGCGGGACCAGGCGCGTCCTCAAGGTGCCTCGTTGTGGCTGTACGAGCCTCGGGGATGGACACTGAACCGTGCGATTGCAAGAAGAGGCCTCTGCGGTTCAATACTCGGTGCACGCGTCGACGACTTATTGCTAAATCAAACGTCAACACGAAAAAGGGAAACATCGGAATGACACCGACGACAGTGATGGCTGCTGCGCGTTGTGACGTCACAACGCGCCGCGTGCTGACAGGCCCAATCCTGATTAATTCGCCTCAAATATCAACATCGAGTCGCTGTGGAGAATATTAATTACTCGAGAGATACGCGGACAACGCATCCTGTTGCCTGATGATCTGACTGGTTGTTTACATTCAGAAGGCACTCCTTGGTATTGGTCTGCAAAGCCAATAGGGCGATGGACTAAAACGTGTTCGTGTTGACACGTGGAGATACTGGGCGGGAGTTCTGCTCACACAATTTGCAGGCGTGCAAATACAGATAGGGATTGACTCATCATCCCTCTGTGGTCGATACAATTTGTACCAAGTTGCAGGGGAAATCAACAGTCACCCGCGTCAAACAAACGTGGCATTTTCACCACTGGCTGTGAACAGCAGAGAAGCAGCAATGCCTCAATGCTCATTTGAGCAGCAGGAATTCACTTTACATAAATTACAAAGATCCCCCGTATAGCCTCAACAGACTTTTGGGGCAAGTGCTGTTACCAAGCACCACACTCGGCCGCCCTTGTCTCCCTCGTGTTAAATACATACACGAGGTGTCGGGCCCGGTGACCCTGCCCCCGGTCTGCGTAACCGCTAGAGCTCCACCTCCTCATCCCTCTCATCCTCATCCCTCTCATCCTCATCCCTCTCATCCTCATCCCTCTCATCCTCATCCCTCTCATCCTCATCCCTCTCCTGATGATCCCCCTCCTCCTCATCCCTCTCCTCATCCCGCTCTTTCTCATTCCTCTCCTCCTCCTGCTCCTCCCCCTCATCCCTCTCCTCCTCCTCCTCACCCCTCTCCTCCTCATCTCTCTTGTCCGCTTGCTCTTCCTGCACCGCAGGCGGCGCTCGCCCCATACCGCCCCGCGGGCGGAGAGAGGGAGGGGAGAGTGAAGGGAGAGGGAACAGAGTGAAGAGAGAGGGAGGGGAGAGTGAAGAGAGGGAGGCTGGACTGTAAGCGCGGCTCTCATTGGCAAACCCTCGCCGCTGCACTGGGCACTGCAAGGCGGAGTCGCATTGGCAGCGGGGAGAGCAGGGAGAGCAGGGACAGCAGGGAGAGCGCGGGGAGATCAGGGAGGGATCAGGGAGAGCGGAGGGAGATCAAGGGAGGGAGCAGCGGGGAGCAGGGAAGGGCGCATCTCGATTTCCGATCTCAGGGCGATGATGACGGAGCGGTCTCTGCCGTGCCGCCTGCGGCTGCGCTCTGGATGCGGGGAGCCGTGAGAGGAGCCAGGGGCCGCCCTGCCGGTGAGGATGAGGAGGAGAGAGGATGAGGATGTGGGTGAGATGAGAGGAGGAGGAGGAGGAGAGAGGATGAGAGGTGGATGTGGATGGGAGGAGGAGGAGGTGGATGGGAATGGCGCTACTCGCTGTGCCGAGCCCGGATTGCGGAGCTGCGAGGCGGCGGCGGTGAGGGCGGCGATGACAGCTGAGACCGCGACGCGGCGTGGTCGAGGCGTGAAGGCGGTGTGTGTGTGCTGTGTGTGTGTGTGCTGTGTGTGTTTGTGCTGTGTGTGTGTGTGCTGTGTGTGTGTGTGCAGTGTGTGTGTGTGCAGTGTGTGTGTGTGCAGTGTGTGTGTGTGCAGTGTGTGTGTGTGCAGTGTGTGTTTGTGCTGTGTGTGTGTGTGCTGTGTGTGTGTGTGCAGTGTGTGTGTGTGCAGTGTGTGTGTGTGCAGTGTGTGTGTGTGCAGTGTGTGTGTGTGCAGTGTGTGTGTGTGCAGTGTGTGTGTGTGCAGTGTGTGTGTGTGCAGTGTGTGTGTGTGCAGTGTGTGTGTGTGCAGTGTGTGTGTGTGCAGTGTGTGTGTGTGCAGTGTGTGTGTGTGCAGTGTGTGTGTGTGCAGTGTGTGTGTGTGCAGTGTGTGTGTGTGCAGTGTGTGTGTGTGCAGTGTGTGTGTGTGCAGTGTGTGTGTGTGCAGTGTGTGTGTGTGCAGTGTGTGTGTGTGCAGTGTGTGTGTGTGCTGTGTGTGTGTGTGCTGTGTGTGTGTGTGCTGTGTGTGCTGTGTGCTGTGTGTGCTGTGTGCTGTGTGTGCTGTGTGCTGTGTGTGCTGTGTGCTGTGTGTGCAGTGTGCTGTGTGTGCAGTGTGCAGTGTGTGTGTGTGCAGTGTGTGTGTGTGCAGTGTGTGTGTGTGCAGTGTGTGTGTGTGCAGTGTGTGTGTGTGCAGTGTGTGTGTGTGCAGTGTGTGTGTGTGCGTGTGCGTGTGTGCGTGTGCGTGTGTGCAGTGTGCGTGTGTGCAGTGTGCGTGTGTGCTGTGTGCGTGTTTGCTGTGTGCGTGTTTGCTGTGTGTGTTTGCTGTGTGTGTGTGCTGTGTGTGTGTGTGCTGTGTGTGTGTGTGCTGTGTGTGTGTGTGCTGTGTGTGCTGTGTGTGTGTGTGTGCTGTGTGTGTGCTGTGTGTGTGTGTGCTGTGTGTGTGTGTGCTGTGTGTGTGTGCTGTGTGTGTGTGTGCTGTGTGTGTGTGTGTGCTGTGTGTGTGTGCTGTGTGTGTGTGCTGTGTGTGTGTGCTGTGTGTGTGTGCTGTGTGCTGTGTGTGCTGTGTGCTGTGTGTGCTGTGTGTATGTGTGCTGTGTGTGCTGTGTGTGTGTGTGCTGTGTGTGTGTGTGCTGTGTGTGTGCTGTGTGTGTGCTGTGTGTGTGTGTGCTGTGTGTGTGCTGTGTGTGTGTGTGCTGTGTGTGTGTGCTGTGTGTGTGTGCTGTGTGTGTGTGCTGTGTGTGTGTGCTGTGTGTGTGTGCTGTGTGTGTGTGTGCGCTGTGTGTGTGTGCTGTGTGTGCTGTGTGTGCTGTGTGCTGTGTGTGTGTGTGCTGTGTGTGTGCTGTGTGTGTGTGTGCTGTGTGTGTGCTGTGTGTGTGCTGTGTGTGTGCTGTGTGTGTGTGTGTGTGCTGTGTGTGTGTGTGTGCTGTGTGTGTGTGCTGTGTGTGTGTGTGCTGTGTGTGTGTGCTGTGTGTGTGTGTGTGCTGTGTGTGTGTGTGTGTGCTGTGTGTGCTGTGTGTGCTGTGTGTGCTGTGTGCGTGTGTGCTGTGTGTGTGCTGTGTGTGTGCTGTGTGTGTGCTGTGTGTGTGCGCTGTGTGTGTGTGTGCTGTGTGTGTCCTGTGTGTGTGTGCTGTGTGTATGTGTGCTGTGTGTGTGTGTTGTGTGTGTTGTGTGTGATGTGTGTGTGATGTGCGGTGTGTGCTCTGTGTGTGTGTGATCTGTGTGTGTGTGTGTGCTTTGTGTGTGTGTGCTCTGTGTGTGCTCTGTGTGTGCTGTGCTCTGTGTGTGCTGTGCTCTGTGTGTGTGTGCTCTGTGTGTGTGTGCTGTGCGTGTGTGCTGTGCGTGTGTGCTGTGCGTGTGTGCTGTGCGTGTGTGCTGTGCGTGTGTGCTGTGCGTGTGTGCTGTGCGTGTGTGCTGTGCGTGTGCTGTGCGTGTGTGTGCTGTGCGTGTGTGTGCTGTGCGTGTGTGTGCTGTGCGTGTGTGCGTGGTGCGTGTGTGCGTGGTGCGTGTGTGCGTGGTGCATGTGTGCATGTGTGCTGTGTGTGAGATCTGAGTGTATGTGTGCATGGGTGTGCTGCGTGTATGAGTATGATGTGTGTATGAGTGGGCTGTGTATGAGTGTACGTGTGTATGGGTATGCTGTGTGTATGTGTGAGCTGTGTATGAGTATGCACTGTCTATGGGTATGATGTGTGTATGAGTGGGCTGTGTGTATGAGTATGCGCTGTGTATGAGTATGATGTGTGTATGAGTGGGCTGTGTATGAGTGGGCTGTGTGCATGGGTATGCTGCGTGTATGAGTATGCTGTGTGTATGAGTATGCTGTGTGTATGAGTATGCTGTGTGTATGAGTATGCTGTGTGTATGAGTATGCTGTGTGTATGAGTATGCTGTGTGTATGAGTGGGCTGTGTGTATGAGTGGGTTGTGTATGAGTATGCGGTGTGTATGAGTGGGCTGTGTGTATGAGTGGGTTGTGTATGAGTATGCTGTGTGTATGAGTATGCTGTGTGTATGAGTGGGCTGTGTGTATGAGTGGGTTGTGTATGAGTATGCGGTGTGTATGAGTGGGCTGTGTGTATGAGTGGGTTGTGTATGAGTATGCTGTGTGTATGAGTATGCTGTGTGTATGAGTGGGCTGTGTGTATGTGTGAGCTGTGTATGAGTATGCGCTGTGTATGGGTATGATGTGTGTATGAGTAGACTGTGTATGGGTATGATGTGTGTATGAGTGGGCTGTGTGTATGAGTGGGCTGTGTGTATGAGTATGCTGTGTGTATGAGTGGGCTGTGTGTATGTGTGAGCTGTGTATGAGTATGCGCTGTGTATGGGTATGATGTGTGTATGAGTAGACTGTGTATGGGTATGATGTGTGTATGAGTGGGCTGTGTGTATGTGTGAGCTGTGTGTATGTGTGAGCTGTGTATGGGTATGATGTGTGTATGAGTGGGCTGTGTGTATGGGTATGATGTGTATGAGTATGCTGTGTGTATGAGTAGACTGTGTATGAGTATGCGCTGTGTATGGGTATGCTGTGTGTATGAGTATGCTGTGTGTATGGGTATGCTGTGTGTATGAGTAGACTGTGTATGAGTATGCTGTGTGTATGAGTGGGCTGTGTGTATGAGTGGGTTGTGTATGAGTATGCTGTGTGTATGAGTGAGCTGTGTATAAGTATGCGCTGTGTATGGGTATGATGTGTGTATGAGTGGGCTGTGTGTATGGGTATGATGTGTATGAGTATGCTGTGTGTATGAGTAGACTGTGTATGAGTATGCGCTGTGTATGGGTATGATGTGTGTATGAGTGGGCTGTGTGTATGGGTATGATGTGTATGGGTATGCTGTGTGTATGAGTAGACTGTGTGTATGAGTATGCTGTGTGTATGAGTATGCTGTGTGTATGAGTATGCTGTGTGTATGAGTGGGCTGTGTGTATGAGTGGGTTGTGTATGAGTATGCGGTGTGTATGAGTGGGCTGTGTGTATGAGTGGGTTGTGTATGAGTATGCTGTGTGTATGAGTATGCTGTGTGTATGAGTGGGCTGTGTGTATGAGTAGACTGTGTGTATGAGTATGCTGTGTGTATGAGTGGGCTGTGTGTATGAGTGGGCTGTGTGTATGAGTATGCTGTGTGTATGAGTGGGCTGTGTGTATGAGTAGACTGTGTGTATGAGTATGCTGTGTGTATGAGTGGGCTGTATGTATGAGTAGACTGTGTGTATGAGTATGCTGTGTGTATGAGTATGCTGTGTGTATGAGTATGCTGTGTGTATGAGTGGGCTGTGTGTATGAATGGGCTGTGTGTATGAGTGGGCTGTGTGTATGAGTGGGCTGTGT
Organism: Lampetra planeri; assembly: GCF_965212315.1. Taxonomy (NCBI): domain Eukaryota; kingdom Metazoa; phylum Chordata; class Hyperoartia; order Petromyzontiformes; family Petromyzontidae; genus Lampetra; species Lampetra planeri. The sequence continues at coordinate 15,591,202 of NC_136114.1, forward strand.
GTATGAGTGGGCTGTGTGTATGAGTATACTATGTATGAGTGGGCTGTGTGTATGAGTGGGCTGTGTGTATGAGTGGGCTGTGTGTATGAGTGGGCTGTGTGTACAGAGAGCCCTGTCCCACGATGGAGCAGTGGCCCGTGGGGACTTCGCGTGTGCAGCGCTGCACGTCACCGCTGCACATTGACCCTGAGCCGTAGCTGCCGCGTACTTCACTGCTGCACTTGACGCATGACTGGCGCGTTATCTTTACACGCTAGTGCTGCTGCACGTTACTGCTGCACATCGCCGCTGCACATTGCCGCTGCACATTGCCCCTCGTTACCGCTGCACTTTTGCGCTTGTGCGCCCCCCCCCCCCCCCGCGGAGTGCGTCTCAGTCAGCGCCGCCCGCTTCATTGTTCATTCTCCGCGTGCAGGAGCGAGGAGCGCGACATTTCTATTCCACGTCTCTCTGCTTGCTCCCCCCCCTCTCTCCTCCCCCTCTCCCGCACTCCTTCATCTCCTCTCGTCTTGCTCTCCCTTACCCCCCCCCCCCCGTGTGTCTCTCTCCCCGTCTCCTTGCTCTCCCTCTCTCTAGCTCCTCTCTATCCCCCCCCTCCTCTCCCAGCTCTCCCCTTGCTCTCTCTCCCTTCTCTCCCTATTTGCTCGTTCTCCCTCTCTTACATCTCCACTCTCTCTCTCTCCTCTCTCATATCTCACTCTTCCCACTCTCCCATTGCTGTGCCCCATCTCCTATCTCTCTCTCCCCTTCCTATCCTGTCTCTTAACCCGCTCCCCCCTCTCTCTCAGATGCTGTTACGCGTGGTCATAAATAGACTTTAGCACCAGAATCTATTTCTGGTTACTGGCACCCCCCCCCTCTCCCCCCCTCTCTCTCCCCCCCTCTCTCTCCCCCCCCCCCTATCTCCCCCCCCCCTATCCCACCTCGTATGCGTGATGGGTCTCCTCCAGAGTTCTCCAGTTTCCTCACAAATATACAGTACAGTACTGTACATAGATTTGCTAAAGATCCCGGTGTAGCAAGACCCTCTTGCAAAACGAGTCCTGAGACTCAGCGAGGCTTTCCTGCACGTGTTCTGTTTGTGACGTCATCGTCGTCACCATCATCAGTCGACGTGCTGGCGTGAGGCACGAGATGTAAAAGACGATGATGGCGATGACGGCGATAATGGCGTGATGATGGCTTTAATGGCGTGGAGTGGTCGTGGAGTGGTCGTGGGTTAGGAGGTTGGAGGGGTTGGGGAGAGCAATGCCGAACGGATCCACCTGGAGTCTCGCGTCGTGTCGTGCAAGGACACAGGAGCGAGGGGGGGAGGGGGGGTCTACACGAGGGATTGTCCGCGACTGCCGGGTTGAGTCTCCCTCACTCACCGCGGGGCGCGAGTTGCTTGCGGCCAACCGCGATGCCGCGGGTCGTGCCGCAGCCAATCGCCGCTAGCCCCAACCCCCGACCCTACGCTGACCCCAGCCCTGACCCCAGCCCTGACCCCAGCCCTGACCCCAGCCCTGACCCCAGCGCTGACCCCAGCGCTGACCCCAGCGCTGACCCCAGCGCTGACCCCAGTGCTTGCCGACCGCTCGCCCAACCCTACCCCGAGCAGCCACGCGCGTTCTGCCCTCTAGACCTCGACAGAGCCACAAGCAACACGATCTATCTATCACCTTCACACTACTCGCCCTAAAACCTAACCCTATAACGCTAGCCATAAAAGCTAACACTAGACATAACCTTAACCCTAACCACTATATCTAAACCTAACCCAGCATTAACCTCGGCCATAACTGCAAACCAATCCCTCACTCTCACCCTGTCCGCAACGCCAATGGTGGCCGTGGTTCCACCCTGGAACCAGAATCCTGACCGCAGCCTCTTGAGCCTCACCCTCCTCCACCTGTGTGCCCTGAGCTTGATCTCGGCGTGGTTGTCGCTTGGTGTCTTTGTGGTTGGCTGAGGTTGTGGGCGAGTCTGACTGTGGTGGTATGAGTGTCGTGTCCGCGTGTTTGTGTCTGGATGTGGTTGTATGCCGAGGAGTGCTCGTGTATTCAGCTTAACACGGAGGCTAATGGATGGTAGTCGATTGGTTCGATTCCTGCTCACGGCCAACACCAGTGACGACTGTTTGAACCGGTCCTAGGCCTCCGCTAGGTCGACTCGGCCTCAAATGAGTACCTGGTGCTGTGTGTAAGCATCGCTAGTAGGGAGACAAAGGCGGCCGAGTGTGGCGCTGATCACCCCACCCCTCGTGTGCCGTGCCGGCCTTTATAGGTGCTCGCAAACAGCACGACAGTCTGTTCAGGCCATACGGGGATCTTTGTGTGAGTGTCATTTTGACCTCGCGTGACGGTATCCGTTGTGTCCACGTGGTCGTGGATGAGTGCGTGGTTGAGGAGAGGTCGAGGTGAGGTCGCGGGGAGTGCTGGGGCTGTTGGATCCAGGGGCAGGGAGGAGGAGGAGGAGGCGGCACGGGGCGTGCTGTTGCTGATGATGATGATGCGCGCAACGCAGACTCATCCATCATCATGCCACCTCCACCCCGCACCCCATCCCCTCGTCCTCCTCTGCTCTCCCCCCCCACTTCCCTCCTCCCCCTCTTGCGTCCTCATTGACATCTCAAAGCTCAGCGTGACGACATCAAACACCATGATCATCATCATCATGATCATCATCAAACACCATCACCATGATCATCATCATCATGATCATCATCAAACACCATCACCATGATCGTCATCATCGTCGTCGTGTGTCGTTCCCGTGTTCCACAACCACACGAACGAGACGACTCTCACGCCTCACCCAGTAGCGGGGGGGGAGGGGTCGCTCATAGCGGGGGGCGCTTTTGCGTTATTTTCTTTTTCCCACCGTGAATCGTTTCGGTGACCGATCACAGAGAATAACGTCAACTATAAATACCGTCCACGTCAGAGACGGGGAGAGGGAGGGAGAGACAGAGAGGGAGGGAGAGACAGAGAGGGAGGGAGAGACAGAGAGGGAGGGAGAGACAGAGAGGGAGGGAGAGGGACCATCTGTCGCCACCTTCCCGTTGCCAGATGATGAAACAGTCATGCGGAACTGCGTGGTGAATGCGGTCAGTGAGGTCACTCGCAGTCTCCGTGTCTCCGCGTGTCTGTCCCTCTGTGTCTTCGTGGCACGAAGGAGAGAGAGGCGATCGGGCGTGGTTCATGACCACACCACCGTTGCGCCGTGCCGGCCTTGAGAGGTGCTCGCTTGCACCACTTGCCCCAGGAGTACGCGAATCTAAAACGGGGGGGCATCTTCTTCTGAGGTTTTTTCGGTAAAGTCACGTAGAAAGTAAAATAAAATAAAAAACAAAAATCACGACGTTTCGGGCATCTGTTTATACATCGCCGCCGTGGAATAAATAAACGCGGATGGCGTCTGTTTCATGGCAGGAATATGTTTGTGTTTTATGAGAGAGGCCGTGGTGGGGAGGGAAGGGGGAGGCGCTGATGGATTGCTTCATGTCCACTGTGGCCGTCTTCTCGGGCCTGTGCCGTCATTCATGTGCGTAGTATGTTGGACTTCTTTCGCACCGTACGTAGCCAACCGTGGAGGTGCCATTGCCTTCGCCAGTCTTGTGGTCTTGTCCATCGGCGATCATCCCTTTCGACCCGAGCCGGCTGCTCCCGCGAGAGTCAACACGCGGCCTCTCGCACGCACTTGCTCCGTGCTGCACGCCTTGCGCTCCCATTCCCAGCCTGAGCCTCTCCACGCTTCGCACTTCTCAGTTTCTCTGCCATTGCCCGTGTCGGTGTCCCGCGTCTCCCATCCACGTGCCACACAGGGCAATGCGCACTGATTTAAACAAATGGTGCAATGTGACAAAAATTACAGTGCAATAATTTACGGCCAGGTGTCGATGCACTGCTGGATGAATGCTGCCTCGCGCCTTGTCGGTCAAGTGATTTTATTTGACCATACTTCACCCCGCTGGTCAGTGCGGGTTGTTGAAGGGAGTCCTCGGGATCCGTTTAGATTTCACTCGCCACGGATTACTGATGTCAGCCGTGGCCAGGAATCAAGCTCAGGTCGCAGGGTTCCGAGCGATGCAGTGCGCTAACCACTGTGCCACCGCTCCACCCCTGTGGAACATCACGCACACTGCATTCTGAACACGAAGAAGCTTGTCGAGCAATTGGATGCGAAGAGATTCTCCTGGGTGATGTGGGGGGGGGGGTGTAATGAGCAAAGTTGATGACCCATGGCTGTTCACAAATCGGGTTCGTGAGCCACAGAGAGACAGAGAGAGGAGTTTAACACGAGGGCCGTGGTTCACGCTGCCCTGCTCCCTGCGTGGTTCACGCTGCCCTGCTCCCTGCGTGGTTCACGCTGCCCTGCTCCCTGCGGTTATCAGATGTTGAGAGTATTCCTCGCGGGCTATGAGACCGCAGGACGTGTTTATATTTAAATAGCGGCTTCATCGTCACGGCTCAGCGCCAATCCAAACAAACTCTCTCGCGAACTCCCAGAGCCTACGGAATGAGACTCCGGATTCCAGGCCCCGCGCACGGGAACACGTCACATCGAGCCCACCAGCTTCCAGCTGATTTTGATGACACCAGCTGAGACGACGAAGCGTGGCCTGGGCGTGAGTCTGCTGCCAGTAGCGGGTAATGAATGCTGCTGCTGCTGCTGTGCGTGATCCCAGTCGAGTAGTTTGAGGTGTAAGTTTAGAATTTAGTCAATTCGGACCCCGAGTCGGCCAAGGGAATCCGCCGTCTCCGCCACGGCTGTCCACAGCAACCCGAGGAGACGGAATTCGGAAACTGCGATCGTAGTAACGTGGAGAAGGCATCAACAGCCTCCAAGCTCTCACGAACCCAGGCTTCAATAAAGTCGCGTATTCATCAATAATGGCGAGAGTTTAGAGAAAACGACCAGCCACAATAAGTTGACGTGAAGAAAGTAAATCAAAATACGTTCGAAAGGGGCAAGCAGGCACTGAGACGCACCCTCGCAGTGGCGAGATGTTATCTCCCTCGCCTGATATGCAGGAGGTCGTGGGTTCGATCTCGACCCTGACGAATCCTGCTGTATATCTGGAGTTTTCCTGTTCTCCCCGCGGTCACGTGGATTTTCCCCGGGTCCTCCGATTTTCCTCCTCCACATCTCGAATCAAGTTCGTGTTTGAGTACTTGTCTGTTTGAAATGTGATAAGCCACTTCATTTAGCTACAATTTGTGGCTTGGTCGCTTCTTGAAAAAGTAGCGACGTAGCTCAGTGTGCTTTACCCTGTTAAAATAAAAACTTGTTTAGTTTAGTTCAAGTTGTTTAAAGCGACTTTGGACGATTCTCATGTCAGACTTAGATGCGGACTTCACTCAAACCCCATTCAGCTAAGATGAGCGAACCCCTCCTGCCCCCCCCCCCCCCATATTACTGGTTTGAACAGGGATATAATTTGACCAGCGTGGTGCAGTGTCGTCACTTAACCCCCACCATCAGCTCGAGCTGGTAGGCCTTCATCCACCAGTGGATTAACAGTAAGGCTGTGCATGGCAGGCAATGGGTTACTGCAGTGCTTAGAGTCGGGGCTTGGCCAACTCGCGTGGATCACGGGGGGTGAAGAGGGGGGGTGGGGGATAAGGGGGGGGGGGGTGTCGCGCCATCACTGTCACTGCCCATGGGCGGCTGGGAGAGTCGAGGAGTGGAAGTCATCGCGCGCCGCTCACTCCGCGTGGCCGTGCGGGCCCCACTGTCGGCCCACTGCCGCATGGAGGCCTCCCACGCTCTCACTGCGGGTTGCTGAAGGCGCGGGGGAGTGCCCACGACTGACTTCGATCCATCACTCGCCGCTGATGTTCCCTCGCCCTGACTGAGAATCGAACCCAGACGGCCGTCTTCATAGAGCTGCCCCCCCACCCCTCTCCTCTCCTTCCCCTTTCCCCGCTGCCTGTCTCGTGGAAATTATAAATATCCCCGCGTTGGAACAGACGTCATCCGTGTGTATTTAGTCCACGGCGATGCACAAACAGATGCCTCCGCTTTAGCTCTGCCCCCTCTCTTGGGAGGGGGCGAGTGGCGTTAGCGAGCACCTATTTTGGTCAGCACGGCGGCACGCGAGGGAGGTGGTGGTGGTGAGCCCAGCGCCACGAGCCCTTGACCGTCTTTGTGTCCACAGCGCTCATGTCCATGACCAAGCCGTGTCACTAATTAATGTGTGGGGGTGGGGAGGCGCTAGAGATCCTTTGGATGGCAAGTCACGGATTTTAGGACATGTACCGCCTCATCCCCGGATTATAAGACGCACTCTCAAGGACATGTGCTCTCGCTTCTCAGTTCAAGGGTGAAGGTGCAGCCCTGCAATTGCTCGCTCGCCACTTGTTGGCAGAAGGTGCCTTGTCCACCGATGTGAACTCCCGAGTGGTATTTGGCCTACTCTTTCACGCTGGCCAGGCGTCTTGGAACAGATGGGAGTGCCCCGTGTACCGCCGACTAGAAGCGATGCACCTACTTGTACCTCTGGGTGGACAGCGGCAGTCGTGGGGCGAGGGGGGGGAGTTTAAGAAACGTGCGCGCTGATTCCACTGTCGCGCCAGGATATGACATCGAACCGGCGGCCTCGGGATTGCAAGTCCAGTGGTGTGCTGACCACGCCACCGCCACCGTGGCAGCGTTCGTTGTAAATCAGACGGACGTTGCTGCTGCAAAAAAATATCTATTTGCCGGGCTGAGCAAGGCGGGGGGCGGGTGAGAGGAGGAGGAGGAGGGCTGAATGTTTATCCCACTGTGAGGCTGTTACCAGAGGTCGCGTCTCGGTGTGAAGGACGTTTTGAGCCCTGGGACCTGAGCTGTCGCTGTTGTGGTGTCGATGGGGGCGGGGTACGATTGGCGGGGGAGGGGGTGGGGGAGCCGCCAGGTGAATGCCCATCGCGGGGCAAGGGGGCGGGGCGGTTATCTCTGCGCCGTCTGCCTCCCGTGACCAAATCACCCCGGACACGGCCAGGCTTGTCGGGTCGGACGCTTCCTCGCTCCGTACGGCTGCTGACGTCGCTGCTGTCGAGCACCGCATTCATTTTACATCGAGGTGGTCGGGCCAGACGATTGCGCGTCAGGAGCATCGTCGCTGTGGTGATCACGGAGTGCCCCTCCTCTCTCGCGTTGTGAATCGGGCGTCGAGTTTCCGCTGTACGTCCCATGGTTCTGTTCTGCGCGGTGATCAGTCTCCGCACACTAACCAGAGAGTTTTACATTTTGCATGTGTGCATCATCGTCATCAGCTGCCATGCTTCATGCAGTGGAAGAGCTTCAGGGGTTGTGGTCCATGAGCTTCAGGGTGGAGATCGAAGCCCAGGGTTCTTCTGCTTTCCAAGGGTCGGGAGCGAGGTGAGAGTGAGCCTGGTTCGCACTTGGATGGGAGACTGGCTGAGGGATGCCAGGAGTCGTTGGCGGCTTGGGCTGTGACACATGCGCGGTGAATTTCACCATCAACACCACCGTCATCATGGGGCGTGGTGGTGGTGGTGGTGCACGCCCGCGATGCAGCCCTTTGGAGGCAAGGGTCGGTGGATCACGTCGAGATTCGCGAAGCACCCAAAGTCGCCGGGCCACGTGCGAGGTGGCCAGGAAACGAAATGGGTTCGTGAGCCCATCTGTGCGGACAGTGTCGGCATCATCCTCTCGTGAAGGAGCTCGGTGTTCTCTTTGCTCGGCAGAGACGCGTTCCGGGGGGGTGGAAGGGCGTAGGAGCGGAATGGGAGGGGGAGCGTGGTGGTTTGGGGGTAGTCGAGGTGGGCTACGGGGAGATTTGTTTTCGTAACATAACGGGGAGGAGCAGGAGGAGGGTGAGCCGGTAATTGTATGCGCCACCGCCGTGGGTGGTGTCGCCCCCGGCCCCCGCCGCTGCCTGAGGCGCGATGATCGCTCGGGCGATTGCGAGTTTGTGTGGAGAGGCGGCCGAGTCCAGCGGGGGGCAGGGGGCGGGTGACGGGGGGAGCATGAATGTGGGGGAGGGGGGGGGATGCGTCCGCTGTTCCCATTGTGTGCGTCACGCGGCTCACGGGAATTAATTGCCCGCACGCTGAGAGGAGTCGCTGAGACGCGGGGGGGGGGGGGGCGTGTGGTCTCGGCCACACCACCCCCCTCGTGTGCCGTGCCGGCCATCGTAGGTGCTACTCACCAACAGCACTTGCCTCAACAGCCTTAGAAGGCTATACGGGGATTATTTGTCTTTTCGGGAGTGCTCTTGCTGCGGTGAGCGCACTGCCGCACGAACCTGGCGACACGAGTTCGATGTACGCACACAGCCAACATGAGTGACCAATGTCTTAAGTCTAAACCGCCCTGCGCCTCCCCTAGGTCGACTCAGCATTAATTGAATGCCGAGTGCGGTGTGTAAACATCGGGCATCAGCAGTGAACTGGAAACCCGATTACACTGCGGAGGAGCTGGATGGGAGGTGGGGGGGGTGCCGCGCTGGGTTATTTGTGAGCCCGGGGCTCAGCTTCCTGAGCCGCTGCTGAGCCCTGGCTGCCTCCCTCCGAGTTTAATGCCCCACTTCCTCCCGTGCGAAATCAAACCGCGCGCCGCGCTCAAATTAGCGGAGGAGCGGGACGAGGAGGAGGAGGGGGGCGCGGATTTGTCCGATGCCCGCGGTTTGGCCACGGGGCGGCTCTGTGGGTGACGCCACGTGACAGCCTCTGGGTGCCTGCGTGGCTGCGCGCGTGCACAGGTGGTGCATCTGTTGGTCATTGCAGACAGTTCGCCGAAAACACCTGCGTCTGTCCCGTGACCTCTTGTCAGCGAAGCGTCGTCTCAAAGTGCACCTAGCCTGGCACAGGCGCTTTGGTGACGTCACCGTCACTCAGTGGCGAATGGCGGCGGATGTGGTTGATGTAGCGTGTCTTGCACGATTCATGGTCCAGGGTTTTCTGCGATCCGGACTGTACCACTTGTAGGGAGTGTTCGGAGGGGGCTGTGAGCAGGTGAGCTGGCTGCAATGCCTCTTCCCTCGTCGTCAGGGGCGCTCCTGCCAGGTCAACCTCCCCCCTCCTCCCCCACGTCCCCCTACGGCGCCCATTACCGCTTCACGTGGGGGTGACACGCGGAGCGTTTGGGCGAGAGACGCGACGCAAGTGGTGGGAACGGGGAGGGGTGGTCCCCCTGCTGAGCGCACCTGGGGCCCCCATCAGCACCCCGCCAGGGATATCTGCGGGGTCGTGATGGGAGGGGGGGGTGCCTTAGTCGGGTGGGGGCTGGGGGGGGGCAGCCGCTACCACCCACCGTGTTGGTGGAGCTCAGCTGCGACTCGTAATGAGAGGGTGACGGAGATCGTCTCCGCGTGGCGATTGCTCCAGCTGGCGTGGCGTTTCACGCGCGAACTGAGACGTGTATTTCACACGCGTGGGGCTTTCGGGACCAATATGAAGATTAATGATTGGTGTTTTGGGTCAGATCGCGTAAGTACAATTTGTGTCGTAAACCCTCCTCCACCTGACATGTGCCAATCTATGCCTGCTTCATCGTCATCGGCAGCAGCACACCGGCAATGTTGTTGGAGAGTGATCCACACAAGTTTAACCATTGGGTGCGGACGTCTCGCTGTCAGCACAGCCAGCATCATCAGACGTCTTGCCTGATGATGCGACCCGCAGTTTGCTGAAGCGATCTGACCCAAAAATAAATCTCTTATCAATCGAAACGTGCTGTACTTGCTTATCACATCTCCACTCCTCGGCCAATCACAGAGAGCGTCTGCCCTGTGGTCTGCGTGTAGGGTTGGGTGGCTGGTGATTGCCCTGGAGTGGAGCGGTGCGTGCTTATTGGTGTGTGTGTTGGTGTGTGGCGAGCAGTAGTGTAGCACTTGCCCCCTACAGTCTCACCGGCTACACGGGGGATCTTTGTCTTTATCCTGTGGGGGGGGGGGGTAGCGACTGCGTAGCGATTCGAACCCGGCGACCCGAGTTCGATTCCCGCTCACGGCCAACACCAGTGACGATTATTTGAGCCGGTCCCGGGCCTCCCCAAGAACGACTCAGCCTGAAATGAGTACCTGGTGCGGTGTGTAAACATCGCCACTGGGGAGACAAAGGCGGTCGGGCGTGGTGCTGGCCACCCACCCCCTCGTGTCCCGTTCCGGCCTTCATAGGTGTTCGCTAACAGCACTTGCCCCTACAGTTTGTTAAGGCTATACGGGGGATCTTTCACTTTGTTGGTCTGTCTGTGTTTGGCGTGCGTGTATGCGTCTTTCCCTATGCGTGGGCTCCTATGATGAACGTCGCTCTGTGTGTATGTTTATGCACACGTATGTGTATGTTTATGCACACGTGTGTGTGTGTTTAACATACACACACACGTGTGTGTGTGTATGTTTAACATACACACACACACGTGTGTGTATGTTTGTGTGTGTGTTTATACACACGTGTGTGTGTTTCCCTATGCGTCGCGCTGTGTGTATGTTTATACATACGTGTATGTATGTTTATACACACGCGTGTGTGGTGTATGTGTCTACACACGTGTGTGTGTGTGGTGTATGTGTCTACACACGTGTGTGTGCGTGAGTATTGGGTCGCTGGTCAAGTTCAATTTGCAAAGGCAAATGAAGTCTCCTCGGAGAAGATGATTTCTCGTTTCACGCTGCACCGGAGTGCCGCGCCTCCATTCCCTTCCCCGTGCAGCCATTCCCCGTGAAGGGAGCGGTGGGGAGAGCGGCAGGGGGAGCGGCGGGGGGAGCGGCGGGGGGAGCGGCGGGGGGAGCGGCGGGGGGAGCGGCGGGGGGAGCGGCGGGGGGAGCGGCGGGGGGAGCGGCGGGGGGAGCGGCGGGGGGAGCGGCGGGGGGAGCGGCGGGGGGAGCGGCGGGGGGAGCGGCGGGGGGAGCGGCGGGGGGAGCGGCGGGGGGAGCGGCGGGGGGAGCGGCGGGGGGAGCGGCGGGGGGAGCCTGAGGCTCGCCTCCTCCCATCTCCCACTCCTCCCCCTCCTCCTCCTCCTCTGTTGCCTCGGAAAGGAATGGCATATAAGAGCTCACGTGGGGTTATTCGTGTTTCATGGCCTTGCCACACACGTGTGTGCGTGTTTATACACACGTGTGTCAGCGTGGGTTTCTTGGGGAGCAGTGGAGCAGCGAGATTCGTTTGCCGCTCATGACCAATGACAGTGGTGAAAATATAAACCTGTCCTGGGCCTCCCCTAGGTCGACTCTGCCTTTAACGAGAACCTGGTGCGGTGTGTAAACATCGCCACTGGAGAGACGACGGCGGTCGGGCGTGGTGCCGGCCACCCAACCCCCCCTCGTGTGTGGCACAGACCTTTGGAGGTGCTCGCGAACAGCACTTGCCCCAACAGTGTGTGATGGATATCAGGGTGGTCCTAGTCGTTGATGTACACAGACAGGTAAATGCTGCCACAGTGATAGAACCGTTTGCATTCTGCACCTGCAATGCGGAGGTCGCCGGTTCGATTCGATCTCCTGGCGTGGCAGGTGACACGACGGGCAGGTCTATTAAACCCGAATATCAACTCCAAGGCGAAGGTGCAGCAGGGTGGGCGGAAGGGGGGGGGCAGGGGCTGGTGGGCACCACGCGCGCCGAGGAGGAGGCAGACATCGTTGGCAGATTTAATTGGATTTGGTGCCGGGGCTCACTGAGCATGCGGCTCGCGTCTCCACGCCGCCCACTCCGCGAGGCCTCCACGCGAGATGGGACACTGCTTGGCTTCTCCCTTCACTGTACTCTCTGCTCTCTCTCCCTCTCCTCTCGCAGTCTCCCTCCCTCTCACCTCTATACGCTCTATCTAACCTCTCTATACGCTCTCTCTCTCTCACAGTCTCAATCCCACTCGCCCACCAGTCTCCGATTTATTCTGCCTCTCTTACTCCATCTCACTCGGTATCATTTCGACTCGCCCCCTCTCTCGCTCTCGTCCTTCCTGCCCTCCCATATCTCTCCCTTCTTCTCTCTCTTGCACTCTGCTCTCTATTCCCTCTCTCCGCTCACTTCCTCTGTGAGATGGTGGTAGGGGGGAGGGGCCCTTTCCCCACACCTGCAAACCATCAGGCCGCATGCCTCACCGATGGATAGCGGATTCCAGTGCTGGCCAGGAGACGACCCAGCCACCACAGAACCACCACCAGCCCCGCTCTCCCCTGCCCCCCCCCTCCCCATCAACAATCGCCGTGCACTGTCGCTCCCGCTCTCTTCCCTCCACATGAAAACTTCTTCCACTCTGGTGGAGACGCAACGCAGGAGATGGAGCTGAATCCGCGGGACGGATCTCATGATTCCGTCACGTGTCGCCCCGCGCTCACATTCAGCTGTGAAGGGGACTTCTTCCTCTTCCAGTCTGAACACAGAGGAATACGAATAGGGATCAATTCTTAACGCCTTGCACACTTCTCCCCCGTGAGCTGCTGAGTGTGATGGAGGGGCATGGTGGTGATGGTGGGGGTGGTGCTGATGAGGTGGTGGTGGAGGGGGTGGTGCTGGTGATGGGGTGTTGGTATGAGAAAGGGTGTTGTTGGAGGGGATGGTGGTGGTGGTGGTGCTGATGAGGGGGTGGCGGTGGTGGTGGTCATGGTGGGGAGAAAGGGGAGAAGGCTTCGTTGGGCACCGGTATTGGAACTCATGCCATGTTTGTGCTCTCGGCTCTCGGAGGAGACACGGAGTCGTTCTGATAATCGTTGCTCAAAACGGCACCTTCCTTAATGCATTGTAAACAAAACAAATACCATGCTGATATAATTACAATGTGGGCCCACTGCACAATGAATCCGGCCACCCGAGTTTGAATCCTGGCCACGGCTACCATCAGTGGTGAGCGATATCTGAACCCATCCTGTGCCGCCACCCTCGCAATGAACCAACGCGGCGAAGTATGGTCAGACAAACCCGTGACTGACACGGAGTGTGAGGATGCCTTCGTCCAGCTGTGGATTGACAAAGAGGCTGTAGATGGCGAATGTGATTGTGTCACATTCGGGGTGTCGCGGTGGCGAGATGTTACCTGCCTTGCCTGGTATTCAAGAGGTCGTGGGTTTGATCCCGACCCTGAAGCCTGTTCTATATTTGGAGTTTGAATGTCTCTCTCCCCCTGGTTCCGTTGATTTTTCTCCGGATCCTTCGGGTTTTCCCTCCACATTTAGAATCAACGCGCGTTTCGAGTATTTGGCTGCTATAAATGTCCACGTAATAAGCCGTTTCGTTGGGCTATCATTTGTGATAGCAAGGTCGTTTCTGAAAAAGAGCTGCACAGCTCAGTGGGCTTAACCTGGTAAAATAAGAACTAGTTTAGTGTCACAGGCCGCTAGAGCGCTGCGATATCATTTTGCTTTTGCAGACAACAGCTGCCCGAGGAGCGGGGGGCCAGCGACGGGGGGCCAGCGACGGGGGCCAGTGACGGCCCTTTGGGGCTCTGCACCTCCTGTCAGCCCGGCTCGCCGTGATCGCCGGACAACGAAGCTCAGGTGAGCACGGCCAACACAAAACAACCTCCCTTATTTATTTGATTCCATCTCATTCGGCGTATAAATAATAATAATCCGCCCGTGACCCCCCCGTGACCCCCCCGGCGCCCGCCCACCCGCCCGTCGAGGCCCGCCGAGGCCCGCCGAGGCCCGCGTTGCTGAGCGCGGCGGTGGGAGTGGGAATTCACGACGCCCCAAATCTCATCGTCACCGCGTTCGGCGACGCAAATTACGCAGGGAAGCGCCCATCCTCGCCGATTACCCGCGGCTGGCGAGCCCGCGGTGCGGCGGGGCGCTTATTATTATTATTATCACTGCCTCTGGGCTCTCTCGTTACGTTATTGGTGCTCGTTATTTATGTACCGCACACGCCGCGGGCGCGGGCTGTGCCCTGGGAGCTGTGTGCGTTGTTGTTGTGTGTGGGGGGGAGAGGGGGTGGCTGCGTAGGTTGGCAGTGGTGCAGCCACCTTGGATGCCGTGTCTAGTGATGACAAAGATATACTCAGTAGTGGGGGTAGCCTATGGATAGACTCGCCCCCGCCATGGGAATGTGGACTTTCCATCACTGACTTAGGGTTGTTAACAGGAGATGAGCACCAACGCCCCACTCTCATCAGGGCAGGGAATCTATTGGACTTTTGTTGGTTTTGGAATCCACGTGGTCCTCTCTTCAAGCAGGTGACATGGTCACTGATTGCACTGGCCACTGATTGTTTACACAGAGCGCACGAGCGGCAGACTCAGTCGTCAGACAGTAGCCAGCAGCTGCGTGGACTTCATATTAATAATAATCACGCTTCAGCAAACCGCGTTGAGGGACGAACCTCGTGGATCTGGTCTCCAATCTGGCCAAGAGCCACCGGGAGCCATCGGTCAGGTCGACTCCAGCAGCGAGCAGGGCGACTGTGCCCACAGTCGGTGGCGCCGCTGTAGAGCATGCCGGGAGTTGCCCCCGGGCCACGTGCACGGGGCACGGGGAGGATGCAGAGAGCGCGCAGGAGCAGAGCAGGGAAGGGCACCCTGCAAGTACGAAAAATCTCAAAGTGTCTGTGGTGTCGTCTTCTAAAAAGTCCACTGCCTTCTAAAACATTTGAGGGACAACTGGCCCTTCCTCCCGCCCTCCCCCTGCCCCTCCCCCTGCCCCTCCCCCCTGCACCCCACGCCCGGGGCACGCCTGCCTTGCGGGAGGCACCACTGCGCCTCGCGAATGCGTGCAGTGTCACATTGCTGACGGGCCACCACTGCCAGGAGAAATGAGCGCTGAGCCACTCTCCACTGATTAAACTCGGTAATAGCGGGGGGGGGGGGGCAGGGGGAGCGGTGTTGTGAGAGCCGCGTTCACCCCCCACGCCCCCCTCCCGTCCTCCACGCTCTCCAGCCGACAGCAATCTATTTTGATTGCATCGCGAGTGGCAGTTTGGGTAAAAAAAACGTTTAGGGGAATTTCATCATAGCCGAGTGTTTGTATTAATGGCCTTTCTGCAATTAGGCGCCAATAGGTGTCCTCACAATAATTGCCGGTTTTAAGAAACGTAATGACAGCGCCGAGCAGAGTGCCATCGTGAAGCAGGCCCTGAGCCCACGACCAGCGAGCCCACGGGGCCATCACGACCTCCACTCATACCGAGACTCGGAGACACACGCAGAGAGAGAGTCGTAGACTCTCACACACATCCATAGGCTTACACAGAGATCCGTAGACTCACACAGAGATCCATATACGCACACAAAGGATCATAAACTCGCACAGAGATCCATAGACGCACACAGATATCCATAGACGCACACAGATATCCATAGATGCACACAGAGGTTCATAGACGCACACAGAGGTCCATAGACTCGCACAGAGGTCCATAGACGCACAGAGATCCATAGACGCACACAGAGATCCATAGACGCACACAGAGATCCATAAACTCGCACAGAGATCCATAGATGCACACAGAGATCCATAGACGCACACAGAGATCCATAGATGCACACAGATCCATAGACGCACACAGAGATCCATAGACGCACACAGAGGTTCATAGACGCACACAGATCCATAGACGCACACAGAGATTCATAGACGCACACAGAGATCCATAGACGCACACAGAGATCCATAGACGCACACAGAGATCCATAAATGCACACAGAGATCCATAAATGCACACAGAGATCCATAGACGCACACAGAGATCCATAGACGCACACAGAGATCCATAGACGCACAGAGATATCCATAGACGCACACAGAGATCCATAGACGCACACAGAGATCCATAGACGCACACAGAGATCCATAGATGCACACAGAGATCCTTAGACGCACACAGATATCCATAGACGCACACAGAGATCCATAGACGCACACAGAGATCCATAGACGCACAGAGATATCCATAGACGCACACAGAGATCCATAGACGCACACAGAGATCCATAGACGCACACAGAGATCCATAGATGCACACAGAGATCCTTAGACGCACACAGATATCCATAGACGCACACAGAGATCCATAGACGCACACAGAGATCCATAGACGCACACAAAGATCCATAGACGCACACCACCAGGGGGTCGCGACAGTCTAAAGTACCATGGACAGCGATCACCCCACAAGCGGCGGACTCGGCCAGTCTGTGGCTGTCGAGTGACACCGTGCCCACGTGGGTACGGTGTCACTCAGCAGCCTGTGCCTGCTGAGTGACACCGTGCCCACGGCGGTGTCCGCGGGTTGGAGTAGAACACGCGGAGGAGTGGCAATGGGACGTGGTGGGGAGTTTTTTTACGAAGTATGGTGGAGCGTGGTGGAGCGTGGTTGAGTATGAATAGAGCATGGTGGATGGAGCGTGCTATGGTGCGGTAGACTTCGATGGAGCGTCATGGAGCGTGGTGGAGCGTGGTGGAACGCCCTGTCGATGCAAGCGCGTCTGTGAGGTTGTGAACTCGGGGAGTCACGGCTGCGTTCATGGCACCGTGGCGCTGGAACAAATTCATCCACACATTCGGCAACGTTTGGAAACGTTAGGCTGTCAGGCTGTACGTTCCGGATGTTACCAGACCAGCATCATCGCCTGAAGTAAAGCAATGTTAAGTCTGACAGCAGCGGTCTGTCATGTATCCATGTGCGTATGCGGCGACACAGCATTACATGAGATATGCGTGTGTGTATGTGTACCTGCGTGTGTATCTATGTGTGCCCGGTGTGATGTATAAACATTACAATTGGGGAGACAAAGGTGGCCGGGCGTGATTCTGGCCAAATCACCCCCCCCCCCTTTTCTGCCGCTACCAAGTTGACTTCGTCACCGCCCAGCCATGGCTTTAACACAACGATCAGAATCTCGGTTTCACGCGAAACAGTTCGCTCGTCACCGACCGCTGTAATTGGCCACGGAATCGCGAGGAATCCCCAGAGAGGGGCCCCCGGGACTGTCCCAGCCCCGACGCTCCCTCGGGGTCCCAGAGGCGCGGCCCCTAATTGAACCCCCCGCTGGGCGATCCCCTCCCTCGATCCCTGTGAATCGGCGTGACCCCGCAGACTGCTCTGGGTGATGCCGAGAATGGCGCTGACGCCGCCAATCGGGTCCGAAAATGGAAGTGGCACGGAAATGCATGGGAAGCGGGGGGAGGGGGGGGGTATCGAGATGGGGTTAGGTGTACAGACACGACGATGAGTAAGTGTGTGGGCTTGAGATTGGGGAGGGGGGGGGTGTAAAGGTTAGGAATAGAGTTAGGGGTGCAGTTCGGGCTATGGGTGGGAGTGGCTTTAGGCATCAGGTTATGAGTATAATGAGGGCTCGAGCGTGAGTGTTGACGTTGGGGAGAGGCAGGCGGTGTTGGGGTTCACGGTCGAAGTCGCCTGCAGTCTGCGTCACTGCGTCTCGCCGCGTCACCGCTCCTCCCGACTGCTGCCCCGGTGAGCACGAGGGGTCTCTCCGCCACCGTTCGTGTTTTATTAATGATAACACGACGTAACACAATTTATTAGTCTTTTTTTTATTACTTTAGTATAAATACATGTTAATTTTGATTCATATGTTGCTTTTTTAAAGACACAAATTCGCACGTTTTCTCGTTGAAAATAACTGAATTTCAAAATATCACCGTCCTGGTCACAAACGCAAAGTTTGTGGGGAATAATAGCCACTTTATGTACTTTTGAGGCATATGCAATTAGGAAATAACATTTACTATGAACCAAAAAATGTGTCAGTGTAATTGCACCAACCCTTGGGGGAGGGTGCGTGGTGGGGGGTGGGGCCTGGGGGGGGGGGGTGGGGCCTGGGGGGGGGGGTGGGGCCTGGGGGGGGTGGGGCCTGGGGGGGGGGGATTCTCTGACAGGCGCCCTCGTGCGCTTCTTTAAAAGCTCCCTTCAGTGATGGGCCCCATGGAGCCCGCGCTGCTGCCGCTGCCACCGCTGCTGCTGCTGTGCGCCAACCCACGCGGCGCCGCGTAATTAATGACCGTCAGGTGTTCGCGTAATGAGTGCCCCTTGAAATTTGCGGGGCTATGCGCGCGGTGACATTTAATTTTCCGGAGCAGATGAGACCCGTGGTGGGGTGTGGGTGCCGTGTCGGTGAGGTGAGGGTGGGGGGTGATGGAGGGGCTTCTCTTTGGAGCATTTCCCACGATGGCCTCACACAGCGCACGCCAGAGGGCCGCATTAGCTGCCAGAGCTCACGCGGGTTCATGGCGTGGGGGACCTTGAGCTTGAGGACGCCGACGCCGCCGGTGGTGGTGGTGGTGGAAACCAAACGAGAGAGAGGTAGCTGCTCTCCCGCCACGGCCACGGCCGCAAAGGTAGAGGTCCCCCGTGTAGCCTTAACAAACTGTTGGGGCAAGTGCCGTTAGCGAGCACCTATGAAGGCCGGCACGGCACACGAGGGGGTGAGTGGCCAGCACCAAGCCCGGCCGCTTTTGTCTCCCTCGTGACAATGTTCACACGCTGCACCAGATACTCATTTGAGACTGAGTTGACCTAGGAGAGGCTGAGGACCGGTTCAGATCATTGTCACCGGTGTTGGCCGTGAACGGGAATCGAACTCGGGTGGCCGTGTTCGTAGCGCAGCGTGGCGCTAATCGCTACACTACCGCTCCCCACAACCGCCACACCACCACCGCCACAACCGCCACACCACCGCCGCCACACCACCGCCGCCACACCACCGCCGCCACACCACCGCCGCAACACCACCGCCGCCGCCACACCGCCGCCGCCGCCACACCGCCGCCGCCGCCACACCGCCGCCGCCGCCACACCGCCGCCGCCGCCACACCGCCGCCGCCGCCACACCGCCGCCGCCGCCACACCGCCGCCACACCACCGCCGCCGCCACACCACCGCCGCCGCCACACCACCGCCGCCGCCACACCACCGCCGCCGCCACACCACCGCCGCCGCCACACCACCGCCGCCGCCACACCACCGCCGCCGCCACACCACCGCCGCCACACCACCGCCGCCACACCACCGCCGCCACACCACCGCCGCCACACCACCGCCGCCGCCACACCACCGCCGCCACACCACCGCCGCCACACCACCGCCGCCACACCACCACCGCCGCCACACCACCGCCGCTACACCACCGCCGCCACACCACCACCGCCGCCACAACACCGCCACGACGTGCAGGTGACTTTCCCACCACTCCCCCCTGCGTGCACAGCTCCACGTAGCACCACAACTACGTCTCCGAGAAGCAGCAGCCATACACAGACCCACCACCATTACCGGCACACAGCCTCCCAGTACTACCATCGAACACGACCATCACACTCAGAGACCTGTACCATCACCAACACCCATACACAGCCTTCGAGCGCCACTATCGGCAACGAAAAGCAAGACCGCGCACACGCAACGTCCCGCCATACATCCTCGCAGCATCTTCACCATCTATGCCACAACCAGAATCACAACTACAAATACGACGACGAGTATCACCGCTACAAATACGCCCCCTACCAGCCTCCGAGCACCCCTCCCCCGCCACTCCATCGCGAGCCGCAATTCGTGGTGCCGCCCTGGGACCTCGGATCGTGGCGCGCGGAGCCTCGCGCCCTCTTTAATATGGATACCTGTGCACGTGTTTACAGAGTTCCCTCTGGCCCGAGCGGACACAGGGATGGGAGGGAGGGGGGAGAGAGGGGGGAGGGAGGGGGGAGAGAGGGGGGAGGGAGGGAGGGAGAGAGAGCGCAAAGAGAGAGGGGGGGACGCTGCTCTGCCGCTGTTGAATTTTGATGATAAACCCCTTTTTTCTCTCTGAAATTTTCATTACCTCCAGGATTTGTGCCATGAATTGCGGATTACATTTGCGTCTCGTAGTGCTCTGGCTCGAGTTCAGATTGTGTTTGCATTATCATCTACTCGTATTATTATTGCGCCACTGCGTGTGTGCTTGTGTTCTCCTGCGCGCGCGCACGCACGCATGTGAGTGTGTGTGAGTGTGAGAGTGTGTTCCCTCCGTGTGTGTGTGTGCGCGTGTGCTCCATCGCCCGCCCGCCCGCGTGCGACTAAGTGTGTGTTTAATATTGTTTAATGCTGAATCTGCCCGAGTGTTTGACTTTCATTTGTCGATGCCTGTCATGGAGTCTACTGCACCTTGGGTGTAATCTTTTCAAATTTAAATTTCTCCCCCACGGGCCAGAGGCGGCGCCGGGGTTTAAACGCTGGCGCCATCACCACGGGACGCGATGTTGCTGCTGCGGCTACTGCTGCTGATGCTGCTGCTGATGCTGCTGCTGATGCTGCTGTGGCTTTGAACTTCGCGGGGTCAGCGTCATAAGAAGGCAGCAGATTACAAATATACATTGGAGGGAGATGGTGCGGGATGGAAGGTGAATGTTGTTGATACATTAAATGCAGTTTCAGTTACTTACATCAGAATCTTGATTATCCTGGAGGAACCTGATGAGCTATGAAGCTCTGTCTAGTCGAAGCGGGGGTCAGCCAATTACGTCAACAAACAATACAAGAAAGGATACGAGTGCAGGATTAAAAATAAACTGAAGCAAGTCACGCAACAATAAATATGACTAAAGCATGGAAGTACAAATTGCACGCGAGATTAAAGCATCGCTTCGACTCTCGTGGGGCAATCTGAGGGCAGAGTGCGTGGGGGGAGCGCGCCGCCTGCAGCGGCGGCAGCAGCGTCACTCGAAGGACGTCTCCCTTCTCCTTGAGCGGATTTCTGACCCGCGGGCGGAATGGCAGTGGGGCAGCGAGACTTCCGAATGGATTCTTCATCTCGTCACGGTTGTAATCATCTCGTGATTCACACGGCACATTGTATTATTATTATTATGACTACTACGAACAGAGACTTGTTTCGCATTGTGAGCCTCTCTCTGCTTGTCGGAGCGACGAGACGCGTGGCAGGCGGAGCTCCCCCGGGTGAGGGATCTCGCTCCCGTGGTCCCCGGCGACTCCGATGACGCCGTGACGTCTTCTATCTCGCGGTGCGGCTTGAAACGGAACATTACAGTCGCTCATTTAATCCGCGCATGTGCGTGCTTTTTCTTCCTGTGCGCATGTTGTGTTCCAGCCGTGGGGATGAATCAGCTCTGGGTTTTTATTTTTGACTGAAATTGTAATGAACGCCAGGAGGAGGAACCCGGCTGCTGAATGAAACATCGGGCCCAGCCTCGCAGGCCCGAGCCACTGTCTCGCCCACAGCAGTGCGCGCAGCAAGGAAGACAAACCATGCATATGGATGGGCTTTCAAACATCCAACATAATTCAGCGATTATAATGTTAATCACGAGGGTCTGGTCCATCAGCGCCCCCCTCCCCCCTCGGCCCGGAGAGAATGCGGAGTGGAGCTTCGTGTCAGGAGGATGCACGGAATAGTGTTGGTGCCGCACAAGCGTTATCTCCCAGTGCCTCGGCAAGTCTCAATCTCCCAATGCCTAAATACATCTCTGTGTATATATATATATTCCTTTGATAAGATGTAGTATGCCCTACTCCCAATGCCTAACCATATCTATTCTTTCCAAATGCTAAGTTATGTCTATACCTGGTAATTGGACGCATATGTCTCTCTCCCAGTCTCCGGATACGTTTCCTCCTTGCAATGTCTTAGGATTGCCTACATATTCCATAGCCATTATCCCCTACTCCAAGATATGTATTATTTCAAAATTCCGAAGAAATGCCTATATCTCCCGATTAATGGATATATTACATCTCCTCATTAGTAGATTTGCCTAGATCTGTCAATTCCTCGGTGTATCTCCGTCTCCCTATGCCTGGCTGTGCCTGGCGTGCTGCTCATTCACGCTGCTGCACGCTGCCTGGGGAAGCCTCGCTGAGTCTCAAGACACTTTCTCAAGAGGGTCCTGCCAAGTGTCCGCAGTAGGTTGTCGATGTTTGGAGGTGTAAATCCCAATTGAGTAATGGCCCGGTAATTTTTCAGCATTGGAATGTTTGGCCAATTCCGGTAACAGTGCATGATGGGAATCAGCGCTGTGCGTGTGCGGTCAGCACCCAGCGACTGCCGGTGCTGCTGTCCGTGGTGCTGACGCCCAGATGGAACCTGGGGGGCTCTAAGCTCCCCCGTGTAGCCGGGACAGACTTGTCGCGCTGTTAGCGAGCAGCACTTGTAAAGGCCGATACGGCACACAAGGGGGTGGGTGGCAAGCACCGCGCCCGGCCGCCTTTGTCTCCCAAGTGGCGATGTTTACCGCACACCGCAAAAATTACTCATTTGAAGCTGTGTCAACCTAGGGAAGGCCCAGGACCGGTTAAGATAATCGTCACCGATGGCGTTGATCGTGAGCGGGAATCGAAGTCGGGCTTCCGGGTTCGTAGCGCGGCGCGCTAACCACTGCGCCACCGCTCTCTACACGGGCTCGCACACACGTACACAACACCCACACCGCACTGCGTGCGAGCTGTCGTCCTTGTGTTCACACAGCAGCGCCGTTTAACGTGCGGAAGGGAGCCGTACACACGCAGCCGGTGATGGTTTAAAAAAATTAATTTTCCTCCGTGCGCGTCGGCCAGAGTCTCGTGAGGTTGTCGCGGGGAACCGAAACCCGCGTTGGAGTTCAGCTTCTGGTGTCGTCGGCCCCTCCGTATGTCGCTCAGTGTGCAGCAGCAACAGCAGCTTTCTCCCAAGTCCCATATCGGGCTCATCAACCGTCCAATAAGACTCCTCTTCATAATAACAATAGTCGTGTAAAATATAATAATACTTCATAATAGTTCATTACAGCGCCTTGTCAAATTCATTACTCCCAACGGCATGGTGGGTTGTTGATCATACTTCACCGCGCTGGTCATTGCCGCTTGTCTATATGGGGGGTCTTTGTGTGTGTGAGTACGCCTGTGTGTGCGTGTGTGTGCATATCGTGCACGCACGTGACACACACACACATACACACAACGTTCTGCCCACTTTGACAGCTCTTTAAGGAATCGGGCCTTACTTATCTGCAGCGGGAATCTGGAAATTAACCTTATCAGCGCTGCGCAGGTGCGGTGGCAGATTGGGCCGCGTGGGCGGTGATGGCTGTAAGTGGAGGGTAACGAATCCCGTCTGGCCGTTCTTGATGCGTCTCAGTCGGCAAGAAACCTGTGACCTGCTCGCGGCCTGGTTCGATCTCCTATCGAGCGCGTTCAGACCACGGCGAATCGCGATTCTTTACAATTAGCGTGGCGTTCAGTGCGGCGCTTGTACTCACATCGAGTCCAAACAAAAATCACACACTCCTTTTGACCGTCAGCGTTCATCATCATGATTAACATCAGCAGTCATTACCAATCCACCCGCCACACGCACACGAGCTGATGCCAACGCTCCATCTCCTTGGTGGCCGTGCTCTGGGGCAAGTTCCCTCCCATGGCCGCCACTCCGTTGTCCATCTAAACCAGGGGTGGGGAACCTTTTTCTGCCAAGGGCCATTTGGATATTTATAACATCATTCGCGGGCCATATAAAATTATCAACGTACAAATTAGCCCGTTATATTTGGTCAAACATTTAATTAACGCACCGCTAATGAGATGGCTTGAACTGCTTCTCTTTGGTGAGGCGTGTGATATTAGCTGGTGTTGATGATGTTGCTACTCGCAACTGCTTTCCAGGTTTGCTCCTAGATTTATTGAATTTCGGGTCCCGCCTGTGGTTGCCTTGGCAGGGCCAGACCAAATGATTTCGCGGGCTTTATACGGCCTGCGAGCCGGACGTTCCCCACCCCTGATCTAAACCATCGGCAATCGTCCCTGCGAGCCCTTATCATGACCCTGACCATGACCCGAACCATGACCCGAGCCATAACCGCTAACACGAGACTTCACACTGAACCCGGATGTTGTCGTTGATCTTGACTTCGAGTATTTTCCTCTTGCAGCCACCCTGACTCGCAGCCTAAGCCGAACCACCGAACCCTCACCCCGCTCCTCGCCATGTCCGTCCCGTTGCCGGCGTGAGCCGCTGGCTGCCGTGCGACGCGAGCGACGATGCGACGAGGATGACTGTGGGGGGTGGGGGGCGCACGAGGAGGCGAGGACAGGCGTAGGGGAGTCGCTTGACGGACGCGACAGTTTGTAATGTCACGGGCAATCTCATCGCCGTCGAACGGGACAATTAGGTTGTGGCGGGGGCCGGGCCGAGGCGGGGTTTGTGATTAGTTTGCGGCCGTTCTAATCGCGCCACTCCTCCCGCCCCCCCCCCCCCCGCGTTGGCGCCGTCGCAGCCCCCTAATTAAATCGTGCGCCGCATGTGAATCGGCGTGAGCGCGGGGCGCGCGGCATCCCCTCCCGCGGCGGCAGCAGCACGGACACCGCCCTCGCCGCCGCTGCCGCCGCTGCCGCTGCTGCGCGTTGGTCCACAGCGCGTCACGACAACTGTTCGCGTGGTGATGGCGATGTCGTTCAGACGCCGAGCTCCATTGACTCCTCCACTAGCCCAGTAACCATGCAGAACAATGGGGGGCGGGGCGGGGATAGAACATACTCACTGCACACAGAGGCGTGCCCAGGTCTGGAATCGCACCCAGGTGATGTCGCTGTGAGGCCATGAGTGGAACCACCGCGTTAACGCCCTGCTGCCCAGGGTGGTCTGGATTGACTCCTTCGTTTATTCATTCACCCACTCACTCGATCATTCTCTCAATCACTCGCTCATGTTTATTTGTTAACTCTTTCAATTGTTTACGAATTCGTTAATTATTCCTTAATGTATTCCCTCATTCGTTAATTGCTTCATTCATCACTCGTTCATTAAAATTCACTTTATCATTCGTTCACGTATTGGTTCACAATAATTCACTCATGTATCCACTGATACCCTTATTAATGCTTTCATGTGTTCCTTAATCTGCTCGCGTATTCGTTGAGTTATTCCTACACTCAGTTACTCATTCGTGCATGCGCTCCTGCTGCCTACCCCGCGCCATGTGCCGCGTGTCTATTCCCTCCCCTCGGCGTGCCACGGCTTCACATATCACGCAGGGCTCCCCGCGTCGCGCTCGACTGGAGGGGGGAGGGGGGTGCAGCCCCGGGGAGTCGGGAGAGTTAAAGCTCCGTGAACGTTTCAATTTCTGGGAGCATCGCCAGCATCGCGTCTCCTGTCCGCGTTCAATCCGGGAGACCCAGGGGCGCGGAGCGATGCGCGTTCAATAACAACAACAATAACAACAATAACAACAATAACAACAAAAACAACAACGACCGACGATGGCGAAACAAGACGCCGGAAAGGCACTCGCATGCGGCGAGAGCGCATGCGAGTGCCAATGTCGACGAGGGGACACATCTCTGAGTGTGGGTTAGAGAGTGTAGGTCGCTGTGACCGTGTCAGTGGCCATGTGCGGGCGTCTGTGTGTCAAGGAGTCTGAGAGACGGTGTCTGTGTCTTGAGTGATGGTGTTGGCGTCATTTCCATTTGTCTCTCCCTGTCTCTCCTTGTTTCTCGCCTTCTTACTGTCTCTCTCCATCTCCCTCCATCTCTCCGTGTCTCTCCCCTGCCTCTCCCCCGTCTCTGCCCGTCTCTCCCCGTTTCTCTGCACTCTCCTGCCTCCAGCTCCGCTTGCTGAGCTCTCTGTAAAATCGGATTCGCACAAATCCTTTTTTTTTTTTTACAAATATTTGTCAGTTCGCGGCAGCTGCACATGTCAAGATTATGTTTCTCGTGTACCCGTTCTGAGCTGAATAAGTTCACATGGAGCTGTGGGTTCTTGAAGTGAAATAACACACATCTCGCTGGCCTCGAATTGTAAATGAATGCATGTAAAAAAAACTCTCCCAGATAACCTCCACTACCTGCACTAAAGCAGCACTGCTCGTGCAATGAGCGCAGAGCGTGGCAGCAGATGCCAGGGTGCTTTTCTGTTTAATCATCAAACTTGGAAGGGGGACTGGCACCGCCGATCACACGACGATGAATTATTCACCACCCGCGCTCCTCGTGACCCCCCCCCACTTCATCCGAGGGTAAATATTTAAGATTCTTACTGAACTTTATTTTCAAACAAGACCGCCTGATTATGAAAGCCTCCGACGTGATTAATAATTTGAGGAAGGCAATTTTGCACGTGGCGTGGGAGTGTGTGGGGGCGAGTGTGTGGGGGGACCCTGTCTGTGCACAGATCCCTCCCCTTGATTGCTGTGATGCGAGGTGGCGGCTGCTGACTGCGGCTGCTGCTGCTGCTGCTGCGGCTACTGTAGCTGCTGCTGCTGCTGCGGCTACTGCTGCTGCTGCTGTAGCTGCTGCTGCTGCTGCTGCGGCTACTGTAGCTGCTGCTGCTGCTGCGGCTACTGTAGCTGCTGCTGCTGCTGCGGCTACTGTAGCTGCTGCTGCTGCGGCTACTGTAGCTGCTGCTGCTGCACCGACTATCAGCTGGGATTCGGGATGATTTGTAACGGATCGCGGGTGGAGAGGCAGTGCAGCAGCGGCGCGGGCACTCACGCCGTGAACGCGGAGACCGTGGGTCTCGCCACGAGCGAGCGATACCTGGACCGGTTCAGGGCGCGCCGCCCACCCCCTCCCCCCTCTTCATAAACTCTCATCGACCAGCAGGGTGAAGTATGGCCAAACAACTGCCATGGCTAACGGCGTGGGGAGGTCTCCATCCCGCATTGGATGAACTGAGGGCTGCGTGCAGGTTTATTACTGTCAATGATTCGCCATCTCGTCAATGAATATCGATTCTCACGCTCGTGGTGCACACGTCCAATCTTGTGCATAATTGGTGATCGTTTATCACCTGCGCAATTTACATGCACGACGCATTCTGCTGCTCCTCGCCCGGTCGCGATGTCGTCTCTCTGCCTCCGTCTCCCCCGCTGTCTCCCTCTGCCTCTCTTCCCCGCCGCTCTCGGCCGCCACTCCGCAGCCAGTTTGGTCTCTCGTCAGCCGCTCCGAACGCGTGGCCTGCCCTGCCCCAGGCCCCTTGGGGCCAAAGCGACGAACAAAACGGGAGAAAACGAGACGGCAAGGAGTCGATTGCTGGCATCGAATTGCGGCCCTGATCTTGACGATTCGTCCAATTGCTGCGTCGAGTTGAGGAGAGGGGTGGGGGAAGCGGGGGAGGGGGGTGAATCATCGTTACAAGCGCAGTAATTACCTAGCCGCTCGCTCAGGAGACCTGCTGCAGGGGAACTGGAGACGCGGTTGTTATGGTTGTGTGATTTGGTCAAGGATAATTGCCCACATTTAGCATCGGGGTCATAAGACGGGGAGCGTGGAATTCGTTGGCTCGAGCCAATTATTGTATCCTGCTCCTCCTCCTGCTCCTCCTCCTTCCCGTGCCAGGTGAAACCCCACGCACGTGTTTGTTACTGCGCGATTGAGTCTGTGGGCATGGGTGAGTCTGTGAGTTTATGAGTCTGTCAGTCTGTCAATCTGTGCGTCTGGGTGTGTGGGTGTGTGAGTCTGTGGGTGCGTGTGAGTCTGTGGGTGCGTGTGAGTCTGTGGGTCTGTGAGTCTGTGGGTGCGTGTGAGTCTGTGGGTCTGTGAGTCTGGAGCGGCCACTCGACGGGTTCTGGGGGTGGCCAAACAGATTCCGGTTGTCCGTTCTGAAAAAAGCGTTGTGTGGGACCTATACACCCAGAGAGACCCACAGACATAGACTCGCACAGAGACCCATACTCGCACAGCCACCCGTCCACTCGGAGAGACTCAGAGAGACTCGGAGCCCTCGTGGCGGTGAAGAGCGCTCCCCTGGCGCGCGGCAGCAGTCGGTAGGGAACGGAGATTGAATTTAACTCTCGGGAAATTCACCAAACTCGATTGACGGTCGTTGAATAAAGAGCGCAGCGCAGCCACAATGAAACGTCACGATAATGCTACGCGAGGCAGGATGGTTGTGCGCCGTGCGGACCGCACACGCGTGCTTTTGTGTGTGTGCGTGCGGAGTGGTGGCGCAGTGGTTAGCGCAATGCGCCACGAACCCCAAGACCTGAGGCTGAATGGCGAAATGAGCGGCGCTGACGCTAACAGCACTTGCCACGACAGTCTGGTGAAGACTCCATGTGGTGTAGTTGTCTGTTACTTGTCTGTGGGTGTGTGTGTGGGGAGCAGTAGCGCACTGGTTCGCGCACTAAAATTCCCAGTTACAGCTCACATATGTGGAAATTATATCTCGACCAGTTCTTGGCTTCCTATAGGGTTAACTCTGCCTTAAATATGTACCTGGTGAGATGTGTAAGCATTATTACTGGGGAAGACAAAAGCGGCCGGGCGCGGGGCCGACCAAACTACACCCTCGTGTGCCGCGCCGACCTTCATAGGTGCTCGCTAACAGCACTTGTCCAAACAGTCCGCTAAGGCTCTATGGGGGACCTTTGTCTGTGTGCCTGTGTGTAACTTCACTCGCCACACTCCGCGTGCACAGCCTATACTCTCTAAGCTGACACCAGCAGATTTAATTTCTCACGGGAGGGTTCAGTGGTTCAGGAGCAGGGGACGTGAACTGATGAATACAAATGATCACACGGCAGCTGGAGGTGGTGGCCGGGTTGCACGGAGGGCAGACACGGATCAACGGCACCGATGAGATTCCCTGGGTTTGAATCCGGGTTCCGGCGGTCCGTGATAAAATCTCTAAGCTCTCAAGTCGAGCGAGCTGATGGTCTCAGCCTGGTTACTAATGGGCCTGTAAAAAACCTCATTAAAATTCAATTGGTTTTAGCAGGTATTTATCGGTTTGACTCAAACCGGTATTTTTTAAAATATTGGTTTAGCAGGGACAATGGGAAATCACAGCCCCTGCTAGTGTGGATAGGAGGAGGTCACTTGACGCGGTCTCAGAACTAGTTCTGGGGTACATGCTTCCGTGGTCTGTTCTCTGACATGGTGGGTGATGCATTGCTCTATGAGACCTATGAATTGCTTATCCCTCTCGCAATGCCGACAGCAAACATTGAACAAGCGTATGATAAAGAAAGATACATCGATGTATATTTCAACGTATGCATTTCATCCGGCAGAAATGCATGTGTTAGGTGGCGCAGTGGTTAGTGCACTGCGCTACGAACCCATCGACCCAAGTTCGATTCCCGCTCACGGCCAATACCAGTGACAATTATCTGAACCAGTCCTGGGTCTCCCCTAGGTCGTTTCAGCCTCAAGTGAGTACAGTACCTGGTGCTATGCAGGAAGACAAAGGCGGTCGGGCGTGGTGCTGGCCACCCACCCCTTCGTGTGCGTGCCGTCCCGGCCTTCCTTGGTGGGAAGGCGGGGGGAGAGCGAGGCCTGGCGTGCACGCGTCTGCTGTGAGGCGTGCGGCGGACGTGGAAAGACGCGGCGAGGAAGGCGCACTCGGTGACGCTCGGGGCTGT
Source organism: Lampetra planeri (assembly GCF_965212315.1). Classification (NCBI taxonomy): domain Eukaryota; kingdom Metazoa; phylum Chordata; class Hyperoartia; order Petromyzontiformes; family Petromyzontidae; genus Lampetra; species Lampetra planeri. The sequence goes on from NC_136114.1 coordinate 15,620,412, forward strand.
AGCTGTGCGTCTGGGGGGGCAATGTTCACATCAGGGAGTCACGTGTCAGAAAACTGCTGAAGCACGAGATTGCCACGGCTCCCGTTTAAAGCAGTGCCAGAAAGCAGTGCCAGGTACGGGAGATGTCTCAATTAAGGAAAGTCGTGCAACTGGCCACAATCCCTGGAAGCGTGTCCATCTTGTGCGATGTACACCACTCCGAGCCGTAAACATGTCCCGAGAGAGGGGCGGACTGAGTTTGTTTCCCGTTTCGGGCCAACATCAGCGTCGAGTGATTTCCGAACCGGAGCTGGGTATCTCCGAAGGCATGGGGGTGGAGGAGTGGGGGCAGCAGTGGAGATTGAGCCACCTCGCCCTCACCAGGGTCGGCCTCCGTGCTCCTCTACTTCACGGCTGACCTGCTGACACCTCCAGTTTGTGTCGCCTCGGAGACGGGATCGTTACTTTGGAATTGGGAAACGTGGGATCCGTTTGGCCACCCCCGTGAGCCACCCGTAGCGCAGTCGTCAGCAGAGTCCGACCACGGGGGACCGCGTCCGCGTTGGAGACGAATCGCGTTCACTCCCTCCTCCTCCTCCCTCCTCCACCCCCTCCTCCTCCTCGCCTCGCGGCCGCTCTTGGCCCTCGGTGCGCTCTCCGCGCGTCCGATGGCTCGAATTTAAAATGCAGTGGGATTTTTGGCATGAGCGCGCAGTCCTCGGAAGAACCCAATTAGTGATGAATCTCCATGCCCGGGGTGGCAGGCAGCCTCATTTGTAGCGCATTTGACTTCTCATCCACGGCGCTGATTATATAAATGAACCAAAGGAGAACAATTAATTACTCGGACGGCTTTATTTATGTATCGATTTAGTAACGAAAAACTCTCGCTTCAACTCTCTGCACCACTCAAACCAGATGCACCAAGCACCACGTGAACCACACGCGCACAGCCACGCGCACAGCCACGCGCACAGCCACGCGCACAGCCACGCGCACAGCCACGCGCACAGCCACGCGCACAGCCACGCGCACAGCCACGCGCACAGCCACGCGCACAGCCACGCGCACAGCCACGCGCACAGCCACGCGCACAGCCACGCGCACAGCCACGCGCACAGCCACGCGCACAGCCACGCGCACAGCCACGCGCACAGCCACGCGCACAGCCACGCGCACAGCCACGCGCACAGCCACGCGCACAGCCACGCGCACAGCGTGAACCACATTCCTCACACACGTGAACCGCTCACACAGTCGCCGTGCTCATCCAATCCTCACCGCGCCGCGCGGCCGTCGCTGTCGCCGCACGGGAGCCATGGAGACGCGGCGGAGGAGGAGGAGATGGAGGAGGTGGAGGAGGAGGAGGCGGAGGAGGGACGCCGCTCTGTTGTGGCGTTGTTTTCCCGAGAGAGGACGTGGAACCAGATAGAATCGCAGCTCTGCTTTCCGAAACGCTGCTGTTCCCTCTCGTCTTGCTTTAGTGTTGACACTCACAATCCACGCCTCTCACAGCTGGCCTGGAACAACCACCCGGCCTGCCGCAGAGCCCGCAGAGCCCGTACCGTCACAATTCACTGACGCTGCTTCGTCAGCTTCAATCTTCGTCGTCGTTGTCATCAGTTCTCATCAATCCGCTGCTGGATGACTGCCGTCCCAAGCCGCTGTCTCCTCTCGCGCGGTCCTGCGATGTCACGATCCACGCAGCTACTGCTGCTGCTGCTGCTGCTGCTGCTGCTGCAGCTGCTGCTGCAGCTGCTGCTGCTGCTACTGCACACGAGCCGATCTCATCGCCGCTGCTGCTGCCGCCGCCATCCTCTCGGACGCGTTCCCTCCCTTGGCTCCCACTCAGTCGTCAGCCTCGACCACCGGAAATCTCCCCCTCCAATCAAAACCACGAGCCATTTAGTGACTACTTCAGCACACCGGTGTGTTGGAGAGTAAACCCACAACATGTACAATTCTAGTACGACGTTTCGCTGATGATTACAACCAGCTTCATCAGGTGATAGCCAATATTTTTTAAGTGACAAACCTTACTTAATTGGCTGTGTGGGGTGGTGGCGGGTTTAACGACGCATTTATATTCATGCGATATAGCCCAAAACCCTTTATTATGGGTAATATTGGTCGCGAAAGCCGACTAAGTGTTAAGCTGTATGGGTTGCTGCATTGTGGGACCGTGAAAGATGGCGGCGGCATGGGGGAGGCCTTCATCAATCAATCTTTATTTTACGTGCCAATATCGCCCTCAGTAAAGTAGCATCAGTGCACATTGCGGCACAACGGGGACGGTGCAGGGGTCACTGAGCAACAGCAATGAAAAAGAAACCCGTCACGACCTCGGCGGCTAACACCAGCTGAGCAAAGTAAATTGCAACCGTGAGCAGTGGATTTATCCAGCAGTGGATTTATCACGGTTGCCGATGACGGTGATGATGATTGCTGATGATTGCTGATGATTCATGATGATTGTTGATGATTCATGATGATGATGTTGACCAGCGCGCAGTCCCCAGAGAGACGCTTCTGCTAGGCAGGGTGGAGGCAGCGTGGGCGCTTTGAAGATTTGGAGGCATGCACCACGCCACCGGCACACGCGGGGGCCGCGGTTCCGCCAAAATTGTGGCCTCCAGATCCCGGTGCGAAATCGCCCTCCCAGGGATGGCGCGGAAACGAGCGACACCTGGCCCTGGACGGAGCCCGAAGCATCGCTCCGTGCGGCAGCCTCTGGGGTTTCCAGTAATCCGTGACGCAGCTCGGCTTGCCTCGGGTCCTTGTCCAGCGAGTGACATGCGGCTCTACAATTGTTCCCCTCTTGGTAGCCAGGCGCTTTGGGGGGGGGGCTCTGGGTCCGTGGGCCCCTCCGCATTGTCCCACCTGCACATCCGCTTCGTGGCTATGCCAACGGCATCGCTCTGCTCACAGGAGACCAAAGCAACACGCACGAAGCCACCACTCCGTCGGCTGAATCCTGGCACGTGGCAGCTCCCACGTGTTGCTCGCGCTGGGGTTCGGCGCCGCGATTTGCAGGCCGTGCCGCGTGCCGTCATCTCGCGGCGCTCCGAGTCCCCGTGTGGGCGCCGTGGGGTGAGCCGCTGGCGTTTTCGCGGACTTGCTCCCCCAGGGGACGCAGAGGAAGACAGATTTTGCCCGAAAGAAAAACGAAATGAATAATGTATAACAAGGCACATTAGACCTGTGTAGCCCACATAGGAAGCTGGGGCAAGCGCGGTTAGCGAACGCCTATACAAGCCGGAATGACGCACGAGGTGGTATGGACAGTACCACACCCAGCCGCCTTTGTGTTTACACACAACGCAAGCTACTCCTTTAAGGCTGAGTCAACCGAGGGAGATGCCCAGGACCAGTTCAGATATTTCGTTACTGATGCTGGTCATGCCGAGTTCGCAGCGCGCTCACCACTGCTGCACCACTCCTCAAAATAACAATAGCAGAGCCCAACAACAGCCGCCAATCAGCACTACGTAGCGGTAACGTCAGCGCTTGTGCCAGGCTAGGTGCACTTTGAGGCAACGTGAAGTTGCGAAGGCTCTTTCGCAGGAGGTCATGGGACAGAGACCCCCTGGCGGAGATGGGTCAACTGGCCCATGACGCAGCACGCACTGTGGCACGTGGAGCTCGCACGTCTCTACGAAGTGATGGGGCCCGAGCGGTGAAGGATGGGGCCCTAGTGGTGAAGTGATGGGGCCCTAGCGGTGTCGACAGCTGTCCCAGCAGCGCCTCCTCGCAGGTGCGCGAGGCTGGGACGCACCAGCGCGCATCCATCACGACCTCTTCACAGCCGCCAGACACGCGGAGGGGGGGGGTACCCTCGCTCCATAAGCCTCCCTCCCGCTCGGTCACGCACAGACGCGCATACACATGCACAAAGACAAAGGTCCCCCGTATAGCCTTAACAGACGTTTGGGGCAAGTGCTATTAGAGAACACCTATGAAGGTCAGTACGGCACACGAGGGGGTGGGTGGCCAGCACCACGCCCGGCCGCCTTTGTCTCCCTAGTGGCGATATTTACTACACACCGCACCAGGTACTCATTTGAGTCGACCTAGGGGAGGCCCAGGACCGGTTCAGGTAATCGTCACTGGTGTTGGCCGTGAGCGGGAATCAAACCTGGGTCGCCAGACTCGTAGCGCAACTTGCTGACCGCTACACTACCGCTCCCCACGCACACACGCACGCACACATACTCGCACATACACACGCACGCGTGTGTTCTGCCCTGTAGCGTAACCTTGTGTGTGGGAAGGGGTTAAAATAAAGGTTGTTTCGCGCAGGCCTAAATGCCCAACACCAAAGCGCCAGCCACAGACAGCACCGCTGACCGTGTTCGAGACGCGAGTCGCGGTCGCACGCGTCTTGAATGCGGCAAGGTGATCACGAGTGCTCGGGGGTGGGAGACGCGATGGAAAGGAATTCCAAAGTGGGTCAGTGCGAGGCAAGTTTAAAGGGGCCGTACACAGAGAGGTGGGGTGAGGACACGACGCAATGTCCAAGTGCCGTGCCGCGAGAGCGGGGACGCTCGCCGCGGGAGGAGCGCCGCGCTCTGCGCGTGCCCATCCCGCATCTCCGCCCTCGCCCCCGCGTGCACGCGAGGGCAGGAGGCTGCCGCGCTCGCCGCTTGGTCACCCTCGTGTTGTGCCAACTTACTTGTCTTCACCATGACGATTTAGAGGGGGGGGGGGGGGTCCACTCGGCACCCCCCCCCCCCCTGTAAGGGGACTCTCCCTTGGAGAATCACGGAGTCTCTGAGCCGGAGTCCCAAACATACGGAACTGAGCAAGCTGGCGAACTGCGTTATCGGGCATGCACGTGCAGTCCTTGAGCTTGGCCTGTTCATGCCCCAGGAAGACTTCCCAGGACAGCTGCCTCCAGAACAGGAGGATCGCGGGAAAATACGGACAGGTGGTAACCCCCATCCGGGAGAGGAGAGTGGCGGCGGTGTCGTATATCCGGGGTCGGAGTCGTGGATCTGGGTCGGTGTCGTAGATCCGGGTCTGTGTCGTAGATCTGGGTCGGTGTCGTAGATCTGGGTCGGTGTCGTAGATCTGGGTCGGTGTCGTAGATCTGGGTCGGTGTCGTAGATCCGGGGTCGGAGTCGTAGATCTGGGTCTGTGTCGTAGATCTGGGTCGGTGTCGTAGATCTGGGTCGGTGTCGTAGATCTGGGTCGGTGTCGTAGATCTGGGTCGGTGTCGTAGATCTGGGTCGGTGTCGTAGATCTGGGTCGGTGTCGTAGATCTGGGTCGGTGTCGTAGATCCGGGTCGGTGTCGTAGATCCGGGTCGGTGTCGTAGCGGTCGCGTGGGTGCGAACGCGGTGCAACTGCGTCGGGACCCAGAAGTCGGAAGGACCCAGGATGAAGGCCTCCCCCTGAGTCCTCGCCACCACTCGTCACGGTTTTGTGACGTACCAATCCACATAGCACCTGCCCACGAGCTGATCTCATCGCTCCGTCTCCACGGTGGACGTGCTCCCAGACGCATTTCATACTTTGGCTGCCACTTCGCCACGATTCCAGAGGTCACTGTCACGGTCGTGGGTTTTGAGCAGGGGAGGGGGGGCACCAACCCCCGCCCGCCCCCACCCGCCCCCACCTCGCGGCCCTCTCCTTGGTCACGTCGTCCATTCGAGGAAGTCCCGAGCACGCGGTCGGCTCGATGCCTTTTGAAGTCGTCACGCGCCTCCTGGCGGTCACGTGCGCCGCGGTGGACCTCAGGGATTTTATTTGGGGGGTTTTCTTCTCCCCGGTCGCTGCTCATCTTTAATTATTGCGCGATTTTAGGAAGCGTACAGATGATGGTCCCCACCGAGCCAACTCGCTGTGTTTCAGCCGCTGTGGCTGAGCCGGTTTGCTTGCAGAGTCGCTCCTCCGCCCTCCGTTGTTGTTGCTACCACACGCACACCAAATACAAAGACCCCCCACATAGCCTTACAGACTGTAGGGGCAAGCAGTGTTAGCGTGCACCTATGAAGGCCGGCACGGCACACGAGCGGGTGGGTAGCCAACACAACACCCGGCCGCCTTTATCTCCCCAGTGTTGATGTTTTGCACATCGCTCCAGCTGCTCATTTAAGGCTGAGTCGACCTAAAGAAGGCCTAGGACCGATTCAAATATCGCCAACTTGTTTGTCGTGAGCGGGACGAAACTTGCACATACGCGCGCACACACATACATCATCAAATGGTGTGCGTCACTGCGTGGTGACGACACCACATCACTTGTGCCAGGCTAGGTGCACTTTGACGCCACGTGAAATGGCGAATGCTTCGCCGGCTGGAGATCACGCGCACACGCATACATACATACACACAGACATCCACGCAGGAACACACACGCGCACACTCACAGCCCACACGCCCCACCGTGCCCGTGGCAGGCGAGTGTCGCGGTGCAAGGCGGTGATCGTCTCCGGAGTCAGCGAGGGGATTGTGCGAGGCAAGGGCGGGGGGGGCGGGGCCGGGGGGCTTGGGGTGGTCGTGGGGATTGGGGGGGGGGTTCTCTCGTTTTGGAGGAGTTTCAACTTTCCGATATTTCGCCTGCGCAGAGGCGATCCGCTCTCGCGGACTCCAGTACCACTAGCCACTACCACTAGCCACTACCACTAGTCTGTACCAAGTGGTGGTTTGCCACGGGTCAGTCCGCCCTACCGGCTCTGCGCCGCTCCACCTGCCCCGCCTCTCGGGCTCGACTCAAGCCCCGTGGCAGCCTCGCCGGTAAGTGTCGTCTGGCTGCGCCCTCTCGTTGTTGTTGTTGATTGTTGTTGATTGTTGTTGTTTGTTGTTTATCGTTGTTGATTGTTGTCAGACGGTAACTACCCACAGCTAGGTAAGGCATTCTCATCCGGCCCCTCCTCTCCCCAGCTGAGAGTGTCTACATGAGTGTGTGTGTCTACATGAGTGTGTGTGTGTGTCTACATGAGTGTGTGTGTGTGTCTACATGAGTGTGTGTGTGTGTGTCTACATGAGTGTGTGTCTACATGTGTGTGTGTGTGTCTACATGAGTGTGTGTGTGTGTCTACATGAGTGTGTGTGTGTGTCTACATGAGTGTGTGTGTGTGTCTACATGAGTGTGTGTGTGTGTGTCTACATGAGTGTGTGTGTGTCTACATGAGTGTGTGTGTCTACATGAGTGTGTGTGTCTACATGAGTGTGTGTGTGTGTCTACATGAGTGTGTGTGTGTGTCTACATGAGTGTGTGTGTGTGTCTACATGAGTGTGTGTGTGTCTACATGAGTGTGTGTGTGTGTGTGTCTACATGAGTGTGTGTGTGTCTACATGAGTGTGTGTGTGTCTACATGAGTGTGTGTGTGTCTACATGAGTGTGTGTGTGTCTACATGAGTGTGTGTGTGTCTACATGAGTGTGTGTGTGTCTACATGAGTGTGTGTGTGTGTGTTTACATGAGTGTGTGTGTGTGTGTCTACATGAGTGTGTGTGTGTGTGTGTCTACATGAGTGTGTGTGTGTGTCTACATGAGTGTGTGTGTGTGTCTACATGAGTGTGTGTGTGTCTAGATGTGTGTGTGTGTGTGCTGGACTAGCGCCGCACGCCATTCCTGATTGCACACCGCCCGCCGGTGACAACGAACATCGTGACGCACTGGGAAGGGGTTCGCGGTGGGGCTGTCCAGTTGTGCCGCGTGTTGGGCGGCGCGATGTCCGAACTTTAAAGTTCGCGAGGAAGCTCCCGGCACGTGGAGCGAAGCGTCGGACGTCGTGCGGACCCACGCGCGGCACGAGCCGGAGACCTCTCGTCTCGGATGGACGCGCGGAGCCCGCGGTCAGGGGGCTCGCGAGGCGCCACCGCTCGCCGCTCGCGATGCTCCGGCCAGGCTCTGGTGGCCACCGAACGGAGGCGTCGCGCGGCGCGTGTAACGGGCGAGAGCGACTCACGGCGGCGTTCGACTGGAGGGTCCGTCTCGGCTGTCGCCGGCTCGAACGCGGCGAGCGCAGCGTCTCGCGTCAGCGGCCCGCGCCGTGCGGCAAATCGGAGGAATTCGAGAAGCCGTAATTGCATTTGACCGCGAACGAGAACAAACGCGGTCGGTCAATAGTGGAGTGGGGGGGGGGCGGGCCTCGTTAGGAGGACCGAACCCTCCTGATGAAAGCGATCATCGACCGCGGCGAGGCGCGGCCCCTGCGCCTTTCCCGACCCGATGCCGTCTCTCAACTTCTCTACGCCTCTTTTCAAAGTAACTTTCTTTACCCGCAGAGCGCAATCGGCGCTACAGTGGCGCGCGCCGCGTGGCCTTCGCTCAATGAGACGCTCGTGACGGGCGCTCTAATGAGCGGTGGCTGCGCTGTCTGCCGTCAGCCGCAGGGGATTTGCATTGATTTGCGACGCACGGAGTTTGAGTTGAGCTCCGTGCGGTCGCGACTACGTGAAGGGGAGGGGGTTGGGGGGGCAGCGCGGGGGGGGGGCACTGATGGGGAGGACTCCCCCCTCCCCCCCCGGCATCCCTGCAGCTTCACTCATTGGAGCGACTCCCTCAGCCCCCCGGGCTCCCGATTGCACCACGGATCCCAAGATGCCCTGATCGCCCGCCTCCTCCTGCCCTCCGGTCACCCGTTTAACAACTCGGGCTCAAAGCCGGTGATGCTTCAGCGCTGTTCGTCTGAGACCGCTCGTCAAGACGGTTCAGTCCGAGTGAGATGTCCACGTGGGGTCGTGTTGCTATTGTGACGTCACACGCCGTGCGCCGCGTGACGTCGTTTCCTCGTGGCTCCTCACGGCGCTGGCGGCGGTGCTGGTCCCCCGAGCCCTTCGTTCCGCCTCCTGAGGGTCACCCCCGCCCCAGGAACGCGCTTTGCGAGCGGGGCCCATGGAAGTCGCCGACACGCTCGGCAGTCGACCGCAGTGGGGTAAGATGGCTCCGCTCGGCGAGTGCCGGGCGAGAGAGACAAGATGACAGCTTGGAGGGACGGACGAGGTCCGCCGTGGTCCTCCTCGTGGACACGGGAGCGACCCCGTGAGGCGCGTCAGCCCGCGATCGCCGCTCCCCCCGCTCGGCCTCGTATTAATAGTTAAAGCCAGCACTGCAATTTTTTTTATCCAGAGACCTTTTCCAAGTGATGGAAGAGAGCGTCTTGTGTGTGTGTGTGTGAGAGAGAGAGAGATTGGGGTAAGAGTGTAAGGGTGGCGAGTGGGAGGATGGAGGGGCCAGGGCTCTAAATGTCACGCACCGTCGCTGTAAACAGTTTGCCGAGAAGCCAATTTTCCGCTGCCGGGTTTGTTGGGGTAGCCGTGTTTGCTAATTCGTCCGCGGAACTCTCTCTTTATGAGTACGGAGCCTCCTATCCCGGCGTGCCAGCGTGCCCTGGAATATGCCAGCGGATGGCTGGGGGGTAATTGAATTTAAGGCAATCTGCTTGTCCAAACTTGGCGATGAGTGTTTGTTCTCCGCTGGTTGAGGCCGGGGTTAGAGCGGTGAGGGATGGGAAAGCAGGAGGCTCGGCTAGGAGCGGGCGTGTATAATAGCCACTCTCCTCCGAGCCAGTTTGTAATTTGCGTTGAGAACATTCGATTGGAATTCCGGGGCAAGCTGCGTGTGGCCGTGCGCTCGTGTGCGCCGCTGCGTGACACCAGGGAGCGATGAGTGACCCACACCCTCGATCCACGTGGACTGCGCTACGCGGACACCAGAGTCGCGCATCACCGGCGTCACGTGATGACCGGTGTCATATTCGGGAATGATTCTAACTCGTAACGCGCTGCCGCACATCGCTCGCTCGCTCGCCCTCAAAGAGCGAGAACCACAGACACGCAGGAAAGCGGCTACGTGGTGAGCCGGCGCCAACAATTGCCCACGCTCTGCGGTCCTCTCTATATATATTAAGATGTTATCGGCCACTTAATGGGTGTTGACGTGTGGGAGAAAACCCACACATGCTAGGGAGAAACTCAATCCCATGCAGACAGAAAAGGTGGAGTCCACATTTGTTGCTGTACTGCGCTGCTCTCTGACTGATGACCGATGATCACCGATGACTCGCGATCACTGCTGTCTCCTGGGTGTGCAGCTACAAGATAAGAGCTTCGTATTGATTGGGGCTCCTCTCGGCTGCCTCTGCGGCGACGGTGGTGGAGTTATCACCATCAGTACAATCACATCGCTGGTGTGCACCTTCGAACTTGTGCTTGTGCTGTGGTTGCGTATCCGTCTTCCGTTGAAATCCTCTTACACCAGGAGGAGGAGGAGGAGGCACCGGGGGAGGTTCAAGGTCCTATCACCGTGGCGGCGCCTCATTTGTTTGTGGTTTGCGTGAATAAGGAATGGCGGGGTGGGGGGGGCGATGGGGGGCTGGGGCGTGCGCTCGTTTAATTGAGTTGCGAAACCTCGCGGCGATGCAGGGGGTTTGCGTCTGCTCAGAGAGCGAAAAGATAAATAAATAAAGACTCCACTGGAGCAAAACTAGCCAGCTAATTAACTCTGCGCTCACGAGAGGCGCCCTCTGCCTTTGTGCAGCCCCTGGCTTAGGCTCCTGACTCGACATGGGTACAACACAATTTTAAGAACATTTGTTTATTGTTATATTTGTTGTCTCTGTGCAGTCGAGGGGGAAGGTGGGGTAACCCTCACAGGCGGCGGCTGCTGCTGCTGCCGCGATGGTTTCGCTTCTTGGCTCTCAAAGAGGCGAGGAGATGAGACGCGGGGCGAGGCCTCCGCGTGGAGCGGACACTGCGAGGTTCTGGATGGCGGCGCTTTGTTTACTGACCCGGAGCAGCGAGACTGCGGCGTGGCACGGGGCGGATCACGGCCACGTGATGGTGGATTGAGTTGAAATGAGTTGGTGCAGGATGTATCGAGTTGACTCGGGGCCGATGAAGGCGGCCTCGGGTGGCTTGAATTGGGTCCATGTCGATTGCTGTCAACCGGGTTTGATGATGGTGGAGTCACGTGGTTTGGGGTGGACTGTTGGCATCGCTTCGGGAGGAGGAAGTCCCCTCCCTCTTGACCTTTTCTAAAGGATTTAAAAAATATATTTTTTAGGAGAAACCGCGCCGGTCTCGAGTCTCTTCTTCAAGCGCACGTGCTCATTGGGCGCTGCCTTGAACCCTTGGTAATATTGACAGTGCTGGAAATTCCACATTGCTATGGCAGTGCCTCTTGCAAATGTACGTGGACGTGGTTTCCCCTCGGGATTGTGCTACTGTCCACAGCTGTTGCGACGGTCGCCCGCGTCAATGGTGATGATAGCGATGGTAATGGTGATGATGGCAATGATGATGATGGTGAAGACGACGATGAGTGTTTACGATAGTGATGATGTTGATGATGTTGATGATGATAGTGATGATGATGGGGACAAATGACAGTAATGACGAAGACGACGACGGTGATGATGACAGTGATGTTGATGATGATGGCAGTGATGATAATGGTGATGAAGATGTTTAATGACCTGGGTGCCACCTCTTGGCAGTCCGAGTGACCTCGCTCTGACGTCCGCACGGAAGCTGCTGTCCCACGCCTCGTGGCGGACGACGCTGCACGAGCCTCGTGACGCTCTGCGGGCGCGAGATGTGGGCGATAGGAGGGGAGGTGAAGATGGGTGGTGGTGGTGGTGGTGGGGGTGGTGGTGGTGGTGGGGGTGCGCGCCGGGCGCGTGTGTGTGATGCTGGAAAGGTCGCCGATGTTCCCCGTGTTTGTCCGCTCCGCTTGTTCATTATTAATGTCCGCCGGGCGCGCCTCGCTCGGCGCTGTCACCGCTCGCGCGCGACCCTCGACCCGGCGTCAGTCCGCGAGTCCGCCAGCGACGTCGGCTCGGCGAGACGTTTTGGGGTTTTTTTTGTTTTGCGCCGCCGCGGAATTCGCGCGGCCGCTTCGCGTGAGTGGCCGGGGTTGGGGAGACGGCGATGGCGCCTCTCGCCAGAGAGGGAGAGGGGGGGGGCTCGTCGCTCGCGGCCAAATCTGACAGCTCCTCCTCCTTACTACTTCTACCTCCTCCGATCCTACCTCCTACTACCTCCTATATCTTCCTCCTCCTACCTCTCCTACATCCTCCTCCTCAGCCATCTGCTCTCGGGCGTTCCACACTTTACCACTTTATCCGCGCTGCCAGCTGGGGTCAGCGGGAAACACGATCACGGTGGCCACGGGGACCATGCGTGGGTTGACCTCGTGATCCCCTGCGTGTCCTTGAACCCCCTGTGTTGTCTCCTGACTGCACGGGGTCAGCTTATGTGTGGGCTTATGGGTCTCTGTGGGATTCAATTGATCTCTGTGTGAGTCTATGGCTCTATGTGTGAGTCTACGGCTCTCTGTGTGAGTCTACGGCTCTCAGTGTGAGTCTATGGCTTTCTATTGTGGGTCCATTAGTCTCCGTGTGCGCCTGTGGTGGGTCTCTAATCTCCAGAGCCCTTCTAAATGCATCTCCCCGCGTCTCTTCTCGACACAAGCCCGAGCCGCATAATCTCGCCACCCTCGGGGTTCCAGCGGCCACGCTCCTCTGCAGCGCTCAGCGGGGTTCACCAAGACCCTGCTCCGAGACACGGTCGTCATCCTCCACGTGCGCTGTGTGAACACGTGCTCATGTTGGGTAGATCCGGGGAGAAGATGTGGATTTATGGGTGTTGACTTAAATCAAAGGAGCGCTTTTGACCGAATTAGACCGTGGGGGTGAGTTCCAGCCAGCAGCATCGCATCTCAGCGCCTGCACATCGCCGCATCATCGCACCTCCACATAACCACGTCACGGTGTCTCTGCATCACCGCATCACCGCATCACCACAACACCGCATCACCACATCACAACCATTACCACATCATCGCATCTCTGCATCACGGAGCCACCGAGCAGAGGTTTCACAGACACCGAAGCCGCCTGGGCAGAGACTCGCAATGTCTCCTCCGGTCACTAGAGTCAGAATGAGTCACGTGTCATGACATTTGTGATTGGTATTGGACTGGCACCCCTCGGAGTAATTGCTCATTTGTATCCAAATTACACGAGACGCGGTTAATTGGTCACTTGTGTCTCCGTAGCATCACTCCACTTATTGGCCATTTGCAATTAATATGTTCCCTCCCTCCCTCTCTCTCTCTGGGTCGCGGGACTTCCGCGACCAGAGGGACCCCTCCGGGGAGCGTGGAG